>NC_091859.1:27760397-28442910 GCF_037783145.1 Equus przewalskii
CTTGCTCTCTTCCCACCCACCAATCTCCCGCTGGCACCTCACGCTGGCAAAGACCAATCAGAAGCTGGCAAGGGAGGCTGGGAGACTATCCTTCAGGGTCTACCTGCTGGAGCACAGAGCCCGGTCGAGAAGGTCAGAGAATGGATCTGGAGAGATTCAGAGGCACACCCCTTTCCTTCCTCCTGAATTCAGAACCAATGGAGCAAGAATGGGAGACTAGAAAGCAGGGAGTCCATGTTCAACTAAGCTAATTGGAGAACAAGGCTTTAAGTGTGTGGCCAATGCTAGTAAGTAGTCCCTGGCACAAGTGGACAACTGAAGTGTCCCCTCGGGGGCAGATGCCTCTCTACACAGTAGAGTCAGTCAGAAGCCTGAGGCCTGTAGCCAGTCTGACTCTGAAAGAGGGAGAGAAAGAAGCTTCTCTGAGCAGGCTCAGTTCCTTCTCCCCAGCCCCACAGGCATGGACTTCACTCCTTCTCTCTGGGGAGGAGCCAGGAGCGGGTCAGAGAGAGGCCAGGAGTGTGAGGCTGGTGGAACCCCCTTCACAGGGAGGAAGCACCAGGCCAGACAGGGTGGTCCCCACTCTCTCTTACAGGCCCACCTGTACTGATCACCTGTCTTTCCTTCCAGGGCACTTGTGTGAGCTGTTCCCTGGTGTATTGGAGCAAATGTCCTGCGAACTCTGAGCCCACAGTGAGTGCACAGCTTCATGAAGCCACATGTCACTCAAGCCACCCCGCTCGTGTGGTTTCTCATCCTTTCTACTGTCCTTCTTAAAAAATAGTAATTCTACTGGGGTAATATAAGATTGGCTCTTAGCCTGTGATCAGGGGGATGGCAGGAAGACAACCCACAGATCTGTGTTTGAATCCTTGCTCATTACCCCTAGGTGAGTTGCTTAGCCTTCGTACTCTAATTTTCTTCATCTGTAAGTAACACTAACAGCAGCAGCAGCGTTAGTATAGATAAAAACCCAAGCACGATACCTAAATCAAGAAGCCACTCAGTCAAGGTTCATTCCTTCTCTATTTTTCCCTCTTAAATAAAATCCAGTGTTTGTGTAGGGGAGGCCAAACTTGACCTCCACCCTCTAGGGGGTCTCCGGCTGAGCCTCAGAATTAAAGTGACATAAGACACATTAACAGAAGAAAAGTACACAGATATATACATGTACATGGGAGCCCCCCTAAGAAAAGGAAAACCCAAAGAAGTGACAAAACCCAAATGTTTACATAGTAGGTTAAATAAAGAGAGGCAGCTGTGGCAATGTAGCTAAAATGTATGGGGAAGCTACGGGAAGATCAGGTCTGTTTGTATAGATCTTTCCTAGCTTCAGCTCGCTGTCTCTGGTGACAAGATGCTTCTTTTCTCCTGGTACAGGGAGGGGCTCGCATGGGAGTTTATCGCCTGTTTTCAGAAAGAAATGAGGAGATCAGAGTGTCCCTTTTGTATCTACTGTTTTTCAAGTGCCTTTAGCTCAAAATAATCTTGATGCCAAAGTGGCATATTTGGGGATGGCATATTCTGCCACTCTTCATTCATATTTGCTCTTCCCAAGCATTGCTCTGGAGAGAAATACAAGAAATGTCAAGAAAATGACACTAGGACCATCAAAACCTTTTCAAGTTTGATTGAATTCCACACACATCTATTGAGGATTATAATGCTGGTTCTGGGGGCATACAGATGAATAAGCTACAGGGTTTTTTTGTCTTGTTTTGTTTTTGTCTTGAGAATCTCTGTTCTAAAAGGAAAACGGACAGTTGTACAACAATTCACGATCATATGCCAGGTACTCTATTAATGGCCAAAGCAAAGTGTTCTAAGGTAAAATTGATGATAGAAATTTCTGCCTATAAGTTTGTCCTAAGAAAGAACGTCCCAACCGGGAGTCATTAACCACTGGAATAGATCACTGAGGAAGGTGATGAGCTCTTTAATGCAACCCTATTATGAAGCATTTAATAAAGGAAAACAGTAAAATTAAATAGACACAGGCGTTCAGGTATTTATTTTGCTGAATGACGCCATCAGCCTTGAGTCCTTCAGGATGCTCTCGACCAGGGCGTATGGAGAGGGAGGGGAAAAGAGGAAATCGTGTTGACTAGCATCCCAGTGATCACTGTGTGTGTGCTAGACATTGTTCTAAATGTTTTATGCAGCACATCTATGAGATAGGTATATTGTCGTCATAACCACTGTGTAATCTGGGAACTAAGGCAAAGAAACATAAAACACCTTGCACAAGATCACACAGCTGGTTCATGGCAGAACCATGATCCTATGTTGCCCCAGCCCAAGGAAAGAGGAAGAAAAGAGGAAAAAAAGAGAAACAAGACACATGGGTTGGAGCCAAAACTGCCCCCCAGGCTCCCCTGATCTACACTTGGTTAATTATTTTGAGATCCAAAAAGAGGACTGAGTGTTCCTTCCTCAATGACCCCAGAATTCCTTTATATTCTATATAGATCCTATATATTTTAGGATTTTATAGCCCGTGAAGTTCCCATGGCTCTCTTCTTGAGCAAGAGCCAAAGATGAAGGGGTAAACTCGATATCAACATTCATCTAACTTAAAATTTGAGCCAGGGGCTGAATGTTTAGGACAAACTTCAGATCAGCATTGTTGTCCCATTTCACAGATTAGGCAGCTGAGGCCCATGGAGACTGCATGACTTGCCTGTGGTATCCTAAAGTCAGTAGGTGGTGAGACCCATTCTCTGGACCTGCCCCTTACTGGCAGTATTCTTTAGAAAAAGTGCTTTAACCTGTCTGGGCCTCAGTTTCCTCATCTATAAAAAAGGGATGAAAAATGTCCACATGGGATTGAAGATTGACGACCTCATATAAGCAATGCGTCTGGCCCTAGTTAGTTCTCAATACATGGTAGCTCTAGATAATCATGAGTGGGCATCAGGGATTAGAGCATGGAAGGGTGCCTTAAATCTGCTCCCCACACACACACATGTTCCTAAGAGAAAAACTCAGACTATTGCTATTGTGTTTGCTGGATCTTCTACAAATTAGAGATGGACTCTTTCCTGGCTCCAAAATTTCTATATAGGAGGAGCTTAGGGCTGGCTGTAGGTTGGAAGGGAAGGCTAAGCCACATCCAGGATGAACAGGAAAGTGGTCCCTGATCCATTAGCAATGTCTCCCATGGCATGAGAGGTGGAATAAAGATACATGGGCTCTGGGTTGTGCAAACCCTGGCCTGTATTCTACCAACAAGGAAACAGGCCTAAAGAGGGTGACTAAGCTCTGACTGGGACCCACGTGTGCTGGTGGGATCTAGTGCTCTTTCCTTACGTAAAATGGAACCAGAACATCTAGTGTATGCAGAAACTGAGCAATGCCCAGAGGACTTTGCAGTGTGGACTGCGATGCTTTTTCTCATTGGCTTTCCTCCAGGCACTCTTCACACACAAATGTGTCTACACTGGCAGAACAAGGAGCCTGAAGAGTGGCTGTGCCAGATACTGTAATGCCACTGTGAAGGTGAGGAATGTGTGTAGCCGGGGCCATCTTCCAGGCACCAAGACCCACACAGAAGCCAACAAGGCGGTCAGCTCCAGGGCCACACTCTCAGGCCCCAGGGTCTATGTGGTCACAGCTTGCCTGTGGGGCCTTAGCAATGTCTTCCTGCAGGGGAATCGAAGGGCAGAGTCTCTACACGGAGGCCAGTCACCCCCTTCCCTGCATCCAACCCTTCCATGGTTGCCTGTTGCTCTTAACATGGAGCCCATTCTCGGTGCCCTCACCTGGCCCACCCTCTGCCATGTCTCTGACCTGTCTCTTCCCCTCATTCCTACCTCAGAGTGTGCACACTTGCCATTCCTTCCCTCGTAATGCTCTTCCAGGTTTTCTTGGGGCTGGCTTATCTTTCGCGTCTCCATTCAACTGTCACCTCCTCCAACACCAGCCAAGCCACAATGACCTCCAGTCTCCTCCCACCTCTGCCCCTACTTGCCTCCACTTCATGATGCAACTTTGTTTTCCCAGCACTTACTACTCTCTGAAATTCCTTTCTTCTTTTTTTTTAAATTTACTGTCTCTTCCCTGACTGGATAGAACATAGGTTCTATGGGCACAAGTTTTCATCTGTCTTGTTCCCATGGGGCCTGAGCCAGGCTGGCCCCCAAGGTCACCCCTCAGTAGATTGGTGGTGAACAGATGGCTGAGCACCAGCCATGCCACATCTTCAAAAGAAAAAGCTCATTGGGGGCACTAATGGTGTTTATGATAATAGTGGAAATTAAAATAGATCTCCTTTGAGGAATTGGCACTCTGCTTGGGGTTTCAAAGGCAACACATATTTTGTTTCTCAGATACCAAAATGCTGCAAAGGCTTCTACGGGCCCGACTGCAACCAGTGTCCAGGAGGCTTCTCGAATCCATGCTCGGGGAACGGACAGGTGACGAGGACAATCTTTGATGCACACTTTTTCATGGATACTGAGGTTGACCTGTCTTAAGTCAAGTCGAAAGATGATTTTTAAAACCACTAAGCCAAGAAGCGATACAATGCCAGCCAACTATTCCCAGGAAGTAAAAGAAACAGATCAGTTACTGAAATAACAGGTGTCAGCAGTAGGAGGAATCTTGGCCGGGACAGGGGTGGGGAGGGAGGAGGTCCATGATGTCGCTTCTAGTCTCTGCTTTCCTGCTGCTGACAGCGTGACCTTGGGCAAGTCAGCAAGGCTCTCTGGACCCACTCTCCTGTGGGAGAGAGCAGAGCTGGCCTGCATTGATCCCCAAGATTTCTCCCACGGTTAAGATTTTATGATACTTGGAAAAAAAAAAAAATAGCGCTTTCCAGGGATTGCTTTATTTAACCCATCTGCAAAACCTAGTGAACTATAAAGGCCCAAACTCATCCAGCTTGAAGGCTGGAGCTAAACAAATGAAGGTAAAAGTATGTGTGGTTCATATGGGAAAATTATAGATTTGTGCATTTAAGAAACCACATCTAGAAATATACCTCTTTCAAGGGGAAGGAAAACTGTGCAGCCACACTGGGGACAGCACCAGGCAGATGAGGAGAATAGGACCAGGCTGGTACCCATCAACTACTATAGCCGGGCGGTCAATACAAATCCAACCTGGAGACCGCTGGGGAGACGGCAGGTAAAATGCTCACCCCCAAAGTGGGAAACACAGTGGTGTCCAAGCGGACGAAAATCTGGAGAGGAAGGCCAGCCTTCAATCTGAAGGTGGGTGGCTTATCATGCCATCCCTTAACCATTGTTTGGAGGTCCCAGTTCACCATTGTGACCCCCCACGCTTGAATGACCTCCCTTAAAGTTCTAAATCCTGGCTCAAGACTCCCAAATTTGTCACATTTTAGCTCCCTATCTGATACCAACATAACTCCACTTTCTGTGAGGAGTCCCAAAGGGTCGTTTCAGGCAGGACTGGATCTGAGTTCAAAGAAGTCAGGCCATGAAACGAACCCATCAGGGACTCCTTTACGGGTGTGTGCTGTCCTAACAGCCCGTTGGGCCTGCCTTTGCCTGCAGTGTGTGGACGGCATTGGTGGCAATGGGACATGCATTTGCCAGGATGGCTTCCAAGGATCCCAGTGTCAGTTCTGCTCAGATCCCAATAAATACGGACCTCAGTGCGACAAAAGTAAGTGGCCCTTTGAAAGTTTCCTCTGCTCCTCTGCCAGCATCCCTGCTGCACTGCAGCAAGCTGATGGTGCAGGCCTGGTGGCATGTGCCCCTTTGCTTGGCATATGCCCTCATCACAGGGCATCTCTTAGGCACATGCCAGATTGTGGCCCCACCTGCAGAGTTTCTGTGACAGTAGGCCTGGGGTGGTCTCTGACAATTTACATTCCTAACAAGTCCCTAGGATGCCAACACTGCTGATTCAAGGCCCACACTTTGAAAACCAATCTCTTAAGGTTTCCTACATACCTGAAATCAGTTCCATATCAAGAAACAGAAAACTCCCTACCTTCAAAAAGTTCTCTTCCATCCGCTCCTCCCTTTGCAAAATGTGTGACCTTGGGCAAGTTACTACATCTCTCTAGGCCTCCACTTCCCTCATCTATAAAATGGAGATAATAATAGTAACTACCTGGTAAGGTTAGTACAAGTTATAAGTGGAAAGCACTTGCCTTAGAACAATGCCTTGCACCTCACATGCACTAACAATACACTAGCTGTTATTAGCATCTATTATTGTGGCTGCTATTCTGAGTTCAGTGACATGAGTGTCATAAAGCTCGTAAGACATGTAGAAAGTTCAACAATAGGCATTGAAAAAATACTGTTAAGTAATCTTAGAAAATGCATTGTGCTCTTTAAAATGACACCATGTGTATATTTATGCTTATATATATATGTATGTATAGTTAGATGTATATTTCCAAGCTAGGATTAGAATTTAAGGATAGAATAAAAGGAGTAGATCAGGGTTTGCTGTGGAGTCAAATCAGCCTGAGGTTAAATCCCCACTCTGCTACTTACTGGCTGTATGACCCTCGAAAAAAGTCTCTCGTTAAGCCTCAGTTTCCCCACCTGTAAAATGAAAGTAATGCTGCTACCTACATCAGAAATTATTGATTATTAGATCATAACTTAGGGCTTTAGCACAGACCTTGCACCTAGCAAGTAATCAATGAATGAAGCCGTTCCTATTACTATCACTAACTCCACTCATCTGTTACACATGCACAACCCTTCCCCTCTCTTACCTTGTCTGATCTTCTCTAAGACCCCTCAAGATGGACGGGACGCCAGCACAGCAGAGTCAGGGCTGTTGATCCTGGTGTAATGATCGTTTTGCCAAATAAAGTTTCTAAGAAAAAAAAATAAGGGTCTGTTCTAAAGCCTGCCGCCTTTGGCATTTTTACAAAGCCAGCAGGGCAGGCTGCTGAGGCTCCGGGCAGCGGTGGTGGGCGTCCTGCTCCAACGCCTCTCCTCCCGGATCTGTGGCTGCCCGCCATCTCAGGCAGGGAAGCCTCCTCTTCGTTCCTGGTCTTATTCCTCAGAAATTAAGCCCTGACTTACGTAAAAGTTTATGAAAAGTCTTTTTTGTTTTGAATCTAGCTGTGCTTTTCCAGCCCCGCTCGCTGCATTTCCCTTCTCTCTCTTGGATGTTGGCTCCAAGCACCCACACGAGTTCCTCTCGGCTCAGTCCCTCCTGGGGCAAAACCACCGATTCCTCCATTTCTGATGGTATTTGAGCCCCCAAATCCTTGCCACCTGCCTTTGAGAACCTGCGTGTCCTTTTCATTCTCCCTTGCATAGGAGCCCGAGTCTGATGAGCTGGCTCATGTTGCAATTTTTTTTTTTAAGATTTTATTTTTCCTTTTTCTCCCAAAGCCCCCGGGTACATGGTTGTGTATTTTTAGTTGTGGGTCCTTCTAATTGTAGGATGTGGGACGCCGCCTCAGCATGGCCTGATGAGCAGTGCCATGTCCGTGCCCAGGATTCAAACTCAAGAAACCCTAGGCCACTGCAGCACAGCGCACGAACTTAACCACTCGGCCATGGCACCAGCCCCTCATGTTGTAATTTTTAAACACCTATACTCAAAAGCAAAGTAAGCAGCTACAGTTTAAAATAATAACAGACATGTGGAAATGCCAGTTAATATACTGATCTACTGTGTTTACACATGGGCACTAATGGAAAGGAAATTTGAAGGCCTGAGTTCAAGTCCCTGTTTGGGAACTTAGCAGCAAGTAGACAATTTGCTTCAACTCTCTGGGCCTCAGTTTCCTCATTTGGAAAGTGGGCTGATAAAACTACCCACCTCCTGAGGCTGGTGATGATTTATGAGAGGGTACAGGTTAGAGGCTGGCCCCACGCCCAGAACAGTCAGTGTGCGAATACTGGCCATTAGTTATCATTGCTTTGCTGTGATAGAGAATGAAGAATAAATGTGTAAGCTACATCAAAGGCCATGCCAGCATGAGAAATCACTTCTATTTATTCCAGAATGTCTTCATGAAAAGGTAAGAAATTTCCAGACTAAACTCTCCAGCCATGCAGGAGATGAAAATTGAGTCCCTCGGCCCCTTTCCTACCATCACAACCCACCCTCCCTCCCACAACCCCACACATACAGAGAACAAGCCTTGACATCAAGCTCTTCTCGTCCTTGATGGGACAGCCAGGCTCGCCAAGAGCTGTCTCAGGCACGCTGGGAAACACTCGAGATGCTAGGAAATAGCATCCAGAGCCTTCCCTGCTCAGCCCCAGGTTCTGCTCTGACAGGAGTGAGTGGGGAGAGAGGGGAGGTGGTCCCTGTCCTCCATGATCCGTGTGCTCCATGCTAAGCTTGTCCTCCAAGCCCTGAGGCTCCCTTTCCCTTCTCTTTCAGAATGTCTGTGCATCGACGGAGTGTGTGATAACAGGATTGACAGTGATGGGGCCTGCCTCCCCGGCACATGCAGAGCCGGCTCCACTGGGAGGTTCTGCCACAAGCAGACCTCAGCCTGTGGGCCCTACGTGCAGTTCTGTCACATCCACGCCACCTGTGAATATAGCAATGGGACAGCAAGGTAGGCCTGTGGAGGGCACCACCCTGAACGGCCCACAGCCACTGTGTCACCTACGGATAGATCCAACACATACCTAAACTCTAGGTAAATTAAGAACTGTTCTCTCCAGCTGCCACTGTGGCTTTTGTGGAGCAAACCTCAGACTGAGCTGGGTTTCCAATTGTAACCCTCCCTGCTTTGAAACTTACCAGCTGTGTGACCTTGGGCAAGTTACTTCACCTCTCTGAGACTCTCTTTTCTCATCAGAATAATAAGGGTGATGCTGCCTATCTAGCAGGGCAATTTTGGAGATTAGAAAAAAATGAATGTAAAACTCCGGGGCTCGTACATCATGGGTGTTCAGTCATGGAAACTCTAATTATCATCATCACTCTGTCATTGGCTTTGATGAAAGGTAAAGGAGATTTGTCCACCAACTTTCCAAGCTTTAAAAACACCTTTACCTCCTAAGGCTGTTAATAATAACTTCACTGTTAAAAGCATCTTATAGGAAATTGGGTCCTTGGTCATTGGATCACCATTTGTGTCCTTAATTCTAACATATGCAGTGGACTAGGGGTGGGGGAAAATGTCAGAGGAAATTTTCCTTTCTGGAATATCTAGCTCAAAAGCAGTAACCACCCAAAAAATTTCCTGGGCAATGCAGAGAAGGCCTGGAATTGTTGGTCCTATTTTACAGCACTTTTCTCAATTTGTGCTTACACAGTTCTTTCTTTGTCTATTACGGTCTGTCGGCCCCGCTAGACCGCAGGCTGCATGAAGCTGGGGACCTTTTCTCTTCCACGCTCGTAAGACAGAAATGCATCTTCCTAAGGAGCTAGGATCTACACCAGAGCAAAAGGCAAAAATCATAAGTCTTCAAAAGTGCCCATAAAACCTCACATCATCCACAAACAACTATCAACGTGGGTCTGTCTCTATCACATAACCTCAGGTCAGTCAACAAGCATTTGAACAGATCAAACTATTTCTTTCTTTGGGCATCAAAATATTTAGTTCCTCTAGGAGCCTTGATGCATGAACAATATTTCTTTTTAATTTTTGTGAAGCACAGTTGTGGTAGTGACGTGGGGCATGATGGAGCCGCAGGGTGGCCCAGGACCTGTCGTGGCACCTCTCCCTCATAGGGCGCTCCATAAATACTGCATGAACGAATGGCCCACATTCAATAGCAGAAGTATCATGGTGGAACATTTCGAGAGGAGCGTCTGAGAGGGTAAGGGGTCAGGAAATTGTGTCAGCTCACGGAATAGGGCGCCTGAGAATGCTGTGTTTAGGGCTGGGGAGGGGAACCTGAGCGACCAGAAAAGAGAAAGAGAGGAGGTCTCACCTGACCGTCATTTTCAAATATTTTAAGAACGTTGGCATAGAATTGAGAGTAGAGTTGTTCTCTGCCGAACCGGGTAAGAGAGCTAGAGTTATAAAGAGGTGGGTTCCAGTCCAAGAAGAGCAGAAAAGCTGCCAGAGCTTATAAGGTACAAGTGTGTGCAAGGGGCTGCCAACTGCTCCACGTGCATGAGCTCGTTGATTCTTCCTCACAGCTCTGTGAGGGTGACACTATGATTAGACCCATTGTCCAGAAGAGGAAACAGTCTCCCAGAGGTTAAGGGACTCGCCCAGGGTCACACAACTGCTTAGAGGTGGGGCCTGGATCCCCAGCCAGGAGAGTCTGACTGCAGACCCCAGAAGTACCCGTGACACTGCTCCCCCAACAAGGGCAGGCTGTCCAGCCATGAATGGGAGCCCCTGCTGGCTGGCCTCCTCTGGGGGGCTGGTGCTTATGTTTCTGGGCCTGATTTCATGTACTCGCTCTTCTCTGCAGCTGTGTTTGCAAAGCAGGCTATGAAGGGGACGGCAGCCTCTGTTCAGAGACGGACCCCTGTGCGGGATCAACCCCGGGAGGCTGCAGCCGCAATGTGAGTGCTGATCTTCATTTCCAACCGTCCTGGCTTTTTAGGAAATCCTGAGGGAAGGCCTTCCAAAAGGCAATGTCTGATGGTTTTTTGTGGCTCGAAGCACAATTGTGTGAACCTTGCATTTTAAAGATGGTCCCCGGAGCCTCCTGTGAGCCTGCACTTCTTAAATCCAGTATGGTGGACGTGCCCCAGGTCCACATGTATGGGGGAGTTCTGGATTCTTAACAACCCAGCCTGAGAATCAGACACTGAGATCAGTAGTAATAAACTCTGAGTCAAACGCTACAGCTGACAAGCGACTCTAATGCACCAGATCTCGTTTGCTCCTCCCACCAACGCGATGAAGCAAATATTGTTATCCCCACTTGACTGATTAGGAAACTGAGGCTCAGGGGTGTTAAGTGACTTGCCCTGAGTTCTCTAATTATCAGGAGAGTAGCCTGAACCCCACTGCTTTCACTAATACCTTTTCAATGTCGCCAGCCCCACCTGGCCCTAGTCACCGTCCTTCCTGCCCCACAGTTTACTAATGTATCTCCCTGAGCCTCTCTGGCCCACCCACATTGTGCACCCACAGCCGGAGCAGCTTGAAGTGGATCAGATCACGTTGTCCCACCCTGAAACCCCTTCAGGGACTGCCCCTGGCTCTGAGGATGAACTCAGAGGCAAACGCCTTGTCTCAGCCACCAGACTCCTCTTTTACCAGCCCTGCCCACTCAGACAGCCTCATCTCAACAGCTTAACTTGCGCCTCTCCCCCTCTCCCCGCTGGCCTTCAGCCTCCTGGTGTGGTCATCCTGGGAGGCCTGGGAGTTGGTACACTGGTTAGGAGCCTGGGCTCGAGCATCACATAGAGCTGGGTTCATGCTTCTTTGTAGCTGTGTGACCTTGGGCAAGTTTCTTAACTCCTCTGAGCAGCTCTGTCATCTGTAAAATAGAGGTATAACAGTACCTTCCTCAAGATGATGGCTTACACCTGCAAAACATTAGGAACAGTCCCTGGCTCAATAAATAACAACAATGTTAGTAATGGTGACCATCAGCTGGCCAACACCAAGCAATTTTGCTTTTTTAACCATTTCATCTTTTCCATTGATCTCAATGCCAATGTTCATCTTAATCATTTCTATTGCACTCCATGCAAAAATGTGTTTCTAGCATGTACCTCTGGAAATCTTTTTTTGCTTTTAGAACCGTGTGTCTGGACTAAGGTTTGAAAGGTTTCGCTGCTTCTTTTTCTCCTGCAGGCAGAATGCATCAAAACTGGCGTGGGGACCCACACCTGCGTGTGCCAGCAGGGGTGGACCGGGGACGGAAGAGACTGTTCAGAAATCAATAACTGCCTGCTGCCCAGCGCTGGCGGCTGCCACGACAACGCGACATGTTTGTACATAGGCCCAGGGCAGGTAGGTGTGACATGGTAGGGAGTAACGAGGACGCAGCATTCCTACGGGGCTCTTTTTCCCCCCTGGACACAGAAATGCTTTGGCTAGAACTTTCTGCAACTTTTTGATCATCTGTAGCCGTAAGAATGGGTTGTCACAACAAACTTATGATATAGGTACTATTTTTTTTCACCTTTTGATCCCCTTCACCCATTTTGCCCACTCCCAGCCTCCACGCTGGCAACCACCAATCTGTTCTCTGTATCTGTGAGCTCGCTTTTGGGGGCTTTTTTGAGATTTCACATATAAGTGAGATCCTACGGCACTTGTCTTTCTCTCTCTGACTTATTTCACTTAGCGTAATCTTCTCAAGGTCCATCAGTGTTGTTGCAAAGTGGCAAGATTTCATTCGTTTTTATGGCTGAATTATATTCCATTGTGTGTATATACTACATCTTCTTTACTCATCCATCCATCAGTGGACACTTAGGTTGTTTCCACATCTTGGCTATTGTAAATAACGCTGCAATAAACACGGATGGGGGTCCAGATAGCTTTTCCAGTTAGTGTTTTGGTTTCCTTGGGATAAATACCCAGAAGTGGAATTGCTAGATCATATGCTATTTCTATTTTTAATTTTTTTAAGGAAACTCCATACTGTTTTCTACAGTGCCTGCACCAATTTACATTCCCACCAACAGTGTACAAGGGTTCGCTTTTCTCCATATCCTCGCCAGTATTTGTTATTTCTTGTCTTTTTGATGAGAGCCATTCCACAAGTGTGAGGTGACATCTCTTATGTTTTGTTTTGTTTTTTTGAGGAAGATTAGCCCTGAGCTAACATCTGCTGCCAATCCGCCTCTTTTTGCTGAGGAAGACTGGCCCTGAGCTAACATCCGTGCCCATCTTACTCTGTTTTATGCGGGGTGCCTACCACAGCATGGCTTGACAAGCAGTGTGTAGGTCCACCCCTGGGATCCAAACCAGAGAACCCCAAGCCTCCAAATTGGAGCATGTGAACTTAACCACTGCACCACCGGGCCGGCACCATCTCTTATGGTTTTGATTTGCATTTCCCTGATAATTAGTGATGTTGAGATCTTTTCATGTACGTATTGGCCAGCTCTATGTCTTCTTTGGAAAAATGTCTATTCAAATCTTTTGCCCACTTTTTAATTGGATTTTTTTGTTATTTAACTCAAATAAGTGAGTTCTTTATATATCTCAGATATTAACCCCTTATAGGATTTGCAAACATTTTCTCTCATTCAGTAGGGTGCCTTTTCATTTCATTGATGGTTTCCTTTGCTGTGCAGGAGCTTTCTAGTTTGATGTCGTCTCATTTGTTTATTTTTGCTTCTGTTGCCATGTGGATATGGTATTATTATTCCATCTTATAAAAAAGTTGCCATGTGGGTATACTATTATTATTCCATTTATAAAAAGTAAATTGAGGCACAGAGAGGCTAAATACTTTGCTCATGTCACACAGAAAATAAACCATGGTGCGAGATTCACACCCACATAGTCTGACTCCGGAGCTGCCCTCTTAGTCACTACCCTTGACCACACTTTATCTGTCTGTAGCACTCTACAGTTTGTTGATCACTTTTACCTAGCTTCATTTAAGGGAGACTGAGGCAGAGAAAGCTACTGCTTAGGAATTAATCGGCTCTGAGGGAGGTGATGTCAACTGTACTGGGACTGAGGCCACGGAAGAGTCCTGATGGTGAAAGAGCTCGCTGCAGTCTTATGCCTCGCCAAGCATTTGGCAAACAATTGCATCAGTTTTTGACTCACCTGAGTTGCCAGATTGCATTTGAGAAAGAAAAAAAAAACTTCCTTGGTATCTGTATTAGTTTGCTAAGGCTGCTATAACAAAATGTCACTAATGGGATGGCATAGAACAAACAAGGATGTAATGTCTCACAGTTCTGGAGGCTAGAGGGCCCAGATCAAGGTGTCGGCCGGCTTGGTTCTTTGTAAGGGCTGTGAAGAAGAATCTGTTCCAGGCCTCTCTCCTAGCCCTGGGTGGTTTGCTGGCAATCTTTGGCGTTCCGTGGCTCGTACATGCAACTCCCTGATCTCTGCCTCCATGTTCACGCAGCGTTCTCACTGTGTGTGCATCTGTGTCCAAATCACCCCCCTTCATGAAGCCACCAGTCATATTGTGTTAGGGACCCACCCTCCCCCAGTATGACCTCATCTTAACTGAACTAATTACATGATAACATCCTGTCTCCAAATAAGGTCACCTTCTGAGGTACTGGGGGTCAGGACTTCAGCATAGGAATTGGGCGGGGGACGCAATGCAACCCGTAATAGGATATATCCCCTCTCTGTTTTATCTTCTTTTCTGCAGACAAATCTGAAAATCATCCTGATGGGGGAGACGGAGGAAGAGAAAGGTCTTTCTATGGTGTTATATATGAAATAAAATAGACCATCTGTAGGATTCCCTTCAGTCGTTACTAGCTGGCTTGAAAACTTTTACATAGTGCAAATGGGCACAAATCCTAACTACCATGAATGTTTATTTTAAAAGACAAACTGTGTTGGGGTCAATATGTCAGGGGGTTGTCAGGGTTGGGGGTGCAGACAGTTGCTACCTCAAAACCAGGTGGAGAAGATGAAACACCTTTATTTTTAAGGTCTTCCCCTACCACGTGAAGTCGTATATAAGTGCGTGTGTATATATGTACACTTGCATATAAGATATACACACTTCATAAGATATACACACTTCCCTTACGAAGCATTCATAGTAGATAGTACTTATACGCTTAAAGAGGAAAATTTGTAAATAGAAGTTCTATTCCTTTCTTCCCACAGGCTAATGAGGTTTTCTTGCCTCACCTCTTGGGGTGCACATAGCCATTCTCTAGACCAGCCCCTCAATAACCCTTCTGCAATCGGACGCGCCTGCTTTCCCACCCCCGTGCGTTTCTCTGACATTTGCTCTCAGCTTGAATAGCCTCCCTGCTCCTCCCACCCTCTCTCAAGGTCCAGCCACGTCCCACTTCCCAGAACATGCCCAGCCCAGCCCTCCTCCTCTGAACAGCAGCGGTCCTCCTCATGGAAGCATCTTGTGTGCCAGTTTATCCGGAACACTTATAATATCTCATGTTGTCCAGCCTGTAGTAAGATTGGACTCTTCTTATTTACGGTGTATGTACTTACGCTTTGTCTTCCTCTCGAAACTGAAAGCAGCATAAAGGTCCGTTGCTGGTTCTATAATAGTCATTCAATACCTGTGCTCTTTATCTCTTGAAGAGATTACTCCTCTTATCATTGCTTTAAATTCAAAAGAATGCTTGCTAATGGAAGACACTTTGGAAAATGAAAAAGTAGAGAAAAAAGTTAAAATCATTCACAAAGCCCTCACAATCACCATTTGCATGCTGATATATTTTTTCCTTCTGATCTTTTTAATGTGTGGGTTTTTATTTTCCTTTACACTTGTGCAATCAGTTACAGTTTTGTTTGGTTCCTACTCTGCACTTAACACAAACATTTTCCCCATTTTGTCACACAACCCATCATCACATTTAGTAGCTGCATGATCAGGGCCACTGCTTCTGTGGTATATTTTGTGTCCTGCACAAAATACCCAGCCTCAGGGGCAAGTGGGGCTGAAATCCAGCCTGCATCCTGCTCACCAAGGTAGGTACCTGCTGTAGGCCTAAACCTTCTCAGAAGGAGGGGACGTTTTTATTGCATGAAGATGCTGTCCACCTCTAAGCCGCTTCCCATAGGTTATCCATGTAGAGGTGGTGCCTTACTCAAATTCACCTCCTCAGAGGGGATGCCTGTCCTAAATTACACAAAGTGCCTCATAGACTAGCTGTCGCCCTGTGCATGGATCTCCACCAAGTGTATGCCCCATGGCTTACTTTACCTTTCCCTCTTGGACGGAGGGGCCAATTTTTCCAATATGATGCTCCTTAGGGTCTAAGTTCTCTGAGACTCTCCCTATAGCCCTTCTGGGGTAATGAATTCAAAAAGAAAGTACCAGATTGGGAACTGTAACATAGAACGTGGAGACCAATAGCTCTGGAATCTGAAGTGTAACAAACAAAAGACATGAACACTATTCTCTAGGTGGGCCAAACAACTATGGCTTCCATAGCTCATTTTTTCAGTTCCAGGTGAGGGCAAGGCATGGAAGGCAGTTGTTTTCAATAATCCCCTTTGTCTCTGTTCTTGGAATTACAGAATGAGTGCGAGTGCAAGAAAGGATTTCGAGGCAATGGGATTGACTGTGAGCCAATAACTTCATGCTTGGAACAAACTGGGAAATGTCATCCACTGGTGAGTTACTTGATTTCTTTTATCCTTACTTAAAAAAAAAATTACTCGAGAAAGAAAGAAGGTTAGGTTATTTCTTATTTGGGCCAAGCAACGAACAAAATCTTTCTTACTCCCAAAGGGAGTTCCTATGCAGAATGTGAGTAGTTATTGCAACTTTCACTCCATTCCGAAGCTTGGAAAAACCAACATACGATTGCCAAATAAAATATAAGATTCCTGGTTAGATGTGAATTTCAAATAAATAACAATCCTTCAGCACAAGTATGTCCAAAATATTACATAGGGCAAATTTATACTAAAAATTATTTATCATTTATTTAAAATTCATATATAAGTTGGTGTCCTATATTTTATTTGCTAAATCTGGCAACTCTAAACCAACAGGATAGTTTAAAGGATAACCAGACTCCCATTTTGCATGTCATATTAAAATTTTACCCAAAATATTGGTGAAAATGCCCATTCAAGGGTAAGGTGTGCGTTGTGCCTAAATTATGAAACAGTAGGCAAAGATATTAGAGTTGGTCATTTTCATCTTTTCAAAAGAACATCCACTAAGCACCCAACATCGGAACCAACAAAGACGACACCTTAGTCTCAGTGCTTTCGATGCAAGTAACAGAATCCATGCAAATACTGAAGCAAAAAAGGGATTTGTTGGGAGTACCCCAGAGTAGCTCCTTGGGCAGGAAGTACAACTAGACCTCCCAGGTACCCAGAACGAGGACCTGAAGACACCAGGTTTAATGCAGATTCTTCCCCCAATTCCCCGAGACGATGCTCTCTCTCATTTTGCTTCTCCCTGTGTACTTGCTTTCTCTCTGTCTGTCTGTCTCTGTGTCTCTCTCCCAACTGTAAATGCCTCTCTGTGCATCTGGGGGCACACAGCTCCCTGTTTTTAGAGCAACATCACTCCCCCCCACCAGTGATGCCCCCAACCTTCCAGCTCCCCATGTCCCAATTCCAAATCATAAGAGAAAGGAACTGACCGGCCCAGCTGGGTCTCGATATCCACATATGAGCCGGTCAGTTATGGCCAGGGAGTGGGGTGACGTATTATGAACATGGCTGCCAGGACCCACCCATAGTATGTACGTGGGGGGTGGAGGGCTATTTTCAAAGAAGAAAAGATGGAGGGAGATGCCCCCAAAGTATCTGTTACCCAAGAATTATGAGAGCACTTCATAAAGTGAACGAGCTCCAACACTCTTGCTTAATTTAAGCCCAGGCAAGCCCTGACAGCGCAAACGTGAGAAGTTATGGCGACTTTCATTTCATTCCAGAGCTTGGAAGAACCAACATAGAGTTGATAGGTAAAATACGTGACACAAGTTAAATCTGAATTTCAGATACACGATGAGTCCTTTTTCCGCACAAATATGCTCCCAAATATTACATGGGACATACTTATACTAAAACGTATTCATTTATCTGAAATTCAAATTAACTGAGTGTCCTGTATTTTTACTTGCTCAATCTGGCAGGGATGAAAAGAAAGAATTTAATTGTGGTTAAATAGAAGCTGCGTGAAATACGCAGACGGGAGCCTTTCATTGCAACACTGAAGGGTCCGCGGGTCTCCTGCTCCATCCTTCAGCCCCAGATGCAGTTCTCACCTTAGATGCAGCCTGAGGTCTCGCAGGCCAACGTAACTCCAATCTAACTGTTCAGTCAGGAAAGCAAACCATTTCCTCCCTCTTCGTTTTATCAGGCAACTTGTCAGTTTACTTCTGGCATCTGGAGCTGTGTTTGTCGAGAGGGCTATGAAGGAGATGGCCTTCTGTGCTATGGAAATGTAGCAGTGGTAAGTCATCCGAGATGAACTCCAGTACCAAAGATAAAGACAAGACTCTTTAAAAAAAAACAAAAAAAATCCCTCTTAACCAGGATGCCTTTAAACTGCTCTACCAATCATTCGCTCTGGGAGATTTTATAGGAAGCAACTTCCTTCTTGCAGATGGCAAATCTGTGGGCCACAAATTTTCTACAGGCTGAAGGGAGCTAACTTTTAGTTGGCACCTTCTGTGTACCAAGCAGTCTTGTCTTCCCTTTCTTGCCATTCTACCTCTTTCCATTCCCAAACTTCCCAAATAAGCAAATAATTGGCCCCTGCTGAGCCCCCTGAGGGTTCCTGCCTGGGTTGTGTACCTCCTATGGGTCCCCGGGACATCCTGTGCTTACCCCTATCTGGGGCGTGTGTGTGTACATGTGTGTGTGTAAGAACCCCTCTGTGTACCAGGCCTCTTACTAAACCTGAAACCTCACAACAGCCCTCGGAGGCTGATGCTATTACTATGCCCATTTTATAGATGAGGAAACTGAGAGCCTAAGCAAAGATGCCTAAGGCCCCTCAGCTGTCTAAGCGCAGAGCCCAAGCGGGTGACCACCTGTGTAGAATATTCCATCCGTGTAGTGCATGGCACACCGGATGGCCGTTGAGTGTCCATTTGTCTATCCCCCCACCAGCAGACTGTAAACTCTCGAGGGCAGGGCTTTGTCTTGTTCCCTGCTTCCCTCCCACTGTTCATAAAGGTTTGTTGAAATGAGAAATAAAGTTAATTGATGAACTTTCTCATCCCTTACTTTTTGTTCAGCTCCCTGCAGCCTGGTCCCTGCCCCTCCTCTCATCAGCAACCACTGGGCTCACAATCCCCAGGATGGCAACCTGCCCCCAACTAAGAGGGTCACCTGAGTCCTTGTTCCCGAGGGCTGGCTGCAGCATCTGACCCTTAGTCTCCCTGCCTGTTCAGGGTCCTTCCCACCCTTAACTTGACACTGTTCCTTCTACTCACGGCATCGGGCCCAGGAGCTGTCTCCTGACACCCAGACCGTGGAGAGTAGACCCTACACTTTCCCTGCACTGTCTGTGGGCCACATTTCCTACAACCTTGAAACTCTAAACCCTGCTTTCACGATGACCCTCTCCTCCCACGGAAAATAAGCCGAAGTCCGTGTCCTCAGCCTGGTGCTCCCGGCATCTTCACACGACCTCAACTCACTTTTCTTCCAAATAGCTTAGCTTAGCCTTAGCTTAGCTGTGGCTTTCCCAGCTCCATGCCGGGTCTGATCCCATCTCCCCTGGACCCAGTCTCTGGGCTCTCTGCCGTCAGTCCGGGTCAAACTCGTGCCCTCCCCTCCCGTAAAGCAGCCCCTTAAGGGATTACACAATCATCTCAGCTCTTGTCCTTATCCGTTTACTCATATACTTTTTACCAGGTATTTACTAACATTTAATAACCTCAGCTACTTTCAAAAAGGAATTGAAACAGCTTGGGGAAGTATTGTCTTTATGTAAATTTTCATATAAATGTTATTGCCATTTTCATGGTGTTCAAGAGTTTAAAAATGTTTTCACATACACTAACGCATGTACTGTTCATAATCCCAGGAGCAAGGCATCATCCTATTCATTTTTAAGATAAGGCACTTGAGTTCACAGAGAGGTTAAGTGACTTGCCCAAGATCACACAGCTGGTAAATGGCGGACCTAAGAACTGAACCCAGTCTTTTTTAACTCAAAAGTCCAAAGCTTTCTTTACTCTATCGCACCTCCAAACATCACTGATCTACTGGCACAGTTGGTTATCTTTTCAAGTCTTAACTTCCCCAAAACAACTGTAAGTTGTGTAAGAGCAGGGCGATCTTTCCCCGTTTATATCTTATATCTTCCCTTCGCTCCGACCCAGTGCCAGTCATGGCGGTTCGATACATATGTTCATTAATAAATTCCACGGTGGATAAATTAAAAATCAGAGTGGCTGAAGCTCACTGAGCATGCCCTGCATGCCGGCCTCTCTCGTAAGCACTTTAAACACATTAATTCCTTCACTTCTCACATCGACCCTGTGAGTTGGACCTTTCCTTATCCCCACTTTACAGATGAGAAAATTGAGGCCCAGAGAGAATAAGTAACTTGCCTAAGGAACTAGGAAAAGGCCAAACCAGAATGAAAACCGGGTGGTTTGGCCCCGGGTTCCAAGCCGCTACTCACCACTGGCTCTGAAAGGCGCCTGTTTACTGAGCTCCGTGACCCTCTGTAGGGGTGGATGGCCGTGTTCTTACAACCTAAATTCTGATTTGGGAGACCTTCAGTTGTTGTTTCATTTGAAGTTTGGAGGTTACTTTTTTGCTGTGAATATAGAGGATAATTGAACCACTAAGCATGAAAGAAACACGCAGCTCGGGCAACGTGGGAATTCAGTGGCTGGAACACCCCTTCACGTCGGCTCAGCGAGGCTGGCAAGGAAAGCGAGCCCAGCCCCGGGAAGCTCAGAGCAGGCCACCCAGAAATGCGCTGTGATCGTGCTGCTCATTGTGCCTTCGCTCACGTGCTCTCTCCTCTCTCCCTCCCGCCCCTGCACGATATGAATAAGGAATTGTCATTTCTCTCCGCGGCAGCTGTATTTAACCAGTGGCTGAATGTGAGTACCTTTGTTAGAATCCAGGATTGGGAATGTACGTAATTTTAGAAATCTGGAATGTGTTTCATAGAAAACTGAAAATGCAGCTGGTCAGAAGGGAGGGCCATTGTCTAGAGCAGTGACTCTCCACCCTGCCTGCACTTTTAGAAGCACATGGAACACATTTTTTAAATAGCCGGGCCTGGGCTCCCACCCCCAGACACCGATTTGACTGGTCAGAGGCTTGCCCGGGGCATCAGCGTATTTTCAAAGCTCCCCCGGTGATTCTAACATGCCACCAGGGCTAAGAACTTCTTGTCAAGGATGAGCTGGGGTGGTCAGCTTTTCAGCCAATTCAAATATAGATGTATAGCTTCATTCGTCACAGAGGTCTTTCTGGAAAAGCCCACATAATTTATCATTATAATTCACCAGGTCAGACTTGGGATTTATAGGTGCAATCTGGGATACTTCATATGTGCTTAGCTCTCAGCCCAGCATGCCCAGAGGCGCTTTTGCCTCTCCCTTGGAAAGTTCTAGAACAAAGAAGCCAATCTTCACTCTCTGCAGTTGTCTGACTCTCTGCCCTCTTTGCCTGAGTGGACCAAGGTGGTTGGCCCAGCCGGCCATCACGACAGGTGGTTTATCCCCTTTAAAAAGACATGTGCCAAGATCTGTAGTGCCTGGTCAGCACCCACTCCAGGACAGCTGCTCTGACCCCACTAGAAGGAAGAGCAGAAACTGCGAGTCCTACTGCACATGCAGATTTCCGTATAGACCAACCCCATATGCGTAAGCTCGCCCAGTGGTGTACTGTACCAGGTCACCCAAGCTCGCAACAGCTCATCTTTCCCAACTCCACTTTCAATGCCGTCATGTTCATAGCTTGAAATCAGCCATAGTAGGAGTACTTACACCACAGAAATCAGGGAGCACTGCAAACCAGGGCTTTTGTTGTTTGTTTGTTTTTCCTGGAGAGCTGGTTGTTAAACATAAGCACACCACTGCTTCTACCCAGAACTAGCTCTACGTAAGAATGAAAAGTAGGTAAAGTTTGACTCCGGGCCTCCAGTCTCTCTCCCATGCTAAAACTGTTCCCATAATCTTCCTACCATCCGTATTCCAAAGGCATCCAAGGATTCTCAAGGTTCTCTGCACGTACACGCGCATACACGTGCGTACACTCATAATCCTATCAAGACTATTCCCTGACTCTTCATTTAGACTAAAGTGTAAATGACTGATAATGACTCAAAATGTGACCTGATGAGGAAAATTTGCCTTTTGACAAGGCTCACACATTTAAATAAAAGGAATGAGTCTCAGAAGGGAAGTTGAGGCATCAGCCAGTGGTGGGAAGGTCACTAGGACCTTCCCAGTATCCCTGAAATTACATCACATGGGAGATTGTCATCTCTGCCAACCATTAAGTCCACCTTGTTTGTCCCCTAACATGAGTCAAGCCACTTTCTCTTCCTTCTGTGATTCAGAATGCTTCTCTACAACCCCTGCTGTCAGCCACCTCCAACCTCACTGTCCTCGTGCCCTCCCAACAAGCTATCGAGGACATGGACCAAGAGGAGAAAGCCTTCTGGTTGTCCAGGAGCAATATTCCAGCCCTAATAAGGTAGGTATTATGTATTTTATTCCTCACGATATCGTACTGACGTCAGTGTGAATGCAGTTCAATGGAGGGAAGCCACATGGTCCTTTAGATCCATGGACCCAAACAGGTTCTGGGACTCCCCTCACCTCCTTCCCTCGGGACGGTAACAGTGAACATTATTGACAGCCAACTCTCTGCTAACTGCGTTACACATAGCTCAGTTCCTCCTCCCAACCACCCTATGAGATAGGCATTATAATTCTTCCCACTTTATAGATGTGGAAACTGAGGCACAGGGTGATTAAGTAACTAACCCAAGGTGCCCTGGCTGACCATTGCAGGGGAAGATTTAGAATGTGGTGGTCTGGCTCTAGAATCTCCTCTCTGAACTACTCAATGATCCTGCCTCACGCACTGGTACTTCATCACAGCCCTCATGGCCTCTTGTTTTAGATACCATACACTACCAGGCACGTACGGAGTGGCAGATCTGCAGGCTCTGTCATCTTCTGACATGCTGGCAACGTCCTTGCAGGGCAGCTTCCTTCACCTGGCGAAGGCAGATGGGGTAAGAGAGCGTGGTAATTTGTTTAGTGGAAACATGTCACCTGTGTTCATATTGTACTTTGAAAGTTTTTGTCATGGAAATTTCCAAACATGAGCAAAAGAGAGACCAGAGTAGAACCTCCAACCTCCGTGTAGGCAGCACCAGCTTCAATAATTATCAACATATATTGATACATGAGCACACACACACGTGCACACACACACACAGTTCCTCTGTAGCAATGATCCTGTAAAATGTGGCCCTTTGCCCACTGGTTGGCCACAAGGCTCTCCCTGACAGACCACAGACTGATCTAGAAAGGCAAACCTTTCCATCCTTCTGGGTGAAGGCTGTGTAATTTCACAACTTTGATTTTTATATCTGGTTAACTAAGAGCTGGCTACTGGTAAGCTACTAATCGAGTCATTATATTTTACTAAAATTTTACATTAAGTTAGAGCCAGTCAGTCAACAAAGATTTGTTGAGCGCCTGCCATGCGCTGGAGTTAGGGCAGTGCCCGGGGAGGAGCCGAGCCCTGCGGAAGTCACCTTCCGCAATCACGACAGTGGGTCAGGACTGCGGTCAGTCTTCCATGAGCAAGTCCGGCTGCCCTGCGGCGCTGGGCAGTGTTTTAAAACTCTTCCTATGAATGGCACAAGACGAGAATGAAGATTCTGCTGCAAAGCGGGAACTGCTGCCTCAGTGGACCATGGGCCACGGTCAAAAATGTCTGAGAATTACCGCTCTAAACATTCCTTCCTACTCCTCAGTGTGAGCGCTATGAAAAGGGTCTATGCCGAGTGTTACCTAAATGTGTGTGCTTCGTCACATAATTCCTTTTAGAAAACGTTAAAGAGTTACATGCAGTCCCACGGATTCTTTGCATATTACGTGCATATGTCAGACAATGGGGTTATTTCCCATCAGTGTTTTAAATCAGTGATTCTCTCAGCAAGCATTAACTGAACGCCCACCTGGGCAGGCTCATCCCAGGCTCTATGGATTCAAAGATAAATCCATCAAGACCTCTGACCCGGAGGAGCTCACCATCAAAGACACATTTGTAATGAGTTCATTCCTATGTAAATGTCTCCCTTTAACCAGAAAAGATGTGCAAGGTGGCCAGGAATGTTTCCTTCAGGGCCTCTGCTGACTCACTTTGGAGGTGCTCGGGGTGAGAGAAGTCCCCTCGGCACCCAAGGTCCCCAGGAGGAATTTCAAATAAAGGGTAATGGTGGGGAGACGAGGAGAGGAAGCAGAGAGGGAGGAGCCCAGTGGTGTCACGGTTGGTGGGTGGCTAGGTAGGTGGGTAGGTTGGGTTTGACTTAGCTCCCTTCCCCATGTAGTTAATATTCTTGAAAAGTCGTTGGATTCTGAGCAGGAAAGTCAATTGCTCTCTGTAACTGCGTGCTAGGGCTGCGATAACGATGTGCCACAAACTGGCTGGCTCAGACAACAGAAATTTTTGTCCCACAGTTCTGGACACTAGAAGTCCCAGATCAAGGGGTGGGCAGGGTTGGCTCCTTCGGAGGGCTGTGGAAGGAGCTGTCCCAGGCCCTCTTGCAGATGGCCGTCCTCATGTTCACAAAACTTTCCCCCTGTAGAGCCGTCTGTGTCCAGACTTCCTCTTCTTATAAGGACACGAGTCATATTGGATTAGGGTTCACCCTAACGACCTCATCTTAACTTGATTACCTCTGTAAAGACCCTATCTCCAAACAAGGTCACATTCTGACGTACTGGAAGTTAGGACTGCAATACATGAATTTTGAGGAGGGAGGGAACACAATCCAACCCACAACACTGTCTACAGTACTTTTCAAACAGCAGGAACTCCTTACTGAGCTTCAACCAGTACTTTTTTAATGAAATAGAAAAGAGTGGAATAGAATTCATGATGAGCTGCCTCCCACATAGTAGATGAAAGTACTATTGCATTTTCAGTGTGTGTGTGTGTGTGTGTGTGTGTGTGATGTCTAATGGGTCACAACTTAAAGATACTTCTAACTGTAGGTCATGGTCCAAAAGTGGGAAGGTCACTGTTGCTCAAAAAGTGGAAAATCCAGAAATAATCTCAATCCCTAGGTGTACCATATGGTGATTCCCTTTCCCGTGTGGTTTGCATTCACAGAATATCACAATTGAAGGGGCATCCATCATGGATGGCGACAACGCAGCCACCAATGGAGTGATACACATCATCAATAAGGTACAAAATTCCATCCTCTGACACAGGTAGCATCTCTTCTCCCTTTGTTATTTATCTTCATGGACACTATCATTTTTAGGAAAAAAAAAAAAGGCTTGGCCTTAATGTAAAAGGAACTTGTATTGTGCTTCATTATTCTTATTTTAAAACCATCTGGAGGCTCTATTCATTCAGCCCCAGTTACCATTTACTCAGCCTATATTCTGCAGCAGGCGCTATATCAAATGTAGCCCCATGTATTTCTTATTTATGGGAATGTTTTACCAGGTACACGAGAACCTTAGTATTGGGAAGTCCATACGTCCCAATGGGATATAGTCAAGAACTGGAGGAGAGACAAGTGCTTATGTGTCACTGTTTCATGCCCCTCTCTGCATTATTGCACCCTAAAAAGATGAGCTAGAGAAGGCCCTAGAAAAAAATGCAAAAGAGTAGAAAAAGTATTGTGAAATTTTCATTTGCTTCTAAGACACAATTCAACAGTTCTCAAAGGTATGAAAAAGAAAAAGTATAATGGGAAATGGGCTTTAAGCCATCTTATAAATTTACTAGATTAGGATCTTCATTTAAAATTAAAGTTAGAATTTAGGATATATTGGGAAGTTTTGAAAAGTGGAAGATGAGAAAAGGCAATTAACTGATTGCATTTTAACTAAAATTATTCTCCCTTGTCACTTACAGATTCACTTTTTGATTTTAAGTTACAGAAAAGGTTGGCTATTTCCATTTAGAAAAGAGAGGCTATTATAAGACTCCTGGGTGCGTTATTTTAAATAATTGCAAAGACCTTGCAATTCTCTTGTATTATCAAGAGGTATTAAGACAAGATTTTTGGAGAAAGTGATTCATCACTCCCAGGGGACTCTGCTGAAACGGTTTATGGCTCCATATGATGCAAAGTAACATTACTTATCAAGAGTATTTTTCTTCTCCAGTCCTGACTCTCCAAAGTACTAAAAAACCTTTTTTAAAAAACATAAAATTACACCTCGTTATTATTTATATTTTTGATGAACACAGCTCCATTAGTGGAACGGCACGTCCACTCATCTCCTGTACTGCGTGTTATTATCATGGAGCCAGTTCAAGTCCCTCTTCCTCTGTGAGGCCTTCCCTGAGCCCTACAGCCCATAATACTAAGATTGACATAGTTTCAAGAGGGTAAGATCTACAGTCATACAGAATCTGAGTTCAGGCACTGAGCTAGCTGCGTGAGCTTGGGCAAGTTACACAACCTCTCTGAGCCTCATTTTTCTTCCCCTGTGAGGCTTAAACAACACCCCGTTTCTCCATGTCTGCTGCCTAGTGGGACCTCAGTAAATGTTGGTTTTATTCCTTCTCCTTAGTCTGAAATCCCATGGAATTTCTTGGTATAGAACTCATTTGGCATGATCGTGCCCTCTGGTATAGACAGCTCTTCCTTACGGAATAGGTCCTGAACCCCTGTATGATGGCATGTCCTGGAGGGGTGGAGCTGCATCTTTTCTGTGTCCCTCACCAGCACTAGCACCTTGCCTTGCACACAGTAATAACTGGAATAACTGACAGCCCGCTAGGTGCCAGGCATTGTGCCAAGTGTCATGTGTCACATTATCTCATTTGATTTTCACAACAACCCTAAGAAAGTAGGTGCTATTGTCCTCACTTCCTACGTGAGACAACTGAGGCTCCTCATGGCTTAGGAACCAGACTGAGGAAGAAGTCATGTGAGCACAAAGAGTTGTGACACATGGTCACCAATTCAAGTCCCCTGCTGAGCCTCTGGGTTGCCCTGGCTGCCAAAGGAGCTCCTTCTCTGCCAGTCAGTTGGACATGCTGGTCACCTTTGTCAGGGCCACCATGAACAGTTGTGCAGGTTGCATAAAGGTGCCTGGCCTAAGGGTGGAGTGGGTCTGAAATTCAACCCACTTTCTTCCCCAAGTCCGCACCCCTGTTGGTATCGCAAACTCTCAAAGGAAAGGATGCTGCTTTTTTAAATTTGCAGAGGCACTCTCTGTGCTAGCAGTGGTCCTTATAATTGCATACTGTCCTTCCAACACATGCTAACAGAATTTGGGGGCTTCCTTTCCCAGGTTCTGCTTCCCCAAAGAGGTCTAACTGGCTCCTTACCAAACCTGCTCACCCGGCTGGAACAGATGCCCGACTATTCCATCTTCCGGGGCTACATCATTGCAAGTACCACATTCTCTGCTTGACCCGTTTGCTCAGGTTACCTGGGGACGGAAATCCCTCACTCTTGTCTCTTTCCATTCACAGCAATATAATCTGGCTAATGCGATCGAGGCTGCTGATGCTTACACAGTGTTCGCTCCCAACAACGATGCCATTGAGAATTACGTCCGGGAGAAAAAGGTCACATCTCTAGTAGGTATCGGCAAAAATAAGCACAGAAGTTATTTTCTGGAAATTCACACACTCAACATTTTTCAACCCATCAATCATGTACCATTTCACTCTTTCATTAAAACTTCCTTGTCAATATCATGCAGAGACGCTCTCACACACAAACCTCCCCCGGGCCAGAGCTGCTCATGTATTTAGTTTGTATCCCTGGAAACAAACACTTGGGCCCATAAACACAAGGATGCAGGCGTCCCAGGAACTGGGAGGATCCTCACGGTTGCCGCACCCTCCTCTCCCTGGCCTGGCGTCTCCCTGGTCCCATGCCAGGAGAAAGCAGCAGAGACCTAGATGGAGTTCATCACCTCTGTCTTCCTCCTGTTCTCCACTCTCTATCCTCCCTGATTCCTAACATCTGGAGCTAAATATCAAAATTTGTCGAAGGATTTTGTGAAACAATAAAAAGCTCCAATCAAGCCAGTCTCTGGCTCAAACCCTTGGGTGGGTCCCCATGTCTTATAGGACTGAGTCCAAACCACCTCCCCAGGTATTTAAGTCTTCCATAAACTGGCTGAAATTTATCTTAGATTCAGTGGTGGCTCCAGAATTTTCATTTAGACGGAGGCCAGGGTTGCCCTGCCCCCAGCCCCACAATGAGAGGACACGTTTGAAACTGTGTTTACACAACAAGCACACTGTTTTCACTTATATCTTTAGATAGAGTGACTGAGATGAAGATGCTACTGAGATGGGGGCTGACACTTAAGTCCCTCTAAGCCACCCTTGGGCCCACTGCTCTCTCCCACCAGTTCTCTGCAGAAGCCCTGTGGTCTAACCAGACTGATGGTTTCAGGGACCCTAAAGAAGCCAAAGATGGGTCTGGTGCCCTTGCTTAGTATCTATACACACACACACACACACACACACACACACACACCCCTGCCCCCTAGATCAGGAAGGCTGCCCTCCATCCCTCACTACCTCCTGAATCCTCCATACCCATTCTTCAAGTCCAGTCTCACCTCCTCAGGGAAGCTGAGTCTGGGTCCCCTGAGCTGCAGATAGTCCCTGAATTCAGACCATTTTTACACCCCTTCAGCACATATATACCCCTGATACGATAAATTGTCTTTTCAAGGGCATGGGTCTTAGCTCTCCAGCTAGACTATAAACTCCATGAAGGCAGAGCCAGGGGTCTCAGATTTTTGTAACTGGCAAGTTGAACGAGCAGTAAACTTCAGGCAATCTCATAGCCTTTCTGCATCCCCCAAAAGTCCTATAGGCACTTTAAGTCGCAAACACAGTTCTCAATTAAGTTAAAAAAAAAAATCCGGCCCCTTGTACTAATCAACTTTTTGAACTGGATTTAAATTAAATTTTCTCCCCTCACTGTTCCATGCTGGGGCTTTGTCCAGGCAGGCAATGGAGGAGGGTGCTTGGTCCTTGAATCAACCAGGGTCCATCACGACACAGAAACGGTTACCAGTGAGAATTTAGTATTATGAATTGTTTATGAGGTATATGGCTGTATAAATATAGTTGAAAGATAAAAAAGAGATCACAGAGGTAGCAACTGCAGGAAGCATCTACGACCCCAAAGGCCGGGAGAACAGAGCGAAGAGACTAGAAAGACTAAAACTTAGAAATGAA
This sequence comes from Equus przewalskii, assembly GCF_037783145.1. Taxonomy (NCBI): domain Eukaryota; kingdom Metazoa; phylum Chordata; class Mammalia; order Perissodactyla; family Equidae; genus Equus; species Equus przewalskii. Next base: position 27,789,280 of record NC_091859.1, read on the forward strand.
GAGGAGGAGCCCCCCGGAGCTGGAACGCAGACCTGTGGGGGGGGGGGGTGCTGTTCAGCTGGTGTCTCTGACCTTGGAGGAGGGTCCCTGGGGGTCCAAGACCCAGACCTCCAGGGAAGGGCATCGCCTGGCTGGTGCTGATGTCTTGAGATAGGGAGGGCACGACAAAGCTGGTCTGCAAGTGAGAAGAAACTGCCATCTGGATTCAGGTGCCACTGCCGGGTGAAGACGTGTGGCTGGAGTGATACCATAGGAACAGGACGCAAACCAGAAGGGGAGATCCTGTCTCCCTCTTCTGCTCTAATCGGCCTCACAGTCTGCCTGTAGCACTTTCCACTGGCAGAGCCTAACAGGAGCCCTGGCAGAGAACTGTAGCCTGTAGTCCCAGCCCCAGTACCAGAAAGTGGAGTGTAGAGGGTGGGTTTGGAGCTGAGAGACGATGACTCAATTACCCCTCTTCCTCCTTCCTCATGTGATGTTTCTATTCTCTTTCCTGATCCCACTAAATTCAGTTTTGGGCTCACCAGGTTGGAAGTTGCAGGGTGGAAGTGTTGGTGGTTGGGAAGAGATGTTATGAGGGTAGGAAGGTTCTCATCTAAATGGTACTGTCTTGAGATGGCATTGCACTCTCTGGTCCTGGGAAGTGTTTCAAAGCTCACACTCTCTCTCTCTGACACTTTGATGGGTTCTTCAGAGACCCCACCCATCACTGGTGGTCTCTGCCTGCAGTTCCCTCCACCCCTGTGTGTGCACTCTCTTCCTGCAGTCATTTATTTCCTCCTCGGACTAGAAGCATCCAGAGCCCACCTCCAGCTTTCCCCCCGAGGAGGCCTATCTGCCCTTGTAGGCAGCCATTCAGGACAAGACCTAAGGCGCCAGCTCTCTCAGACACCGCCTCACATCCGGTCCATAAGACACATGTATGCTCTTGTCCCAAGCCCACACTGGGAGTGCAGGCTTGTCCCAGAGCAGGACAACCTCCCTACTGCACTGTGGATCAGCCTGCCAGCTGTCCCTAGCATGAGATTTCTCAGGTCTGAGTGAGACCCCAGTCCCACAGCCCACCCGATCTGCAGGGGACACAGATCAAGCTCGTCGAAACATCCCATCGAACCTCCTCTTGTGACCCTGAGGTGAAAGGCAGGCTGGGGTGTGGCCTCTCTCTTCACAGCAGCTCTCACCAAAGAAACCATCTTCAAAACCCTCCCCCAACCTTTCATGCCCTCAGTCTGGGTTTTAGGGTCTCGTAATGAGTTCTTGACCATCGTACATGGAAAATCTGCAAGTTCTCTGAGGTGATGTGTCTCGAATGTAGTATTCAATATCTCTCGTGCCCTGATGCCTTAGTCAAAACTTCCAGGTCAACAAGCGGTTGCTCTTGTCATCCCCACAGTGCCTGGCACATTGGAGCAGCCCAGTAAGTGACTGGGGACTGGCTGACCTACGGGCTGACTTTCAGTTCTGTGTGTTGTCCAGGAGGAGGATATAGTCAAGTATCACGTGGTCTTGGAGGAGAAACTGCTGAAGAATGACCTGCACAATGGCATGCACCGGGAGACCATGCTGGGCTTCTCCTACCTCCTCGCCTTCTTCCTCCACGATGACCAGGTGCGAGCCTTAGACGTAAACCCGGGAATGAGTGTCTTAGCTTCTATCATCCGTCATCACTTCCATGTTGGATACTCTCACCAGTGCTTCCTAAGCCTTGTCAACAAAAGACAGTTGTCTTTGTTGCACCATAAAGTAATGACTAAGCCAAACTGTCAAGCTCCCACTCCCCACTGACCCTCCTGTCACCAGCCATCAGATGACCAGTCTGGCTTGGCTAATCATGGTCTTTGGATCCCAGCAGTCACGGGTGCACTTTAATACTGATTCCTAACAAACCCAACAGAGGGTCCCCCAGCAGTTCCCAAGATCAAAGGGAACCTGAGAGCAAAACCTAACTCCCAGGAAGTGGCCCTGGCCCCAGGCCATGAGGAGCCTAACGATGGACGCAGGATCCGGCAGCCAAATGAATTAACGTTATTATCATTGCTTGATCATAGACACGACAGTCCTAGGACCAACTGACCTCCACAGCAGTATCCCAGCGTTTACCTCAGCCAACCCCTAATATTTAAAAGTGTTTAGAATTCATAAAAAAGAATTAGTGAAACTAAATATTTAAAATATAAAATTGTATTCATCTATTTCAAACATCAAGTGAGAAGATCAATCTGTGAAAATTCAACAAGAAACTCACAACATAACTCCAGTATAGATTCTCTTAAGAAAAAAATAAAAACAAATAATAATATAAATAAAATAATAATAATAAATAAGATAAGCTAACCACTATGTTAAAATGAAGAAAATTTAATCACAAAGTTTTAATCAATAATAGTACTTGGTCCTTTTTAGAAGTGCAATCTTAAAAACAATTTTCTCAGTGTTATCAACATTGAAACACAAGTGAATTTTTTTTTTTTTAAAGATTTTATTTTTTCCTTTTTCTCCCCAAAGCCCCCCGTACATAGTTGTATATTCTTCGTTGTGGGTCCTTCTAGTTGTGGCATGTGGGACACTGCCTCAGCGCGGTCTGATGAGCAGTGCCATGTCCGCGCCCAGGATTCGAACCAACGAAACACTGGGCCGCCTGCAGCGGAGCGCGCGAACTTAACCACTCGGCCACGGGGCCAGCCCCGAAACACAAGTGAATTTTTGTATACATTTTCTTTAACCTGCTTGGGTAAAAATCTTTCTGACTCTTCATTACTTAGAGAATAATCTAATTCCAAATATTTTCCTCTGATGCCTCCAAATGGTCTCACCTATTGTGTGAGAACCTTGAGGGGATCCTTTTTGATACATTTTCTTATTTTTCCAGGTAAAGCAATTTTGTATTGATAAAGAGCTTACATTTTTGTTTCTGTTTTTATCTATGCCCTGTTTTATTTCATCATGCAGAGATGAATGTTCCAATGCCCTTAATTGAATCAGTTTCAATTCTGTCATTTTTATTTTCCATTTGTTTGGAAATTCTTCAGTCGAGAGCAATCTTACAATAGAGGCTTCATCTCACAATAAACAAATAGCTCCATCTCACAGTCAAGGTTTCGCTTCTGTCGATAACTCATTTACTTTCTCTTAGGACAATGGAGTTGTAGAAAGATGCTCTCCACATGAGTAGACTTGTGTTCAAACCAAACCTTGACTGCAGCCCATAATTCTCTGGCTACATCTCACAATGAAAATGATTCACTTTTTCAATACCAAAGCAACAGTACTGCAGCGTCAGAAGTTCTGCCATGTTGATGTTTTAAAACAGCTCAGCCTCTTGGAATTCTGGAAATTCCTGTTGCAATTGCCATTTGACACCACGAGGAAGGTACCCTGCTAGTTTTCCAAAGCTACACGGACCCTGGAATACCTCTGTGGAGCAGAGCCGTGACTTTTCCCAACCTCTAAGGGAAATTCGCTTGACTCCAAGTAAATCAGAAGGGACTTCAACATTCAGAGGAAGTTCACATTTAGGCACGTAGTAGAGTCATTTTAACATTGCTGCAGTGGGGAGTGTGGGGGATGTTATTAAATTTTAATTTAATAATTTTAAACCCTGATTGGATATGAATTTGACATCTGCTTAATATCATAAAGAATTTCCCCCTTCTTCCAACCTGAGCCCTGCTACACACACACACCACTCCAATTTTTCAGGGAGCCATTTGTTTCCAGTTATATTGCTTATATTAATGAATGAATTAATGGCTTCACTTATTTTGCATTAATAAATCGCTAAAATATCCTTCCCTAAAAAAAAATTAAAACAAAACATGCTGCAACTAGAAACTGAATTTGAATTGGCAGCATTTAAATACTGACTTAGCCCCATGTCTTGGGTGCTTATGGACACACTAGGCCAAGATGGTGACAAACATATCATGAACTCCAAAGAAGCCTCAAGGGAAATGTAGGGTAATGCAGACCTCTGAGCAGTCTCCACACACTGGGAAATGGTGTCATCTGGTGGAACACTTTCTAGAAACTCTCAAACACTCCAAAAATGCTAGTTATTTTTATTCTTACGTAACTGTCACTTAGCCTTTCTGAGGGTTGCTTGCAAATTAACCATGAAGTAGAGATGCTAAAAGGACAGTGGGTTTCATTCTCCATGTCTTGGTTTTGGAAAGTATTAACCCCTTCAGAACCCACTAATCTACAGCACCGCTGAGCTCGCCCATGGAGCCATTTTGCCAATAGGCACTAACATAATGATCATGATTTAGATTTTTCAAACAATCATAAACCAACTAATTTGAGGGATGGAGAGAAACCTTAGAGATTATCCAGAACAATCTCTTTCTTTTACAAAAGAGGACATTGAGACTCAGAAAAGAAAAGCAACTGGCCCAAGGTCGCACAGGTGGATGGTGCCAGATGCAGACCTGTTACTCAGACTCCCATCTCCTAGGCCAGAGGTCTTTCAACTACGATGTGCTACATTCTGGGTGAATATTGGAATATCTCCTAGGCTGTTGTCATGCTAATATCCTCCAATCCCCATCTTCCCTATTTCTATTTAAATCGCTATAATAAAAATTTACATTTAACCCTCTGGTTCACAGCTGTACGTAAATGAAGCTCCGATAAACTACACCAATGTAGCCACTGACAAGGGAGTGATCCATGGCTTGGGGAAAGTTCTGGAAATTCAGAAGAATAGATGTGATAACAATGACACTACTATCGTACCAGTAAGTTATATCCCAGGCCAATGATGCAACTAAAGAGTGTTGGCTTATTTTTTTAAGCATATTATTTAGGCATTATCTTAAGCATAAGACTCATCTAATAGGGTATCTCAATTCAGTTCAAAAAACACTGAGTGAGCATCTCTAGCATGCAAAGCAGCACACCCAGCTATGGCTCTACAAAGATAAATAAGACATGACCTCTGCCCTCGAAGGGCTCACAATCTAGTGCAATAACTTGCACCTTGAGTGCCTTGGAAATGCTGCCTGGAAGGTTGTGTTGAGCAGGATTCTGAAGCCATGGTCTTCCTCAAAAGGAAACCATGCCACGCCCAGCACAGGCAGGGGAAGGGGGCTATGGGGCACCTATGGTAGGTGTTAGCCAAGCTTGGAAGCTTGGTCCACTAGGAGAGAAAATACGGAAATGGGTTATTTCAATGTAATATATGATGTGGTAATGGAGTCTTTTCACTCCAGTCCATGGGACGGTGTAGGATCTTTCAGCAAAAGTAATAACTGCTGACATTTATTGGGCTCTGATTATGTGCCAGGCACTGCTCTAAATATTTTACATGTTTTAACCCATATAATCCTCACAACACCCTACAAAGTAGGTACTATGACCCTACCCGTTTTACTGATAGGGAAAATGAGCCACAGAGAGGTTAAGTAACACACCCAGGTTCATAGAGCTAGAAAGGGGCAGAGAAGGAGTTCAAATCCAAGCAGTCTGACCCAAGAACCAGAAGTCTGAACAACTACATCTACTCTCCAGTAGGTGCTAAGAACTAGATGCACTGGCCTCCTCCTGTTTGAGGAACAGGTCACACTTAAGAGTGTCTGTCATTCTTAAGTTGTGCTCTTTGTTTTGGAGTAGCATATATGACATCCACCCTGACCCCTCACTGAACCATGTGCTCCCGAGGCTGGGCACTGTCTGTGACACATCAGCTTAGTCTCTGAATCTGGCCCAATTCACTAAAGAATGGATTTTTGATAAATGAGGGTTGTTGTTGATGGAATAAGGATTTAAATGAGATAAGACTTCCACGCATTAAAGGATTATTAGCATCAGAAGACTATTATGGAGGAAAGCTTGGATGCTCCAACATAGACCCAAAGTCGTTGAATTGCTTGTCACAAAGAACATTAAGGAGGTTGATCAGATGAGCTTCTCTAGTGTCTTTCTGATTTTCAGTTCCATATTCTAAAATCTTCACCTCCATGGTCTGGAAAATATTTGCAGCCTCATTTTGCCCTCAAAGTAATAACCATGAAATATTCTCTTTGTCTCTGTGCTTTACCAAGGGAAAGTGTGGGAAGTGTCCCCAGCAGCCGATCTGCCCACTTGGAACGAAACCATTAGTAAGTATTTGGTCTGTTTTGATAAAACAGTGTTCAGATCCCAGGGACGTCCAAATTACTAAGTGCATCTCAAGCATATCTGTTTTTCACTGCCTTCATCTCTTCACTTAGTTTTAATTTAATTTCATCTTCTTATATGGTATGCATCTTTCTAAAGTCTTGAATCCATTTGGGTTTTTTGAGACCAAAGCAAAATTTTGATTAATAAATAAAGAGAAATAAAAGTCCATCTCAACCAGTGCACAGTGCAGGAAGAGATTTTTCGCTTTCTACATCTTTCATAGCCCAGTGGCCTGCTGAGGACAGGAGCAAGAAATTTTATCAGAGAAGGCAGACTCCATATCCAAAACCATACCCAGCCTGGATGAGTTCCACCTGCCTGATTTCCTTCTCTAGCTGAAGTTACAACTATCTTTCTCTAAGAAACACATGGCAGACTAGGGGGAGGTAGACATGTCTTTGAATGAATTATAATCTATGTTTCTTGTAACTACTTATTGTAAATGCTACTTCTCATAAAGTTCCAACCATCACAAAGAATAAATACTCATGCACCTTCTGTAGCATGATAATAATAATTCATCATGGTGACAATGCTGATTCTCTCATTTGAATTTTAATTTAATCTTGTATTATATTTCACAAGTCTTTGAAAACAGCCTTAATTCTTTCTCAGACCAAGGCAGAAGATAAGTCAATAAATAAATAGAAATCAAGTCTCAGATCAACCAATATACAGTGCTGGAAGGACATTTTTATCTGATTTACTCTATGATATTCTTCCTAACTTAAATTAGTCTTCTAGAGAAAAGTTCTTTCTATAGACTACTACCTTATAGAGTAATTATTTGGGTTTGTCCACCTGGTGTTCTGGCAGCCAATATTGCGTTTCTGTATTTTCTTTCTTATGAAGCATCTCCAAAAAACCATCTCCGTCCCTTTCTAGAACATTTTAGTCAGAGAGACAGCCATGCATCACTCACCTACTTGCTTCTAGAGATTGGAAAACTTTTCCCAGCTAAAGAGCTGATATAATTATTACATTTCATAGGGTGAAGAGACAAAGAAATGTATCTACACCGTTTATTTCATGGGCAAGCGATCCGTGTTCATTGGGTGCCAGCCAAAATGTGTGAAAACTGTCATTGTGAGTACGCTGATTTAACCATCTTTCTAATTATTGCAGCGACATCGGGACATCTAATCATATGTTATACTTTTCAAAATGCCTTTGCATGGATTCTTTCTGCCACCTCCGCTTCCTCCTCACTATGCTCGTTATCGTCATCATTCAGAGTAGCAGTGGTGGCAATAAACCTCAGGGCAGCCTTACGAGTAGGCAAATAGGTAAAAGCTGCAATATTTAATTGCGTGATAAAGAAATTGAGGGACTGAGAAGCTCAGAGGACCTCCCTATTCTGACAACAGGGTGAAATGCCCTGTGAGCATGCTGGTGAGCAAAACAGACAGAGGAAATGGCCGATTTCCTAAGGAAAGAAAGTGTACCTGGTCATTTAGAAAACAGGACCCCAGAGCCAAGTACCTTTGGGCTGTTGCTTCAGAGTCCTCAGGAAAGTTCTTCCTGTCCTGCCTCTTTCCCAGAAGACTAGACGTAGCCTCTGCCTATCCTACAGGGGCAAGATGGTTTGGCCCTGACGCTGCACAGCCTGGGGGGGGGCAGGAGATTTTGTGTTTTAAAGGCACTCAAGAATAAAGGCAGACCCAAGCCAAGCAGACATCCTGCAGGGCGTCCCCCACGGCCCGTCCTTCGTTCTCCCTTTTCTTCATCCTCTTCTCTAACTTGCCTTTTTCCTTTCCTTCTTTCCTACCTCCTCAGCGGAGCCCTCCATCCTGTTCCTAGCGCCCCTGGCAATTGCTTAGCGTCACCTGATTTTCAGGGGTCTCACCACCCCTCCAGGTGGAGTCGAAGCTGGGGTATACACCCAGTCCCACCAGCGGGATTTCTACTCTGTGGCTGGACAAAACCAGAAGGTGAAAGTATGAGTCCAGCCTTGTCCTTCCATTTCAGACGAGAGAATGCTGTGCTGGCTTCTTCGGTCCCCAGTGCCAGCCGTGCCCAGGGAAAGCCGGGAACGTCTGCTTTGGAAACGGGATCTGCTTGGACGGAATGAACGGCACGGGCGTGTGTGAGTGTGGAGAGGGCTTCACGGGGACGGCCTGCGAGACCTGCACTGAGGGCAAGTATGGCGTCCACTGCGACCAAGGTGAGCGCCCTACTCCCCACCCAGGCGGCCTCCTGGGCGCCTGAAACCAAGCGGGAATGTGCAAGAAAAGAGTGATTCCCCACGTGCTCCCTGACCAACCAGTCTCCCCAGCCAGGCTGGAATCCCATCTCTATTATGTGGATTATAAGAACATCCGTATGGTGTAATTGGCATAAGGCAGTGTTTCCAGACATTCTTAATCACTAATCTACCCCCAGTCTGTTCATTGGCATCCCCCAACCCAAGCACATGAGTCTGTATTTGCCCATGCACACTGGTCCTCATGGTTATACTCTCAGTTTTGGACATTGCTTGATACTTTGAAATGCACATTTGTGCACATTATCTCCTTTAATCCACACAGGAACCTTATATACTTGGGTATTGTTATACCCATTTTACAGATGAGGCTATTAAGGCCAAGAAGTTGAATGTCTTCTCCCAAGGTCACACCTGGTGAGAAGCAGAACTGAGATTTGAAGGCACACCTTGCTTGACTCCAGAGCCTTGTTCCTGAATCATGCTGGCCTCGATGTGAAGATCACTCTATCAATTCACCCTCAAGAACACCCTAAGCTGTTTTCACAAAAATCATCATCTGTGGGAGCCAAGTCCTCTGCATCCTCTCACCCTGACTTCCTTGTGCCCAGGGACACACACTGATAAGAGAGTTGACTTGGGAGAAGGGATTTCCTTGTCCATGAGGAGAACACAAAGCATTTTTTCTACCCTGTACTAAAAATCATAAATTTGATCTGGCTGTCACTGTTTTCTTTTTTTTTCTTTTTTTTCTTTTTTTTTTTTTTGGTGAGAAAGATTTGCCCTGAGCTAAAATCCGTGCCAGTCTTCCTCTGCTTTGTATGTGGGATGCCTCCACAGTGTGGCTGATGAGGGGAGTAGGTCGGCACCAGGGATCCGAACCCATGAACCCAGGGCACCAAAGTGGAACTTTAACCACTCGGCCATAGGGCTAACCCTATCACTGTTTTCTCATCAGCTAGTCTAAGCCAGACAAAATCAACATATAACTGAATCATTATAATTGGTCTATATAAGATGTAATTGGAATTATAGTACCAATTTTTTCTGTTTTTTGGAAGCATTTTCAGCTTGCATTTATGCAGGCATTCCTAACCTAAGGTTCTATGGATGACCTTCACGGGGTCCAGCAAACCCCAAAAGCTGAATGCTTTTTTCTGGGGAAGGCATCCAGAGCTTTCATCCAGTTCTCAAAGAGGCTCATGATGCCGCTGCTGCGTAGCAAAGGAATCAGCACTTCTATGTTGTTGAAGAAGGCAGGGCCACACCAGGTTTACAATACCTACAAAGAAGTCCACTTCAGACAGAAGTCCACTCTCAGAGAACAAACATGGTTCCATCCCAAGGGGTCCCACCTAACCCTGGATCCTCAGATAACCTCAGCTGAGGACACTTTCACCCAGCTTGGGTCACCAGCCCGCAGTGCTACACAGTCCCAAAGATGTGCTCTTGGTTGAAGCATCACTGATTCCCGTCAGCCTGCTCGATTCTATCTCCCACACCCCACCCTTCCTGTGAACCCAGCCCTCCATTAAAGACAATGATTCCCTGGAACCACATTGAGGAATTAAGTGCACTGAGAGGAAACTGTATGGTAACTGACAAATGCATTATTGAGCACAAGCCAAAAGGCTGACAATTTGTGGGCATTTTTCCACTTAGCATGTTCTTGTGTCCACGGGAGATGCAACCAAGGACCCTCGGGTGATGGCTCCTGTGACTGCGACGTTGGCTGGCGAGGAGTGAAATGTGACAGTGGTAAGGGCCAGCTCCTCAGTCCTAATGATCTGTTCTTAGCCTCACTTAGCAGCTACGTTTTTTTCCTTTGCAAAACAGAAATGACCCCTTTAGTACTTCCTTTGGCAATCAAAGTCATTCCTATTTGCAGCAAACAGTTTGTAAAATAAAGAAAAGCAGAAAGAAGAAAATAGAAATTACTCATACTCCCAAAGCAGAAAAGAACTATCACTAATATTTTGTGTTAGCCTTCCAACTTTTTCTAGGTATATAAACATAGGTTCCTGGGATCGTACTCTACATACCATTTTGTAACCTACTTTTTCATTTCACAATATATAATGGAGATCTTTCCATGTGAATAAATATAGATATCATTTTTTAAATTTCCACACAATATTCCACTATATGACTGTACCACGCTTTTTAAGCCAAATTTCTCTTATCATAATAATGCTGCAATGAATACTTCCTATATACATCTTTTTGCATTTGTCTAATTAATTCATTTGGTCCTATTTCTAGCCGAGTCTCAAGTCGGCACTTTGAGGGGAGGATTTGTTACTTGTTGCCAAGTTGTTTTCCAGAGAACCTATCCATTTCTTTTCCCGGCATTGGGTCTGAGCAGGCCTATTCCCCAACCCCACAGCATTGCCCTGATGGTTCCTAACGTGCTCCAGGTGACAGTGATGAGCGGGAACAGCAGTTCAGGCAGAAGAAGCACATAGGATAGCACAGATGTGGGACGACTCCGCACATTTAGGGAGCCAGAGGATGGCAGAAGGAGAGGAGTACAGGGGCAAAGAGGGAAGCTGAATGAGAACCGGCTGGAGGTGTAGGCAGGAGTCGGATCATGACAGGCTAAGGAGGTGGACCTTCTGCTGAAGCCAATAGGAAGCCAGTAAGAGGTTTTAAACAGGGCAGCAAGATGATCTCATCTGCATTTTAGAAAGATCATTCTGACACTACATTGGAGAGAATGCCCCTGGAAGCAGGTAGCAGAGATGCCCCCTCTTCTAGAGCAGGGGCTGGCGAGGAGTCACAGGTGCCCGCCAGCCCAATGAGGGCTCCAGGGCTGTGGGGTTGTCAGAGGAAGTGTCTTTGCCCAAAGCTCCAGCTGATGCTAAAATCAAACGAATGCAGAGTGAAGAGCTGGTTGAAAAGCTGAAGTCAGTAGTCTGAATGGTCCCAAGCCAAGGAGACTCCTAGAGCAGATATCAAATGCTGGGGTGCAGAGCCAGGGGCCAGAGGGCCTGGGTGAGGGGAGCAGGAAGCAATGGGGTCACACAAACAGGAAGACAGTCTGGGGGAATACCTAGAATAGATAATCTCATCCCCGGCTGTCACTTAGGTGCTTACAAGAGCATGGTGGGACGGAGGACCAACCGCATTTAAACCAACAGGGAACAGTCTGGAGGCTGTGGCAAGTTTTCAGGAGGCAATTAATGAAAGTCTGAACTAAGGCAGTGGCCTGATTGTGGCAGGAAAAATGGAGGTATTTGACTGATTGTCAAATGAGGTAGAATGGAGAGCACATGGCAACTGGACGCAGAAAGAAAGGAACAGGGAGGGTCAACCGCACGGATGGTGGGCCAATTCAGGAGAGGACAGTTCAGGGGAGGCTGAGTTTGAGGTGCCAGAGAGCATGGGAGTGGAGATGCACAGGAGTCATTCGCTCATTCATTCATTCATTCATCAGACACTTGTGGAGCTCCTGCCAGGTGCTGGCTGTATGCTAAGGACACTGCAGTGAGTTCCTTATGGTCCCCGCCCTCAGCAGTGTGTACCTGGAGGAGATGTTCACAGGTCCCAGACAGCCACTGTAGAGCAGGCAGTTGGGTCTGTGGGTGCAAGGCTTAGGAGTGAGGTCAAGGCTGGAGATACAAGTGTAGGAATCATCAGTGAGCAGAGAGAAGTGTGTATGCTTCACACCATGAAGGGGAAGAAGAAAGCAGTGCCAAGGACAGACCACCGGACTCCCTCCTCTTCCTGCTTTCTCTACTGTGAAGGAACATCCCGTCCTCCCCACCTGCTCGCCCAATCCAGAACCACCCACTCAGCCTCCGCGCCGCCCTCTCCCTCACTGTCGTATCTAAATCATTCCAGCCCTCCACATCCCTTCCACCTGCTCCTCCTCTCACCAGCAGCCGTGTGATCCATCTCTTTGCCTCTGGTCCCATCCTCCTCCATTTCACATTGCTGCCAGAGAGAAATTTCCAAAACACAGATGTCTTAATCAGTTTGGGCTGCTATAGCAAAGACCATAGACCAGGGGGCTTCTAAAGAATAGAAATTTGTTTCGCACAGTTCTGGAGGCTAGAAATCTGAGATGAGGGTGCCAGCCTGGTCACATTCTGTTAAGAACCCTCTTCTGTGTTGCAGACTGCCAACTTTTCGTGTCCTCACATAGCAAAAGGGGCAAGGGAGCTTTCTCAGGTCTCTTTATAAGGGCTCTAATCCCATTTGTGAGGGCTCCACCCTCATGACCTAATCACCTCCCAAAGGCCCCACCTCCTAACACCATTACATTGGAAATTAGGCTTCAGCATGTGGGTTTCGGGAGAACACATTCAGTCTATCACAATAGATAAGGTCATGTTTCCCACCCACTCCCCAGGACTTGACCACGTGCTATGGTTCTTCATTGCCTACAGGAGAACATTCGCTGCCTCAGGAGAAATACCTCAGCAGGGCGGAATACAAAGCCATTCACCAACTGGTACTTGCCCAGTTTTCCAGCCTGGTCTCCAGGGCACACCTGCACAAGGAGCTTCCAGTCTAGTATTGGAAATAAATGTCCATTAGTGTTCAAAAAATAGTGATATGGCAGTGCAGAGTGAAGGTCTTCCAAACTAGAGCAGGAAAGACAAGTCCTTCGTTCGTGTGCAAACTCTCCACTCCCAAGCCCATGGCAGACATCACTAATCAATCATTGCACTCTTTCCCTCAGAGGCCAGATAGGGGCACCACATTCTTCTCAAAAGAGCACACCATGTAGTCACTACCAATTAATTGAAGTTGGCTCAAAGCTTTAGAGCAGGTTTCAGAGAGGAGGATCTAAAAGATGATTGGTATTTCAATAGAGAGAGAATGGACAGAAAGGGATTTCCAGGCTCAAGGAATGGCATACATAAAGACGCAAAATTGCATGGCCTCCGCTCCGGCCCCTTGCAGCCTGTAAACGTTCTCTCTGACACAAAACAAAACACTTTTGTGGCCAGATGTCTGTTTTGGGACCTTCTGTGCAAGTTGGCCAGGCCTAATCAAACTCTATCCCCAAAGCTCTTAGCATGAGCATCCTCCCCAAAGGGGACTCCTTCCTCATCTCTAATGATTTCTTTCTGGATCCTCTCCTGCCAGGAATATCTGTTAGCTGGGCATCCAAGAGTGAGAACCCGCATTACATCCAGGAAATTTAGGAATTAATTTATCAAATAGATAGTGAGTACTTGCTGTGTGCCAGGCCCTGGGCTATTTCTGCATATGCAAAAAAACCTTTTAATATTAGTTACAATTAGGTGTTTGCTTGTTTATATCACTCTATGATAAAATGATGAAAAGCTAGAAAGAATGAGGTAACATAGGAAAGATAAATAAAAGTGAAAAATCAAGCCCCAGGGAAGGACGTGCATCAGCACGCAAGGGGGGACACTGTGTTTACTCATCCTGGCATCCTCATCACCCAGCACAGGGCCTGGTACACAAGAGACACTCCAGCATATTGGACCTTCAGATTGGGCTCTGAGCTTGCTGGCAGCCAATGTAAAAAAGGATTTATGTGGTCACATAGTTTTCCATAGTTCACATGATACGTACCAGTTACTTCCAAGGAGGTAAATCTTTTCCAGCACCAAGTAATAACAGAAAGTTGTCAGTGAGGTTTAGGAAAAGAGGGCTGACACAGCAATTGATTCTCTTTTTCAGAGATCACAAAAGACAACTGCAATGGGACCTGTCACACCAGCGCCAAGTATGTACCTCTGAGCCTCCTTTGGGGACAATGCCAATGGGATTCTTTACTAATAGTGTCCTCTCTGGGCCCTACCCTCTGGGAAGTAGTTTCCTGAGACCATTTCTGAGGATTTAGGATAAATTTAAGTATGAAACTAAAAATAGCTCTGCAAAGGCCACCATCAACTTGCCAGATCCAGCCTTTTGGACAAGCCGGCACCTGAGTTACCTGGCATGTTGGCAAAAATGCCAGTTGTAACCCCTGGCTCAAGCCACGAGGACACTTTCAGAGAGGCAGAAGGAGCCCCGTGGGCCTTGCATTCACCAAACCTTACTCCCCGCTCACAGCCAAGCCTTACTTGACTTCATACTCCTAATGCCCAAAGGGGCTTAATGGGTTAATTCATTAAGAGCCCAGGAGCTGGAGTTAGATCTGAATTGAAATCAGTTTCTATGATTTTCGTTGACTGCATGACCTTGAGTCAATCATTTCATACCTCTAAGGCTCAGTTTCTCCATCTGTAAATGAGAATAATGACAATATCTACTTGTCGGGGCTATTGGGTATGGTGTAGGTTACATAACGAAAAGTGTGAAGCACAGGCCCCAGCACACAGGGCACTCTCTAAAGAGCGATGGCCACCCTCCTCACTCCTGGGCCGACGCCGACATAAACGCTCTCTGTAGTTTGCCTGATAAATGGCTGCAGTTTTAGCCACCCGAAGCAGGGCCATGCTAGGAAGGGACTCTCCTCCCGAGCCTTAGACGGGACCTGCGAGTGCCTCATGGGGGCAGGAGCTGGGAAGCTGTTATGTGTTTTTCTACAAACAGCCTTTGCCCTTTCTCGTGGCAGCTGCCTTCTGAATCCGGATGGCACAGCCTCGTGCAAATGTGCAGCAGGATTCCAAGGGAACGGGACTGTCTGCAGAGGCAAGTGAAGAAGGAATTTGCTGGGGGTGACAAGGCTAGCGTGAGCTGTGGAGAGACCTGTGTCCCTGCAGACTGAATGGGCTGCTGCCCTGAACCGTTGACAGTGAACTGGATGTAACAGGGCAGCTAGCTGTGCCTGAGGGCAGGAAACCAGCTGTTCATGGACGGGGCCAGCTGGTTTGGGGAGGGGCAGGCAATTGTTCTGTTTTCCTCTCTGAATATTGGTTCACAGCCTTGATGGCAACTGGAATCACCTGGAGAGCTTTAACAAACACTGGTTTGATTGACCTGGGATGTGGCCTGGGCTTGAGGACTCCAGAGTGGGACAGAAAGGGGCTTGAGCCCTGGTTCTTCCTCCGACTACCCACATGGCCTTGGGTGGGTGTCTTAACTGTGCTGAGCCCCTCTTAGCTCATTTGCAAAGTAAACATAAAATCACCTCCTTTGCAGAGTGGTTTTGAGATGAAACGACCTCTCTGTGCACAACGGCAGAATGATGCAGCTGTTAAAAACAGCCCCGGCATGGGACTCTCCGGGTTTGAATCCAAGTGCTTATAACTTGTGTTACCTTGGGAAAGTTGCTTGACTGCTCTGTGCATCATCTTGTCATCCGTAAATTGCAGATAATAGGAGAATCTCCCTCCCTGGATTATAGAATGATAACCTGGATTAATACCTGTGAAGTGCTTAGAACAGCCCTGGCACAGAGCACTAGGTAAATGCAAGCTAATACTCTTACAGTGCCCAACACATAATTGGTGCCAGAACAATGGAAATGCTTAGCATCATTTTTGTCTTGAGCACTGTGTCCAGGCAGGCTTCGGGCCAGACTGTGGCAGAGCTGGACAATGATTACACCAATCTGCTTTCTAGACCATCTTAACCTGGGCATTCTCCCAGGATGCAGGTACCCTGACCCTGGTCCCAGATGTTTCCTGCGGTAGGATGTGTACAGTATGCTAGTGAAAACAGCTGGAAAGGACTAATAACTGGAATGCTTTTCTTGCCCTCTGTTTTTGGGAAAAATAGTGAAAGCAGAAGATAAAAGTTAATATAAGAACAACCCATATTTCTATAACATTTTCATATATATTATCAGATATGAGTCCCCAAACCTGTAAATAAATCTATATAGGTGGATCTAGAAGTTTATATGAATTAAGTGGCTTGTCCAAAGTCACACAGTAACTGAAGGTCAAGCCAACACTCAAACACACACCTTGGGACTCCAAGTGGATCTAGGTCTTTGATCCACTTTGAATTAATTTTTGTGTATATTGTGAGGTTGAGATTCAAATTCATTCTTTTGCATGTGGATAGCCAGTTATCTCGATATCATTTGTTGAAAAGATTATTCTTTCCCCCATTGAAAAATATTGGCACCTTTGTGGAAAATCAATTGACCATAGATGTATGGGTTTATTTCTGGACTCTAAATTCTATTCCATATTATACAAATATATATATACATACACATATATTCTATGCCAGTACCACGCTGTCTTTACTACTGAAGCTTTGTAGGAAGTTTTGAAATTAGAGAGTGTGAGTCTTCCAACTTGGTTCTTCTTTTTCCAGATTGTTTTGACTATTCTGGGCCCTTTGAATTTACATGAATTTTAGAATCATCCTGTCGATTTCTGCAAAGAAGTCAGCTGGGATTTTGAGGGAGATTGCACTGAATCTGAAGATCAATCTGGGGAGTAGTGCCACCCTAACAATATGAATTCTTTCAATCAGTGAACATGGAACATCTTCCCATTATTTAGGTCTTCTTACTTTCTTTCAACAATGTTTGTAGTTTGAAGTGTAGAAATACAATTGATTTCTGTCTATTGATCTTGTATCCTGCAATCTCGTTGAAGTCATTTATTAGTGTTAATAGTTTCTAGTGGATTCCTTAAGATTTTCCATATACAAGATCATGTCATCTGCAAATACAGATGGTTTCACTTCTTCTTTTCGAATCTGGATGCCTTTTATTTTATTTTATTGCCTTGGCCAGAACCTCCAGTACAACGTTGAATAGAAATGACAAAGCAGACATCCTTGTCTTATTCCTGATCGTCAGGGAGAGCAGGCAATCTTTCACCATTAAGTACGATGTTAGCTGTGGATTTTTCATAACTAGCCTCTATCAGGTTAAGGAAGTTTCCTTCTATTTTTAGTCTGTTGAGTGCTTTTATTAAAGGTATTGTATTCCATCAAATGCTTTTGTTCCTTCTATTGAGATGATCATGTGGTTTTTGTCTTTGATTCTATTCATCTGCTGTGTTACATTAATTGATTTGGGGATGTTAAACGACCTTGCGTCCCTGTGTAAGTCCCACTTCGTTATGGTGTATAATCCTTTTTGTATATTGCAAAATTTGACTCACAAGTATTTTCTTGACAATTTTTGTGTCTATATTCATAAGGGATATTGGTCTGTAGTTTCATGTGATGGCTTTGTCTGGTTTGGATATCAGGGTAATACTGGCCTCAGAAAATGAATTGCAAAGTCTTCCCTCCTCTTTCAGTTTTTGGAAGAGTTTGTGAAAATCTGGTGTTTATTCTTCTCTAAATATTTGGTAAAATTCACCAGTGAAGACATCTGGTGCTTTGCATGCTTTTGAATTATCCATATTTAACCCAATGCCTGCATTTTGAAGTGTCTTCCATTTCTCAATGACTCAAGTAAAAGTTCATCAGTGGTTTTCCCTCCCTTTTCCCCCTCTGCTCTGGGTCATCTCTCTCTTCTATAGCAATCAATGCCTGTGAGATCAGCAATGGAGGTTGCTCCGCCAAGGCTGACTGTAAAAGAACCACCCCAGGAAGCCGGGTGTGTGTGTGCAAGGAAGGCTACGCTGGCGATGGCATCGTGTGCCTAGGTAGGTGCCATCCCTCATCCGTCCGGTGGCAATGGTTTGAGAGTCAGAGCCTGTTAAATGATCCTGATGTGTGGGCTCTTATTAGGACACGCCACTGCTGGGATCATCTTTCAGTTTGTCTGGGCAGGAAAGTATGAGGGTGTGAAAAAGGGACCACGGGGGTATGAAGGTGTGGGATGCCCAAAACTCCCTTTGGAAGGAGAAAACTTTCTTGAATTAAACATTATAGTGGTGACTGAATTTTTAAAAATTAGTTATTTTTTATACAAGTAGCACATTCTCGTTGCAGAAAAATTAGAGAATACATATACTGGGGGAAAAATTCTGGAGATAACCACTCTTACGACTGTTGTATTACCCCATTTTGCTATGTATGCACATACTTTTTTAAACAAAAATCGAATCTCATGATATGTAGTATTTACCATGCTTAGCAATATGACTAAACTTCTCGCCTTGAAATTAAGTATCCCTCCAAATCAGTATTTAACAGCTACATATGTTCTACTATAAAGGTATGCCATAGTAAGTTGTCTGAATTTTAACTTTTTAGCTGTAAAAAAAAATTCACATAGAAGATTTGCAAGAATAGTACAAAAAAGGACCCACTTGCTCTTTACCTAGATTCACTTATTGTTAATATTGCCCCATTTCCTTTATTAATTGCTCTCTTTGTGTATATACATTTTTTTCTAAACCATTTGAGAATAAGATACATACATATATGTATGTGTATATATATATATATATATATAATATTCCCTTTATCCTTAAATTGAAGTTTTGAGAATAAGGATAGACTCTGACATAACCACAGCACAGATAGCTTCAGTAAATTTATTATTGATATAATACTTTTGTCTAATTAGCATTTGGATTCTAACTTTGTCAACTGACCCAATAATGTCCTTTTGTGACATTTTTTCCTCTAGTGCAGGATCCAGTTTAGGGTTGGGTGTTGCATTTAGTTGTCCCGTCTCTTCAGTCTGTAATCCAGATGGTTCCTCAGCCTTGCTTTGTATTTTATGACATTGACATTTTGGAAGAATACAGTCCAACACCCAAACTTTTTTTTCGATATGGATAATATGCCCTTCATTTTGGGTTTAGCTGATGTTTTCCATGATTCTGTTCAGATTATGCATTCCAGACCCGATGTCACACAAGTGGTGTTGCATCCTTCTCAGGATGTCACGCTGGAGGCTGGCAATTCCCAGCTGCTTCTCGTTTGGGATGTTAATTTTGACCACTCGGTCAAGGTGCTGTCTGATTCCTACCATGTACACTTGCTTTTTTCCCCTTTGCTACCAATAAGCAATCAGTGGAGAGAACTTCAGCATCAAGCAAATATCCTGCTCCTCATCAAAACATCCTCTGAAATGTATCATCTATTGACGATTCTTCCCTGAACCAACTATATTGTGATAGTTGCAAATGATTTCTTTTTAATTCCTAAATCTCTTCATTGATAACATGTTGGACTGGACTCCAAGACTCTATTATTTCAAGTCCTTGACTGCAAACGTTCATATTCATTTAATAGAGGGACAGATGCCAGCCCACTGACTATCCCTCTGCTGGCACAGTCCCGTCCCAGAGGAGTTGATTTTGAGAAACTACATCTGGTACCTCCATGTTGGGTTACTTTGGCTTCAGAGTTGTCAGAAAACTGAATCACACTTTGATACCCTTGGTCAGTTAGCCATCCTTGCTGATCCCTCAAGATGTCTTGACTTGAATATGAGACTTGATGCTTAGGCCAAGTGTTGGCTTTTTGTTTTAAAGAAATTAACCCGTGTTTGGAGAACCATGGTGGCTGTCACAAGAATGCAGAGTGCACGCAGACGGGACCCAATCAGGTGAGCTCCACCTCCCCAGGGGGCCTACGTCTTCCTAGGAGCAAATTCCTGGGTCCTCAGACCCAGCCCTAAGGGGAAGCGGACCTTTCTTTTAGCTTTCTGATGGCCAGAATCCCACAATTTTTCTTTGGCTTGAGGCTCTGAAGTGCATGTGCCACAGGAGAAGATAACGTTTCTAGGCCCTCTGTCAGTCACATATTCCCAACCACAGGCAACCTTGCAGCATCTCCCTAGAGAGCAGGTTTGGGGAGGTGGCAGAAATGTGAGGGCTCCAACACACACAAAGGAGGAGAGAGGTCGAGGGTGTAAAGACACAGGTGGGGAAGCTGGAGTCTCAGGGACCCAAATTCTGCCTCCCTCGGTCTCTGTCACATTGTGAAGAAGCATGATGGTCAGGCAGGAAATGACACACATCAGAAACTGGACGATGAAAGACAGTCCCCAGTGAATGTTCCATTAACCTTGTTGAGCCACTCAGTGACCTCATGCCCAGTCTCCCAATCGCAGATCAAACAAGTGCCTAAAGCGCCCAAAATAAGAAAAAAATATATTTATTTTGAAAGAACTGTGTGTGTACATGTACGTTTCTATATATAGTCACAGGGAAAACCAGAACAGTCAACGTCGGTCTACTTTATACATATTCAGGGGTTCAGAAGAGTCCTTATATCACACTACATATGGAGTGGGGGAAACCTATAAGCTTTTTAGCGCTCAGGGCCTCTAAAAGTCCTCCTCTCAACCCAGAAGGCAGTTGATCCCTGAGACAGGACCTTAGCCCAGGAGGGGCGGCTGGTGGGTGTCTTGGTAAAGGTTTGAGCCGAGATCAGGGCCCGTGATGAAGGAAGAGGAGCCTTGAGGAGAAGTGGGAACCTGCCACCTGGCCCTGGCTGGACCCGCCATGAGTTCAAGGTCTAACAAGTGGACGTCAGACCAGAGCCACCCCCTGTGCGGGAGGCTGTCATGTGGATTAGAAAAGCCGGCCCTCAGGTGGACACATCAGGAGCAGGTGCCCCTTCCTCTGGGCACACGGCCTAGTGAATAGCGCATAGCTGGGTTTCAGCCCCACTCACCCGGGTGCCAGGTGCTCCTGAGCAGAGCACATGTGACACGGGGTGAACTAGACCATCCCCAACGTCCTGCAGACAGCGTCCCCTCCCTCGACTGGAAGCCCTCTCTGACGTCCCTGCTCAAACAGGGGGCTTAACCGATGGTTTTCACACGCGCAACTGACTTGACTCCAAAGCCGTCTCCTGGCGTCTCCTAGCACCGGAGCCTTTGGGCTGAGCGTGGGTGCCGACAAGGAAAAACTGAGCATGAATGGGAGTGGGCGATAGCTTAGCTTCCTTGCAACTGAGCCTTTACCAACCAAAGAGAGAAGAGAGGTGAGTGCCAGGGTGGCAAGGGACCAAATAAGGTAAGAAAGTTAAAAAAAAAAAAGGCTCTTGGCAGCAGCGATAGGATGTGTAGGAGATCCCAGTGCTGGAGCGAAGTCTAAGATGACAGTTATCATTAGAGGACAGATATTACCCATATCAAATGTAGAATCTTCTAACATGACCATTGCCATCAGAGAATTCGAGGGTGAGGGCCAGCAGAGTCTGCCTGTGCCATGACCCGTTTCCCCCCGACAGGCCGTCTGTAACTGTTTGCCGAAATACACTGGCGACGGGAAGATCTGCACACTCACCAACACCTGCCTAACGGTGAGTGCAGCCCGAGGCCGAGGGTCAGAGGTCAGAGGTCAGGCCCGGGGTCCCCCCAACTCCTTCCAGGGGACGGGGCTGGAGGTGATCTCCCTCGGAGCTGCTTCTGGGCCGTGAGCTCGTTTCCCCCCTCATGTTCCAGTTGGAATGTTGGAGAAACTCCACTCTCTGTCTCTGTCTTTACACGGCCTTCACCTCTGTGTCTGCGTCTCCTCTTCTAGAAAGAACGCTTGTGGACGTAAGGCCCCCCAGTTAATCTAGGACGATCTCATCTTGAGGTCCTTGATTATATCTACAAAGACTCTTTTTCTAAACAAGGTCACATTCACAGATACCAGGGCTTAGGATGTGGGCATACCTTTGGGGGGACACAATTCAACCCACTGCAGGTCGGGAGGAGGGGAGGTCCTCGCCCAAGATCACAGAGCGAGCACATGGCACAGCCAGAACTTGAACCCATGTCTGTCTGACTCAAAGGGCGCACCCTTGACCACTTCTTATGGTGCTTGTTCCTCCCACGAGGTGCTGATCCCCAGAGGAGGCCCAGTCCACTCATCTTATTTCCCTTCTTCATATCACTGCCCATCAGAGAGCCTGCAGCTGTGGGCACGAGAACAGCACAGACAGGTCATAATTCAAGCCCGTCCTTTGCAAGTGAGGTCCTTACTCTCCCCTTGTGTTGGTCTGGCAAGTTCAAGAGAACACGTCCCCACATGAAATGAGTGTGTAGGGACAGCAAGGAAGAAGCTGCAGAAAGCAGGGGGCTGGGACGCGGGGCTGTTACAACGAGGCCTGTGGCCAGCTTTATTTTAACAGCAGTTCTTCAGCGCCATTTCCATTTTTTTTAAAATGGCCGCCCTGTCTTGGCAACTAATGCGATGAACCCACATGTGCCCCACACTCAGGTACAAGAGTCAGTAACTCACGGCCACTCTTCTTTCTTCTGCACCCGTGACTGCCTCCATCCATGGATTCTTTTCAAGAAGAAAGGAAGTTAGCTTTCTTGCAAGATGAGTAATATTAAAGCATGTTTTTATGTTGATGACTACAATCCAATAAAGAGAAGGGAACTGACACTGAAGGAGAGAAGGTGGATTGTTACAGGAGAAAAGTACATAAACGGGCAGTTAATCTTCGTCAGAGGAACCAAGAACATACAATGGAGAAAGGAAAGTCTCTTCAATAAATGGTGTTGGGTAAACTGGACAGCCATATAAAAAGAATGGAAGTAGACCATTATCTTACACCATACACAAAAATTAACTCAAAACGGATTAAAGACTTGAATGTAAGACCTGAAACCATGAAACTTCTAGAAGAAGACACAGGCAGTGCACTCTTTGACATTGGTCTTAGCAGTATCTTATTGAATACCATGTCTCCTCATGCAAGGGAAACAAGAGAAAAAATACACATCAAACTAAAAAGCTTCTGCACAGCAAAGGAAACCATCAACAAAATGAAAAGACAACCCACTAACTGGGAGAAAATATTTGCAAATCATATATCTGATAAGGGGTTAACTTCCAAAATATATAAAGAACTCATACAACTCAACAACAACAAAAAAACAACCCAGTAAAAAAAATGGGCAGAGGATATGAACAGACATTTTTCCAAAGAAGATATACAGCTGGCCAAAAAGCACACGAAAAGATGTTCAACATCACTAATTATTAGGGAAATGCAAATCGAAACTATAATGAGATATCACTTTACATCCATCAGAATGGCTATTATTAAAAAGACAAGAAATAACAAGTGTTGAAGAGGATGTGGAGAAAAAGGAACCCTCATACACTGCTGGTGGGAATGCAAATTGGTGCAGCCACTACGGAAAACAGTATGGAGATTTCTCAAAAAATTAAAAATAGAAATAGCATATGATCCAGCTATTCCACTACTGGGTATTTATCTAAAGAATGTGAAAACACTAATTCAAAAAGATACATGCAGCCCTGTGTTCATTTCAGCATTAGTCACAATAGCCAAGACGTGGAAGCAACCCAAGCGCCCATCAATGGTGAATAGATAAAGAAGATGTGGTATATATATATATATATATATATATATATATACATACACAATGGAATACTACTTAGTCATAAAAAAGACAAAATCACGCCATTTGTGACAACATGGATGGACCTTGAGGGTATTATGCTAAGTGAAATAAGTCAGACAAAGAAAGACAAATACCATGCGATTTCACCCATGTGTGGAAGATAAACAAACAACCACATAGATACAGAGAAAAGATTGGTGGTTACCAGAGGGGAAGCAGGTAGGAGGAAGGCAAAAGGAGTGAACGGGCACATGGGTATGGTAATGGATGGAAACTAGACTTTTGGTGGTGAACACAATGCAATCTATACAGAAGTCAAACTATAATGATGTACACCTGAAATTTACACAATTTATAAACCAATGTGACCTCAATAATATAATTTTTAAAAAAACAAGAAATCATATACATACAAGTTAGGTGCAGAAAGGACCCATCTAATTGCATGTCAATGGTTAGTTTCATGGGGGTGAACACAGGCTTCCACATTAGAGACCTGGGAATGGGTGAGTTCCAAATGCAGCACAATAGCATGTCTGTAATCAGATTTAAGAGTAACTTCTGTTCCCACAGCAAGTTTTGGATAATTTGAATTTAGAGAAGAAATTAAGACGAGCTCAAAACTATAACCTGAGTTTTTATAAAAGAACAATTGCATAAACATGGCTCTTGCATCTAATTTTTGAAACATAATACAGTTTTGGAAATAAATCAGATAGCTTTATAATTGAGATGCTATAAAACAGAATATCTATGCAAGCAAGAGAGTAACTTACTACAACGTGTAGGGGAATCACCCAGAGAAGATTTTCAATGCAGACTGTCACCGAATAACCAGTCTAGGATTCATAAGTAGAGAAGTGAATGAATCAATGTATGTGGCCAATCCCTTAACAGTCTCCCATCTCCTTCCCAGCAGCAGAGACCTCACTCTGGAGAGGACCCCTGTGAACACACTGAGTGTGATAAAGCTTTCAGTTCACCCTCCCGCCCCCCACCCTAGTCCCAGGTCCAACCAATCCCTAAATCACTGACACCAAATCATCCTTCAGCTTGCGCCTACACAGCCAGAGAGTGGGGACCTTATTAACCCCAAGGGAGAGCAATACAGTTTGGATAGCTGGAATCATAACGACAGTAAGGATTTGGGTATCTCTGGAGCATGGTGACTATTGTTAATAATATTGTCTCGTATATTTAAAAGCTGGTGAGAGAGTAGATCGTAAACATTCATATCACAAGAAAAAATATTTGTTACTATGTGTGGTGATGGATGTTAACTAGATTTATTACGGTGATTATTTTGGAAGATATAAGATATTGAGATGTTATGTTGTATACCTGAAACTAATATAATGTTGTACATTCACTATGCCCAAAAGAAAAACAGTCCTATTCAAAAAACAAAAAAAGAAAAGTACATGAGTGGGTGAGAGGAGTGGAAGAATGGGACCCAGAGCCCCCAGGCAGAGAGGGGAGCCTCAGAGAGGAGCAGGGGCATGGGAGGGAGGTAGGTAGTCAGTCCGTTAGTTGGTCAGTCAGGCAGTCAGTTAAATAGATAGTCAATTATTTAGTTATCCAGTCAGTTAGTCAAAGTCACACACCGGCACCTACTTCGTGCTGCTCTTTACTGTAAATTAACTTGAAAATGTCCACATCTGGCCATTCTACATAAATCGTTAGTTCTGTGGAGACAGGGACTGTGTGCACTTCTGAATATCCAGCGGGAAACCTTGCACGGTGTGACACACATCCCGGTCAGTGGAGACCAGGCACCGTTCTAGGCACCGGGAGTTCCTCAGGGACCCAGCAGTGGCTCTTTCCTTAAAGAGTTTACACTCAGTGTCTGAAGGATTAGTCAGTCAGTCAGTCGGTTGTTAGTTAGTCCATTTGTTCAACAGTGAAAGCAGCATGGGTGAGCGCAGGCCCAGGCGGGCGGTGCACCTCAGGACTGCAAGATGCGGAGGCTCTTGTCTGTCTGTCTTTTCCTCCATGTGGCATGAGTGGAGCTCATCAACCGAGAGTGTGGAGGAGTGACTGAGAGCTGAGGGGAGCGGTGATGGTGTGAAATGTCTTCTTCAGGGAGAGAGAAGTTTCACGTACTGGGAGAGTAGAGAAGGGTTGATGTTTGTAGGCATAACTTTGAAGGGAGCGCAGACAGCACCTACTTGTGACTCTCTCCAGCAACCCTCCACCCGTCAGGGTCAGGGAGGGCCCAGAGGCGGCAGAGAGTTGGCCCAGGCGGGCTAGGGTTTTGCCAAGCCGTTGTGTTGGGTGGAGTGAGGAGCGAGGTGGGGTTCACAGGACTCTGCCCTGCCATCTGGGCTGTGCCAAGACAAAGCGAGGAGCAGGGGGCAAGTGGGCAGGAATGTGGGTGAGAAAGAAGTAGGCTCAAAGGCCCCTGGGGTCAACGGAGGTTGGAGCCGCAGTGTTAGAACAGGAAGTTTAAATGATAAAAGTTGATGGTCCGAGAGAGCAGGATGCTTGAAAGAGAGCTTTCAGGAGTGGTCCACTTTAATGTGGACACAAAGTCAAAGGGTGGGGGCAGGACAGCAGGGAGTGGGGGCAGGTGCCATAGAGGCCATTGACACGGATGTTGACCCTGCGAAGGATGACAGCAGGCGTGGAAGGAAAGCCAGTGATCCAGGCGCCACTGCTGGGACCCAAGAAGAAGAATGGGAGACTGGAGAGTCCATGTGCCCTGAGAGAGCTGCCATTTGTAAAGGATGCGGGAGCAGGAGTGGTTTGTTAGTGGCGATGTGCAGTAAGAAAGATGCCGTTCCAGCCCCAGACCAGGAAGTGTGGGAGAAGGGGAAACAGCTTGGCCTGGGGGCGCAGGGAAAGCAGGGTTTGCAGGAGACAGACAGCTCTTCAATAAGAGGCCAAGAGAGCTTTCTGGGAACAGCAGGAGACTGTCGGGAGTTTGCTAGTGGTGGTGAGCTTCAGAAGGCAGGGGAAGGGTTTGTGAGGGCCGGAAGGGGTGGGACATGGGGTCACATCACAGGTGTACAGAGCAACACAAAGGGGAGTGTCCACGTGGTCGGAACGAAGGTTGGGTGCCTAGAGCTCTGCTGTTGACTGGGATAAACTGGGATGTGGGACAAGAGGGGATTCACCTTGGTGGTCCTGAGCATGCTGGGTACTGGACAAGTAAACTCCAGGGTACTTAGCTAGAAGATCTGGGCCCCTAGGAGAAGGTTAACGGCCTTGCAGGAGTCAGCCTTCTGGAACAGCTCACTGAGCTGTGTCAGCTTGAGGCAGGAATCTGGGGCAAGTCTCTCCTAGGCCAAAATATCATGCTCCACGAATATTTTTGAAATGAGGTTTGGGAAGGAAGAAAGATTTTATAGCCAGCCTTTAAGACCATGGATCGACCTTCTTCTCTACTTATCCCCATCGGATTTATTTTTCTGTGCTTTACATTCTTCCCCATCTGGAATCTTTGCTTCGGCTGCAGAGCCCTTCTTGACGTCCCCATGGATGTCAGCTTTGAACTGTACTTTGCTTTCTGTTTTAGATCTTCCACAGCGTATAAGCTCTCTGCAGACAAGGACGATGTGTGCTATCTATTTTTTCCTGACTGCCCTGTAGCTGATGGCTGTTACCTTTGCTGTGATGGGATGAGAATTTAGCCTAAAGCTGGGAAGTGTCAGACCAGATTGGTGCCTTTCTAATTAACCCTCAGGCGCCGAGAAATGTCTCATTTGGCAACTCTGGGCTTATCTTTACGGGGTTAGGGATCTGCTGGAAGGACCTGCCTTCCTGGGGTATAAGGCTGGGTGAATAAGAGGTCCCTCCAAGTGCAGGGAACTGAAAGGCAAGTTCAGAAAAAGGGCAAATAATGCAAAGCAGTCAGTCGGACAGCGACACAAAAGATAAATTCCAATGCAGAATTGTCTTGTGAATATTGGCAGAGCTGGCAAACTAGCTGGTCTGAGTCCCATCCCCCACCCCTTGGAATTTTTACCAGAAAAATGGCGGCTGTAGTGAATTTGCCATCTGCAGTCACACTGGATCAGAAGAAAGGACGTGCACTTGCAAGCCAAACTATGTCGGGGACGGGTTTACCTGCCGTGGCAACATCTATCAGGTAAGGCAAGGCGTGTTTCCAGGAAGTAACTCCAAGTAACTCAAAGGCACGGCCACGATGTGGATTGCTGTCAGCGGGTGTGCGCACGCGCATGCGCACGAGCATCTGCACCGGGCGTGGAGGGTGAGGCCGCGTGATACGCGTAGATTTCCACCCATTATAAAGCGCACATTCTGTTATTTGTTTTAAAGAGGGACCAGAGCATTCTGGCTGATCAAATATTCTTAACAGAGTAACTAAATCTGCCATAAACTTATAACCGATTTTTTAAAAATATTTAAACTATTAAAAATGCTCTTAAAGCTCAGAGGTTTCTAGAAATAGCTGAATGTTTCTTTGATAAATCAGGCGGTGACTCCAGAAAGGTTTTGGAACTCACAATATGTCCACATAGTCCTTCTAAATATCAGTCGTAAGCCTCAGATGAGGCTTGGAAAAGGCCCGTTGTGGCAGCTTTCCAGTTAAAAAGATGGTAGATGCTCCCAATCTTAGAGAAATTGTCCTGCGACCACCCGCGTCGTTCTTGACTGTCACGAACAGACATTAAGTGAAGCTGCCCTGTCTTTGTTTCCAGGAGCTTCCCAGGAACCCTAGCACTTCCCAGTATTTCTTCCAGTTGCTGGTAAGAATATGTGCGTCTCTCTAGCTTTAAGATTTGGGTCTCAAGCCAGATACAGGACAAACCCATAGCCTCCAGAGTTAGGGAGGGTGGAAGAAAGTCTGGGGCCCGCATTTCTGGACTGGGCTCTGTGTGGGTCATCTGTGAACTCCTCAGGCCCCGGGTGGGCAGCATGACGGATGGAATGAATGGCACACTGGCCCGTTGTACACATCAGAATGTAGCGTAAGAAAAAACTGCCGTGGTACTGGTGGAGAAATGCATTACTGGGGCAATTAGTTAACTCTTTGGGTGAGAATATTAAGTTAGAGCTTTCTTCATATCATACATCTGAATAAGTTCCAGAGTTATTAAAGAATAAAAGATAAAAATCTAGAAGAATAAAATCCTAAAATCTAGAAGAAAATATAAGGAACCAAAGGATCTTAGCATTGGCAAGATGACAATTAGAACGGTTAAGTAAATCATCTTATTACTTATATTTGTGTTATTATCCCAATTACATAAAATGGTTATATGTGGAGGAGATGCTGGAAAAGAATGCCTGAAAGTAACAGAGGTTTCTTCTAGGTGGCGGGACTATGGGGAGGTATTTTCTTCTTTATGCTGTGTTTTCAAATCTTTACTATAATAAGCGCATATTAATTTTATAAACAGATAAAAATAAGCGTTATTTCAATGACAAAGAATCTGCACAAATTTGAATCTAAGACGAAATAAAACACCGATCTCGCCTTCCGGTTCCCGCTCCCCTCGGCCACCGTCTGTTCTCTCTGATCCCCTGCCTGTGTCTGTGTTAAGTTCACGGCGTGTGGCCCCGCCTTCCTTCCCGCAGGAACATTCTGTGCGAGACCTGGCTGGTCCGGGCTCCTTCACCGTTTTTGCACCTTTATCTGCAGCCTTTGATGATGAACCCAAGGTAAGCATGAAGCCATGGGCTGCGGAGGACGTTCGGGCCTGGAACATAGTCTGTGGGTGTCACTCTGGAACCAACATGGAGATGCTTCTAAGCAGGAGATTTAGGATCCGCTGGAGCTGACCGGCAACGGAAAGGGCTGCCTCTCAGCATAGGGACCCCTATCAGGGGAAGCATTCAAATGGATTTGGAGTCACCCCTGGCCAGAGACCCTCTAAAGGACAGTCCTGAATAGGGTAGGAGGTTGGAGAAGATCAACAATCCTTAAATGATCCAAACCTCCCATAGACCAAAAGAAAAAGTGATGGATTAAAGGGATTTAAATAGATTCTTTTCTTGCAGGACTTATCAGAGCCTTTACTGTTCTAACATTCACTGGGACTCTTCACACTGGATTACCCATTAATATCTAATAATGTAGCAAACATTTATGGAGTGGGCAGGACACTGATTTAGTACCTGGCCTAGATAAATGCATTTAACCTTCATGACAACCCTGTGAGCTGAATGCTATTATTATCTCCATTTTACTGTCAAGGACTTTGAGACAAGTAACTTTCCCAAGGTCCCATGACTAGCAAATGGTAGAGCAAGGACTTGAAGATGACTCAGGAGCCTGCATCTTAACTGCCACACATGCTGCCTCTCTATGCACGCATTTTGGACACCAGCAAAGCAGGGGCACAAAAACAATGTTTGAAAGAATTTGACATTGATAGTTTAAAAAAAAAAAAAAGCATCAAAGGAGTAATCATGAAATAATGAGAACCTGGTGGGATTTTTATTACACTGAATTTCTGGTTAATATGGTTTGTCTTTTGATTTATAAATGGAGAAGCAGCATGATCTTTCCAAACTGGGGACCTCTCCAAGAAGGGATGTCCTAGGCAGTGTTTCCCAGCGCTTTCCATAAGACTTGGGGTCCTTGGCACATGTGTTGTGAGATGCTGGGCCGGGGGAACTCCAAGGTCTCTCGTGCTCTGAGCTTCTTCAAGGGAAGCAGGAAAGGAACTAGGGCCGCTTTGTCCCTCTTGCCTGCACAGCCTGTACCCCGTCACCCTGACCACAAGCCACCCTGACTGCCTACTTCCCAGGGTCCCGGTGGGGAGAGTGGGGAGGGGCCGTATGGAGGAGAGGACGACAAAAGAGAAGTCGGAGCAAACGCCTCCTGGCTCTGGCTGGGACCCTCTGATCTTCCGTCACAGATTAAGGACTGGGACAAACAGGGCGTGATGCCCCAGGTTCTCCGGTATCACGTGATCGCCTGCCACCGACTGCTTCTGGAAAACCTGAAACTGACCCCAAATGCTACTTCTCTGCAAGGAGAGCCACTTGTCATTTCCGTCTCTCAGGTAAGAGAGGCCGCTTCAGGAAGGTGCCCATTTCCCTCTGGCCTTTCTCTTCCCTAGAGTAACACCAGTAAAAATAATAACAACCACTAACACGGGTTGAGTGACTTCTTTCTGCCAAGTACGATTCTAAATATTTGATATGCACTAACTCATTTAATCCATAAAATAACCCCATAATCTAGATACTATTATTTTCCTCAATTTACAGGTTAGGAAACTGAGCTTAGAGAGGTTAAGCAACTTATCCAAAGTCACACAGCGAGTAAATGTTAAAGCTGGAATTCAAGCTCAGAGGCAAGGCAGCTTCAGGGGGTCAGTGGAACTGCCTTTGGCAGCACTGGTCAGAAGCTGGAGAGGGGTGAAAGCCACTTGATCGAAGCTGTTTGAGCAAAGCCACTTGACCATGCGGATTCCCCTCCCCTCAACAGATGGTGGCTGTGGAATTCATTGCAAAGGGAAAAAAGGAGTTGGGGGGGCAGAAATGGGGATTGATGGCGTAGAGAACACAGGTGAAAGAGAAGCCAGTTTTTATGTTTGCTATTTCATATTTGAGAATCACAGTGAAATGTCTATTTTGGTTGATTATTTGCTATTAACTTCTCCAGGTGAAAATTACATTCTTGTCTCGATTTTCTTTTTATAATCATAATAAAAAATGTACTCGAGTTACTTGGATCTGCAGATTTTGCCCATGGCTCTACTTAAACATTCACTTTCATGATGATTTAACAGTCTGAAAAAAGCGATTCTGTGTCTATTTTTCTTTGTGCTCATTTCTTTTTTTCTTTTTTGGTTGATTTCAGGATGGAGTGTACATAAATAATAAAGCTAAGATCATATCCAGTGATGTCATCGCTACCAATGGAATCATCCACATCGTAGACAAACTGCTGTCTCCCCAAAACTTGATAGTCACCCCTAAAGATGCCTCTGGAAGGATTCTGGTGGGTGAACTCACTGTCATCTCTCAGCACAGAGTGGCTCATAATACTCATCAGTTATTATCTCAATTCTGATTTTGAGGCATCGTTTTGAAACATTTGAACTTTGCTGCTTCAATCTCAAGCTACTAGTAAAAGCCTAGTAAATATTATTCTTCCGAAGAAGTAAATACGTAAGACTATTTTAAATAGATAAATGGATTTTATAAATTTTTCTTTAGCGTCCACAAAGGTGGGTGGTCTTGCATAGATTTGGAAGATGGAGAAATTACATAGATGGATGATAGATAGATAAATAGGTACACAGACAGGTGATGTAGACAGACAGATGGATAGGTGATAGATAGATGATAGATAGATAGATAGATAGATAGATAGATAGATAGATGATACATAAGTATCACTAAAACTAAACCCGGAATGAAACTGTTTCTCAATTTGTTACCAAAACTTCAGTCTCTGGACCTGATGCCAATCCAAATAACGAGAACAGAATCTTGAGTAAAAAGGAAAGACAGCTTTACTTTGCCTGGCAGTGGGAGCAAAACAACAACTACTGCCTCAGGAATTGCTAGCTCCCCGTTGAGAAAGGGGTAGAGGTTTTTATTAGGTTTTCTTGGGGGGGGTGGAGGGGGGTGGCCTTGTTGGCCAGCATTTTCCCACCAGCCCGCATTTGGCCTTGTGAGGCTGTGTGCAGGGCGAGATAAGAGAATCCACAGATGGCTGTCCTTGGCTGTCTGTCTCCATGGCGGATGGTGGATTCTGGTGCCAGGAAGCTCTGGGAAGCTTCCATTTCTTAATATTCTCTGGACATTAACTTCTCTGTAAAAGAACTTCAAGGAGCTGTGATTAGCCTCAACTTTAGAGGGAGCCCAGCTTGAGGCCATGTGGGCTTTACCAATTTGTAACTTCTATTTGGTTGTAAAGCTCAGGGAGTCAGAGGCTAAAGAAACTAACATTTACATTTGAGTGTAACTAAAGCAGCAGAGAATGGGGATGAATGCTTTTAGTTTTAACCCATAGATACTGGGGTCACTGTAGGGGAACTGATATCAGGGCTGGTAATAATTAAAAGCCTATAACAAATTGACAGAAAAGACTATCATAACTTTTATTGTTATGTGCTAGTATTGGCCAGGGTTCCTCATTGCAGACAACAGAATCCACTATACCTAACTTGAAAGGATTTCTTGAGATATTAAGTGCATCACCAAATCTCTTGGAAGGCCAGAGAGCTTGAATCAGGTGCCCCAGCTGGGAACACAGCAGCCCAGGGACACCTGCAAAGGAAAGACACCCGACTTCCCCACAGGGCTGTCCCGATTGTAACAGCTCTGCCAGTGCCACCTCTCTCCAGCCTCACCACCTAGGACATGAGAGTCAGGACACCGGATGCCCGCCAGCAGCCACCACCACCTCGTATGGTTTCTTTCCCCCAGTCAGTCTTGCACAACTGCTTCTGCTTGGTGGATCCTACAGCACGTATGGGGCTCTAGCTGCAAGGCAGTCTGGGAAAACACAGTGTTCAGCCTCCCAGCCATTGTAATGCAGAAAGGCACGGATGGGTACCAGGGAGCTGGAGTGGGTACCGACGAGCCAGACTCCAGCACCTGTTATTCTGTTGAGTTTTGGTTAAAGTGCTCTGTGGACTGTGTAAGGAAAGGTCTCATTCTCCCTCTTATTATCTTTGCAGCAAAATCTTACAACGGTGGCAAGAAACCACGGCTACACCAAATTTAGCAACTTATTACAGGTAAAAACCTAGGAGAAGAGTTGCCTCAGGCGACAGCCTGCCTAGAGAGGTTTGTTTGGGGAGGGTTTTTTGTTTGTTTTCTGTTTTGTCTTCTTTGGGGCACTAGCCAGCTGTTCCAAGGATCTGAGTGAGGATCTCGAGAACAAAGTCATCCTCTGCCACTCCATTCCCAAAATGGTGCGTGGTTGGTTCCGCTCTGTAGTGCACACTGGCTGAGTTAGAAAGTGAAGTCTTTGAGGCTGGAACAAGGGAAAGGAATTAGGGTGTGCCATTCCCCGAACTAGGCGCTTCCGACCTGGAATTATCACCTCCATCATGGAGATGGGGAAGCAGAGATGGAGAGTTGGGGAGCCTGTGAAATAGGGAGAAATTGCGTTTCAAACCATAATTTTCTGACTTAAGAGACGGTTCCCACGAATTGAATAGAGAAATCTCTTGTTCAAACAGAGATGCAGAGGAGAGTCAGCAAGGAGCAGGTCCTCTGAGGGCCCCTCTCCTCCACTTACCCCGAGAAGTCCGGGGACGGCTCTAAGAACCCGTGGCCCCCACAGTACGGTCTACGAACCTCTGCGGGGACCAGCCATTTCCAAAACGGTCTGGGGCTCAGACTCTCAGGGGAGCTTTTTAGAAACGGTGTTTCAAGGTGTTCAAACTGAGAACCTCCAGGGATGTTACAGACAAAGTAATCTTTGTCCACCTACCAACCCCCAAAACCTTCTAGTCACCCCCACACCTGGCATCAGGTCTGGTTGAACACTGGCTTTTATAGCAAGTTAGCAAACCTCTCTGGGGCTCGATAAGAGGGATTAATAAAGCCTACTTCATAGGGTTGTTGGAAAAGTTCCAAGAAAAAATGTATATGATGCACCCACTTATAGAAGGTTCTCAAAATTATTCCTCCCCATTAATCTGGCAACTTCTGCTTTGTGTCTATGTGATCTAGAAATCTTATAAATATACAGAAGTATCCTATATTTGATAGGTTTCATTTTTTCAAATGAAATATGAGAAAAATGCTCAGTGGGTCTTCCAGAAATTAAAATATTTGGGCAGGAGTGGTAGCAAAAATATATATATTCGCTAAAGGTTATTTTCCTATTAACAAAAGCCCAGAATTTGACTTTCTCTTTTGCTTTTCTAAGAAAATGAGGGTCCAAATGGCTGGAGTGCGTCACCCTTGAACCACTCCGGAGACCCAATAAGCCCCCAGGCGGGCACGGAGGGGACCCCGGCTGCCTCTGTTCCTCAGACGGACTGTCTGCCTCGTGCTGGGCTTTGCCGCGTAGGTGACCGGTTCCCTGTGTTTCAGGAGGCGGGCTTGCTGAGCCTCATCACTGACCCCGTCCACACTCCGATCACTCTCTTCTGGCCCACGGACCAAGCCCTCCAAGCCCTTCCCCCGGAACAACAGGATTTCCTGTTCAACCAAGGCAACAAGGACAAGCTGGAGGAGTATCTGAAGTTCCACGTGATCCGAGATTCCAAGGTATTTTGTTTTCACACGGAAGCGAGGACAGGGGTGCCCCGGGGTGATCAACTCCAGGAACCGTCAGTGCGTCTCCACCTCCACGGAGGCCCGAGCATCCCCGCCTTCTGACTGGCTGTGCTTGGTGGGCCCCTGCAGGTTCTGTTTCTCCAACCTACCACTGTCTTTTTCCAACTCTAACCGATACCCAAGAGCATCGTTCCTCTCCTGTACTGCAGATCTGCTTTTTCTCTTCCCTGCTTCACACGGCGAAACAGCTGCTGCTGACAGTTCCAGTGTTCCTCCGGATGGACTCATCCTCTCCCAGTTCCAGAACTTCTAGGCAAAGGGCTGGGTGACGCAGCTGCAGTCAGTTTGCCCTGAACTGATCTTCTGTGATGCAGGAAGCAGGATCTCATAGGAACGTGGCATCTCTTGCTAAAACCCTGTCACTGTCAGTCCTCCACCAGGATCCACGTCTCTCCCCAGGAGGGAGTCTATCCAATACAGGAAAGCCAGATGCCCTAACTTTGGTGAACCCATAGGACCTGTGTGAGTTTCCTAGAGCTTCCGTAACAAGTTACCACGAACTGGGCAGCTTAAAACAACAGAAATTGATTCCCCCAGAGTTCTGGAGGCTAGAAGTCCAAGACCAAGGTGCCGACAAGGCTGTTCCTCCTGAGGGAGAATCTGTTCCACGCTTCTCTCCTCGCTCCTGGGGGTCGCTGGAAATCTTTAGCGTTCCTTGGCTCGTTGATGCATTTCTCCAGTCTCTGCCTCTGTTGTCACATGGCCGTCTTCTCCTTGTTTGTTTCTGTGTCTTCACATGGCATTCTCTTCTCTCTTCTTCTAAGGACACCAGTTGTATTGGGTTCAGGGCCCACCCTACTCCAGGATAACCTCCTCTTAACTAGCTATATCTGCACTGATCTTATTTCCAAGTAAGGTCACATTCTGAGGTAATGGGGGTCAGGACTTCAATAAAGCTTTTGGGGAGACACAGTTCTACCCATAGCGGTGCCCTGTACCATTTCCCTAACCCAGTGATCCTGCCGTATCTTCATACACCAAGGCAGCATCTTCCACGGCCTCCAAGCACAGAGGGGAGATGGAAGGGTGACTGAAACCAGCCCGGCCGGCAGAGACTTTCCCTACAGGAGGAATCTCCACTGTGCTAGAGAGCCCAAGATTATTCTTCCTTTTGATTCCATCTACTGTCATTTTAAAGCTGGAATTGTTAGAACTCTTGGATAACTTGTATCTGAAATGGTTTGTTGGCAAGGCTCCTCCGGGCCCGTCTTCAGCCCAGATTTGGGGTATGAAGTGTGGCACCCTCGCTCCCACAGGTTTCAGCAGTGGATCTCCTCCGATCTGCCACCTGGAAGACCCTGCAAGGTTCGGAGCTGAGCGTGAAGTGTGGAGCTGGCAGTGATATTGTGAGTGTTGTCACCCAGGTGGGGACTGGGAACACATTACCGGCATGCCCCAACTGCTGCCCCTTCCAGGAGATGGGCATTGTTTTCCATTGACTGCAAGCTCTTTTCTCTCAGGGCCTTCAGGGGCGCTTCTCCTGAGAGTGAGTAAGTGGGTAAGAAAGTGGAGCAATCCTGGCCAGCCCAAGCCCTGGGAGCAGGTGGCAGGGAGCCCCCCTACCCTTGTGCAGAGCAGCTTGTGGTGGTTTTTTTTTTTTCCTTTTTCTTGTTTCCTTTCTTTCTTTTTCTCTTTTTATTTTGTTTATTGATTTATTTTTGTAGAGCATTTTTTTCAGTATGAGACGCCTCCCTGGGAGGGAGTGGGACAGTGGGAAACACACTGTCGTTCCTTTCTCCCTTCCCAGCCCTGCTGCGGCCTCACTTCCAGCCCTCTCTTGGCAGTCAGAGCCAGCTCTGGGCTCTGCCTACCTAGATCAGCCAACAAACGCAGTTTGCCGTTTTTACCTTCCCTGGCTAGTTCCTGAACAATCTTACCTTCCTGTAATTCCATGTGATTGATAGGTCTGACGGGATAATAGTAGCTACCTCCTATATCTTGTGTATAAGGGAAAATCCAAAATGACAGTGGCTTAAATATATAAGGGTTTATCTCACTTGTAAAAGAAATCTGGAGGTAGCCAATTCAGAGTTAGTATGATGGCTCAATGGGAGAGCTCCTCCTGTCCTTCTCCTCTGCCGCACATGTTTCCAGCCCCAAAGTCACCTCAAGGTCCAACATGGCTGCTGGAGCACCAGCCACCATGTCCACTTTCCAGGCAGTAGGAAGGAGGAAGGGCAAAAGGGATGCAGCTCCCAGCTGAACTGATTCCCTTCAAGGAGGCTTCTGAAGAGTCCCGTACAACATTCTGTTTATATCTTATAACCAGCCAGAATCCCTTTGGTATTTGGATTGGAATTGTTTTGAATTTACTACTAAAAATGAGGAGTGTTAGCATCTTTACGTTCCAACTTCTGGAAAGTTATCCCAATGTACTCACACTCTTGAGTCAGCTGCACCATCTCCATAGACCAAGCAGACACCTATCAGAGAAGTATAATAAAAATGTCCACTGCTCCTTCTGTATGCTAATTCAGCTTTCAGTGCACTGTGCGATGTGTTATTCAGTTCCATCTTTATAACAACCCTACACAATGGAATCAGTAATCCTATTTCCTTGATGAAAAATTAGAATTCAGAGAAGTTCGCTGACTTGCTCATAGTCACACAGCATGTAAGTGGAAGTAGAAGACTTTAACCAGTTTCCAGTGTTCTTCCCATTGAATCACACTGTGCCCATCCCATCGACAGATGCTGAGACTTATCTTTTTTCTTTTTACAGAACTTTCTAAAAGCATTTTGCTTCTGGGGGAAATGTGTCCATCAACTTACTAGCTGGGTGGACCTTAGGGAAGAAAGCCTTACAATTGTTGCAAGATTAAATGAAACAATTTATCTAAAACACAGTTTGGACAATGCCTAGTATGTGAGAAAAGAAATGATCATCATGAGAAAGTTAAAGCCCATCACTTTATATCCTGGAAAGAAGGTGGTACCAAGGCCAAGTTCTGGCATGAAATAAGAAAACTGGGGTATGCACATGAAGTGGCCACGTCAACAGAATTTATCCTGAACTACAGCCAGGTCATCCCTGTGCCACCGCCTCACCCCCACTGCCACTGTCTCTACATGGGTAGAGGCAGTGTTGCAGAGTGGCCAAGAGTGTGGGCTCGGAGGCTGACTGCCCGGGTATGAATGCCTGCACACCCAGTTACTGGCTGCATGACCTTGGGCAAGTCATTTAACCTCTCACTGCCTCGGGGTCCTCCTCTGTAAATGGGGACACTAGTAACAGGAGCTACATCGTAGGGTTGTTGTGAGGGTTAAAAGAATTTGCACAGGTAAAGCATGTAGAGCAGGACCTGGCACATCCCACATGCTGGGTGTTTGCTAGTCTATATATTTGTATTCTTAGTTCTTGCTGAGTCTTGCAGGTACTGGCCATTTTATACAGCCAAGGAAAGAGAGAAGTCTGAGGATTGTTGACTGTTTCCCCCCCCCCCTCTCTCTCTCTCTCTCTCCCCCTCTCTCTCTCTCTCTCTCTCAGGGCCAGCTCTTCCTGAATGACCAAAGGTGCAGAATTGTGCAACGGGAGCTCTTATTTGACCTGGGCGTGGCCTACGGCATTGACTGTCTACTGATTGATCCCACGCTGGGAGGTCGCTGTGACACTTTTGCCACATTTGACATCTCGGTCAGTCCTAAAATCAATACCGTAGTCAGAGAACCTTGGGGCAAAGAACAGCACACATGGCCCAGCATGGACCCTGCTGTGAAACCACTGAGGGCTGGTCCTCAGTGAGCCCAGGACCCAAGAGAGCTGAGGGCCAAATGACAGTGTTCTCCAGACTCAGAATCCACAAGTGTCTACTTAGCCCTATACAGGCCTTGCACTTCTCATTTATCCGCCCACCCCTGCATCCATTCATTCCCTCACCATTAAGGAAACAGCATTGGTTACCAACCATGTGCCAGCTCTTGCGCCAGTCATTTTCAAACCCACCCATGCACCCAGTCATTCACTCATTCATTCAACAAACACTTTTTGAGCTTCTGC
Organism: Equus przewalskii; assembly: GCF_037783145.1. Classification (NCBI taxonomy): domain Eukaryota; kingdom Metazoa; phylum Chordata; class Mammalia; order Perissodactyla; family Equidae; genus Equus; species Equus przewalskii. Next base: position 27,827,983 of record NC_091859.1, read on the forward strand.
CAGCTTAAACTATGCGAAATTGCCATATTTGACAGAGTGTGGCTATTTCATACAGTTCAGTCTAAAATTATATGCCATCCACCCCTCCATTCATTTACTCATCCATTCATTTAACAACATTGATTGAACTTCTTTCCTGGGCCCTGTACTGTATGAGGCATTTTCACCTTTCACTCACTCATCCATCCAGTACCATTTACTGAGTACAGCATCTGAGCCAGCCATCTGACTCAGTGCCCATCTTTCACCCACAAGAATCCAATAAGGGAAGTAGTTACCGTCAGCTCTATTAGGGAGATTTGGAAATTGAGTCTCAAAGAGGTGAAGTGACTTACATAGCAAAGACTGTCACCAGTTGATTTCAGGACCTGGCACTTTGTAGGCATTCGATAAATATCCCAAATTATTCAGATAGCAGTCAGCCAAAGTAGGAGATGAAAAACCAGTTGTCCTTTCTACTATAGAGGTTGTGGCCTTCTTCACTTCCAAAGCATCTTCACACACACCTATTCAGTTCATCATTTTCCCTCCACAAACTCCTGAAGATCAGACAGCAGCAGCGATTACTCTCCCTATTGTATAGATCAGAGAACTAAGGAGGAAGTGTGTGATTGGCCAAATGCGTCCACATTTCCCACCGCAACTATGCCACGTGACACCGCCCTGGTCCAGCTCTGTGTAACAGGGAACGCCCCACCTCAAAGAACTAAACCAAGGAGCCGAGGTCCAAGACAGACCTTCAGAATTCTCCATGGCAAAGTTGCAGTGTGTTTGCTTTTAAATTCTTGATCTCAGCCAGAATCTTAGTCAAGATTAATTAAGGTCTTAGTCAACTCATCAGGGCATTGACCACGGACACTTCCTGGTGTTTTCCAATATTCTTGATTTTTGAGTGTTTCTTTTCTTGCATACTAGGGAGATTGTGGGAGCTGTGTCAGTCCTCCCAGCTGCCCGAGAGGGACTAAACCAAAGGTAATTATGAATGCGGTGCTAACATTTGGAGGGCAGTACGTTTCTTTCATTATCTGGCCCCAGTCTTCTGGTAGGTGTATGTGTGCGTGTGTGTCTCTGAGTGTGTCATATAAGCCCAATTTATGTGATTCTTTGAACAACCAGGCCCCTAGGATGAGAGATGAACATTCTTAGCCCAGGCAACCTGTCAACCCACTACCCATCTTCTAGGAACTGTCTAGAAACATCATGGAATTGTAGACCTGGAAGGGACTTCAAAGATAATTTTCATTATAGAAATAATAGCTGCGTTCTGTTGGCTGCTGTCCGTGTCCCTGGCTCTGTGCTGGGCCTTTTATTTATACATTATCCTTATTCCTCATTAGAACACTCATGGGAAGCTATTATCACCTCCACTTCCCCTCAGAGAGGGTAAGCAATCAGCCCAAGGCCACACAGAGTAAGGAGCAAAGCTAGGATGAGAGCCCGGAAAGCAATGTAAGAGTAATGCTTAAGCCAATGAAATTTGGAGTCCACAGATATGGGGTCAAATTCCACGGGGTAAGCTTTGGCAAGTCACCTAATCTATACGTTTTTGCCTCTGTAAAATGGAGGTAGTAACAATTCTGTGTGTGGTTATTAGAAAAAGTAAGATTTAAAATGTGGGTATGGAGCTTGGCACATAGTAAGCGCTCACTGAATATTGATTGTATTACTTATTACAAAGCCAAGTTCTCTCTACTCCACTAGGAAAAACTCTAACAGAAACACCCCTACAAAACAAAATGACGCATACCCTCCCTACTGGTAATTGGGGGCCTTGCCATAGACCCCGCCCATGATAGAAAGCTGCCTCTCCCGGACTCCCTCCCCAGGCAACCACACCTTTTGCAAACAGCTCTAGTGGTCAGCAAGTCCTTCCTCTTAAGACAGAGGAGAGATCTTTCCATGGGGAGTCTAGCTCTGCCCCCTCTCCCACTCATTTGCCTATTTATGTCCCCAAGAAAGGAATTTTCCCATAAGGGGCTCACAGCCTTGAGTCCCGTTTTCGACTTCGGCAGTACCCCGGATCCTCCACTGGGGGCGGACTGGAGCCCAAGAGCCCAGGTCCTGCAGTGGGGGCGGAGGGATGGTTGGCTCTCTTCCTTCAGGGCATGAAGCAGAGATGTCTGTACAACCTGTCCTTCAAGAGGAACCTGGAAGGCTGCCAGCAGCAATGCATCCTGGTGATGCAGCTCCCCAGGTGCTGCAAGGGCTACTACGGGCGAGACTGTCAGGGTGAGGGCGCCTCTTACCGCCTCGCGATTCTGAAAGGATTGTGCCATTGCTCTGCAGCTTCTGAAAGTACTGAAGTTGTAAAGGGGGCTCGGGAGGTGGGGGTGCATCGCGCCTAATCACTCTCCTCAAATAAGATCCAAAAGCAATCATTCTGAAGAGTCGTGTAGCCTGCCTTCTACTTTTTTCTTTCATCGTATTTTGTTTTTTAAAGAGTTGAAATTCTGTGCATAGATGGTAATTGTGGGCCGTACTGTTTTGCTTAACATTATAGCATAAGACATTTCCCATGGTGCTAGAAACACCGTATTTCATTTTTGATGCTAGTCCATGATACTGAGGAGCCCGTGAGTTTAAATACATCTAAAAGAACTGGCAGGATGCTCAACTCACATGATGTGTGGGGGCCGTTCTTTCCTGAAAACCGTCCTGTTAGAGGCTGTGTAACATCACCCCCCTCTTGCCTCCTTGCCAAAGGGCATTTAGGCCCCTCCTGAAACTCCTGCGTCTAGATACGCCTTCTAGCCAGTAATAGATCAACAACAGATGCCTAACCAATGCCGTGGCCCTTCCCATCTGCCATGTGTTCTATTGAGTGCTACTTCCCATGCATATCATACATTTAAACCTTGCAACAACCCCTAAGAAGTAGATTCCATTGTCATCCCCATTTTACAGATGAGAAAATGGAGACGCAGAGAGGATAAGAGGCAAGCCCATGGTCCTACAGTGTGTCTCCAGAAGCCATGGTTTTAACTACCATGGAAGCCCCATTCTTCATGGTCCAACTGAGAAAATTCTGGGCTGAGAGTCCACGCAATCACCCAGCTCAGCTTCCACTTTCCATCACTAAAAAAGGGACCATTCATAAAAATCAAGGCCATCCTTATATTGGATCCGTGCTTTGTATTTTCAAAATGCTCTCAGTACCTCATTTGATCCCAAAGTCACAGTGTGCTGTAGGTCAAGTGGGTGCTGTGTCATCATCATCATCACCTCCAGCTAAGACAACTGAGGCTCAGAGCAATTTCATTGTTTAGCCCAGATCCACTCAAATCCAGGTCTCCTGACCCCCAGATACAGTGTGTGGTTCAGTATATCACCCTCCAAGGTAGAATCCAATCAGATACACTGAAGTTCACATCCCGTAGGCCAGCAGCTTGCCCTAAACATCGAGCGACACTATGTGGGTGTGTCCCCAGGGCCACGGTCCCTCTGGGCTAATGGAGTTCAGAACCCACAGCTGAGGATGGGTTAGCAGCACATTTACAAGGGTGCTGAGCTGCTCTGGGTCTGGGGAGACTGTTGAGTCACAGCCGTTTCCTCTCTTCCAGCCTGCCCTGGAGGACCGGATACCCCGTGTAATAATCGGGGTGTCTGTCTTGATCAGTACTCGGCCACGGGAACGTGTAAATGCAACACTGGCTTCAATGGGACGGCATGTGAGCTGTGCTGGCCGGGGAGATTCGGACCAGACTGTCAGCGTATGTGCCCCGCATCCCCTGTGCTTTAGCCTGATGTTCAGCTGTGTGTTCCCTGTCCCCATCCACACCATCCACTCAACCTGGAAGCATCCTTTTCCCCTCTCTCCTGGCCACCCACCTCCCATCTGCCTGTTCTTCCACTCTTTTCCCCTCCTTGGATGTGTTCCCAGCTTCCATCCTCTGAAAGAGCATCATCTCTGGAAGTGAAACTCACATCCCCTGCAGCCCCCACGGCAAGCTGTGGCTGAACCACATTCCTTCAGTCAGTCATTCAACCAACATGTATTTACTGAATCCTTACAAATATTCATAGCTAACGTTTGTGGAGTGCCTACTCTGCACCAGGCAGATATGTTTTACCATGTAATCCTCACAACAACCCTTGGAGGTCGGCACTATTATTATCCCCACTTAGCAGAGGAGGAAACTGAGGCACAAAGAGTGCCTTTAAGTGACTTTCTCAAAAGCCAGGAATGGTCCTAAGTTGTAGGGTTACAGTGGTGTGGGGAGGAGACAGAATCCCAGCTCTCAAGGAATGTACATTCAAAGGGAGAAAACAGATAAAAACTACAGAAACAAAAATAGTTACAAAGGCTATAAAGAAACAGAAGCAGGTGAAGAAGAGGCAGAAAGAAGAGAGGTACTGTTTTCAAAGACATCTCCCACTGGGAATATCTGAGTAGAGACCTAAGAAAGGTGTCGGGGCCAGGCATGTGGATTTCAACAGCAGCTCTGTCCAGTCAAATTTTCAGTGATGCTGGAAATCTACAACTCTGCCATCAGGAATGGTAGCCATTAGCCACATGTGGCTACTGAGCTCTCAAAATGTGTGACTGAGGAACCAACTTTTTTATATTACTTAATTTAAATTTAAATAGCCATGTGTAATGAATGACCACTGTACCGGACAGCACAGACTTGAGGAATGGCTTTCCTAGAAGAGAGATGAGCAAGTGCAAAGGCCCCGAGGCAGGAGCAAGCTGGGCATGCAAGGAACAGCCAGGAAGCCAGGGTGGCTGAGCAGAGGGGCAAAGAAGAGGAAGAGAGGAAGGAAATGAAATCTGAAGGTCACCAGAGGCCAGATAACATAGGAACCTCTTGGCCAGAGACGGGTCTTCAGCATCTATTCTCAGTGTGATGGGCAGCCGTGGAGGACTGTGAATGGAGCAGTGTCTTGAGCACATTAGAAAGGATTGCTCCAGCTGCCCTGTAGGACAACAAGAGCAGAAGCAGGGCCGACTCTGGGGAAGCTACCGCACCCAGCTCGGTGAGCGCTGGTGCCTTGGGCTGGTAGTGTTGTAGGGGCAAGAAGTGGAAGAATTGGCGCATCTCTTGAAGATTCTACTGTTAACTAGATTTCTCTGTTCCCAGATAAGGTTTCCTCCCCCTTCTATTCTGTTCCATACCCATGACACCCTCAACTTCTGTCTTTATAACTCTCACCATATTATAATTACATGTTCAATAGCCGGTCACTCCTAAACTGCAAGTTCCATGAGAACAGCGGCCTTATGTCGTATGTTTTCCACTGTAACTTCATTGCCTGGTGGTGTCTGCCCCATGATGGCCACTGAATAAGTTATTTTTTGAATGTTTGAATGAATGAATGAATGACTATGGCATAAGCATGGTGCCTCCCACACTGACAACATAGCCAACAGGTGGCCAGTGAGCAGGTTGACTGGATTTCAATCACTGATGACTGATCACACTCAATTTGCTTTACAGCCTGTGGCTGCTCGGACCACGGAGAGTGCGACGATGGGGTCACAGGCTCCGGGCAGTGTGTCTGTGAAACGGGGTGGACCGGCCGCTTCTGTGACACTCAGACAGGTCTGTCGTGGGAGTGGTCAGCTGCTGGCAGCACCACCCTGCTGCAGGCCCTGCCAAGAGCATCCCACTGAGGGTTGGGGGTCTGAGCAACACCTGAAAAAACCAGCAAAGCAGGTGTTCCCTTTTCCACAAGGAAAAGCTGATTTGGATGTGTGGCCCCAGGCCTCGGGAGGTTTGGTGACTTGAATGAAAATTAGATGAAAAGATTTCATGCAAACCCATGAAACCAGCATGCAGTCCTGTGCAATCGTGGAAGGACCACCTCAGGCAAAGAATACAGAGTTGGGCAGGAATGGTCCCTTGGGATAGTGGTCCTGGGCCCAGAGGTGTACAGACATAGGTCAAGTGGTTTCATAGGAAACACACATAGAAAACCGGGATCTGACCCTTGATCCTGTTACTTACCAGACGAACGGCCTTAGATACACCGCCCTCTCTGAGACTTGACGTGCTCATCCATAACTAGAAGTGTATGGTACTCTGCAGGGAGAGAAGTGTTGTGAGGGTCAGAGATGGTGTTTTGAAGTGCCCAGTGTATGTGGGCGCTCAAAAACAGTAGCTGCCATTATCGGTGTCACCATTATCACCATCGTCAGAATCTTGATCCTTACTGAGCAGTTTTGTGAGGCCTCTGTCATACCCAAAGCCCTGTGTGCTGGTGGAAGGTCTGAGATGTGAAGCTTGAATTATCCAGTGCGAATCACTGTCATTTCACCCTCCCTGGGGTCGGAAGGGCATGACGAAGCTCTTCCTATGGGTCTTAGCAACTTGAAGTTCCAGAATCCCAGTAGTACCCTTAACTTCAGTTCGTCCTCCTTCCCCTCCTCCGCCAGCCACGGCTTCATGCCGCCTGCTGACCCTGCAGCCCCATCCAATCACCAAAGCTCCAGACTTCTCCCAGGCTCACTGGTGCCCTCAGAAAGCCATGGAACTTCTCCCCCAATATAACCATCTCCATCTGAACCCCTTGCTCTTAGGGCCGGAGAGGTAAGCAGTCAAATTCATCTCTGCTAGCAAATTTTGAAGTATAAAGTTTTAATTGGTTGCCCCTAAAGGTAACACATTTGCATCTTAATCTGGATAATGTTGTAGAGATAATGTCTTAATATACAGGAGTAATTCTGGACTCTCAGAATCTCCAGGCTGGGGGACCTTAGCAAGTCACGTGCATCCTCCCGCTGCAAGGGACCACTTCTGAAACACAGTGGAGCTCAGAGACTCTGGGGAAGATGCCTTAGGTGGGTCCCAGCTCTTCATACCACAGTGCAGGATGAATGGTGACCTTTTGCTTTGCAGCTTTGGCCCCAGTGTGCACTCCTCCTTGTTCTGCTCATGCCACCTGTAAGGAGAACAACACGTGTGAGTGTAAGCTGAATTATGAAGGTGACGGAATAACGTGCACAGGTGGGTCCCCTTTGAGCATGTGTGAAATAGCTGCGTGGTGCAGGAGCAGAGCGGGATCAGGTCAGAGTGCCTGGCCCTTCTACTTCCTGCCTGGGCCACTTGGCAATACCTCCCCTCTCTGCAACTTGATGGATTTGTTCACATCTGACCTGCCTACCTCCCAGGTCATGGCTTTGAAACTGCTTTGCAAACTGTGAGGAACTTTATTTTGTAGTGTTTTTGTAACACTACAAGTCATCCAGTTGTACTTAAAGAAATTCAGAAAATGTACTACGGTATTTAAAAAACAACAGCAATTTTAAACCTACACATACTGTCACCACTCAATGAGAACCATTCTGAACATTAAAGTGTCTGTCTTTAGCAGTTAGGGTATAGGTTCAGCCACACAGCCTCATGGCGACCCAGATGAACAGTGGCATAAACAAGACAGGGGTTGAGATGCTTATTTTTATTCTAAATAACAGTTTTGATGGAGGCAACCTAGGGTTTCACTTTGAAAGGTCATCTGGGGGCCCAGCCTCCTTCTATCTTGTTGCTCTGCCATCTCTCACTTGCCTGGCCCTAGATGGCCACTTCCATAAGCACATCCTAGGCAGCAGGATAGAGAGAGAGAAGAACGAGGCAAACCTCCTTCCCTTTAAGGATACAGCTAGAAGCTGCTGAAATCCTGTCTGCTCCCATCCCATTGGCTGGACCATCATCATCTGTCACACCTAGCTGCAAGGGAGCCTGGGAAATCTGGTCTTTGGTTGGGCAACCATGAGGCCAGCTAAAAATCTATTACTTTAGAAAAAGAAGACAGTAGGTATCAAGGGAAAGCTGCCAGTCTTGGCCACAAGTACTTTCTAACTGTTTTCATGAATAAATATTCATATGGAGATACAGACTTTCATTGCAAAAATGAGATCTTGCTATACCTGCCGCTTTGTAATCTGCTACAGGGCAGTCCAGAAGTGGGTCAGCGCTCAACAGTGGCAGTAAAGACCCAGTTTCTGTCTTTCTGCTGTGCCCTTCTTGAGGAGGGGTCTTTTGTCCTCATGTCCATTCTCTCAGGGTCTCAAGTGGCTGTCACAACTCCAGCTAGAGCTAATCTATTATTGGATTGAAATTTGGGGGATTGTGAAAACAAAGGTGATCAGAGGCAGCACAGCACTCTAGGGAAAGCATGGGCTGTGGAGCTAAACCCACTGGGTGTAAGTCCCAGGCCGCCGCCTTAGAGCTGTTTTGCCTTTGTCAGGTCAGTTAAGCTCCCTGAGTTTCAGTTTGCTCATCTGTAGAATGGGGGTAACAGTGTCCATCCCACAAGGTGCTCAATAGTGTGCTAACGGTACACACACACACACACACACACACACTGTCCTAACATTAAACACCCGAACTTATTCAGAAAACTACCAAAGTGGAGCCTAAATGTATGTGACATGGGGGCAGAGGGGGACAGAGGCCATCAGGCCTGGTCTGTGAGGGTATTAGCCACAGGATGTCAGTGTTTGCAAAGGCTAGCACAGAGCGGGAGAGGCGCCGACATGTCGGGGCCCATTTACTCCCCAGCGCCACCGGTCCTAGGGTGACCCGTGCCCCTGATCTGAAGCCCCAGTGACACAGACGGTGGTTCACTGAGCCCTCCCTCCCCTGCTCTTGCAGTTGTGGATTTCTGCAAACAGAACAACGGGGGCTGTGCGACGGTGGCCAAGTGCTCCCAGAAGGGCACGAAGGTCTCGTGCAGCTGCCCGAAGGGCTACCGGGGAGACGGGCGCAGCTGCACAGAGATAGACCCCTGTGCGGATGGCCTCAATGGCGGGTGTCATGAGCACGCCACCTGCAGGATGACGGGCCCGGTGAGTCTCCCTTCCCTGGGGAAATTTGGGAGCAGCTTCTCGGGCCTCGCTCAGCCTTGCTTCTCCACCTGCCTTGGGCTCTGCTTACCTTTGGCCTCTTCTAAGCGTTCTTCCCACCTCGGTCTATTTCCTGTTAGGTCTGTGAGCTAAATGCAAGGTGGTATCCTAGACAGATAAAGGATCAGAGGAAAAACTGATGAAATCCACAGAAAGTCTTTTTTGTGGGTCGTAGTAATGTAGCAACACTGATTTCTGAGTTGTGACTAAGGCACTATGGTGATGGAAGATGCTAACATTAGGGGAAACTGGGTGAGGTGTCTATGGGAACTCTCTGTGCTATCTTTGCAACTTTGCTATAAATCTAAAATTATTCAAAATAAAAAGTTCATTAAAACCAAACAAGTTGGTAGGTACTGTCAGGAAAAGTGCAATTTGGACACTCACAAGTCTTCTTAGTATAGAATCGGTGCCCAGTTGCCCTGTTTATCTGTTGGGAAGAGAAGATGGTGGGTGATAAAGGTTATAAACGTGAACTCAGAGTCAGACAGACTCTGAGACTTCGCTCCTGGACTTAGACGCTGTGTGGCCTGGGGCTGGCTACTTAATCTCTCTGAGTCTCAGTTTCCTCATTGGCAAAGTGGACCGAATAATAATGCAGACCTCATAGGACTGTTGTGAGGATAAATGAGATCCTTCATTGATTCAACGAATGGTGATCAAACACCCACTATGTGCTGTTGCAGGTACCAGGGATGTCGCGATAAAGAGCTTATATACGAGCAGAGGGAGGGGACAGTGCTCAGTGCAGAGAGAAATGCACAGGACACTTTCAGAGGGAACCGAGAGTCATGAAGAACGTTAATCTGGCCAATGTGATACAAGGGACCAAGAGAGCTCTTTTATTTAGGGAGGGCAAGGTGGGGTCTCTCGGAGGCAGCCACATTGGAGCTGAGAAGTAAAGGATGGTGTTTCACCGTGAACCTGTACAAAAGCAAGACGAAGCAGCAACTGAATTCCCCTGGACAGCAGAGGCATTTTTCCTGGTCCTTCTGAGCATCCCCTATGCAGGAGGGCGGCCCGCAGAGCTCTCGGGGGTCCTGGGGTCCTAGAGAGGGGGCTTTTTAATCTTCTCCCACTCTCCCCACAGGGCAAGCACAAGTGTGAATGTAAAAGTCATTACATGGGAACCGGGGTGGACTGTGAGCCGGAGCAGCTGCCCATTGATCGCTGTTTGCAGGACAACGGGCAGTGCCACGCCGACGCCAACTGTGCCGACCTCCACTTCCAGGGTCAGTGGGGCTGGGGACTGCCGGCTCAAAGCCCCTGGGCTTCAGGCTTGGGGAAGGGACCTGTGCAAGAGCAAAAGGACAAAAAAATTAAAAACCGGGTCCAAACAGCCTGATCACTGCCCAGGCCCCAGCGCCCAGGAGGCAGCAGGCTTCTGTCGTGGAGGGGAGGAATAAACCCAGTGTTGGACCCTGAGCCATTAGAACCAGAAGGGAGCTCAAAGGTCAGCTACCGTGAATCTTCCTGATACGTGCCCTCCCCAAGTTGCTTAGTAACCCTTGCACCTGTTGACTGGAACTGACTCTAAGGAGCCTAGTTTAAGCTTTCAATAACAAAGAGGAGGTGCCTGCCACATGCAGAAGCAATTTCTTAGCAGCTGTTTTGATTGGCACATATCCCATTGCACATAAGCACATCGGTTGGCATACATCCCATTCATGTCCAAGGATGATTTGAATGGCTTGTAATAAACCCACAGGTATAATAAAACTAAGAATCATAACACACAATAAAGTAAAAAGCCAAGTAGAAGTGCAGAGTGTGGGAGATAGGACATTGAAAAGCTAATGGGGGAAAGCCAAAAAAGGACGACAAACGTAATTCTGAGCCAGGGCAAGAAGGGACTTCGGTGGTTCAGAAAGTGATTCAGGGCACTGCGTATTCTGACCGATCAGGTTTATCAGATGCCTCTGACTGGTTTGGTTTGTGTTACAGACCTGGTCATTTTAGCGAGGCAGTTTTTATACATCTCAATAAGTATTGACTTAACATCTGTTGGGTACTGTCTTGGTCCATTCGGGCTGCTACAGCAAAGTACCATAGGCTGGGCGGCTTATAAACAACAGAAATTTACTTCTGTGCATCCTGGAGGCTGGAGGTCAGAGTCCAGGGTGCCGGCATGGTAGCATCTATGAGGGCCTTCTTCCGGGTTGCAGACTGACATATTCTCATTGTATCCTCAAGTGGCAGAAGGGACAAGAGAGCTCTCTGGCATCTGCCCATGTATGAGGGCTCTACCCTCATGACCTAATCACCTCCTAAAGGCCCCACCTCCTACCACCATCACATTGGGGGTTAGGATTTCAACATATGAATTTGGGGGGACGCAGACACTCAGTCCATAACATACATAAAGTCCTAAGACACCACAAATCCCTTTTGGGGGTGAGATAGAGGATGTATATATGCGGGGGAAATACGTAGGATATATGATATTGTCCCCTTGAAAGGAGATTCCCCTCAAATATAGTTGAGGAAATTTTTTTAATTAATAAGGCCAGGAAAAGAAAGTCGTAAGATAGAAGACAACAGTTTATCTTATGCTGATGGTGCAAGTGAAGTGAGAGAGAAAGAATAGAGAAAAATTGAAAGCAGGGACTCAGATATTTGTACACCCGTGTTCACAGCAGCATTATTCACAACAGCCAGAAGTGGAAATAACCCAAATGTCCATCAACAAATGCATATAGAAACATAATGTAGTATATTCACACAATGGATTTTATTCAGCTTTGAAAAGGAATGGAACTCTGGTACAAGCTACAACACGAATGAACCTTGAAAACATTATACTACGTGAAATAAGCCAGACACAAAAGGACAAATATCGTATGATTCCACACATATAAGGTACCTATAATAGGTAAAGTCATAGAGACAGAAGGTAGAATAGAGGTTACCAGGGGCTGGGCGGAGGGGGACATGGAGAGTTATTATTTAATGGGTACCAAGTTTCTGTTTGGAATGATGGAAAGTTCTAGAAATGGATAGTGTTGCTGGTTGTACAACACTGTAAATGTACTGAATATCACTGAATTGTACATTTGAAATGGTCAGAAGGGTAAATTGCATGTTATATATATTTTACCACAATAAAAAAAGATTTTTTTAAAGAGTAGTCAGAGAAGGGAAAGATCTCTAGGTAGGATGAGAGAGGGAGTCCTCCCTCAGAGAAGCCTAACAGAGGCCTGGAACTACGTGGAGATTTGAAAGATATTTGAACTGAGCCAAATGCAGAGGAGCTGGCAAGGTGTTTCTTCTGGGGGGACAGCATGGACAGCAGAGAATTCTCAAGGATCAGCTGAGAAGGAGGGGGCAATGAGGAGGAGACAGAGCATCCTATCAAGGCCATGACCCCAAGGTAACAGGGAGGAATCATGTTGCCAGCAAAAATTTATAATATTGGGAAATAATTATGATTTAATGTTGTTATAAAAAAAGATTTCTAAAAACTCTACTTGCAGTATGCTGCCACATTTGTAATATATGTGATATATAAATGAATAGGGAAAAAAGACTGGAAAAGTTTGAAATTATGCCAAAATGAAAAGTTACAAAAAACAAAGTAAAAATTCTGGAAGGAAGTGCGCCAAAATGCTAGCCATGAAGTAATGATTGTTTCCAGCGAGTAGGATTATAGGTGATTTTTGTTTGTTACTTTTCTTATTTTCTGTGTGGCCCAGATTTGTACAATGAACACGTGCCACTTTTATAGTTAGAAAAGAAATCAATATTTTAAACGATGCACTTCAACACATCTCAGAGGGGAGTGCTTCCCAAGACGCCCTTGGATACAGCTGGCCTTCCACTTTGAACGTCCTTTGAGGGAAGCGCTGCCCAGCTGGCAGGCTGACAAGGACGATTCCTCTCCTTCCCTTCCAGACACCACCGTTGGAGTGTTCCATCTACGCTCCCCGCTGGGCCAGTACAAGCTGACCTTCAACAAGGCCAGAGAGGCCTGTGCCAACGAAGCTGCTACCATGGCAACCTACAACCAGCTCTCCTACGCCCAGAAGGTGGGTCCCCAGTTGGTGGGCACCGTGCAGGCAGGGTCCTCAGGGGAGGGCGTGCAGCTTCTTCTTAACTGTTACCTTCTTGGAGGGGAGCCCAGGGAGCTCCTGGATCAATACCGATTCGTCACGTCCATTGGGCAGCTACTACGTGTCAGGCATGGTGCGGGTGCTTCATTGGCATCATTGTCCATCCTTATAACAGCCCTGGAGGTAGGTGTCCCTATTGCCATTTTACAGATAGGGAAACCGAGGCTCTGAAAGATGAAGTAATGTGCCCAATGTCACCCAGCCAAGAGGTGGCAGATCTAGTATTCAAATAGCCCCAATTCCAAAAGTCTGTTCTCGATCATGACATTCAACCACCAAGGCAGAGGCACGGACTGGGAGTGCATACCTCACAGCCGGAAGCAGGAAGAGATCAATAACCACAAGCCTAGGATCCCCCTGAACCCACAAAGCAGCTGAGTTTCTCTGGAACAGCTGGAGCCCCCTGTGTCTGCAGGGGCTGTGAAGGGAGTAAATGGGGATTGCCCCGGGTCTCAGCCACAGCCACGTAAGAAAGGGAGCTCAGCCAGGGCTACTCTCATGGCCTCTAAAGGAGCCATGCCCATGTAGAAAGCCCAGCATCTTGGAGTTACCTGCTAGTGATCACTCACTGGGAGCAGAAGAGGTGACTGCCAGGCCAGCCCCGGTGGCCTAGTGGTTAAGTTTGGTGCATTCCACTTCAGCAGCCAAGGTTTGGTTTCCAGGAGAGGACCTATACCACACATCTGTAAATGGTCATGCTTGGTGGCAGCTCACATATAAAATAGAGGAAATTGGCAACACATGTTAGCTCAGGGCGAGTCTTCCTCAGCAAAAAAAAAAAAAAAAAAAAAAGTGACTGCATACATGGTATGATTTTAGGGTCCTTCCTCCAACCTCCATCACTACCAACTCTCTCTACCTTTCTTTAGACCTGACATTTCTTACCAAGGAACAAAGCTTTTGATGCCAGGATCCAGCATCGTAGAGCATCTGAATTTCTGCTCTCCTACTTGCTGGTTGTGTGGCCTTGATCAAGCCATTGAAACCTCTGTCCTACCTGGCATGTTTGTATAAGGACTGAAAGTAACATGGCACAGTGACTGGTGCACAGTAGGAACTCAATTGTTAAGATTAAGAACTCTGGAGTGGATTGTATGGGTTTGAATCTCAGCTCTGCTACTGGCTGTATGACTTTGAGCAAGTTACTTAACTCTCAGTTTTCTCAATTATATGATAGAGGTTTTTTTTAAGTTCCTATCTCAAAAGGTTGACATGAAGGTTAAAGATGTTGACACATGAAAAGCAATTGCAACAGAAACTGGCCCAGAATAAGCTCTCGATAAGTGTTATGATGATGATAATGGTGATGATGATAGTTATGGTGATGATGATGATGGTGGTGATGGTGATAATGATGGTGATGATGATGGTGACAATGATGGTGATGATGATGATAATGATGGTGGTGATAATCAATTAGAGTTCTATCAACCCATAAGCAGGAGAATTTGTACCCAAGGGTAAATGGCTGATAGCAAATCCTTTCTCAAGAGCAGAGAAAAGAGAAATGAGTGGGAAGGACTCGGGCACCTACAAGAAAGAGAGGGTACTACTTTTACCCATCCAATGGCTCAATCAACAAAAATTTAGCACCTATTATGTTCCAGGCACAGGAGTACAACAGGCAGAATGAGCCATAATCCCTGACTCCATGAAGTTTACAGTCTGATGGGGGAATTGGACATTAACCAAAGGACCCACAACAAATATGAAATTGGAGCTGACCCATGGTCAAATCTGTGTCCCTGTAGGCCAAGTACCACCTCTGTTCGGCAGGCTGGCTCGAGAGTGGGCGGGTTGCCTACCCCACAGCCTTCTCCTCCCAGAACTGTGGCTCCGGAGTCGTTGGGATAGTGGACTATGGACCAAGAAACAAGAGTGAAACGTGGGACGTCTTCTGCTACCGGATGAAAGGTAACTGCCCCAGCTACGCTCCAGATCCAGGCCAGGCAGCTGCTGAGCGACCCTCAGCCTGGCCAGCCAATCTCCAAGGGCCAGCTGGGGCAGCCCAGGCCTGCCTCACTGGCGTGGGACCCTGTGTGCCCCTGCCTTCCAGATGTGAACTGCACCTGCAAGGTGGGCTACGTGGGCGATGGTTTCTCGTGCAGTGGGAACCTGCTGCAGGTCCTGATGTCCTTGCCCTCACTCACGAACTTTCTGACGGTATGTGCTGTGTCTGCTTGCTTTCACCTCCGGGAAGGAGAGGTTGCCTCAAAGCAGGTATTAGAGAGGGGAGTCTCTGAGAGAAGGCCATGGCTCACCGTCATGGTTAAGAGCATGGACACTGGACCACAGCGCCTAAATCTGAAGCTTGGGCTTGCCACTTACCTGTTGCATCACCTTAAATGAGTTCCTTTCTTCTCTGGGCCTCAGTTTCCTCATCTGTAAAATGGAGATGATGATAGCACCAACCTCATAGGGTCACTGCAATCATGAAATGAGTTTATATTTGCAAAGCACTTAGACCTGTGGCCAGCACATGGAACATGCTATATTGGTGTTAGCGAGTATTATTGGACAAGAGTCTGATCTGCTGGAATGAGATGCTCTTTTGTCTGCATGGACAGGGTGGCGCAGTTAGCTAGCCTGCCTGGTGATCACTCAAGGAGCCAAATTATCAACACAGAGTCAACGTGCATTTTGCACTGCCCTTCCAGTCACTTCAGTATTCTCCATGTTATGTCCAATGAAGAGAAAGCCCCAGTTGGGGAAGGACTTGGTGTTGACTGACCAAAGAACAGAGCTAAGAATAATACCAACCAGAGCTAACATTTCCTGAGCACTGACTTTGCACTGGACACTGTCCTGAGCCCGTCAGAGCACTTTGCACCAGTCCACAGAATGTAAGCTCCATAAGGGAAAGGATTGTCTCTGATTGTGGCTGGTATACAGTAGGAGCTCAATAAATACTTGTCAGAAGGAATAAATCCTCATGCAGTCTTATGAGGTCACTTCTGCTATTATTCCCATTTTAAAGAAACTGAGGCTTAGTAAGGTCAAGGACACACTAAGGAGGGGGCACTGAGCATAAGGACAGGGCTTGCAGGATCAGAGCAGAAGTTAGACAAAGGACCACAAAATGATAAGTTTTTGCCCACAGACCAAAGGTATCCATCTAAATGGTCTAAAAATCAGAGTTACTGTAAATACTCTAAAGATAAACACCCAAACCAACGTTTCTGCTGCGTGAGAGCATGGCTTGTAACAGCATTTCAGAGAAAAGACAGTGTCAGAACAAACCCCACTGACTGTGCGCCCTTCAGCAAATTAATTAACTGCTCTGGGCATCAGTAGTCCTATCAGGACAATGACAAAGTTGAACTGGATAGTGTGATTTCTTAAAACGTTTTCAGTGAGTATGTATTGAGTACTCACTATGTGCTGAGATATATCAGTGAAAAAATAAACAAAATAAACAATAAACACAATAAACAAGTAAGTAGTATTGAATGCTAGAAGGTGATATACACTATGGAGGAAAAAGCAGAGGGGGGGCGGGGGGAGGGGGTGGGGGCACCACACAGTCCCCATCAGGCACAGAGTGATGACGGAAGGCCTTAGTGAGAAGATGGCAAATTTGAGTAAAGTGTGAACAGAGGAGAGGGAGTCAGCCATGCCGATTCGGAGGAAGGGCATTCCAGGCAGAGGGAAGAGCCGGGCAAAGGATGAAAGGCAGGAGTGTTTCGGGCAGTTTTGAGGAACAGCAAGGAAGCCAGTGTGGCTGGAGCAGAGTGAACGAGAGAGAGGACGACTGGGCGTGGGGTCAGAGGAGCAACAGCATCCAGATGGTTTGGGCTCATGGGCTGTTGTAAGGACTTTGACTTTTCCTCTGAGTGACGTGGGGGCCATTGCAGGGTTTAACAAGAGGTGACTCAAGATTTGACTAACATTTCACTTGACTGCAGAGGCCGCCATGTTGAGAATGGTCTGTGATGTGGCTGTGACTTAGCCATAGGATTCGTGGAAAAGGAAAAGTGCTCCTAAAACTCTCTGAGGGGGAGTCAGAAGAAACAGCAGAGGGGTGGCAGCCTGAGTTGGGGCTAATGTCGGGAATATGCCCAGACGGGTGATGCCCTGTGACCCTCTCCACCACCCGGGTCCTCACACACCAGGGCTGGCCCATCTGATCACTTCCTCCCTCTCCCCAGGAAGTGCTAGCCTATTCCAACAGCTCAGCCCGAGGCCAGGCATTCCTGAAGCGCCTGACTAACCTGTCAATCCGCAGCACCCTCTTCGTGCCACAGAACAGCGGGCTGGCGGAAAATGAGGTGAGTCGGGTTGCTGGTGTCTGTGCTGCAGACTAGCTATGGCTTATCTACCACCACAACAAGGCTGTTACAAATGACCCCAAAGTTCAGTGGTTACACGTTTATTTAGCTCACACTCTGCAGGGCAGGTGGCAGTGCTTTTCTGGTCTTGGTCAGACATACTCACATGCCTGAGATGGGCTGGCCATCGGCACATCTAGGCTGGCCTATCTGGGGCTCTGCTCACAGGGCTCTCAGCCTCCAGCAGGCTAGCCCGGGCATGTTCTTTTGGCGAGGGCAGGAAGTGGTGAGAACGAGGCCAGACCTGCCAGTGCTTTTCAAGCCTGTCTAGTCACATTTGATATGCCACTGTCCCACGTGGCTGAGCCCAAAATCAGACTGGAAGGTCCTCAGAGTTACACGGCAAAGGGTAAGGAGACAGGGAGCAGTGAGGAACCCGGGGCCACAGATGCATTCAATCTATCACATCAACCTTGCTCGTGTCATGGTGCACAGAGGAAGTGAACTGGCCATGTTTATTCAGCGCACCACAGATGGCTGACCTGAAGGCTCTGACAGCCCCACGCCCTACCCCACCTGAGGGCTGAGAGGGGCAGTACCTCTGCCCACTTGTTACCCCCTCGGGACCCACTCATTCCAGGACACCATTGGGAAGCTCTGCTTAGGCCATAAAGATGACTTTCAATGCCACATCCTAGCCAGAGGTAGCCTCTGGCAGAGCCCAGACCACCAAAAGCCTAAGAAAAACTTACATTTCCTGATCTCCACATGGAGGCAGAAAAGCCAAGGGCATGAGAAGTGATTTTTTTCCTGTGTCCTCTTTATCATTAAAACGAAAAATATTGTTTGGCCTTTAAAGACCATTCTTATGTTTCTCCTTTCCTCTCAGACACTGTCTGGGCGGGACATCGAGCACCATCTCACCAATGTCAGCATCTTTTTTTACAATGACCTTGTCAATGGTACCATCCTGAGAACAAGGCTGGGAAGCCAGCTGCTCATCACCTCCAGCCAGGACCAGCACCAACTGGTATGAAAAGTCTTCTGGGCTTATTGGGAGAATTGAAGATAATACATGCAAATCTCTAGCATACAGTAGGTGCTTAATAGATGGAAATGATTATTAGGTGAAAATACACCCTAAACCTGCAGATAGGGGGTAGCATTAGCTACACACCATAACACACCACACTGACTGTTAGGCAGCCTCACCCCTTGGGAAATAAGCCACCAGTGACCACCAGCCCTAGAAGCTGGTAATGAGGGACTGTAAATGAAACCATTTTAAAGCTGTCTGATTCTCCGCCTTTGTTTCTGTCAGACTGTCCATCTATCCCAGGCATTGACATGTGAGCCTTGAAGTCAAATGACTCTAGTGTGAAAAGCAGTTCTGTCACTTGCTAGCTGTAGGAACTTCGGCAAGTTATCCAACTTCTCTTTGTCCCTCATCCGAAAAATGGGGATGATGGTAACATGTTGATCATGTTGATGATGATGGCGGCGGTGATGGTATTGATGATGATAGTGATGGTGGTGGTGATAGTGATGGTTATGATGTTGTTGATGATGACGATGATGGTGGTGCTGGCGGTGATGATGGTGGTGATGGCGGTGGTGATGGTATTGATGATGATAGTGATGGTGGTGGTGATAGTGATGGTTATGATGATGTTGATGACGATGATGGTAGTGATGGTGGTGATGATGGTGGTGGTCATGATCGCTGTGACAACCATAATGTCAAAATCATAAACTCTTGTGAAGATTCAGTGATTCAAGGCTTGTGATATGCAAGAATAGAGCCTGATGTGTAGCAAGTGCCAAATGAGTATTACTTTTTTATTTTTACCTGATAAATGATTTCTTTTATTGAATATTAGTAGTTTATACCAGTGCATCTCAAACTTTACCAGGCATTTAGATCACCTACAGGTTTGTTAAAATGCAGATTGTAATTTGGCAGGTGGGGTGTGGGGCCTCGGGTTGTGCATTTCCAATGAACTCCCAGATGATCGCCCATATCACAAGCCAGTGGATCACACTTTGATTAGGAAGAGATTAGATCACTTAGAAATCCCTTTTCTAACAGTCTGGTGGAATGTTCGGAGCAGCGGATCTGGAGTCCGGAGGGATGGGGTATGCCATGTACTACCTGGGTGATCTCAGACAGACCGTTTCCTTCTGAACCCTCGTCTGTTAGACAAGTAGGCTGGACAGAATGACCCCTTAGGTTCTCTGCAGCTCTTAGATCAAGTTATTGGCACAAAGGCAACTAATGTGCTCTGGAGTGTCCTGGCAGTGAGCAGAAGTCCTATGCTGCCTATCAGTGAAAATAGGTCTGAAACCCAGGCTCCGGGACCTTGGGGAAACTGAGCAACTTCCCTCCTCGGAAGGGCTGCCCACCCTTGGAGAGAGAGCCAGATGATCACAGATTTCCGTCAATCCTCTTCTCATTTCCCTAGAATGAGACCAGGTTTGTCGATGGAAGAGCCATTCTGCAGTGGGACATCTTTGCCTCCAATGGGATCATTCATGTCATCTCCAGACCTTTAAAAGCACCCCCCGCCCCAGTGGTGAGTATCCAGGGTTCCTGGTGGGGGCCACTCGCCAAGAGGTCAACAACGGCTGCTGGAAGTCCTGTCCACCTCCCTCTTCTGGAGACTGGAGAGGCCTCCCCAGATGCATGGCAGCTGGCCTCGGGGATGACCCGCCCTGGCTCATCCCACCCCCACTCCTGTGCATTAGTAACACAACGCCTGTCACCGTTAACATTTGTTGAATGAAACGGGCAGGATGCCAACGGAGAAACCATTGGAGGGGAGTGAAAAATCCTGAGCTCTGGTTTGGCCCCTCCGTCTCCTCAGCTGTGTTCTTGGACAAGTCCCAGAACATCTCTGAGCCCTACTTTTCACATCTTCAAAATGGGGGTCATAATACTTCCCTCACTGGGTTCTTGGGAGGACTATGAGTCAATAAATATAAAATAATTAGGACAGTTCTTGGCACAGAGTACATGCTATAGAAGAGGTAGTTGGTTGGCTGTTGGCAGTGGTGGTGTCCTTAGTATTCTAACTTTGTTCTAAAGTGTGAGGGAGGAGTGACCACAGCTGGCTTGTGGGAAGTTCCACAGCATCGTGGTTAAGTGCATAAGCTCCAAAGCCAGGCTGGCTTTAAAGCCCATCTCTACCACTCACTGGCTGTATGATATTGGGCAAGTGCTTAATCTCTCTGTGCCTCAGTCCCTCCATAAAAAATGGAAATAATAATAATTGTCCCTATCTCTGGTCTATGATACATTTCAATGAATTATTTCATCTAAGGGGCTTAGAACAGTCCTTGGCAGTAGTAAGGGCTAGATCCATGTTAACTATTTCATCATTGTTTTAGCCCAACTGGCCTCAAGGTGCCCCAGGCCAGCAAGAATGGGGTGGGCTCTGGAAAGCACACCTCTTTTGGGAAGTCACCAGTTTTAAGTCTCGACCCCTCCCCTCTCCGTGTTCAGGCTGCAGTCCACACTGGCTTGGGAGCAGGAATATTCTTTGCTGTTGTCCTGGCCATTGGAGCCATCGCTTTGGCTGCATATTCTTACTTTCGACTAAACCGAAGGAGCATTGGCTTCCAGCGCTTTGAGGTGAGAGAGAGAAAAACGGGAACGTGGTCCTGGGGTCCGCTCTGAAATCCAGCCCCTGACTCAGGGCTACTTCCACTGACTGGAGGCTTCAGGAATTGAGTACTTGGCACACACTTCCTGTCTCCTGCATGGGGTCTCTGCCCCTCAGAGGAGCAGCAGTGACAGCTCCCAGCCCCTCCTCCTGGCTGAGACAGGGTTTGGGGAGAAGGGCGACGGGCTGCCAGTAGCACAGACCCTCCAGCCTCCGTGCCAAGGGTTTGGCTTGGAGGTGAATGCACCAGGGGTCCAGGAAGCACGCGCACCTCGGAGGATTCACGAAACAGGCACCCACCATGAGTGGAATGAGCTTCCAGGCTGACTGCGAGGGTGGGGACAGGGTCAGGGACCTGCACAGCCAGAGGCCTCATGCTTCAGCCAGCAAAACACATTTCCCCCATGTGAACTGTTGAGCCCACATCCAGGTCAGGGGTGCGCGGCTGACAGTGGGGTGACCCTGGGGACCAGGGTCGGCAGCAGCACAGTGGCTGAGTGCCCTCCCTTGTGTGCTTTCTACCCCTCCCAGCCCGCCCTCTCCTCCTGCTGCCTCCTCCAGCCACGCTGGTAAAGACTGGGCGGAGCCCCCGAGCAGCAATTCACCCTTGGAGCACATGACCTGCATATTTATAGGCTCTAGGGGCCAATGTCAAAAACATCCTTTTCAGCACAAGCGTACTTGCTGGATTAAAGGACAGGCAAAACCACTCCAGGGTGACAGAAGTCAGAATAGTGGTCACCCTGTGTGGGATTGGGTATTGGCGAGCACGAGAGCACCTCCTGAGGGGACAGAAATGCCCTCTATGCTGGTTTGGGTGGTGGTCACATATTAAGAAGTCACTTAAGATTGGTGCCTGTTGTTATATGTGTGTCAGATCTCAGTAAGGGACTGTTTGCTAAAAGAAAAGGCTCCTGCAGGTGGAGGTGGGAGCGTGGCTTGTTTTACCTGCCATCTTGGATGAGAGCTCCTGTTTGCGGACATCCTGGTGCTGAGCCCTGTGCTTGTCCTTCCCCGCAGTCAGAAGAGGATATCAGTGTCACAGCTCTTGGCAAGCAGCAGCCCGAGAATATCTCGAACCCCTTGTATGACAGCATGACTTCGGCACCTCCAGAACCTTCCTACGACCCCTTCTCAGTGAGTGTGCATTTTTACCAGCCCGGATGCAGGGGAATGAGGTCTTTCAGCAAATCTCGGTGGAAAGCTTCGCACCAAGAAAAGCTCACTTCTAGAACGTGTCTGGGGGCAACAAGCGTAAAAGCCAGTGTTGCAAGCTGAAGGAAGCCATGTGGTTGTTCTGTATTCCTAGGTTCTTTTGGGCAGACGGCAGAAGGCTCCAACAATTAGGGATAGGAGAGAACTAGAGGTCGCCCACCCCTAACCTCATGACCGGGTGGACATGTCACAAGCAGAAGAAATCTTGGGCTGAATTCTGCCGCAAACATTTATGAGGCAGACAGTGCAAAATAAGACATGAGGCCTTAAAAAGGTATTTTCCCTTTAGCAATGCTTTAAATTTATATTTACACTGTAGATCGAGATTTTTCTGCCTGCTGTCAGGGCTGCTTCTTGCCTTGGGAGCTAAGTTCCTTTGATGAGGTCTTTTCTATCTAGAGGTGCATATTCCACGATGGTGTTCCAGAAAAGGACCATTGTTCTAGAGTTAGTGATCCTTGAGCTTAGATGGGGCCTGCATGGACTTCAACTCAGGGGGACCCCAAAACAGGGTACCCTATTCATGCTGAATGTGCAAGGTACACCCTGCCAGTAGTTTATTACCAGTTCTGAGAAGCTAGGGATAAAACTTAATTCTTCCTTTAATATAAAAATAGGAAAAGTTAATAGCCAGTACGCTGAGTGTCCTTTTGTACCTCAGCAGACAGCTGACAGCATTACTCAGGTCCAGGAATTACTTGAACCTTGGCATGTGTGGGTCTAGAACCCTCGTGCAGTAGCAACCAAAGCCGGAGAGCTGCTGTAATTGTTTTGTGCCTGGACTTACACTGCCCCTCCCCCCGCAAGACTATATTATGGTGACAGAATTTTTGTTAGGTTGGCACTGAAACATTAGAAATATTCTATTGCACCATTTTTAAGCCTGTATAGTGTAACAGATGTTATTTTTCTGCAGGGTACCAAACATAAATATCTTGTGGTTCTTAGTACCTGTGGTAGCAGATTTCATATACTTGCAATAGATTGAAAAATAACCAGATCATAAATCCTATTTTGTTTTTCAATCAAACCCATGTGAAAGTTTCCAGTTCAAATTGCACATAAGTTCAGCTAGCATGCATTTATTAACTAATAGTTTATTTCTGTAAGCATTGTTATGTTGAACCCAACCTCAATTAAAAAGAAGGGGAGGGCTGGCTCAGTGGCGTAGTGGTTAAGTTCGTGTGTTCACTTCAGTGGCCCAAGGTTCACAGGTTCAGATTCTGGGCATGGACCTAAACACCGCTCATCAAGCCACACTGTGGCAGCATCCCACATACAAAATAGAGGAAGACTGGCACAGATGTTAGCTCACAACCAGTCTTCCTCACCCAGAAAACTAAATAAAAATAAACAGGAGGAGAAAAAAGTTATCCAGCCTGTTCAATGCTCTCCAGACCTTCTCAGCCCCATGCATGAAAGATTCTGCTGAGGCTGGCAAGAGAGCATCCTAGATGGAGGGGTCAGCTAAACCTTCTAATCAGAGCGGGGGGCAAAACTGTTCCAGTAACAGGAATCCTAAGCTGAGGGTACCATTCCAAAAAGTGATGTGCTAGGTTCTCATGCTTTTACACTGAAGGGTGGGGGTGACTATACAGTATCTACAGCCAATCCAGACATCTTGAACACATCCAGTATGCTAATTAACAAAGCTTCTGTGCTGATCAGAGCTACAGACTGGAAGGCTTGGGGTGGCTGCCTCTGGAGTACGGCCTCTGATTAGACTCTCTCAAATGCTCAAGAGCCACCGTGGTTCAGAATGAATTTTCAACTCGAAAGGAGTTTTTTGTAATCCTATTAACAGCCACCTTTTGTGGGGTACCTGTACCTTCCTTAATGTAGTATCTAATTGAATCCTCACAGCTCCCTGTGAGGTAAATGCTGTCAGGACCCTTTGTAGATGAGAAAACTACAGCAGAGTTGAAATGATTCATCCAGGGCTACACACCTTCAAACAACTGAGCCTCTCCCAGAACGGGAGGCCGTGACCACTGTATCATCCTGCCTCCCAGCAAGAGCCGTCAGAAAGCAGCGTGAAGGGACCCTCCCACCGCACGTGTGTTCACAGGGCACTTGGGGAAGAATCATTTAGGCTGTAGGGGAGGAAAAAGTTTTCCTCAACCCTCTTAGGGTCCCTGGCTGGGTCTGAAAAGTAAGCTGACAAAGACGGATTCACAAGAGACAAGCATATAAATTTTATTGAATGTTGACATGCACATGGGAGCCTTCACAAGAGAACCAAGACCAGAAGAAGTGACCCAAGCAGGAAGCTTGTATACATTTTAGACAAAGAAACAATACATCTGTGAAGAATTGACAAGACAAAGAGGCGTGGGCTGGGGGTGGTCAGTGGTGAAGCAGTAACCAGGAGGGGAGGGGGTTAACAAGGTTTGTCTGTACAGGTTTCTTGGCCGCAAATTCCCCACCCCTGACGATGAGTGCCTCCTCTCCTCCTGGTCCCAGGAGAGCACCTTTCACATGGGAGTTTTATGACCTGTTTCCGGGAAGAAGGGCAGGGGAACAGGTCACAGAGACCTTCCTGCTTCTGCTGTTTTTAAAAACTCCTTCAGCTTAAGATACTTAGTACGCCAAGGTGCCATATTTTGGGGTAGCGTGTCCTGAACCCCATCAAGGCCTCAGACCAGTGGCCAAAAGAAATGCTCGACAAGCTGGTCCTGTGCGTCCTCTGCGTGTTTCACAGACCTCTCTTTTCCAGGACTCTGAAGACCAGCAGCTGGAGAGCAGTGACCCCCTGGGGGCACTGTGAGGGCCCGGACCTGCTACAGTCAGCCGTCACCCACGGCCTCACCAGGCTGCAGTCAGCCGTCACCCACGGCCTCAGCAGGCTACAGTCAGCCATCACCCACGGCCTCACCAGGCTGTCAACTGTGAATCCTCAGCACCAGGTGCCTTTTGGGAATGTCAGGTCCTTCAACATTTCACAGTAGGAAGCACTCAGAAGCCATACCTCATGTTCTTTGGTTCATCTGGGGGATTATTTAGTTTCTGTGGGTGAGGGGCCATGTCAAATCCACCCACGAGCCCAGGGTCTCCCTCCTGACCCTCAGCTGTCCCTCCTGTGTACCTTTAGGTGGCACTTAGTACATTCTACCCAACACTATAGTAACGTGGCCTTGTCTTGTTTCCCTGTTATACTGTAAGCTCCGCGGGCAGGGACTTGCCTCATGCATGTGTATCCAGTACCCAGCCCAGTGTCTGGCCCAGGAAATGTGCTCGATAAATGTTTATGAGACAGAAATAAAGTCAACAGAATATATCTAGTGTTTTGAGAAACAACAGTTTGCCACAGGAGGAGTCAAACTTTGAAGGTAAAATCCACTTATTAGGGCTAATTATGGCCTTTTCAATTAGCCAAAATCTGCCTTACAAATTCTTTCTTAATTGTTTTGTTTGCTTGTTTGTGCATTAATTTTAAGAAGATGTGATAACCACAATGAGTCGTCACTTCACACCCACTAGGATGGCTATAATCAAAAAGACAGACAATCACAAGTGTTGACAAGGATGTGGAGAAAGTGGAACCCTCATATGTTGCTGGGGGGCCTTATAAAATGGCACAGCCACCTTGGAAAACAGTCTGGCGGTTCCTCAAAAAGTTAAACAAAGAGTTACCATATGATCCAGAAACTCCACTCCTAGTTGTATACGCAAGAGAAATGAAAACAGTTCCACACAAAAACTTATATACTGTGCATGTTCACAGAAGCATGATTCCTAATAGCCAAAAAGCAGAAATACCCCCAAATGTCTATCAACTTATGAATGGATAACCAAATTGCATATTGTGTATTTGTATAAATTATATATCCACACGATGAAATATCATTCCACCCTAAAGGGGAACAAAGTACTGAGATGTGCAACAACATGGATGAACCTTGAAAATGTTAGCTAAGTGAAAGGAGCCAGACACAACAGACCACATACTCTATGATTCCATTTCGATGAAATTTCCACAATAGGCAAATTCAGAGACAGAAGGTAGATTAGCAGTTACCAAAGAATGGGTAAGTGGGGAATGGGATTAACTGTTAAGAAGTACAGGGTGTCTTTTTGGGGTGATGAAAATGTTCTGGAATTTACAGTGATGTGTAGGCTCCAGGCAGTTCTTCACTGTGCAACGCAGGATGTCTACCACACCATGTCCCTGCCTGCAAAATGCCAGGAGTGCGACATCTGAGCATCCTCCAACCCACCCACCACACATTTCCAAATTGCCCCTGAGGGGATAGTGCTGGCCAGGCTTGGGAGTCACTGCTGGGGACAGAGAAGGGAAAGGCTGGGTTGAGCTGATCTCAGACTCTCCTCTCTGTTGCCCTCATGGCCCAAATATCACTGTTCCATATCATCGGGGCTTTTCCTGAGCCAAGTCCAAAATTCTGGAAGCCCCAGAGTAAGCTTTTTCACAGCTCCAAGAAGGGGAAGAAGTCCCCATTTCAGGCAGAGGAACAGCTACCATCCCCTCTAGGACAACAAGCCATGACGGGAGCAATGCCGCGTTTTCAGGAGATTGCTCCCCAAAAAGAATGTAGGACAGATTCCCTAGGGAGTCCACCACTACCACCTTCACAGGTACAAAAAGGCACATGAGTAAGAGGGAAAACAGCAGGCTCTCCATGGAAGGAGTGAATGAGAGTAAGCGACAGGCACAATGAGAGGTCAAGGATATTAAGGAATTTCAACACACATTTACACAGTTAAAAAATAAACTCTTCAAGCTACTTATAAATTTATCCAAAACCCAGTAGTGAGCTGACTTCATAGCACACACTCCTAGTTTAGTATTATTCAGTATTTTCTTCCCTTAAAACACTGCTTCCAATTCCCAGCTTTCCTGGTAATTCGAGTGCAGACAAACCTGTGGATCACCGTCTTCTTGTTCTCGAAGAGGGAACTGTTTGGGAGAAGAGAAATTCCACATGGGTCACCTGCTGCCCACCAGTGGCTAAGCTCCCCCAATTTTCCATCTGTAGCTTAACTACAGTCTTCAAGCTCTGCAAACAAGCAGTGTGCTTTCCTGGGGGTGGTGGGTCCGGGGCATGAGAAATGAACCCTGAATCTTTCACCCCTTCTCCAGGGGATACTCTTTTTTGGGTATATTAGAATTTGGTATGGCCTTGCCCCTAACTTAAGCACACAAAACACATGCTTTACAATAAACTGGACGATACAATTCAAACTTTTATTTGGCAGTAAGTTCCATATCATATAACATAAAATCAACATGTAGAATAAATAGCAAATTCACATTCAGAATAAATAGTAAGTCTACCTAGTTTGCATTTCTTGTGCCTGATGTGATCATACAGGCACCATTTGTCACTCTACTAAATGATTACAAAACAGTTTCCGAAGTCAGAGTTCAGGCCTGCAGAACGAGAAGAGCACAGAAGCACTGCTGTGGGCTGGGCTCCCTAGGACGATGCGGATGGAGATGCGCGCGCTGGAAATCTACAGGGCGGTGTTGTCGGTATCAACAGAAGGGAAGGGACGGGGTGAGGGAGAGCGAAGCAGGGCTGGCAGGAGGAGGAGCTGGGCTGCCATGCAGACACAGAGAGGCCTCGGCTGACCCCAGGGGGACTCTGGAGCTGGGATGGGCCCTCAGAGTTGGGCAGTCACAGGCTACCGGCTGCTCCAGGAAGGGGCATGACCTTGTCGGAGGCAGGGCTTCTCAGCAGGGGAAACTCCCAAAGAGGGCCAGCAGCTGGGACGGCCAGCACACCGCTGGGAGCTGGGGGAGTCAGTCCTTCTTCGGTCCTGAAGGGTTATCTGGGCAGCCAAGCCCATCGCCCACGACTAGCACAATCACAAACTAGTGCAATGAGAGGTATATCAACTCGTGCCCGGGCCTGGGAGCTCAATTACACATGACGACAGTTACGCCACGTGCTGGAACACGGTACTTTACCACTGGCCACATATGAACATACGCGCAGAGAGCAGCCCTGGGGGATGTGGGGCACTCACCTACAGAACTCCTTTCTACCATCCACACCCAACCGGGAGGTCCTTCATCTGCCAGCTTTCAGCAGGGTGATCCTGTCATTGTCACCAACTCAACCCACTATGGCAGGGGTGGGCAAACTACGGCCCAAGGGCCATATCCACCCTACAGCCTGCTTCTGACGCTCAAGGTGTAATGGAACACAGCTGTGCCCATTCCTAGAGTAGCAGCGACAGAGGTGGCCCATAAAGCCAAAAATATTTACGATCTGGCCCTTTCCAGGGGAAGTTTGCTGAACGCTGCATTAGAGAAACTTCACCCCCTTTCCTCACCTCAACCCACTAGTGGTGTTAAAGGTTAGCTGAACTTGGAGCCAAACTCCCAAATACTAATGAAAACAAAAAAAGGAAATTGGTACCAAAGGAAAGGAACATTAAGAGGGCAAAACATAAGCTCCCTAGCAGCTGAAGAGAGCAATCAGCAGCCTGGCTCTGGCCAAATTTAGTCTTAGAGCTTTCTAGACAAGGGCCCCCAAGTGGATCTTTGGCAGCAAACGAGCATTCGGCATAGAGGAATTCAATTCCCCTATTTAGCACACTCTCTACTGCGTAAAAGGCCTTTGGGGAGGAAGCGAGGAAACGCCATTTAGTTCACTCAAAGCTAAATTAGCTCGGAGGAAAGATTACTTCTCATTTCTCCTTTGCAATAATTAAGTGGGCCGACGCATTCAAAGCAACTGGTAATTTAGTCTGAGACATGCCAAATCAGTAACAGTTGGTTTATGTCACATGGTGATAGCAGAAAATGAGCTGAAGAGAATTTAAAAAAGGAAAAAAAGAGGCTATGTTAGGAGGAAAGTGGGAGCTCTAAGCCAAGCTCCTAAAATAGCTGAAAAGCCAGGTTTCATCAGTAAAAGAAACTCTGGGACATCAGCTGTACAGGCCCCCTCCAAGGCAACCTACTCTGGCTACCATGAGCCTTGCTGAACCGCCACAGCTGGCACGGACTGCTCCTGGACTATGAATTTTCGTTCACATAATTCTTAGAAAATCGGTCTAGGGGCTGGCCCTGTGACCAAGCGGTTAAGTTCGCGCGCTCCGCTTCGGTGGCCCGGGGTTTTGCTGATTTGGATCCTGGGCGCGGACGCGGCACCGCTCATCAGGCCACACTGAGGCGGCATCCCACATGCCACAACCAGAGGACCTACAACTAGGATGTCCAACTATATACTGCAGGGGCTTTGCGGGGGAGAAGAAAAAGAAGAAAAAAAGAAGATTGGCAACAGATATTAGCTCAGGTGCCAATCTTTAAAAAAAAAAGAAAGAAAGAAAATCAGTCTAACCAAAGCTAAAAACAGAAAATGTTTCAATGTGCACTTTCCAAATTGATTGTTTAAATGGTAGAAAACCAACTCACTTCCCTTGTACCAAAATGCTTTCATCAACGTGCACACCAGAGAACAAACGGGAAAGAACAAAACGCCCAGTGCAGTGGGCCAATCCCAGAAGAGCCGTGACAGCGACACAGTAAGTCCTTCTCAAGTGCAGACAAGGAGAACGCCGCTGCCCTTCAGGTGGAGACGGCCATCCGGCCCCGCACTCCAGGCCCCGGCATGGGGTTGCAGTCCGCCAGGCGCACGCCCGGTGGGCCCTGCTGAGACCAATGCCAGGCTTCTGCCCCATGGCAGCTCTCAATACCACCACCATGTTCAGGGGCCCAGAGACTGAAACTTTAATTGGTAATAAATCATAAAATTCATTATTCATACCCAGAAAATGTATTTCTCCCCAAAGGCTTAGATCACCTAACCTACCCATAAAGAAAGCAGGTTTTAAAAAGAGTTCACTTCATTCTTGAGTAAACAAAACACTTTGTAACTGGCACCTAGGAGATATCCAATGAATATCTGAGTGGATAAAAACTAAGAAATTTTTTTAAAAATACCCACTTCCTCAGTCGGCTTCTCCAAAGCAGAAACTATAGGACAAAAGCAGTGGCGTGTCCTTGGAGGACCCCAGCATAGAGCAGTGCTGGGCATCCACCTGCACCCCGTAAATGCCAGTCTCCAATACCCTTTGATGCTTCAAACACCTAGGAGCTAACACAGCCAACAAAATGCTCACCCCATTCCGAACAAGGAACGAACCACTGTGTTCATAATAAAATTGAGAAGAACAAAAGGGGGCCTGGTTGGGTCTATGGGGTCTAAAAGGTCACCTTCACTATTAAGAGTTAAATACAAGAAAACATCACAAGTAAAATGCCATTATAACAAGCGGCATCACAGAGCATGCTATTTAACTTACTCGCTGAATTGGTACATTCTGGAAGGAGGCCTATGGAATGCCGGGCTAGCGTTTCATCAACAGCTGCCTCTGATACATCTATACATTAACAATGCTGAATAAGCAGGCACTCCACACAGCCCCGTTCCTGTATCTGCCATCTTTTAGGTTTGAAGATATGTGTCACTTGCATTGTCCTTAGAAAGAAATGAGAAACAGCTGGGTCATTTCCAACTCTTTTTCTCTTATTTTCAAGGCCCTTTATCCTCTCCCACCTTAAACACAGACACCTGAAGAAAAGCATCCAAACTCCCAAAATAGCACAAACACGACAGCGAAGAAATTGAAGAAATTGAAGGGGAGGAGAGGGAGGGAGATGGCTAAGCAGTGGGGCCCCGCCCCCCGCTGAATTCAAGCCCCTCTCCTCGGCTGATATCCACGAGAGAGGCAGGCAGCTGTGGCTGCCCTCCAGACCAGGAGGGTTTCTGGTGTGCCGTGCATGTGTTCTAACAAGATTCCAGCAGAACCCAGTGGGGGTCATGGCTGAGGCATTTCATTACAAGGACAATTTTTTTCTGTTTCATTTTCTCTCCTCTAATGAGCACATTAAACCAACACGCGTGGCCTTTTCAGCTGTAAGAAGCTCCTGGGAGACCCACCACAAACGCGTTGCTCTTCTGATCCACTCGTTTCTCGCAGCCCTGTTCTACAGTGTCTGTTCTGCTAGCTGGAAATTTAACCAGAACTCATCTCTCCTCACCCTCCTTCTCTGGGGAAGAGAGCGAACCCGCCCATCACTATGGGCACCATTTGTCCTTCCCCGGGGTGGGGTAGGACACAGGAAGTGGATACTGAGGACGATCCAGGGACAAGGACCTGCAGCATCTCTCGTTCTTTCTCACGTGAGACTTTCCAGGGAGGCTGTCTCCTCTCAAGGGAGGCACCAGAATGATGCCAAAGCCCTCGGGCAGAGCGATCTGGGGGACACTGCTGTTTGGGGATCATCTCTGCTACCGAATGTCGCGTTCTGCTATTGTGGAGCTCACTAAATCATAAGCTTTCTGCGCGCAGTTTATCACTGCACGTCCTTGTGGCCCTGCAGTTGCCAGTGCACGGCCTGTGAACGTTCAGTACATTTTCCACTGAAGAGTCAAGCAAAACGTCACCTGCTGGAATACAGACACGGCATCGAGAAGTCTCACCCATTCCAGAAAAACTGACGCCAGTCACAGTACCATAGTAAACAAGAAGGCCGGTCAGAGAGTTTCAAGGTGAAGCTTGCCCTTCAGCCCCACAGGTACAGGAAGGCGGGACCTGGGCTGCTGGCTTCTGTCTTAACCGCCTGGGGAGTAGTCTCCATACATACAAAATAAATATCAAAAGGCATATCTGTGTCTTTTCCGAAGCAACACCCATAGCCACACAAAGTCAACCCTGTCACGTCCGCCCAGTCTGGAGCCGTCGCTGTTTCTGGCTTTTTCCACAGGTGGGCACCTGGTTACTTGGCCTGGGCCTCCTGCAGGAGGGGGAGTCTGAAGGTGGGGGGCCTCTCAGACCACGCGGGAAGTTCGTGCTGCAGGGGAGTCCTCCTGGGGTAGAATGTGTGGTTGACATCGTAGTTCAAGAGGCAGCTCAGAGACGCCATGTAGATGTCGGCAAATCGCGACAGGCGCCTCAGGAAGTAGGTCGGGTTCTGGTCTGTGCGGAACAAGCTTCCAAACTGGGCATTGAAGAAACTTTTGGTCATTTCTCTGAAGAAGCAAGAAAAGAGGAAAGCAACAGAGAATGATTCAAAAAAGATTTGTTTTTAAGTTACCGAAATCAAAATGACTTCTTCATTTTTATAGGACTCATTTAAGAGGAAAATTAGCCTAGAGCAGCCCCGGCTTCTAATCAGGAAAACAGTCTGTCCATCCGTCCATCAAAACAGCTCTGATCACTTTTCCCACTAAGGCCAGACGGAGAGAACACTGTTTAAGGCTCCAGTTTCAATGTGTATGCCCTCTAAATACGCACACCACATTTTCCAAACAAAACACAGGAGGCAGGAGCTGCTTCTGAAGGTACAGAGAGATGCAGAATGCTCTCAGTCTCCCTCATTGACAGAACGGGATCAAGACCCCCTTTTTATAAGGTCAGAGTGAGAACTAAGGTAAGAGAAATAAAAGCCTATTGTAATCTATAAAGTAGTTTTGTGTCTGAGAAATTAAGGACGATTTTATAGTGATGTAAATAATTCACCACCATCCATTAGACAGCTTCAAACACCTCGCTTCCTCCTCGCAGCCTAGGTTACAAGCGCTTTGCAAGGCTGTTCACCCCACCCCAGGCCCTAAGCCCCTGCAGGCGTGCGTGTGCACATCTGTGTATAAATCAATGCACACCATCCGATGGCTGGGACCCCTACACACAGAATATTCCAACGAAATGGATAAACACCACTTGACTGTTAATAAATGAGTTACAAACACAGCAGAAAATGTAATCATTTACACGACTGAGAAAAGCCACTAGTTGGTAGTAGTCTGTCGTTATAAGGTGACAGGAGATGCTGTGATAATAAAAACATAGGAAATTAAAAGAACTCAATTAGCTTGGTGGGTGGAGCAGCATAAATGGTTTTTAAACTTTGAGTGAAAAATCTCATTGAGCTAGGTGGTTGCTCAAGACTAGCATCCAAAACAAAACCTCTGGCGGGTGAAATGGCTCCTTCATCTAATAATCTGAGGTCCCCGGAGTGCAGGACACAGGTCCAGCCAGCTGGGGCGTGAGGCACGGAGTCAAATCACATTATACAGCTTCTTCCCATCAGCCTCTCACCTGACATTTTTACACCAATGTTAGAATAATAATCAAGTTAGAAAAGGCCCCCAACAGCAACCCCTGAGACGGAGGAGGAAGGATGATTCAACATGGCTGGGGCTTCTGCAGCCCCGAGGGGTGGAGTCTGCCCCCTCTCCACACCCACCCCCAAACCAGACTGCCCACTGCTCAGAGGCCAGACCCAGGCAGTGACAGCTTCTTCCAAACCTTCCAAACCGAGACAGCTGTGCCCAGGGGAGACGGGGCCAGGCACAAGAGTAGAAATGGTCAGGGAAACGGTCCACATACAGAGCATCCTCTTAGGGAAGCACGACTGTCCACGAGGCCTCTTTTGAACAACCATTTCCTTTAGAGGCAAACCCACCAAACTTCTCTGACAGCAGGTGGGCTTTCTTCACCAATAAACACTCTGAGACTGAGTGTGCACATACTCCTGAAATAGCCATGGGTACAAATAAGCACGCAGATTGTAGCAGCCCAAGAATTCATTGTGGGTCAGAGCCCACCTCGCATGCTGTCCCAGCAGCCACACGGTGCGGCCAGCATTACCAACAACCGGCCACCAGCTGCCCAAATGGGAAAGTCAAGCAGGCAGGGAGGAGGGATGGGAGGGGAAAGCTCCTTCAACGGTGGTCTTCAAAGGCAAGGGCAGGAGGGGCCACGGAGCTCACCGCTGCCTCAAGGAAATGTCACACACCACTCACAGCAGATGGCAGGTTCTTGGTAATAAGAAGCCTGCAAGCTAGAAAAGGATGTTTCGAAGCATGCCTCGGGCCAGCCCTGGGAAGGTGGGTGGACCCAGCACAGGCAGACAGGTGGCGGATTCACTGCATTCGAAACAGGCGGCTCTTACCTCATCTCCTTTCTTTCCTTTTTCCACTCCTGCAAAACCAGCTGTGACTCGGCATCTCTGTGAACCTGCAGGACAGAAGCTATCATGGAGACTGTTCTGGCTGTGAATAGATCCATTAGGTAACGAGGATTTTTAACGGGCAATTTTTCTTCTTCTTTTTTTTTTTAAAGATTGGCACCTGAGCTAACATCTATTGCCAATCTTCTTTTTTTTTCTTCTCCCCAAAGCCCCCCAGTATAGAGTTGTATATCCTGGTTGTGAGTGCCTCTGGTTGTGCTACGCAGGACCCCGCCTCAGCGTGGCCTGACGAGTGGTGCCATGTCCACGCCCAGGATCGGAACCAGCAAAACTCTGGGCCGCAGAAGCAGAGCGCACGAACTTAACCACTCGGCCACGGGGCCGGCCCCAATGGGCACCTTTTTTTGGAGGAATTTTATTCAGGTCTAAGAGGTAGGCACTTGGATGACACAATATATTTTCAGACTTCCCAGTGCAATCCTCCCTTCTTCACCAAAACAGTTTAAATGTCCAACATCAGAAACGTGGTTTAACAAATTAAGATGGAATGTTATGAAGCTATTAAACAAGGCCCATATTAAACTAGAGATATTAAGCATTATTAAATGCTATTGTATAAACATAATACATATGTATCCACAGGAAATATATGTGCATAATGTATATGTGTAATGTATCCATTATACATAAGTATTACATATATAAACAGTCTTAAAACACACTACCTAGTACGCATATCTGTACAGGTATAAACATAAAAACAGCAGTTAAGCAAAAATAGCAGGTATAACAGCACATCCTAATTGCAAACTGATTGCAAGCATATCAAAATATGTGCATATGTTTGGAAATTAACATGGGAATTTTTCTTTAATTTGTGCAAGGGTAGTAGGATTACAACTGATCTTAACTTTTTTCCCTGAATATGTTACCTTTAAAGCATTTAAGAGAAAAAAATAATTGTTTTTTATAAAAGGCAAAAAGGGAGAGCACCTCAACTAGATGGAAAAGCAAAGAATTTTCCGGTTGGGCTGAATGTGAGCAAAAGGCAAAAAGAAAATGACAGCAGCCCACAGCCTGACACATGGCATCTCCCAAGTCTCTCTCCGAGGCCCTCGAAGCTGAAGAGAATCACGCCGGCCAGAGCGAGAGGCGACATGAGCACAGGGCACAGGTGCGGCTCCCTGCAACTCCCGGGCAGCCGGACAGCCGGAGGAGAACTCCACGCAAGCAAACCATCTGCTTTCGATGTGGGAGCCCAGGCCCAGCTGTTCACCACACCTGCCCAGCTCAACAGCCCACTCACCGTCACCTGCTAAGGGCCTCTGTCACTCAGACAAAACCCCGCATCACTGAGCTTATAACTGGGGTTTCTCGCCCAACACCACTGCCTACACCACCAGGAGGCAGCCACCACCGAAGGAGCACTGCCTGTGCGTTACTGGAGCACCAGAAGACCGGCCCAGCTCTCCTCGGGGTGCTGATGCAGGGTCTGTGAGCCTAGTTCTAGTTAGCTGTCACATTTTAAATCAACAAATCACTCGCTACAGAATTTAGGCACTACAAAGTATGTGACCGGATCAAAAATCTGTAGGATGCCACAGGAATTTATTTATGTATATACAGACACATATACACATACATACACATATACACACATATGTGCACATACACATGTATATACATATGCATGCACACATATATACATATGCATATACACAATATACACACACACACTTATACATTTAGCACCTACTATGTGCCGCACATTGTGCTAGATGCTAAAGATACAACAGAGGACATGATGGTTGGCCCTGTAAACAGGTAAGCAGACCATGACAAAACAACGTAACTCAGAGAATGAGGCTGACTTCAGTCTGTGAGAGGAGCTCCGCTCCCACCTCTGCCCTTCTACCCTTCTTGGCCCAGGAACAAGGCACATGTGTCCCGTATGAAGGAGAAGCTTGTGGTCCCTTACTCCGCCCCACATTTGCAGGAGGGGAGAATTGGGACTGGTGACCAGGATAAAGATTACCAAAGGTAATCTACTTGCTCTCTCTTGTTTGAAACTAGCTGCCACAGGCCAAGGGAATTCTCACTCCATTCCTGCCCCTCAAGTGGGCCCCAGGGCAGGCTCTGCAGACACAAAGAGCCAACTCTGGGCTCTCCGAGTTCAAGGCTTTTCCAGTGATGGAGCAGATATCATGTCAGCCCCACTCCGACACCTGCCTGTTTCTCTACTGGTCCCGAACTCAGAGGGCAGCCAAGGATGACGGAGTCCAAGGTTGCTAAAGAGACATGCAAAGGGGGAGGCCCCAGAGCCCTGAGACCAGGGAGCAGGGCCAGAACAGAGAGCTGAGCTCTGTGGGTGCGCACCTTAACCCAGCGCCCCCTCGGGCCCTCCCATCCGAGGCCCACTCAGCACTGGCCTTGGCTCCCTTCCCAGAACCTCTCTCCATCATTCATCTCTCCCATACGATCAACCTCCTCATCTGGAACCTTCCCATCAACATTTAAACATGCTCAAGTCTCTGCCATTAAAAAACATGTATTTTTCCCTGAACCACCCCGTTCTCCAGCTCTGCTCCTCCTACGAGGCCAAACTTCAGAAAACAACAGTCTCAGGCGTCTACTTTAAAATACTTCCAAGACGGTGTGTTACTTAGTTTGGATTAATCTTTAACTGAAATCAAGCACTCCAGGAAGGGTACTCGGCATCACAAAGACTAACCGGAAGCCCACAGCAGAGGCTA
Source organism: Equus przewalskii (assembly GCF_037783145.1). Lineage (NCBI taxonomy): Eukaryota > Metazoa > Chordata > Mammalia > Perissodactyla > Equidae > Equus > Equus przewalskii. The sequence goes on from NC_091859.1 coordinate 27,864,779, forward strand.
ATCCTACAGACACTTCAGCCACCTTTAGCCCCAGTCGTTGATCAGCACACATGGCTCCTCACGGCGACAGTCTACAAACACGCAGACTGGCTGCACACACTGGCCCTGCCAGCCCCATGCGGGCTGGGGATTACAGCCTCGCCGGCACAGCAGCCCATACCAGGGAGGCCACATCCAGCCACCGCCCATTTTTCTATCAGCCTCTGAGCTTAGGAACGGATTTTCCTTTTTAAGCAGTTGAAAACAAAATCAAAAGAATAATTTCATGACATGTGAAAATGATATGAATCATTTCCACGAATGAAGTTACTGGGACCCAGCCACAACCAGCAGCTTCCATACTGTCTGTGGCTGCTTACGAGCTACAACCACAGAGCTGAGCGGTCGCCACAGAGACCATACGGCCCGCCCAGCCTACCGTGCTGACTCTGGGCCTGTGCAGAAGTTTGCTGTTAACCAGCACTGCCACTGTCAACCACACCCAGTTTGGAGCACACTTCATGGCTAGTAAACTAGACTATTCTTTATAGCTACTTTCCTAAACCCGAAAATTATATACCTCTATTTAATTCATCAGCCTTGGCTCCAATGACACTCTGCTGGCTCCAAAGAAAATCCAACCCAACCTCTGAGGACAAATTTTTCTCCTCAGAAAACAGTCCACATGATGAGCTATATGCTCTCAAAATAAGCCCCAAAGGGGAGTTCTAGACACATTCAAAACAGGATCCCTGGAATAATTTCTAGCTTTCCAGGTGAACCGGAGTGACAGGGGTGTGGAGGAGGCGGACAGGGAGGATGTGAGAAATGACAGTCATCTGGATACTTTAAGTTATCGGTCACGCTCCTCTATATCCTAGTGAATCCAACTGGACAGAACGCTGTAAAAAGTGTTAGCACCCGAGGCGACAGCACGGACGTGAAGACTCGAGAGCCGGGGGCCTGGGCCCGAGTCCCAGCATCGCCCCGACTTGAGAAGCTCACTGTCTCGTCTGCCCTCAGGTTCTGCATCTGTGAAATGGGGATGATGTCAGTGCCTCCTTCGAAGAGCTGCCACGAGGACGAAATGAAGGAAAGCCCTTAGCGTCTGCAACACGGCAAGTTCTCATTTCTGAATTGCCTGATGCTGCTGTTCACTAACTCCGGGATTCTGGAAAAGTTCCTGATCTCTCAGCCTCAGTTTCTCCTCCTGTGAAATGGGGTGGCAATGTAAATGTTAATTCCCTTTTCTTCCTTACTCCTTGTATAATTAATTCTATAAATCAGAGATATTTTCTGTACTTCCATTCTCTAAAACACACACTCCTTAATCGCTGAACTTTCTATGTAGGTCAGAGAGACGAAAACCAAAAACTTCGACCTCAAAGCTAACAGGTAGTGACACCATCCACATGGGGGTCGGGCTGTGTCTTGGCCCCGCTGCCAGCAGCACAGAGAGACTGTGCCCAAGGAAAGAAGGCTCTGGCTGCCCCCGAGACCTCGAAACCAGGCAGCAGGGCAGCACTGCATGTAGCACGCTCAAGACACTCGGTGACCACACAAGCCTAGGTTCCAGTTCTTGCTTTGTCATTTTATGACCTTGGACATGTTACCCAACTTCTCAAACACCAGTTTCTTTATTCTAGAGTGGAAACATTGTACCTACCTGCACAGGACAGCTGTGACTGTTAAATGAATGCTGTGTGTAGAGCAGGGACTCAGCACAATGCTGGCATATAAAGAGTAACTGTGATTACGGTATGACCTAGGCACAGACTCGAAGCTACTCAAACCCAGAATGGACGCCTTTTATTTTTAGAATGTTATCTCACGGACAAGTATAGTAAGAGAAACAGAACAAGGCCTCGTCAGAGACGAGCCAAGAGCCAACACAGCCAGAGCACACTGGGAGCAAGGCCCGGGGGACGTGCAGGGCCCCACGCTCAGGAATGTGCACCCCGGGGTGAGGCCCCGGCCTGCCACTCCTCGCAGCTCAGCCTGAGCTCACTGCCAGCTGCCTCCACACGAGCGCCAGCTGGGCCAGGCAAGGCCGTTCCCCAGCCGCTCCCAAAGCGGCAGCAGGCCGTGGGCAGCAGGTTTGTCAGCCAAGAGAGCGGGCATCCAGGACCCTTATCCCAAGTGGGCACTCACATGAGATGGCTGCAGGCCGGGCCAGCTGAACGAAGCGAGAAAGCAAGCTGTCCCAGGAGACGGGGCAGGGGGACACCGCCGCACAGCAGGGCGGCTTCCACGGGCCGGGAAATCACAGCCAAAAACAACACTCCTCACTGGCTGTCCAAAACCGGCCACGTAACTTACAGAAAGAAAACACTGCCACTGCACTCCAGGGAGCCGGCCAACTGCGGGCATTACCCCCAAAATCAAAGGGAGGCTGCAGGCAGGGATCTTGACCCTTCCTCTGAGACTCCCTCCAATAAGCCGTGGTGCCTACACTGAAGTGTCCATTCCATAGGACCCTTCATCTTACAGATGGGGAAACTGAGGCCCAGAATGGAGCGGTCCACAGCAGGCTGAAGGCAGAAGCAGGACCAGACCCAAACATTGGGAGACACTCTCGAATCCCACTCCCCCACAGGATATCTCCCTGCCGGACTCTAAGGCGGAAGGACGGACACAGGATTTCCACTGACGGAGGAACGTCAACACCTGCGTCTCCACAGGCCCTACAAAGCTCTTCCTCCAATGGCTTTTGGAGGCCTTTTTAAAGGTCTCGTCAGGAAAATTGGCAAAAGTCTCTTAGGGGCAAAATAACCCCAGTAGTTAACTCTGCCGTTTACTGAGGATGACTTAAGCCCCATTCCTTATAACCACAATTAAAGGGAGAATATTTGAAATTACTATGAATGGTGGACTAACTTCAGGCCTAAAGAAAAAGTAGGAGAGGAAAAGTCCCAAACCTGCATCTGCTCTAACAAGCCGGTCAGGGTCTGCAGCCAGGTCATGGTCTGGACGTACCTGCATCTGCTCTAACAGGCCGGTCAGGGTCTGCAGCCAGGTCATGGTCTGGACGTACCTGCATCTGCTCTAACAGGCCGGTCAGGGTCTGCAGCCAGGTCATGGTCTGGACGTACCTGCATCTGCTCTAACAAGCCAGTCAGGGTCTGCAGCCAGGTCATGGTCTGGACGTACTGCTCCGTGTTCATGATTCTGAGCTCAGATCTTAATTCTGGGATAATTGCCCCAGTTCGCCAGCCATGCTTCAGGGTCAAATCCTGAGAGGAAAGATCACAAAAAGTCCACGTTAATTTCAACAGAATTTAAACCATTTCACCACCTCTCCCAGACGCAACAGGCATTCGCTGAACTGCTTTTTAATTGTAATGGTTAGTTATTAACCAAGCCAAATTCAACGAATTACACTTAAGGAAAACCAGTTTAGTCCCAGGCGTTGACAGTTTCACCCCCAAGAAGTTTCCATCATGGAAACAATCGCTGTGAATGACGGCCTCTGCAGAAACACAGGTCTGGAGTCACCAACCATGGTCTGCAAAACAGTTAGGTCGGGGACAGGAAGAGGCTCAACCAAAAGCTAGTGAGGGGCTTCATTCAATTCCCCCCAGACGGCCAGGGAGCAGCCGCTGTGACTGGCCTTGTGGGTTACGGGGACCCTGGAGTCTCAGACTTGGAATGACCACACAATATAAACAGACACGATCACATTTTTCATTCCAAATATTGTAACCCCATGATTTGACAATAGGCCAGAATATCTGATATCAGTTATGTCCTGGAAAGTCTAAGATAGACAATCACCATACTAAACGGTCATTCATTTTCTCATTTGGCAAATATTTATCAAATAGTACTATTTGCCAGGCTCTGTTCTGGAATGAACAAAAACTGACAAATCTCTGCCCTCGTGGGAAATACAGACAAAAAATAAGCAAGTAAATCACAAAGGCAGGTGGTGATAAATGCAACGGACAAAAATCAAGCAGAATAAGAGAGACAGGAGTTACCATTTTATACAGAGTAGTTAGGAAGACTAGCTGATAAAGAGACATTTGAGCAGAGATCTGAAGGGAAGGAGAGTGAAAGTATGCAAATATGTGAGAGGAGAAAAATTCTGGCTAAAAAACAGCAAGTGCAAAGGCCCTGGGGCAGGAACATGCTAGGGGCAGGGGATGTTAAGGAGCAGCAGGGAGCCTGGAGCAGAGTAGGAGAGAGGGCAGAGGCAGGAGGTGCTGTCAGAGAGGTAGGCTGGGGAAGGAGAGGTGAAGCAGGGCTTTCTGAGCAACTGTAGGAAATCAGGCTTTTACTCTGAGGAAGAAAGGAAAGCTTTGGGATTTTAAGGAGAGAAGTGGTATATGGTTTACAATTTTAAAAGTTCACTCTGGCTACTCACCTAAAGCTAGAATCCCTGCTCTGTAAGCCCTAAGGATGCCTAACTTCCGCACTGGTTGAATTTCTTCAAACTTTTCAATATTTCTTTCTCCTACAATACATGAAAACCTACAGCACGTTCTTTTAAATATTCCCAATGGTGACAAACTTTTGAAGGTGGATTCTATTTCTGAAAATAGATAAAAAGTCACTTGGAAAATTCCTAAGACTAACATACATGATGATGATAAACTAATAATAATAAAACTAATTTTCTCCTATGCCTCAAACTGGCTCTCGAATCCAACACAAAGGGGGCATCCAAATGTACTTTGAGAAAGAGCAGCAACACTGGAAGTACCGACATTCCCAAGGTGCCTCCTGTGAAGGACAATGGTCACTGCCCAGGTAATTTCTGACATGCTAGTTAATGAATGGTCTTATCACTTTATGACAGCAGTTTTCAAACTTCAGAAGGGGATCCAACTACATGCTGTCTACAAGAGACTCATTTTAGATGTCAGGACACACCCAGGTTCAAAGTGAAAGGATGCAAAAAGATATTCCATGCAAATAGTAACCAACAGAGAACAGGGGTTGCTGTGCTACATTAAACAAAGTAGACTTGAAGTCAAAAACTGTTACAAGACACAAAGAATGACATTATATAATGATAAAAGGGTCAATTCATCAAGAATATATAACAAATATAAGCATGTACGCACCAAACATCAGAGCTCCAAAACATATGAAGCAATCAGTAATAGAACTGAAGGGAGCAATAGATGGTTCTATAATAATAGTAGGAGACTTCAACAGCCACTTTCTACATTGGATAAAACCACCAACCAGACAGAGGATCAATCAAGAAATATAGGACTTGAACAATATTAAGACCAAGTGGACCTAGCAGACATATACAGAACTTTCCACCCATCAAAAGCAGAATAGACATTCTCAAGTGCACATGGAACATCCTCCAGGATAGGCCATATGTATATAAGCCACAAAACAAGTCTGAATAAACTTTTAAAAACTGAAAGCACAAAAAATTTCTTTTCTGATCCCAGGGAATGAAACTAAAAATCAACAGCGGAAGGAAAAACTGAAAAATTCACAAATATTTAGAAATTAAACAACATACCCTTAAACAACTAATGGGTCAAAGCAGAAATCACAAGGGAAATTAGAAAATATCCTGAGACAAATTAAAATGCAAACACAACATACCAAAACCTATGGGATGCAAGAAAAGCAGTTTGTTAGTACCATCAAGCTGATTCTGACTCCCAGCGCCCCCAGATACAGCAGAGCGGAACCCTGCCAGGTCTTTTTGCTCCATCCTCTCACTTTCCGGTGCTATGTCAGACAATGCTCTGCTGCTATTCATAGGGTTTTCACGGCCAACTTTTTCTGAGAAGTGAGTGGCCAGGTCCTTCTTCAGAAGAAGCTCCTCTGAAACCTGTCCACTGTGGGTGAATCTGCTGGTATTTGAAATACTAGTGGCATAACTTTGAGCAATACGCAGCCGCCACAGGACGACAACCAACAGACGGGTAGCGTGGTTCCCTGACTGGGAAACGAACCTGGGCTGTGAGTGTGAGAGCGCTGAATCTTAACTACTAGACACCAGGGCTGGCTGACAAAAGCATACTAAGAGGGAAATGTATATCTACATACATTGACATTAAAAAAGAAGAAAGGTCTCAAATCAACAATGCAACTCTACACCTTAAGGAACTAGAAAAAAAACAAACTAAACTGAAAGCTAGCAGGTCAAAGGAAATAATAAAGATTAGAACAGAGATAAATAGAAAGTAGAAAAATAATAGAGAAAAATCAACAAAACCAAGAGTTGGTTCTTGGAAAAGATCAACAAAATTGACAAACCTTTAGCTTGACTAAGAGAAAAAAAGAGAGAAGACTCAAATTACTAAAATCAGAAATGTAAGTGGTGACGTGACTACCAATTCTACAGAAATCAAAAAGATCATAAAAGAGTACTATAAACTATTGTACGCCAACAACTTGGATAACCTTGGATGAACTGGACAAATTCCCAGGAACAAGCAGCATACCAAGACTGAATCATGAAGAAATAGAAAATCTGAATAGACCTCTAGTAAGGAGACTGAATTAGTAACCAAAAAGCTTCCAACAATGACAAGCCCAGGCCAGACGGCTTCAGTGGTGAATTCTACCAAACACATCAAGAATTAACACCAATCCTTCTCTAACTCTTCCCAAAAACTGAAGAGGCAGGAACACTTCCTAATTCATCCGATGAGGCCAGCTTTACCCTGGTATCAAATTTTAGTGTGGAAAGCTGCTTAAAACCGAGTTTCTGACTCAGTAGGTCTGGAGTGAGACCTCAGAATTTGCATCTCCAACAAGTTCCCAGGTGATGCTGACGTTGTGGGGACCACACTTGAACTACTGCTTTGTGAGCACCTCTCATAATGCTAAGACCCATATGTGTGCGTCACCTCACAGGGCCATGCAGCCACGTGCCTCAAGTGTAGCATCTAGTTAATTATCTCATCAGCCCCAAAGACCCCACCTGGCAAGAGGCAAATGCCCATGATGCCACATCGCTTGGCCAGACTTTGTGGGAATGCCAACAGCCTGACGGTAGCACTTTATATTTCTACTTTACTAAGCACTTTATGCACATTATCTTATCTCACTCTTCTGAGGACACCCGGGCTTGATGGATGTGCCCAGGGTCACCCAGCTAATAAAGAGGAGAGTTGGGATGAAAACCTCAGCCTTCTAATTCTGAGTCCATGATTCCTTCCATTAGACCTCAGCCCACTGGACAGATGTGATATTGCACGGTGTGTGCTGGAATCACCTGGGAGAGCGTCACCCCACACAAGTGCTGGACTCAACCCCTCGGCCCCCAGCCCCCCACCAGTCTGAGTGCACAGACCTCGGCGGGGCTCAGGCACTGCACTCTGAAAACACTCCCCAAACGGTCCTACCGCACAGCCCACTAAAGCCCACTGCTTCAACAGCAGGCAGACACAAGAGGGACAGAGACATGAAGCCAATCCAGTGTGGGCCAAAATATTCAGAAATATCAATAATGGAGTTTGACAGCCAGCTATGACCTGCCCTGGTTACCCCCTGACACTGAGCTTCATTCTGACTTTACAGATGGACACTGTGCAGCCTACCTTAACCCAGGGGCACTCAAAGATCAATTCATTCTACAAGGAACTAAGAATGGTAATAAAGATGACTGACTCAATCTTGCCCCAGTTATAGATTAAATCAGAAGTCAGGTCCTGAGACACTCCTCTGGCCATTGCAAGGGGCATGAAAAGCCTCATTTTCACACAACAGCCGTTTCCTGGAAATGCCAGTTTTGTATCCTTTCCAAGTGACTGGCTGGCAAAAGCAGCCCTGACTGATGTTTATGAGATTTTATGTTCCATTTGTAGGTTTCTGATGCTTAATAATAAGAGGAAAAGGAAAGAACACTGGCATTGATTTCTTACCATTACTTAAATGGAAAGATTTTTCTGATAAATTCTGAATAAATTGCTAATTTCCATCATTTCCAAAGAAAATCATCCTTCTCGTGTCTCCGATCCATCCTGTTTTATAAAAAATGAGACATAAAAAAAATGTGGCCTACTCCTGGGTTTTATGAAAGCATAAAAATGATCTTAAACAAAAGAGAAATCCCCTAATAAATGGGATTAACACATCTGTCCCCCAAAAAAGAAACAGGACAAAAGGTCCTCACCGCCAGGTCACTGTAGATGTGGTCACCAAAATACAACACTTTGGATCCCCTCCATCCAGTAAGCTTCAAAAACTCATACAAATTGCCCTGCAATAACAGAAAAACAGGGCCATTATATCATGACAGATAGAGCCCTGTATAACCCATGCCCAAAACATACACTTTGTAAAGCTTAAAAATTTTTTGCTTTTATAAATTTATTTTAAATATCAAACTATAAAGATAAAAATACCTTGCCGTGAAATCTTTCAGACCTTTCTTCAAAAGTCAAATGTACTTTCCAAAAAGGTTTCATATGGTACATACCTCTTTGTAATGATGTTTTTACACTTAACATTCTGTGACCATGTCAATAAATATTAATCTGTCGTGTAATTTCAGTAATTGAGAAGTACCACGATTCATTTTACCAATTCCATGATAGTGGTTGGACATTTACCTTGTTATCTATTCTGTAACTAACTTCATGATAAACATTCTTTTTTTAATTTCTTTTTATTTTTTTAAAAGATTTTAGTTTTCCTTTTTCTCCCCAAAGCCCCCTGGTACACAGTTGTATATTTTTAGTTGTGGGTCCTTCTAGTTATTGCATGTGGGATGCCGCCTCAGCATGGCTTGATGAGTGGTGCCATGTCCGCGCCCAGGATTTGAACTGGCGAAACCCTGGGCCACCGAAGCAGAGCGCACGAACTTAACCACTCAGCCATGGGGCCAGCCCTTATTATTTTTTTTTTTGAGGAAGACTGGCCCTGAGCTAACATCCATGCCCATCTTCCTCTACTTTTTATGTGGGATGCCTGTCACAGCATGGCTTGACAAGTGGTGCATAGGTCTGCACCCAGGATCCGAACCGGCAAACCCCAGGCTGCTGAAGCAGAATGTGCAAACTTAACCACTGCACCACCGGGCCAGCCCATAAACATTCTTGTAGCAAACTTTCAGCTACATCTTAATAATTTTCTTAGGCTAACCTCCAAGAAGTGGAATGGCTGTATCAAAGCTAATCTTTCAAGGCCTAGAAAATATACTCAGTCCCAAATCCAGCAGTTTATTATATTCCACTATGAATGTATCAGTATTTTTTTAAAAACTGTATACTACTATTTTATAATTTTATGTGTTACAAATATTACACAAATGTAAAAAATTTTAAAGGATGAGATTAAAAAGACTAACTTTAGTAACAATAACGGTCAGGAATTCAATCATTTATTCAAATATCTGAGTTTTATATGATAAAAAATATATTAAAAGTATACATTAAAAAAAGCTCATCAGGAAATAATTACTAATTTGGATAATATGCCATGTGATTAAATGCTTCTTACAGAGAAATTTCCAAGGTTTACTACTGGCATCTTAAATTTTACATACTATGAACATAATGCTTTAAATTTTGTTTTAAAAAATTCCTCAACTCTGAGTTAATTTAGAGATAGCACATTGAAACTACATTGCCTTAAGCTTAAATTCTGCCACCAAGTCATAAACAGTCAGTTTGAGCAGAGCACTCACCGGTGCCTGGCCCACACTGAGCCTCAACAAATGTTAGCTGTTCTCGCTGAAACTGACCACAAAGCAAAGCAATGAAAAGGCTAAGTTGGTCTTGAGATACCTGCTTGTAAATCTGGCCTTTCTGCAACTTGTGGATTTTATCCCAGAGCAAGACACCTTTCTCATTCACCTTCCGGAAAGGTCTGAAACAGAGACGGGGAACGTTAGCACGTGTGGCAGTGGTGCAGGCTGTCTGCTGGATGAAATACTACACGGTTACCCACTGGGAACAGAGGGGAGCTCCATGAACCTGCAAAGGCCCCGAAACCAAAACTCCACCCCCACATCCCCTCGCCTGGCGCCACACATCCCAAACCACGGACCCCGGTGTCCTAAGGCAACTCGTGAAAAAAGAACTCGAGGGTGAAGCATAACTTGGAAGACACTATGCACTATATATGCCCCTCTTAAAAGTCACTGAGGGCTCTGAAAAGCCCTTCTGTACAGAAACTCCCTTGAACCCAGATTTCCTAAATTTATCTGACCGTGCAGAAAATCTGTTTCACAAGAAAAGCTTATGGAAATACTGCCTCAGTCCACTTACTCTGCTTTGTACTCAAAATTCAGCCACTCTAGACATAAAACAAATCAGAGCACCAGGACTACTATTTTGTGATGGAACATGGGAAATAAGAACAAGGCCTCATTCCTTGTCCTGCGGTGCTCGTCTGAAGGACACAGAGCTTGTCTGTCTTTTTTTTTCTTAAAGTAACACTTATTTGGATTGTTTTTCCGACTAGAAAAATATTATCTCACTGCAAAAAAACCAGAAAATGCAGAAAAATACAATGAAGAAAAGGCGAGTCACCCATAATTCCAGTACCCAGGTATAAACATAACATTCCAGCAGATGGTCTTTCGGTCTTTATACATGTTATCTTTCTCTTTTTTATGAACATAAAATGAGAGTCATCTGTGTATACTGATTTATATCACTTTTTCTCTAATGTTGTGAGCAATTTCCCATGGGACTACACATTCCTCATACATCGTTTTTCAGTCATAAAATATGCTCACTGCTTTTTTTTCAAATATATCTTTTTCTGTTGTTTTTGTTTTTGTTTTTTTGCAGAGGGAGATTGGCCTTGACCTAACATCTACTGCCCATCTTCCTCTTTTTGCTTGAGGAAGATTGACCCTGAGCTAACACCTGGGCCAGTCTTCCTCTACTTTGTATGTGGGATGCTGCCACAGCACGGCTGCAGACAAGCGGTGTTGGCCCCACCTGGAACCAAACCTGGGCCACCAAAGCAGAGAGCACCAAACTCAACCACTAGGCCATGGGGCCTGCCTCTCAAATGTATCTTTTTTTTTTTGCTGAGGAAGATGTGACCTGAGCTAACATCCATCACCAATGCTCCTCTTTTTGCTTGAGGAAGATTTGCCCTGAGCAAACATCTGTGGCAAATCTTCCTATATTTTCTATGTGGGATACTGCCACACATGGCCACTGACCAGTGGTGTAGGTCCATGCCTGGGAACTGAACCCAGGCTGCTGAAGCAGAGCACACTCAACTTAACCACTAACTGGTTAACCACAATAACCACTAACCTTAACCACAAGGGCTGGCCCTCAAATATATCATTTTTAATGGCTGCATAATATCCCCTCATACGGTTGTTCCATTAGGTTGTTCTGACCTGATCATTATAAATAACACAGGGATGAACATGGGTGGAGGATTATTCAGCTGCTATTCCAGGCATGCAGAACAAAGGCAACACAAACGGGTGCAGCAAGGAAGAGAGTTGTGCTGGACACCACCCCCCAACTCTCTCCACCACCCCTCCCCGAGCCACTGCTCTGCACTGTGTATCCACAGGACAAAGGACAGACAAGGCCCTTCTCCCAACCACACCCTGGAATCTAATAAGAGAATGCGGGAGAGCGTCTGTCAGTGACAAAGCAGCAAGCCAGAGTTACAGCTGGTTTTGATCAACACTCTAGTTTTTCCCTCATCCTCTCGAATCCTCAGTCTCTGCACGTGGTTCTTGGGTTTGTCTGTTCTTCCAGGAGTCCCTGTGACACCTGGGAAATGGGGATTCAGCATCACGAGAGGAAGTCAGTCTATTCAACACTAACTACAGGGAGCCGCATTATGATATTTTGAATCACTCAGGAGAGGAAAAGGCTGCCTGGATACCAACTGTAGAAAAGATCAATGTGAGTAAAAGCATTTCAAAAAAAGGCTATTATGACACAAATAGGAGTTATTTTTACAACCCCAGTGCAGTAACTCACAACACTACCGACACTGGCGGGGGACGACTCTTGGTGAACAGGTCTGTCCCACACGTTAAAACACATTTTAGGATCCCTGAGTGCCACCCACTAAATACAAGAGCCCATCCCAGTCACCGTCATAACCCAAAACTTCCCTGCTTCTCTATGTCCCAAGGCTCCAGTGACAGAAAGACATCCTGTGAGTCTCGGCAGAGATTTATTCCACTTGATGCAAAACCTGCATTGCAGAGAAGTTTTACAAAATCCAACTGCAATTTTAAATGCATCATTTAGAGCTGTAATTAAAGCGACACCCACCAGGTGGTCTGCAGTTCTGTCATGCTTCACGATGCACCTGCCTCAGGAGATCTAATTTGCTACGTGATGATAAATTTGGATTCTTCCTTGCTGTCAACTGCTCTCTTCTAGTCTGACTCAGGACAGGAGTAGCCCAAGATGAAGTGAGAACCACTTCAGTCGGTGGAAGCTGTCTGCTACGTACTGACCTTACTCTCCTTGCAATTACTAGCTGGAAGGGTTAAAAATCAAAAGCTGTAACGTCAGATGTTTGTGATTTCCCAACCGGATTTCACCAAGACAGACTACCTCACTATCATAGCAGCAAATGAATAAAATCCAGTCGCCAGAACGACATGCACTCACCTCCGCTTATCGTTAAAGAAGTTTGGCTTCTCGGCCTGAACGATGACCACATCGAACAGGTCCCTCCAGTCTTTCCCGACGATGTACCTCATCCCTTTGTCCCTGCAACGACACATCAGCTGGGTGAGTCTAACACGAAAGGCGTTAACTATCTTTGCAACTTTTGCTTTCAAATTTCCAACCATTAAAGGGAGTCCGAGAAGTCAGCCGGAAGCCAGCAGGGAACACAGAACCACTTACACAAAGCTGCTGGGGCTGTTGGTGATGAGGAACATTTTCTTGCCGTGATCCGCCAGTTTGGCCAACACCGCGCGGGTCTGCTCAGCGTAGCAGATGTATTTTTCTAAGAGCAAGAGAAAAATTCACACACAGACTCAGCAGGAAGTCAGCTGATCTGCAAGCGCTTATGAAGTGCGGTATAGGGGGCCAGCACTGTCCAGGGCACTGAGGGGAAGAAAAGCCTTAAGGAAGCTTGGTTAAGGGGGGTCCACTGGTGCCCAGTGCATCACTAACCAAGACCCTGCCTCCTCCGTCTAGGTGGAAAAAACTCAGGGGCTGCAGCCGCCAGCTACTCCCCTTCTGAGTCAGGATTATGGCAAGTTCTGAGACACAGGGGAGGAGACACTGGAGATGCAAGGACGCAAGGTCCTTGTTGTGCCCTCAGAAGAGGCACCACGGCCCCGGCTCAGCCCCTGGAACTAAGGTGAAACGGCTGCATGGTCGCACAGCGAACGGAAAGGCTGACATGATCTTCCCCATAATGTCAAGCACGTACCGATATCTGCTTCGATCGCTCTGTACATGATTCCCTTGATGTGCACGTCTCGAATTGAGTCCTGTCAAGAGATACGTTTTTAACCAAGGACAGCGTAACTGAGGTAGCTTGGAATGGCATTCGTGATAATGTCTGTCTCAAGAAGCCTGGCAATGCAGGCACTAAAGGAAATCTAAATTCTGATCCATTTAGTATAGGCGGTCCCTCGGGGAAAACTTAAGTTTCCATGGTGATAGTGGCAGTTTCCACCGCAATTTTCAAAAGGGTCACTTGGAGGAGATAATTTTTGTGAAAATTCTGAATAAAGCCCCACAAGATAAACAGTAATTTATATGCAGGATCATGAACAAATGATTCCAGGTCATCTAGACAAAGGGAATTATTGCTCTTTTCACCTTGGCACCCTTCCCTAAACCCCAACAGTAGGTTCTGTAACCTAGAAAAAGAAGCAGAGAACAAAGACAGGACCCTCCTCTCCTCAGTGCCACCAATGAGGCGGGGAACTGTCAGAGATGGTAACTCAGGCCGAGATGTGGTCCAGCCGGAAGACGCGAGAAAAAGGAGGCAGCTAACCCCTTTGACACCCAGGGCTGTGGCAGCCTGATGCCTGGCAGGTGTCAGAGCACGACCCCACTCTCAGTGGCACCACACATACCTACTATGTAGGTGGCACTCCTGGAGGCACACGGAAACTTTCCAGAGCCTGCAGCAGGGGACTGGGCTGCATACAAGACTGGGCCATAAGCCTTAGAAAATTGGTAGGAAATTCCTGCTGAGAGCGAGCACCTCTGGACTGTGAACTCAACTTCGATTACCTTCCAGCCTGGGCTTCTTTTAACTTCACGTCGGCAGAAGGCAGTGGTTAAGAGCAAGCCAGAGCCAAAGTTCCCTGCTTGAAATCTAGACTCTGCTACCTACTAGCTGTCCAACCTTGGGCAAGTTACTCAACCTCTCTGTGCCTCAATTTCTTTGTCTGTAAAATGAGGGTGGTAATAATAGCACCTACCTCAAGGCACTACTGTGAGGATTTAATTAGCTAATATGCATAAAGCACTCAGAAAAACAGTGCCTGGGACATGCTAAACTCTACATAAGCATTTACTATTGGTGGTAGTAATATATATAGTAAAAACTGAACTTTCAAATAAATATCTCTCCTCCTGAATGCAAAGGGTCACGTAACTACAAGTGACTAAGATTCTTAAAGATGAAGCATTTCTGTGCACAAAAAGGAGAACAGAAACTAAACATTTAAATTTAGTTCAAATAACACAAGATCGATATTGAGAAATTATCATTCATCCTTTATCTTCCTAAAACCCATGATTCAGGGCAGTCAAAATTTAAAATTAGCCATAAACATATAAATGAAAACATTGTAGTATATAAATATGGATCCTTAAAAATATACACTTAAATCAATTATTTATAAATACATGCTTATAAATTTATATTAGAAATAAATATATATTGGGGCCAGCCCCATGGCATAGTGGTTAAGTTTGGCAAACTCTGCTTCCGCGGCCCAGGTTCAAGGGTTCGGATCCTGGGTGCAGACCTCCACCATTCGTGAGTCATGCTGTGGCAGCAACCCACATACAAAATAGAAGAAGACTAGCACAGATGGCAGCTCAGGGCAAATCTTCCTCAGCAAAGAAAAAAAAATATATATATATATATAAAATAAGTAATATATAAACATTTTTAAATACTGAAAAAAGTGCAGACAGCTTAAAGAATATACATAAACACATGTGAATGTGAATATAAATTAAAATATATGAATACAAGGTTATATAAATGATGCATGTATATATGCATATAAATGTTTATATTTGGCTATATCCCACTCTGACTGGATCTTTGCATAGCTTTTGCAGGGCCTAGGAAAGCCTATCTGTAACCTTTGTGTGCAAGAAAAGGTGGTCCTGGGGCTGGCCCGGTGGCACAGTGGTTAAGTTCGCATGTTCTGCTTTGGCAGCCTGGAGTTTGCCAGGTTGGATCCCAGATGCGACCCTACACACCACTTGTCAAGCCATACTGTGGCAGGTGTCCCACATATAAAGTAGAGGAAGATGGGCATGGATGTTAGCTCAGGGCCAGTCTTCCTCAGCAAACAAAAGGTGGGGGGGGGAGAGAAGAGAGAGAAGAGGGAGAGAGGGAGAGAGGGAGGGAGGGAGGGAGGGGAGGATTGGCAGCAGATGTTAGCTCAGGGCTAATCTTCCTCAAAAAAAATAAAATAAAAAGGTGCCCCCTCTGGGCAACTGCAGTCCTGGGGGCCTGCAGCCTGCATTGTGAATGCCACCGCTGGGAGGAGTCACCCTGCCCCGAGGGCAGGCACAGCAGGGAGCTGGGTACAGGCTGAACCTCAGCCACCACTCGCCCCTCTGGCCAGGTACACTGGCCCTGGTCTTTGGTCAGAAAGAATTAGAAATCCAGATAAACAACATGGGCACCTTCTTCTTTGAACAACAAATTTGACAGATTTCCAATTCTCCTAACGTAAGATCTTTCTTACAATTTTCAGGGTTAAATCGCAAAGAAAAGAGATCCCAGGGGAAGGACTATCTCAAACACCAGACCCACAAAGGAGGCTAATGACCCTGCTAAGAAGCTGAAAGGGAGGCGGCATCGTAACCTCCCCCGTCGACCCCACCTTGACGTCTTTGTAGAGGTGGACAGGCTCGTAGTCAATGTTGTTCTTCAGGAAGTACTCGTTCACACAGGACAGGAGGGTCATCTCCGGCAGGGAGAAGATGTCCATAAACTGCTTCATGGTGTTTCCGTGAGAACTCTGCAGGCAGGGAGAAGGCTTCAGAAACGGAGGCTGACACCACAGCAGAGCTGGCCTCTGCATCTAGCGAGGGGGATTCTGGTCGCCAACAGCGGGATCCCTCTCCACAAGAAAAAAAATTGAACGATAAAAATAAAAATGTTCACCTTGTTTCTTTTCGTTCACGGCAGAGCGGAGGTCACACTCTCAGCACAGTCGGAAATCTAAGGACATGCCCTGATTCCCCCAAGTCTGACCACCCTTCCCCTCCTACCCTCCTTTGTGCTCTGACTCCAGTTCACATGCTCATCAAACACGGAGGAGAGCCGGCCAACAGATTACTGCCCACGGAATGGCACAAAAAGCCACGTAGTTCTCTGAACTTGAGCATCCTCACAGCCCAAATGTAAGCTTGAAAAAGACCCTTCTGTAAGTGCCTGCGATTTCTAACGCAAAGTTTCCCGGCTGCAAGGCACCGGCCACTGCATTCGGACAACGCAAATGAGAGAGCGCATCCAAGACGATAAGCAGCCAAAAGTCCTGAGCGCAACCACAAAGAGTTAGGAAAGTAGGTTTCCCTGCAGGACAGTCATGTGCTGCCCTCGGTCAGAGGGGAGGGGACAGCTGGTGCACTGACAGCTGGTGACAATCCAGAAGGTGGGGACACGCCCAGGGAGGTGGGGGCAACCAGGAGGAGGCACAAGGAAGGGATCAAGAGCCTTCGTCAGGAAGGGAAGAAAGTGCCGAGAAGGCAGAATCAGGAAAGAACTAGAGGAGACGCTCACACATGAATCGCTCTCGACACACAATCCCAATTCCCTTGTCGATTCCATCTGAGCAGTCAGTCTCGTAGCTCAAGATCCTAAATCCAGCAGACCGTGTTCCGAAAAAGAAACAGATGGGCAGCTTTCAATAAATCAAGTTTTCTCATTACCTTTCCATAAAAGTCGCTCATCTGCTCCAAAGGCACGTGGGACCCCTCGTACATTTCAATGACTTCTTCATCGGGGACAACGCTGAGGCCTCTGGAAAAATCACAAGTGGTGCAGTTAAAGAGCTCAACTAGAGATGCAATGACTGTCAGACCTCTGGCAACTGCTAGGATTTTTCATCCAAGGTGCGAGATGCTGTTACCATAAGGAGGCGAGATGTGCCACCAGGAATTGCTACAAATCACAGGCGAGATGCTACTACTGTTCCTACTGCTACCATCCTACTGGTAATAAGAGCAGTAAAACAACAGCTAACACTACATGGGAGCTACTCTATGGCAGCTATGAATCCCACATAGTCATTCACTTAATTCTCAGCAATCCTAGGAGGGCAGCATTATTCTTCTTTCTATCTTCCAGCGGAGGCGACTGAGGCACAGAAAGGTCATGGACCTTGCCCAAGGTCACCAAAGCAGAAAGTGGTGGGTCAGGATTGGATGCCAGGCTTTCTGGGCCTAGGGCCCAGGTTCTTCAACCACTAGGTCACGCTGCCTCCCTCAACAAGCTCCGAGGCCTCCTAATGACTTGCTTTGGGTGGGCTGGGTTTTTTTTAAATGTTTTTAATACATTAGGGAAAGAAAGGCTGGTTCTGTCTCCAAGATCCTCCTGCCCTCGGACACTCTGCCCTCAGAAGGTCAGTGCTGAAGGGGAAAAAGTCATGCACGAGGCTCGGGTGGGCGAGACCCCATGACCCAAGGCAGCAAGCCTGGGCACCACCTCTGAGAGGGATGACCCCAAACGCTATGTGGCAGTGAAGGCCAGTTTCCCATCTATAAAAAGCAAAGGTAACATCCGCCATCTGTCTGCCTCCTGCAAAGGCACCAGCTCCTCCACACAGGGGGAAAAGGAATTTTGGAGTCAGAGTGGCCTGGGTTGCACCCCTGCCTCTGCCAGGTGCTCTCACGGGGATTCAGTGGTCTCTCAGTCCCTCCCCCCGATCGCCCACTCTAGAGTGACATGAAGGGAGATGTCTGCTCCTCGACCCCCTTCTCTAGAGGAGGCACCTAAGAAACAGGCACCAATGAGCAGGATGCCAGAGAATGAACAATGGGACACCACGCTGTGCCATAGTAGGGGTACAAACAACCCAGTAAGAATTCTAGTTACCAATACAAATGAGTTGCTTATCATACAAAATCACTTAGCCAATATTAAAATACATATAAAATATGATTTATGTTTGCTATGTAACTTTAACATATAATTTCAGCCTCTTTCTTTCATTCTCTGCCCTCATATTACTTTTAAAAATATCCAAGGGGACTCATTAATATTTTGCCTCTGATCTTGATTAACTTGTTACAACTACTGGCCTTTTTAAACAAAAGAGGCACTGTACTTCCCTTTATCTTGGCTCGGGAAACCAGATAAGACACTGGTCCCAGACCAGATCACTCTAGACAGTGACCTTGGAAAACAGCCCTTGCTGAAGCAGCAGCAGTCAGCTGTGCAAACCCCAGTGGCTCCAACACTGAGAAAGAAAATATAAGAAGTAGGAGAATCCTGTTGGCGGGTGAGTTATTTGTCTGCCCCCACAGTAGGTTCTGGCCAACCCTTCGGAAGCCACTGCCACCTCTAAGACACACTGACAGGCGCGTGGCCACACAAGCTGCATCTTTAAGGCCCAAGTAACCAAATGTCAGCTCAAAGCAGGGGAGCAATCAGCCAGCCGCGGTCTGCAGAACCCCGCAGGAGGCGGCTCCCGCAGAGGAAGCACCACCCAGAAGCGCACTGGAACGCAGCCTACACCCCACACCAGCACCAACGCCGAAATGCAAACTCCATACACGGCCCCATATGCTTATGAGAGAGAGAAAGGTTAGGGGCACAGATGTGAACGAGTCTCCCCGGGGTTCAAATCCCAGCTCCCTTAATTACCAGGGGCACTACCTGAACGATTTAAGCTCTTTGGGTCTCCGTGTCATTTTGAAACGGGGCTCACTAACAGCACCTAGCTCCCGGTGTCACTGAGAAGAGTCAACGAGCTCCTACTCACAGAACAGTAACCGGCGTATGGGGAGCGCCATCCAAGTCTCCTGGTGTGATGGGGACAGGCACAACCCTGGCTTTTCACCAGGTTCCTGTTAAGAACTTCAAAGGCGGGTACAAAGTGGGACTGCAGGGAGGGCCAGGCCGCCCTCCGCCCAGGGCACTCACTCCCACAGCCCAGGGCCTCAAACTCAACCTGACGGAGGAGCAGGAGACCCACGGCACGTCTCAGAAATGGGGACACTGAGGCTGGAGCATTCTTCCCAGCCATCCGCTCATCCGTAACCCCCTCTGAGGGGAAAGGGAGAGAAGTGGCAGCCACGTGAGCCTCCTGACAAGACATTTTCACCTACTGAGGTATATGGGATAACTATTCGAGTTCAAAACTGATTCGGCTTAAACTAGAAAGCCTGACTTACGGCCTATCAAACATACACTGCACATCTGCTCATCCATTAAAGTAAGGAATGCACTCTCTTAAAACAAAGAACGCACACTTCCCCTCCTATGCCCTACTGGGGACACCCTAGTGGGGACACCCCGATTAGTCCCTTTCCTGGCAGCATGGTCACGTTGATCTGCTAATTTGCAACTGAATACCTCTTTGAAAATGTATCCTGGGTGTGTTCAATGTACCCTCTTTGTTCCAAAAAGATATAAGACTGTACTGAAACGCATGCTTCTCCGGAACACCTTCTAAGGCCTTCCCGGGTTATAATCCCCACTCTGGCTCATAAAAAACTCACCCTACTTTTGATCTACAGGTTGGATGGATGAGGTGCGTCACAGTGCTCCGGGCACTGTTCCAGGCGTGCTTCAGTCTGCCAACAAGCCTCCCCTGAGGCGGGCACTGGAATCTGGCCCATTTTACAGAGCAGCAGATCAAGGCTTTAAGACGATCTAGAGCTTGCTCGAGGCCACGTGCCTGTGAACGGTGGGGCCAGGGTTACCCCCAGGAAGTGTGACTCCAGAGCCCACACATGCGCCCTGCTGCCTCAGCCCCCAAACCCCCTCTCAGCCCTGAGGCAACGGCGACCCTCCCAGGACCTTAATCTGAAGACTCCTTCTCCTCTAAATGCCTCCGTTGGCTCCTCCTCCAGCCCCGTCCACACTCCTTAGAACGATGGACAATTTATCTGCAGAAGAAACTAGACAATTAGGAGTCACAGGATCATGTGACCACAGAAGAGGAGCGAGAAGGACGGCGTGAGGCTGAGCAGCGAGGAGCCGGCCCCGAAGGAGGGGTGGGACTTCGAGAGGCAGAAGAAGGAACACTGCATCCTGGCAGGACGCCAGCATGGCCAGATGCCAAGCGGTGAGAAAGGAGAACTCAGAAGAAAGAATATGTGTTTTCACCTGCCCAGCACCCACCCCGTCCAAGACCGTCTGAAACTGCTGGGAAGAGAAGCTCCCCTCTTCTCTCAACCTGAAGTCAGAGGCTGGAAGCCCAGTACTGCCAGGGTCACCACACGGAGAGGCCTGCCTGAGAGTGAGCTAACCCAGAGAGGAGGAGAGCCAAGGGATGCAGAGAGTTCTGACAACATCAACTGGGCCCCTGGAGCCAGCCACACCTGCAAGTGGCACTGTCCCTGGACTGTACAAACTAGTGAGCCAATACTGTGCTTCTGATTAAGCCACTTTGAGTTGGGTTTCAGTCACTTGCAACTAAGGGTCTTAACCAGTCCAGTAAGTGAAGGAGCTGTGTATGGAAGAAGAGGAAGCTAAGGGTTTGGAGCAGGAAAACCTCCTTAGAGGTTGAGCTCCATTCTCTAGACAGTGGCACCATCTAGGACCTCAGAAGATAGGAGGGCGTTGTTGAGGGCAATGCTTTAGGGAAGTCAGTCTAGCGACACAGTCCAGTTTAGGATGCTCTGCAGAAAACCGCAGGAGCCCAGGGGAGAGGGGGTAAGTGTCTGGGCCAGGGAGCTGATGGTAGAAACAGAGACAGAAGGACAGATTCAAAAGGTCTGGTGACAGACTTCCAGTCAACCCTTATACCTTCAGAAAGGCCACACGGCATGCTGGCCCAGAAGAGACTCTGGAGCATGGGTCTAAATTCTAGCCCAGGTACTTACTTGTGTGTGACCCTGTGCAAGGTCCTTAACATCTCTGGAACTAATAACAATATCTACCTCATCAGCTTATTTTAAGGATCAAATGAGTTAACTCAAATAAACCTCCATGGCCATGTCCCATAGCAAGACTCAATATTTGTTAGTTGCTATTTATTATTACTAATATTATTATTCTCATCATCACCACTACCTCTTCTCCTCCTGAAACACCGTTAAAATGACAGTAAAACAGTAAAGTATGAATTGCTCAGAAGGTAAAGGAAATGAGAGCAAACCCATCAGGAGACAAGACATTTCAAGACGTTTTTAGAAGAGAAACAGTAGATGAAAAGGAGGTTCCTGACTTGGCCACACTAAGAACAGGGACCTGCAAGGGGACACCAACGAGAAGAACTGATTAACTGCCACAGACCCTCCAGAAAGGCTCAGCCCTAGGGGGCACCAGGAAGCTACTGCAGGATGTGCTCCAGCAAAATGAGGGCGTAAAGGCAGAAAGAGGAGGAGATGGGAACCAGGGAACAGGGAAAGAGGTGAACCCAATCAGAGCAGATCAGAGCAGGAGGGGGTAGTCAATTTAAAAAAAAAAGTAACATAGATTATTTAAGACATGTGAAGTGTTGGGAAACAAATTCATGCTTCATATCTGTGAAGGAGCATTTAAAAAAAAACTAGGGACACCTACACAGAAAACTAAGCAAACAAAAAATGAAGTTATCATTAAATCTAAGAAAAACCAAACATCATACAAGAAACATGTGCACAGCTTGGCTTAAGAATGAACGAGCCAGGCAGAGTCACAATGCAAACCAGGATGGGGAAACAACCAGATGCTGAGATCTTAGCGAGGTCAGAAGGATGAGGCTGGAGGAGGAGGTGTGAGTGCGACAGAGCTAAATCCTCATCTCTCATAGCAGGGACGATGGCTAGAATTAATATATTAGGAAAGAGAAGTATGAGCACATTTATTAGAAATAGGAAGAAAAAGGCCAAAAGAAAAAAATCTAAGCGTCCACAGGAGTTGGGTGGGGAGGGGAGGACAGAGGCCTGTTGTCATTTTTAGTGCTATGATGTTTTTAGTGCTATTTGACTGTAACTGTGCGTGTGTTTTACTTTGATAAAAAATATTTACATGTATATTAATTTTAATAAATAGTTTGGGAGAGAATAATCTAAGAAATGCAAACATCTTCTTTTAAGGTACAATATACGAATCTAAACACAAACCACATTCCTAAACCTCACCCCAATTTGAGAATTAGAAAAGGCGAAACCCTTCATTTTCAGTCCTAAAGATTTCTAACCGAGCTAAGGGCGTCTCCTAATTCTCATAAATAGGAAAAAAAGTCTTAACATCCAAACTACTCAACTACCACCTGGGAACAAGCACCCGCCCCCTCGCCCAGTACCCCTCCCCACCCAAATGTCCTCTCCAGGACCGCCACTCAGGGGCTGGCCACGCCTCTGAACCCTGCCCTCCCCAGTCCTCCAGGGTGCTCCCCAATGGTCCGAGCACACGTCCATCACTGCCTTGCACTAGACTGCAGTCACTGGTTTACTGTGTGGCTTCCCACCCACACCCCGAGCTCCCGGAGGGCATTCTGAAGCCAAACCGTTAGCATCTGGCACAGTAGTAGGCCCAACAAATGTTCCTGAACGAGGGAGTGAGTGAATGAATGAATGAATTACAAATACACACATTGCAGCCTTTCTCATCACTAAACAGTCCGTGGGTCTTGAAACCCAAAGCCACCTGGTTACTTCGGGTGAATTAAATGTACCTCTTCTTACTCTTACCTGTAGACAGTTCCCAGCTGGATGTAATGAAAAGCGTCGATCTTCATCAATACTGCCTTCAAAAACAGAAACACATGCACAGGTAAATAAGGCACAACACTGTGCATATCTAATGCGAATTCCGGGTGTCAGGAGAAATCCTATCCACGTTAAGCTGTTACAACAAAGCAGCAGACCGTACGTTTCCGAAAGGTTTGCTTGTTGATGAGAGCACTGTGCACTCACTAAGGAAATGGTCTGTCTGCAAAAAAGGACGTGACAACTGGCTCCTCCTCAGAACACCGAAAATGACGACTGGAAATAAATGCTATCTCCCAAACAGCTAAACGCATTCATGCTTTTCTAATGCACAGTTTCTCGAAAAAGACTTTATCCAAAGACGTTTTGAATAATTCAGTTCTGCAGCCCCAAAGAACATAATTTAAAATCAATTTATGTGTTCAGCACAGAAGAGTACCGAGGGCACACTTTATTCTCAAACACCAGTAAACTGGAGAAGAACATGAGAATTAAACCTACCCGCTGCACGTCATAATGAAGTCCACGAATTGCAAAACTTGGGTCATACTCATACTTCCTGATTTCCACGGGATACTAAGGAGGAAGAAAGGAACCGGTTTTAGCTAACAACGTAGTAGGAAATTCAAGACAGAGTCCAGGTTTGATCCTGCACGGGGTGGAGGTGGCTGAGCAACCTGGGTCAGAAGGGACGGACCACAGCTTGTCCCTCTGCTCCCGGTCCAAGCGCCTCCTGGCCAGAGCCAGCCCTCCTGCTCCACGCCCTGTAGCCGCCCAAGCGCAGGTGGGGCCTCATCCCTTCCAATCTCCCTCATCTTAAATCCCACCCCCTCCCTCCCCTCTGCCCCTGGCTCCCAGATTCCTGAGATCCCCGAAACGCATCCGCTTCGACCTCCAATACCCCTTCCTCCTACTGCGTTTAAGGGTCCTGAGGAGGAGGAGCTGGAATGTCCCATCAGTTAGAAGACTTTTCTGAACACGTTGTCAACCACCCATTCAGCTCACATTTGAGCCCCTCGATGTAGCAGACCCCTGGACGGCCCCCTACCAGGTTTCATGAAGAGATTCACGGTGAGAACTTCTCAAAGGGGGCCGCCTCCACGGAGCTTTCACTGCTTTTCTCATCTGGACAGCTGGCCGCTGCTCACCCTCCAGGGGCTGGCGGCACGCCACGGCTCTCGGTACAACCTCCCTCCCTCCGGGGCCCAGAGAGACCCCTTCTCAGCATGTGGCTCCAGTTATGCTCCAATGCCGTCTCAGAACATGCATGACTTTTGGAGGCAGCTCAGCTCCCCTGGTGTTTCCTAGTTAGAAAACCGTTCCTCAAACCATGCAAAATGCCAGCCCCTTTCCTATCTACAGCACCAGGCATCCAGGTCCTTCCCTCCCTCCCCAAACCTCAGAATGAGAACCCCAGCTATCCTGCTGACAGCATCTGCTGCCGCTGCGCAGCAGGCCCTACAACGCCCATTCTACAGACAGGAATCAGAGGCACCAGACGAAACCTCCTGGCCTGGGCCACACAGCTGGGGCGTGGTGGGGCAGGGAGTCAGGTCGGCCCTTTGCCCTTGCTCTCCCCACTCCTACCCACCCACAAGAGCACAGATCTGCAGGACAGAATATATATTCCTGAGTCTACAGAGGCCATGTCACCAGGATCGTCCAATCATGGTGGAAACTGCTTAACTGAAAACCTAGACAACTATCAAGACGCACAGGAAACCTCTCCACACGGCCTCACTAACTTTCCACAGCCTGTGGAAAGCCTCTTCTGTGAGAGCACTTCCCGGAACCACCAGGCTGAACCGCATGTGGCGACTTTTCAATTCAAGCTGCACGAAGCACTAACTCAAATGTCACATTTGGGCTCATTTATCTAACACCTGCCACGTGTATCAAGAAATCACTAAATGACATTTCCACTCATGGGCGTTTCCAAGGATTCTGCACACTGTGTACAGCTCTGCATTTTACTGACATACTTCACCACACACACACACACACACACAGAACCCAACACATGGTACCACGGTTCTGCTTACTGAGGCGAGACCAAGGAACTTCACATCTCTGGAATCTCCTTCTAAACTCGGGAGTGAGGAATAAGGCGCAGGACAGGAGGGAGAGATTTCCAACGTTCCTGAGAGACGTGATTTACTGAGCCGTGCCCAGGTGCCACACACTGCTCCAGACCCTTCCTGCGACTTTCTCTACTCCTCACTACCCCAGCGTGAAGGAGGGAGGCGCCTCAGGCCTGTGCTCCTGTTGAATGATCTGAGGAGCAGAGTGAAGGAAGCTGCCCAAGCTCACAGAGGTAACAGTGGCTGGGTCAGCACTCGAACCCAGGTCCGTGTCACACTCAGGTCCACAGCTAACCACCCCGTAACCAATTCCAAACCACCCCTGAGCCACCATACGAGATGCTCGTCACCTCCTGTGATGGCAGCTCTGTAAGTTTGCTGAGAGGATTCAGGGCACGAGGGGAGTGCCGGCTACCGTAGTTGAGAGACGGCGCTAGAGTCTCTCTACATGGATGGCTGAGAGGTCTAGTGGTTCTTTCTTTGAACAAGCCTTCTCCAGGTTCCCCAGCAGGACTCAGACATCACAGTGAGACGGGGCCCTGCACCCACGCACGTTCCCCTGCCTGTCGCTCCTGCTGTGTGTTCTCAGGGAGCCACAGCAAGAACACGTTCTTAGAATTCTGTGTAAAGCTGGTGTGCACTCAAAAGCAAGCAGTCCCGCAGCTGCTGGTGTCCGTGCAGGGCCGCAGCGGAGTTCGGAAGGAGCCTGGGGAGTGGCGGGGGCTGGAACAAACCACTGTGCCATGCAGGCCAGGCTGGTGCTCAGACCTTTAGATTCACTGCAAGTTGCCATGGCCAACCCGGGGCCAAAGTGTGTGACCTGTCAATGTGCAGCGCCACGCACTAAAGACTGACGGTAAACCTCAGAAAAAATACACAATGATACACAAAGCGTGATGGACACACCATGTTTTTCAAGTGGTCCAGAGGCTGTAGCAGACGACCTGGAAAACTGAGAGAGCAGCTGAGAGAGCCTCAACAGGACAACGTCACGATGAACAACACTGGCTCCGGGGCTGAGGGACCAGGTGTCACATCCTGGTCCTACCCTGTGAAAGCTGGCTGACCTTGGGCAGGGTGGTCTGTCTCTCTGAGCCTTGGTTTTCTCATCTCCAAAGTAAGAATAGCAAAAGTCCTACCCTACGTGGAAGTGGAGAAGATTAAGTGAAAAGATGCCGGCGGGGAGTGAGGGTGGTCTCCAGCACACAGCAAGTGCCCAGCAGAACTGTGCTGCTCGGCTGGCCCGGAAAGGGGGGGCCCGGGCTGTCAGAGCCACTCGGCCACCCTCCGCTGCTCTCCTGGAGGACTTCAGGCGAGTCACTTAACCTCCCCAGGCCTCGTCCCTCATCTGGAAAACGAAATGCTTGGACTAGGATGATTTCTGTGCTCCACTCTTGCCCCTAAATTGTGATTCCCCATACAGCCAGCCAAGCCAAAATGTCCTCGTGATGGGACATTCCAACCTTCCAATACACATGCACACACATGCACACGCACACACGTGCAGCACCTCTGGGAATAACCATGAACTGTAACACGCCGTGGAGGAAGCCGAAGCAGCTCGCATCAGCCCGGAGGTTACCTGTCCCTCCCAGGGCCCACGGCTACATTTTCTGAACTCTCCAGAGTTGAGAAACTTTCCACCAGTCTGAAAAACATGACTCGCCCGATGTGTCATGAAGATGACCGGGGTCCCTAAAAGCACTAAGGAATACCGAAGCTAAAACCCCCTTCCTTGGGATTTTTATTAAAAAATCTTCTTCTTTAGGCTCAATCTGGTTTCCTTCAGTTCCTGGATTTGTTCTAATTCCAGCTGCAATCTGGGCAGGCTAGAGGGTGGGGACAAAGAAAGAGCAAGGTTTCCCCCCGAAAATGCTACAGAAATGTCCCTGACAGCTTCAAGCAAAGTTAATCCTAAAATACTGCAGAGCCTCCACGAATCCCCATGTGTGTCTAATTCCTACCGTTCTGCAGCTTGGCCACATGACCCCCTCCTGGCTAGTTACAGAGCTCTGACACAGCTAGTGACCTCTCCATTACAACACTGCCCCTGAGTTCGTGAGGTCCACATGCCTATAAACAGATCCATTTTTCAGAGTCTCTGTTTGATATTTAAAGTAGCCTAAATTATAAGCCTAATTCGAGGCAGGGCAGAAGGGCATGAAAACAAGCTCTGAGAAAGCCATATGAAACCGGAAGCTCGGGCAAAAGGACCTGCCCCACAGTAGAGATGCCACAAGAAGCACGATATTCTCTTAACTTAACTTAACTTAACTTAACTGCGGAATTCAAGAAAGACGCCAGGGATTTACTGAGCGTATACTTTCTGCCAGGGCCCAGAAATATGGCAGCAAACAAAAGTGACACAGTCTCTGCCCCTAAGACGCTTCCATCCTGCCACGGGGGGCAGACCATATATAAATAAACAAATGAACACACAGTATAGTGTTTTGTAGCAATAAGTACTATGAAGAAAAGGCAGTACAGGGTTCAGAAATTGGGGGGGGAAAAAAAGATGAGCAACGCCTCAGGCTGCCTGGGGGCAGAAGGATGTTCCAAGGAGAGGAAATGGCAAGTGCAAAGGTCCAGAGGTAGGCACGCGTTTGGCGGTTCCAGGAGCAACAAGGAGGCCGGTGTGGCTGGAGCAGAGCGAGGGCAGGTGGGAGGAGAGAGTGTGAGGCAGCGGGGAACCTGGGAGCACTGGGAGGCCTGATCTGTCATTCCAAGTGTGATGGGAAGGCTTGAGCGGTTTGAGCCCAGGAATGATGCGATTAATGCTAAAGGTGCCCTCTTGCTGCCTCATGGAGAAGAGAGTAAGGGGCAAGCAGGGAGAGCCGGCGGAGGCACTGCACCAGCGGGTGGGGGCGACGGTGGCTTGGACCAGATGGTGGCAGTGGGGGAGGCGAGCAGGGGATGGAGTCAGGACACCTTCTGAATGAGTGAAAAGAGAGCTCACGGCTGCACAGTGACGTTCTCCCAAAGAAAACAGCACGGAAAGAGAGAAAAGAGTAAACCAGAGGGGAGAGAGCTGACAAACGCTACCTCAGCCAGACGGTCAAGGCGAACCCCATCGGTGAACAGTCACGTCGGGGGTATGCACCCTTGACACGACTGGGGAGAATGGCACTTTACCACTCTGTGGTCTCCTCTCCAAATCCCGTAACCCCAGGCTCAGCACGAGAAAAACATCAGACAGGTCCCGGGAAATGGGCATCCTAAAAAGTACCCAAGTGATCTTCAAAACTGTCAAAGTCGTCAAAACACAAGGGAAGTCTGAGCAACTGTCAAAGCCAAGAGGAGCCTAAGGAGACGGGACAACTAAATGTGAGGTGGTGTCCTGGACAGGATCCCGGACCAGGAAAAGGACGTTGGATAAAAACTAAAGAGATCGGAATCAAGTGCAGACTTCAATGAATAATACTTTATTAATATTGAATCTTTAGTTGTGATAAATGCACCACAATAATGTAAAATGTTAGCATTACAGGAGACAGGTGTGGGGTATGTATACAGGAGCTCTCTGTGTAACCTCTGCAACTTTTCTGTAAACCTAAAACTCTTCTAAAGTTAAAAGCTTATTTAGGAGCCGGCCCGATGGCCGAGTAGTTAAGTTCACACTCTCTGCTTCAGTGGCCTGGGGTTTGCCAGTTCAGATCCTGGGCACAGACCTACACACTGCTCACCAAGCCATGCTGTGGTGGCATCCCACATAGAAAAACTGGAATGACCTACAACTAGGATATACAACTATGTTCTGGGGTTTTGGGGAGAAAAAAAAAAGAGGAAGATTGGCAACAGATGTTCATTCAAGGCCAATCTTCCCCACCAAAAAAAAAAAATTTTTTTAAAGCTTATTTTAAAAAAGAGAGAGGACCTGCAGCATTTGCTGAGAGATCAGACGTGGAATACAGGAGAATGTGAGGGGTCACAGCTAATGTTAGGCTTTGGATTTGATAAACTGAGTGAACATCAGTAACAATTAACAATCAGGATCACTGACGGGGGTGCAAATCTGGGAGATGAAATCAAGAAGTCTTCTAATCCTCCCTTTCTATCCCTTGGTGGACACAAGAAATGAAGATACAGATACAGTTACTACCTGATATTTCTTATTTCCATTTTCATAGAAACTTGCTCTTATAAAAAAAAAAGTAATTAAGAAGGGGCTGGAACTTTTAGATTTGCTTTTTGGAAAGATGCTAAATTGCAAACTCACTGTTCTATTACTGCGCATCTCAAGAGCAGATGCCTTTCCATCTCTACAAGTACATTTAGTCTTGGCAGGAAAAATGGCACCAAACAATGCTTCCAACAGCATCTTGGAAGAATTATTTTCAAATCCAAAGCAAGAGAAAAATCTGCATAATTGACTCTATTAATATGCCTGATATAATTAGTGTTACGACATATTTCTTTTATCAAAGCCACAAACAGACATAATGGGAATGAAATTTCAACGATCTTAAATCTAGATTTTCTAATCATAATTATTGCACCTTTCTTCCCAGAACGATTTCATCTCTCTCCCCAAATTTCAGAAGTTTTTTATCTTCATACATTTTTTCTTTTCATGAATATTTTATTTTCATTTGAACAATAAACCCATAGGGTAGAAACGAAAGGCGTCATTAATCTCGAAAGGGGCAATGTGGAATAAAGGAGAGAGCATTTGCATCTGGAAACAGATAGATCTAAGTTCAAAGCCTGGTTGTGCCCCCCCCCGCCGTCTTGTGGCCTTGCACTGCTAGCTTCACTCTAAAAGTCTCAAATGAGACAATAGCTATTTGCAGGGTTGTCATGCAGACTAGAAATAATAGTAATAACAGCTAACATCAACTGAGCATTTTCTGTGTGCCAGGCATGTCACATAGATTAACTCATCTCATCATCACAACACTATTGTGAGGAAAGAACTGCTACTGTGCCCATTTCACAGAGGAGGAAACTGAGGCCCAGGGAAATTAGGTGAGTTGCTCAAGATTGTGAAAGCCAGGATTTGAACGCCAGTGGTCAGGCTCTAGAAGCTGTGCTTTGAGCACCTAGCAGACAATCAAGAGACGGTGCTATCAGTGTAAGCTTCATTTTATAAGTGATATCAGAGTCACAGAAAATGCTGCAGACGGCCTGGGACTAGGATGCCCACACCAAGGCAACACCCTCAGTGGTGAGAGACAGGGCGAGCTGGCAGACAGGAGAGCAAAGGCAGGACCACCTAGTTCTTACTCTGCTTCCATCCTCACAGTCAAGGGAAGAGATCGCGGGTTAAACGGAAGAGGAGAGACTCTCTTGAACAGATGGAGAGATGCAGCCGGAAGGCAGGTGGCTAGATAGGGTTACATCCGGCAAAGTGGCCATTACTAAAGAAAGCTGGCTGTTGGCTTAGCGGCAGAAGGGAAGGTCATTTTTTGGCAAATGCCATCTCTGCATTTTGAATGAGGACAAAATGAGCTGCCTATTAAATCCACTGATAATCAAAAGCGGAGGGGATCAGGAAATACACTGGCTCAAATGGTGAGGATCCAACACTAACGGAAAACTTTGGCTGCATTAATAAAAGTATGGGGGGCGGATGGGGGGCCGGCCCGGTGGCGCAGCAGTTAAGTTCACATGTTCTGCTGCTCGGCAGCCAGGGGTTCGCCGGTTCAGATCCCGGGTGCAGACATAGCACCGCTTGGCACGCCATGCTGTGGTAGGCGTCCCACGTATAAAGCAGAGGAAGATGGGCACAAGTGTTAGCTCAGGGCCAGTCTTCCTCAGCAAAAAAGAGGAGGACTGGCAGTAGTTAGCTCAGGGCTAATCTTCCTCAAAAAAAAAAAATTAAAAATTAAAAAAGTATGGTATCCAGAACCAGGGAGGTGATGGTCTCCCTCTGTTCTGCACTAGTCAGACCCCACCTGCAGTCACATCTTCAGTTCAGGGCCTCACATTTCAGAGGGATAAATCAGAGCACACACAAAGGAGGGTAACCAAGATGATGAAAAAACTAGAAAAGAGGACAAATGAGAATGGTCCAAAGAATGAGAACAATTGGCCCGGGAAAAAAGAAGTCTTGGTGGGCATAATGGCTGGTCTATTTAACACTCAGCCCATTATTCAAATAGTCAAGAATAAAACATTAGTTTCCATAACGTGGTTTCTAGGTTGCTCACACCCACCCACTCCACCCACCCCAAGCCGACCTGTGCTGACAACCACCTTCCAGACTCTGAAGCAGGACCTGCTTCACCATTTTCTCCAGTTCCCTCCAGCAGAGACAACTGTTCCAAGCATCCTCCACACAGCCCTAGCTCTCTGCTGAGATGCCTGCGGAGGCCTCTACCAGGTGCCCTCATAACTCATCTGCTCACACGACTGGCTTCCCCACTAGACAGCTGCTTCTCCAAGGGCAGGACCTGTGTCCCACTCATCTTCATCTTACCAGCTTCTGTCACAGGGCTTGGCACAGAAGGGGTACTCAGTAAAGGCTTAAGGAACATGGGAACGAATGAATGAACAAATGAATAAAGAAAAGAGACCAATGGCAAAAGCTGTATGAAGACAGAATTGCTCAACCCATCAAAGAATTTCCCAAAAATCAGAACTGCCTCCCGGAGAAATGCACTCCAGGCTGAGATGGAGATTCGAGCTGCAATTCTCAGGATGCTGGGTGGTCGTTCTTAAAGGGCACTAGTCCAGACGACCTCTGAGGATGCTTCTCCTCCTGGGGCCTGCAACGTGTACTCAGACTAAATAGAGAAAAGAATGTTCCATTTGGAGTGTTTCTTTTTTCCTTCCTTATTATAAGCTCTCGACAATACTATGCATCAGAAAACATTCAAATATCCTTTATAAAAGGACAATTCAAATCAGTGATGGTGGTAAAACAGTGCCTAAAATTTGAAGAATTCCTTTTAAAAGGAACTCAGGCTGCCACTTCATCAGGCCTGGCAGAAACCACAGCACTGCTCTGCAAGAAACAAGAGCCCAAACCTGTGCAGCTGAATCTCCACTAATGCACAGCCTGGACCAGTCTTCTGTCAAAGAGGAATCTAAAGATTTTGTTTAAAAAAAACAACTATCTTCTGGATACAAAGCTTCAGTTATGCAAGACAGATAAGTTCTGGAGATCTATTACAAAGCACAGTACCTACAGCTAACAATATTGTATCACATACTTAAAATTTGCCAAGAGAGTAGACCTTAAGTGTTCTTACCACACACACACACAAAATAACAACAACAATAAAAAAGGGGGCAGGAGGAAACTTTGGGAGGCGATGAATAGTTTATGACCTTGATGGCGGTGATGGTTTTATGGGTGTATACTTATCCCCAAGCTCATCGAGTTGTACACATTAAATAAGTAGAGCTTTTTACATGGCAATCATACCTCAATAAAATGGTTCTAGAAAAAATCAAAACTATCTTCCAGAGAGAGTCCCTTGGCATGGAACAAAATCTACTCATTCGTTCAGCAACAACTTACTAAATGACGTCCATGTGCCGGGCACGAGACCAGCCCAGCCCACGGCTGTTGTTCAAATGTCTACGGGAAGGGAGAGGAGGACGGCAACGTTCCCGAGCTCTTACCCGGTGTTCATTGATGAGAAGGTCCCGAGCGGCATTAAAGATCAGTGTGTGCAGGTGCTTCGAATAAAACACCAAGGTATAGTCATAATCAAAGCCGTAGATTTCAATGTCAGACAAGCTCATCTCGTTGTTGGCGAAAATGGCATCTGGATTCAACAAGTTGTTCATAATTGAAGGAACCAACTCTAGAAGTAAAGGAAAAAACTAAATTATATCCTATGACAAACAAGGGTTAGTATGATTTCTAAATAAGATGAGTCAACTAAAGTGTAAGAGTGATTTGCTTTACCATGAAAACAGGATGCTGAGTGAAAGAAGCCAGTCACAAAGGACTACACGTATGACGACATTTATATGAAATGTCTAGAACAGGCAAATCCTAGAGACAGAAAGTAGATCGGTGGTTTCCTAGGGCTGGAGGGGCGGGGAGAAATGGAATGACTGCTGATGGGTATAGAATTTCTTCTTGGGGAGATGAAATGTTCTAAAATTGATTATGGTGATGTTTGAACAGCTGTTGTGAATATACTGAAGGAGAGACTTCGAGTGAATTGTACAGTATGTAAATAGTATCTTAAAACTTATTAAAAAATAATATTTGCTTTAATATCACAAAGAGTCTTATTTAAAAAATAATATATGCTAGTTATAGATTTTAGAAGATAGAGAAACGTATAGATTATTTAAATGTTACACATCACCTCATAACCCAAAAAAAAACTATTAACATTTTATATATTTGCTGCCAATATTGTTCTACACAGTCATGCATCACTTAGCGATGGGGATCTGAGAAATGCATCGTTAGGCAATTTTGTCATTGTGTGAACATCAGAGTGTACTTCCACAAACCTAGACAGTATAACCTACGACACACCTAGGCTACATGGTACTAATCTTACGGGACCACCATCATATTTGCAGTCCGTCATTGACAGAAACGCCGTTATGAAGCTGGCACACAGACGGTATATATTTTACATAGTTCAGCTCACACGGTATATACAGCTTTGTATTATGCTCCACAAATTTGATATTCTATCATGATTGTATTCTCCTATCATTACAGACTTTCTGAGGATATAACTTTAAACCATTACATAAGATTTTGGTACATAAGGGGCCTGCCCAGTGGCACAGTGGTTAAATGCACCCGTTCCACTTCAGCGGCCTGGGGTTCACCGGTTCAGATCCCAGGGGTGGACATGGCACCACGTGGCAAGCCATGCTGTGGCAGGCATCCCACATATAAAGTAGAGCAAGATGGGCACAGATGTTAGCTCAGGGCCCGTCTTCCTCAGCAAAAAGAGGAGGATTGGCAGCAGATGTTAGCTCGGGGTAATCTTCCTCCAAAAAAAAAAGATTTTGGTACATTAAGGTACCATAATCAACCTATTACTCTATGTTATACATTCAGGTTTTTCCTATTTTAAAAAAATAACACCACAATGAGCATCTTCATATGTTAATCTTTGCCTTTCAAATTATTTCAGATTGTTTATCAGAAGTGTGATTAACCCCCAGCATACCATCAGGGTCCCCTGGATCCAAAGTCAGTTTTGAGTTTCTTTTTTGAGCAGTCCTAACTATTTGTGAGGATTGCTATTTCATGACTTTTATTCTTTCTTGGAGCTCTTCCAAAAACTCATTCCACCTTACAATTTCCATGAGTCCACTGGACCCTTTTAAAAATCTAAGATGCAATATGAGACATTAGTGATCTTATTTTTCCAACATCTTGAAACATTTTGCTACTTTATCATTGTAGGAATTATTTCATCACTACTCATCAATTATTCCCACCCATGATTTTTTTAAAAGACTAAATTAAGAAAGCAGGAGAAAGACAGGAGATGGTGTAAGATGATGCAATTGTGAAATAAATCATCACTACGACATCATCCTTCAGGTTACTCACTGAACTGCCCAAGCAGTACATCATTTTCAAGAAGGTAGAAGTCTGAAGATGCCATCTTTGCAGTCATTTTTTTTTTTACCTTTCATGGAATACAGTCGAGAATTCCTAATTTTTCATTTTCTACTCATAAGGGCAAAAAGAATAAAACTGACAGAGGAAGACATTTCACACTTATTAGATGAGTCAGAAGATGAATGCAAAGAGATGGAGAGCAGCTCGCTGGGGTCTAATGATGATGGGTAAATTGATCACAAAAGTTAACACCTCAGACTGTGAGTCTCCAATGACCACATCCTGGATGAAATCTAGGATCAAAGACTGCACAATATATTTCTGAAGACACAAAGGAAACATGACATTCTCATCCAGTTAGTCATTCCACGGGGAGCCATTTAACAAGGAGAATCTCACCATGCAACACTTTGTGACAAGAACACAGATTGTCGTCCTATTTTACTAAAGGGGTATGTAAGAGTATTCTTTCACCTTTTGTGATGTTTGTGCACCAAAATTTACTTGAAACAGCTCATAAGTAGACAAATGCTGAAAACAGGTGACTTTTCGGAGATGGGTACAAAATAACCAACACACGCACCCAAAATATCGAACGATGTCTTACTGCTAAAATCCAATTGTCCATATTTTATTACTCTTTACATTACTCAGGACAACCTCCTGGCTCCGTTTTAAGAGCTAATATTTATTAAGCACTTATCATGTACTACATGTTATCACAAGCACTTTATATTACTCCTTTAATCCTTGTAACAACCTTATGAAGCAAAGACTATATTATTCCCATTTTCTATATGAGGATGCTTGAGGCACACAGAAATTACATAATCTGCGGAAGGACACACAACCACTAAATGGCAGAGCTGGGATCCAAACCCAGGAAGTCGGGCTCCAGCATGTATGCTCGTAACTCTCTTCCCCAGGATTATAGGAATCAACAAACATTTGAGAAGGGTGCATCTTTTTCCAAAATAAAATGGAGTCAATCCTTCATCATTTTGGTGCTTACCACAGAGTCTACAGTGTTCCCCTCCCCTCTGCTCACTTCTTTCTGACTGGGAATGGCCCACGTTGTCCACTTTTCTTCTAAGGGGCCAACTGAAATACTCAAAAGGTACTACTTTCACAGGGTGACAGCTCCACTCGGGGCAGTACCAGCCGCAAAGAGGTATTCTGAGCATGTTTCAGAAGGATCCTTAGAGCTTTGGGGCTTGAGTCTCTTCGAGAACCTAACAGAAGTTATAGAATCCTTTCCCCAGAAAAATGTACATACAGATTTCGCAGAAAATTTCGGGGAGGTTGACCCCTGAAGCCTACTCACAGTCAATAGGGAAGGTGTCATATTACAGAAACCTTTACACCCCGACCCAGAATGTCCAGGCAAAGGCAGGCAGGAAGGAGCGTCTGTCTCCCACTGACAACCTAGACGTGACTGAGTCTACTGAAAATCCAGTCAAGATTCACCAACAATTTCACTTCCACACTAGTTTCTTTTGTCAAAATCAATGAGACAATAACCTTGGCTTTTTTTTTTCTTTTGCAAATAAGACCAATCTGCGGGTGGTAAACAGACATTTTAAGAATTTGAAGGCAGACGGTTCAAAAGAAGGAGTCCCGAGGAAGGAGAAGCTGCCGGTCTTGGGCATCTAACACCCAAAGATCCCCTGGTCTTACATAATCAATGGGCCACTGCAGATGATGCTATTTTCTGAATATGACCTTCACGCTGCATTGTCCTTGTGAAGTAAGTGAAGCGGGATCACTTACAGAGTGACCGAAAGCTCTGCTTTCCCAAATGACCTTTCCAAGGGAAGTTCTAACAGCGCGTTTAAATTAGAAATTTATATTTAGAAATGGCGTTGACAATCAAGTTTATCTCCCCTTTTACTACCTGACAAGATATGTGAAGCCCTCTAGGAAATGCCACGACGATGGAAAATCAGGAACAGCACATCTGCGAAGGCTGCCAGGAAGCCCCGCTGGAGGGAGGGGCTGCGCTGCGGGAATCACACGAACCCCAGCACCGGAAAGCCCGGCTGCTTCACCTGTCATCACTCCAAACAAACGGGAGGAACACCAGAAGCCTAAAAGGGATCTCAACACCCCATGCAACCACTTCAGAAAGGTGCTAAGAACAAAAGGAAAATTACAAGGCAAAAGAAAATGCCAACCACTCAGAGAGAGAAACCACCTGTCTAAACCGTAGACTGTGAAGTATAAACCGAGGGCCCCTGACCAGTCGGTTATGTACTTCCCCAAAGCAGAAACAAGAGGGGGTACGAACTCAGAAAGTGAAGTGCTTCTGTACCTGATGGATGATGACAGCAAGACTATACAACTGGTACAAAGAGATGGAGAGACAGCGCTGACCGGAGCGCAGCGCCAGCGTGGCCGCCCGAGGTGGGAGACGAGCCCCTTCCACCGGGCAGCACAGCAGGCTGGGAACCCGCTGGCACGCTCGGCAGCTTCCAGTTTCTCATCTGCTAAGCCCACAGGGCACTGGGAAACGTGGGGAACAACCCACAGGGAAAATTTGTAAGCTTCCTGGGGTTTTTTTGGTTTGGATTTTTCTTCTTACTGTGGTAAAATACTCATTACCATCTTAACCATTTTTTAAGCGTATAGTTCAGGGGCGTTAAGTACATTCATAGTGTCCTGCGACCACCGCCACCATCCACCTCCAGAACTCATCTCATCTTTCAAAACTGCAGCTCTGGACCCATGAAACCGTCACTCCCCATCCCTCCTCCCAGCCCCTGGCACCACCATTCTACTCTCTGTCTCCATGAATCTGACTATTCTAGGTACCTCACGTGAGAAAAATCAGATGGTGTTTTTCTTTTTGTGACTAGCTTATTTTACGCAGCATAATGTCCTCAAGGTTAATCCATGTTGCAGCACGTGCAGAAATTTCCTTCTTTTTGAAGGCTGAATAATATTCCATTGGATGTATATACCACATTTTGTTTATCCACTCACCCATCGATGGACACCTGGGTTGCTTCCACCTTTTAGCTGTTGTGAATAATGCTGCTATGCACATGGGTGCACAAATGTCCCTGTGAGCCCCTGCTTTCACTTCTTTAGGACATACACCCAGAAACAGAATTGCTGGATCATACAGTAATTTGACTTAATTTTTTGAGGAACTCCCATACAGTTTTCCACAGCCACTGTATTTTCTGTTTTGCTTTTTTTTTTAAGACCACCACAGAAGAATTCCTTCCTTGCCTAAACTTTACCCCTACTATTGACAGAGAATACAAATGAAGTCAGAACTTGGGAATAGAAGTCAGACATTTTCTACCTATTCAAGGAAAGATTTTAAAACTCTGTAAAGATCTGAGTCTTAGAAAAACAATTTTTGCCAAGTACCTCATCCCCATCAACATTCAGAAACGCTAAATGACTCTCTCTTAATAAAGGCCTCGAGCCTAACAGAGCAGCGTGTGGGGACAGCACCAAGTAGAAATCCATGGCCTGGGTCATGTAAAGGAATATTCCTAATATCTTCAGAAAGGCAACGTGACTACCACTCAGCCCTTGGACACACAGCACTGGAAAGAAAGCTCTAAAGTGTGCCAAGTACAGTACTCGCTCTCAGCATTAACCCAGGAACTAGTCAGATGAAGAGAGAAGGGGCATGGGGGATAGGTCTGGCAAGCTGAGGTCCTAAAGGCAGCCTGCAGTAAGCAATGGCTGTGGGCACTGGTTGTTGGTGCTCGCCCAGGGTGGCTGTGCCATCTCCCGCTCACTCACATTCAGTTTGTCTCTCCTTCCAGGCACATGGGGAGGATTACACCTCACACCCCTGGCTCTGGCCAGCTCTGGCCAACAGACTGTGGGCAGAAGTGACACGCCTCACTTCCAGAACAGGGCGTACTCCCTTCCCCCACTGCATCTACCATGGAAGCATGTGCTATGGAGAGACCACAAGATGGAGGAGCCTAGAAGCTAAGCCACCAAGTGGAGGCAACTGCCCTGGAGAGCCGCCTGCAGCCCCAGTAGACTTCGCATGAGCAAACAATAAACTTTGGTGATAGCTGTCTGTAGTAAGCTGCTGAGATTTTGGTGTTGCTTGTCACTGCAGCATAACCTGGCCTAACCTGACTGATACATCTCCTATCTCTCCAGTACACTGGATTTCTTTGGGAAACCACCCCTCCCCAACATTCAGACTGTATGTTCCACTCCTCACTCCAGAAAGAGAGCACATGACCCAGGCCAAACAGAGCACCTGGATTCCCTCACCAACACTGATTAATTTGGGGCAGACACAGGACCCCCTCTAGCTAATCATCATCACACTCCCCCTGCAGCCAAAGTGAACCAACAAGTCCAACCAAGGAAATTTCTGGATTTGTAAGCAAATTTCAAGAAAGAGGCATTCTTTTCTTCATAATTTGGACCTAAGAGGACATGAATCTGGAAACGCCAGAGGCCATGGCTAGGAACCTGAAAAAGAGGCCAATAAGGAAAAAGGCAAGGTCAAGAGAGAGAGGAAAAGCCACCCAGTGACATCATCTAAACTTGGATCAAGCCACACTTGAAGCCAGTACTACCTCTGGATTTTTCAATTACACAAGCCCATAAAATGTCTTCTTTAAACATTTTTTTGCTTAAATTAAATCAGTTCAAGTTGGGTTTTTCACTGCTTGCAGCTAAAGGAGTCCTAACGAAAAGTTCATTTCAAGGATATTCAGCCACTCAAACTTCTTAAATTCTTACTGCCTACAAATTTTAACTGTTTAACCTGGCATCAAAGGCAGTCCCCATTTAGACTTTAATCCTCCTTTCCAATCTTGAATTCTCCTTCATGTGCCCTAGTTTCAGCAAGACGGGTAATCTACCACTCTGTGTTCTCCAGAATATACTGTAGGAGAGTAGTGACTTCAGTCAAATTCGCCTGGAATATTCGGTCTCTCTGTCTGACTAAATAAACACTGGTTAGCTTTACAAAAAGAATGTCAAGTAAGATTTTCCTTCACGCTGTGCTGCAAAACCAACACTATGTGTATCAAAGAGTTAAATTTACTTAAAAAAATTTTTTAAAGTAGGAAAAATATATAGATTACTAATTATTTCACCTCTGCATAGAATGTAACTTTCTCAATGTAAAAGCAATACAATAAATCACAAAAGGAAAATATCAACAGA
Organism: Equus przewalskii; assembly: GCF_037783145.1. Lineage (NCBI taxonomy): Eukaryota > Metazoa > Chordata > Mammalia > Perissodactyla > Equidae > Equus > Equus przewalskii. The sequence goes on from NC_091859.1 coordinate 27,904,453, forward strand.
TCTACAATGTAGTTTTTAAACATCTGTGTATCTAAAAATATCAAAAACAATAATCTGGGGGGAAGGTTATATTAGACAGAAAATTAAAAGATAAACAAGAAAGGGCTAATATCCTTAATATAAAAAATCCAATAAATAAAAAGATATATCTCACAAGAGAGGAAATTAAATGGCTAATAAATGGAAATGTTCCACTATTCTAATTATTAAAAAAGCAAATTAAAACAATTAGACAGCAGCTCTCTCTGAAACGTGGAACTACCAATGGTTTTACTGTATTTCATTTACTTTTTTTCCCCTAATAAGCACGTGTTCCTTGCCGAAGGAATAAAAGGCAGGCGCCATTTTCCTCCTATCAGCGTGCAGTAGCATTTTTGTCGCTATTGTGGTTATTTGTATGTGTTGTTTCCGGGGGTCTACTCTTGTTCTGTTTTTAGTGACAGAACACAGGGCTGGCAGTGGGAATGGGGCAGCCTCACCCCTTGCTGCTTAAGACTATAAATCAGTTGGAGCTTTCTGGAAAGCAGGTTGGCAATAAGTACCAAGATCGTTTTAAAAATATTCATCCCCTTTGACCCAGTAATTCTCCCTCTAGGAATCTATGTTAAGGAACATTCAGAGATGTGGATAAAGATTTATATAGAGAGAGATCCTTACAGAGACACTAATAAAGCAAAAGCTGGAGAAAACGTGCTCCACTTGGAGGCCCAGACATACATGCCAGATATTTGAACTTAGGAACCAAAAAGTGTAAGAAGAATATGATCAGTTGAAAAAGCTGAAATGCACTCGAAAACCGTTGAAGTTTAATTTTCTGGTAATGCAAACCACAAACCCAGAGACATTAAGATGACATTTTTCTTTAATTAATTAGGATTTTCCTTTTCAGTATATGTCCTAGACTTCAAGCTGTTCTTCTAGAAAAAAAGAATATACAGAGCTGAAATCCCTGAAGAAGAAAAAGGAAGGGGAGGAAAAAAGGGAGAAAGAAACAACTTTTTTTTCTAGACAATTTTAGAGCTTACAAGAAAAGAGAGGGAAAGCCTGCATTTTCCCCCATATACCACCACCAAGCTTTCTGTGCATCTCCCAGGGCTCAATGGACCAACAAGTTATCCTAGTGGCCAACAACCACGTGCACTTGCTGTGTGCCAGGCACCGTGCGAAGCAACGTACACAGACCTCACTTAACATGTTACTATGCCCACTTTACAGAAGAGGAAAATGAAGATGAGGCAAGATACCAGCTCAAGGTCCCATTTATTTTTTTGTAATATATTTCAATGTTCCTACATCAACAAAAGTTAGAGCAGATTTAAAACATTTGTTTTTCCCTAATTTGACCAACTCTCAACTTCTGCTGTATTTCATAATAGTCATATACTTCATGAATATTCATAAATATTCAAAATATTTTATGAACTATCTCATATTTATCATGGCTTCAAATGCTCTTTGAAAAGTTCACATGTAGATTGAAAACAACTAGGTTTCAAAATTTCTTTTTAAAGTGTACATATAGATCAAAAATACATGAAAAAAAGCATAGGGACTTTTTCTTTCTAAGGTGAAGCAATATTTACATCCCCCGCCACCGTCTCCATTCACAACAGACAAAACAAGCATCCAAGGAATCCTATTCACAATAAAGGGGAACATCCGTGGGGTTCCTTGCCCAGCACACCCCAACTGATAGATAAGACGTGACCCTCCCCCACCTCTAAACACACAAGTCCTGGGTTCTCCGGGACCCTGCCCCGCCCCTCCAGCCGTCGATGTTGGTCCAGCGTGGGACACCTGCCTCGAGCTGGACCAATCCTGGAGTCCCACCTCCGGGGTAGGTACCCGACTCAAGCCAGGCCAAACCAGACTCCGTCCCTTAGTTCTTTGTTTCCATTTCATAGCTTTATTGAGGTACAAATGATGAATAAGTTACACACAAAGGATACAGTTCAATGAGGTTTGAAACATGGATACACCTGTGAAGCTATCATCCTAATAGAGACAATGAGCACATGGAACAGCCCCAAACATTTCCTGCACCCCTCTGAATCTTTTCCCTTCCCCTCCCTCCACTCCTGCCCATCCCCAGGCAACTACTATTCTTCTTTTTGTCAGATTCATTTGCATTTTCTAGAATTTTATATAAATGGGATCATCCAGCACGTAGTATTTTGGTGAACTGGTTTTCCACTTACTAAACTGGCAGGAATTTTTTCAATAAGCACTTACCACACACCTACTATGTGCTAGACACCATACCGGGCACTGTGCAGAGGGATTACACATAAATAAAATAGCAAAGCACCAACTCTGTCGTGAGCAACAGCACAGGCAGTGAGGGAGGCCGAGAGACGGCGCGCTGACAGGCGGAGATGAGAGGAACTTAACACAGGCTGGCAGTGCCCCCCGAGGAGGCGGCAACTCCAAAGTCATTTTTATTGCATCTATTAATCGAAAAAGAAGGTTTCATTTGTCCATTAGTTTAGATATTTTGCATCACCTCCAGGGAAAATCAATCCATGACAAATGGAATTACTCATCTGAATAATTAATAACGCATATGACATTTACACTACTCCCACCAAAACTTAAAATTACACCTCTCATTACTTTGTAAGGAATATCTGTAATTCTGACTGATCCACAGAAATTCAGCATGCTTCCTGAAGTTCCAAACACAAAACTACATGCAACTGAAATCTGAACTACACGCAATTTGACATAAAATTACAGTCATCCCTCAGTATCCGAGGGAGCTTGGTTCCAGGACCCCTGAGGACACCAAAATCCACAGATGCTCAATTCCCTTACATAACATGCACAGTATTTGCATACAACCTCCACACATCCTCTCATATACTTTAAATCATCTCTAGATTACTTATAAGGCCTTACACAATGTAAATGCTACGTAAATAGCTATTAAACGTACTGTACTGTTTAGGGAATAATGACAAGAAAAAGGTCTGTACGTGTTCAGTATAGACACAACCATCCACCGCAGGCCTTTCAATCCGCAGTTGGTTGAACCCACGGAAGCAGAACTCATGGATACCGAGGGCCACCTGCATGTATAGCGAGAGTTTAATGACAAACTAATCTTAAGATAAGTCATTTAATAAAAAACAAACGTACGTGCTCAAAAGAAAAGCACATTTGTTTCAAGGGAAAAACATCTTAGAAAAAGAAAATCTAATCCTGTCAAAAGACCAAATACTCGGCAAACTCTCAAGACTTCACCGAAGTACAGAGCAAGCAGAAAGGGAACAAAACTCAGCGCCTTCCATGCGCAGTGCCCTGGACGCTTTTCTTTGGCTACCTCAGTTAACATCACAAGAACTCTGAGAGGTCAATACTGCTATTCCTAATGTGCAGATGAGAAAATGAGACTGAGAAGGAAGTGGTCCACAGTTGCACAGCTGTCAAACAACACAATGTAGGTCGACTGCCTGGCAGAGTACTTGGCACATAGTAGGTGCTTCATAAACGCCAGTCCCTTCTTCGTCTCTCTACTTATCCACTCAACTAATATTTTTCCTAGATCGGCATGAGCTGGGAAACCCTCCCTCCACACCGCACTCCCCCCTTCAGGGGATCTTTGAGGTCAAAACTATTTTTATAATAATACTAAAATTTCGTCGGCAGGATAACGTCCACATCCTAGTCCCTAGTCCCTGGCTGTGACTATGTTGCCCTACAGGACAAGGGGGAATTAAGGTTGCAGATAGAATTGGGGCTACTTATCAGTTGTCTTTAAAGTAAAGTGTCCTGGATTATCCAGGTGGGCCCAATGTGACCAGAAGGGTCCTTAAGTGTGGAAAAGGCAGGCAGAAGACTCAGCGTCAGAGGGATGCCACGTGAGAAAGGCCGACCAGCCACTGCTGGCTTTGAGAATGGAAGGGGCCCTAGACCACAGAATGCAGGCAGCCTCGAGGAACTGGAAAGGGCAAGGAAACCCTCTCTCCCAGAGCCCCCCAAAGGAATGCGGTCTTGCCAACACCTTGATTTTAGCCCAGTGAATCCCAGTTCACACTGCTGACCTCCAGAAGTACAAGACGGTAAATTTATGTTGTTTTAAGTCACTAAATTTGTGGCCATTTGTTACAGGAGCCATAAGAATTTAGTACAGAGATGGTCTGCCTTTTTCACTCGTTCGCTCAGCAACGTACGGTGGAGCTTTCCAGCACGGTGTCTGACGCTGCGACAGACTGAAGGCAGAGGCCGATCTGAGGGTCCAGCTGTCTTCTATTAATCCCCACATTACAGAAATTTGCAAAAAGGTGAAACCATGTCATTTTTCTAAAGTTCTTTCATTTTACAAAATAGTCACTTTTCATAAAAAGTATGTCATTGGGGCTGGCCCCGTGGCCGAGTGGTTAAGTTCGCGCACTCCGCTGCAGGCGGCCCAGTGTTTCGTTGGTTCGAATCCTGGGCGCGGACATGGCACTGCTCATCAGACCACGCTGAGGCAGCGTCCCACATGCCACAACTAGAAGGACCCACAACGAAGAATATACAACTATGTACCGGGGGGCTTTGGGGAGAAAAAGGAAAAAAATAAAATCTTTAAAAAAAAAAAAAGTATGTCATTAATGTTACCAGGTAACAGATTTCTTGTTACTTTAAATTAATAAATGCATATTTTAAAAATCTCTCAGTTTTGGTTTCTAATACAGTCACTATCAGTATAAGCTATACAAACAAAAACTTGGGGATCTTCAATAATTTTAAGTGTGTCAAGGAGTCCTGAGAGCAAAACGTTTGAAAACTACCCTAGCCATGCCTGCCCTGCTCGCTATTATAACTAATGTAACCAGCACATGGATGATACACAAAAAATATCTGGTAAATTAAATGGAAACGCAAACAACGTTCTGATATTGATATTAATTGTGTTTCTGAAGTAGATTTTCCTGCTCAAGAGAGCAAAAGAAATATTCCAATCTACTTGGAGAGTTATATTTCTAAACACAAACTAAAATTTTATTCAAGTTTATATACTAATATCTTATAAATTCATTTAATACAAAACAGCTCCTCAAAACCCTAGTAAACTGAAAAAGATGAGTTTTTCAAAGGTAAGGACCAACCCATTAAAGCACAAAAATTTCCTATAAAGCCCAGCCTGGGAGCCAGCCCAGTGGCATAGTGGCTAAGTTCACATACTCTACTTCAGTGGTCCAGGGTTCTGGGGTTCAGATCCCAGGCATGGACCTACACACCACTCATCAAGTCACGCTGTGGCAGCGTCCCACATACAGAACAGAGGAAGACTGGCACAGGTGTTAACTCAGCAACAATCTTCCTCAAACAAAAAGAGGAAGATTGGCAACAGATGTTAGCTCAGGGCCAATCTTCCTCACCAAAGGAAAAAAAAAAAAACCAGCCTGATCAACCAGCTCACCTCTCTTTCTCTCTGCAACATCTCAACTACATAATGTGCAGGATTGAACTTTTTTAAAAAGTAAAAATAAAAATGATCTTTTTCTCTGAAGCACTTCCTAATGTGTGACAGGCATATAAACAAGCAGTAGAGGGAGACAGGGCTCTTCTCCAACTGGCTAAGTGCATTCTTTTAACAAGTGGGAAATTATAAAGAAATTTTTTAAAAGCTTTTTTTTCCTTTTTTCCTTCCTCTAAAATAGATCTTGTCAATATAGGACTGACACAGTCTGGATCTGGCTGATGGGAAACTTCACGCGAATTAACCCACATTGGACATTGTTCTAACAGAAGTACGATGCGTACCACAGAAGAGCTGATTGCTTCCCTGCACTTTGAACCAATCAGACAACATGTGACTTCCCGTGGTCAGGACCAAATATGGAGAAAAGGGATAACGACAAACCAGAGTGAACGCAAAAGCAAGATTTCAAAATAGTGAAGTCCGAGGGGAGGGACAGTGATGATGTATGATCGCCATCTTCATATTTAAGCAGCCACCATATGGGAGGGGAATTAGAACTATTTTCTGAGACAGGCCATCCAAAATAAAACTGCAGCCTTGTGATCCTATGGCAAAGTAAAGCAGGTGCCAGACGGCCACTAACAAGGGCTGTGGAAAAAGGGATTCCTTCTTCCAGCGGAGGACTGGACTCGAGGGCCTCTCCAGGCCCCTCTAGCTCTCTCCCATCTTAGGAATTTCTTTCCTACCTGAAAATGTGAAAATTATTATGTGGTATGTTTCTCCCATAAGCCCTTCTGCTACTTTTTCCTGTGGCCACAGGATCATCAATATCATATGCCTAAACAAAAGAAGACTTTTAAATACATCATGCTATTTTTAAAACACAAAGCAAGGTATAAACACCGTACGAAGGAACTCACATCCCCACCAGTCAGCTTAGGAAAGAAACCGCTGAAGCCCCCCCACTTCGACCTCCTCCTGCAGAGGGAACCGCTGCCTTCATTTTGGTCTTTATCATCCTCCTGTATTTCTCCAGACTTTTACCATACATGTGGATCCCTACAAGCAACCTGTCCTTTTATGTTTTCAAATCTTTTTATAATTGGTATACATCTGCAAATTGCCTTTTTTACTCACTATTATTTTTGTGAGAGGCATCCACGTTGACATATACGCATAGCTCTAGTTTAGGAGCCAACATACATTTTCTACAAAGGGCCAGTTAGTGAGTATTTTGGGCTGTGCAGGCCTTCCAGTCTCTGTTGCATCTACTCAACTCTGACATCGCAGCACAAATGGAGGCAAAATACATAAAATATAATATATATATATATATATATATATATATATGTGGAAAGAGACAGCAGGCTAGATCTGGCCCGTGGCCAGTACTCTGCCACTCTTCATTCAGTAAACATTATCTCCTTTCAACGCCATTTCAGTGTTCATCTGATATTAACACTTGTTGATTTTCCTTGGTTAGCATTTGCCCAAGATCATCTTTGCCCACTCTTAATTTCAACCTTTCTACATCTTTGTTTTGCGGTGTGTCTCTTATAAACAGCAGCCAGGTAGGTTTTGTTTCTGATATCTCATCTGACAATCTGTCTTTCTAACCTGAGTTTATCATGACTACTGAGATAGTTGGAATTATTTCCACCATCACATTTTATGATAGTTCCTGCTTTTCTCTGTTTCTCCCACTCTCTTTTGCACTGATTTCTGTACTGCCAATATTTGTTTAGATTAACTCACCTGTCTACCAATCTCTCCATTCTCCATTTGGGCCTGATTTGAAGGGCTATTCACCCATGACGAGTTTGCAGTTGCTTCTATCAGGAATCCCAGAACACTATCACGCTGGGATCATTTAGTTAATTAATCACTCTTCGTTAATTTCTCAGCTTGAGATTACAAGCAGAGTAAATTCAAACCCACTCCCATGTGAGCACTAGCCTGTGATTACAGCGTCAGAGGGAGACTCCCACAACCTCCCCACCCACATAGAACAACATCTGGAGTACAGGCCAAGAGAGCCAACTTCCCTTCTTGTCTCCCTGCATGGAAGGCAGCCGTGTGTGGGGCCCAGATTCAGGGGAGAGTGTCAGACAGTGTGCACGTGTGCCCCCAAGGCAGTGAGTGTGTTCGCTCCCAGCAGGCACAGCCAATGAAGCCCAACCACGCTCCCGGGACGGTGACACCTTCAGAGCGGCTCGCCACTCTTCATTTTTAGTCCCTGTGCTTTCACTTCAGTTTCTCAGAGCTCAGCTATGCAGTCAAAAGAAAGGTCTTTGTATATTTCTCAGCATGTGAGTTATCCCATACAAAACAGTCTGTGGACTACCCATCTAGTCTACCAGCTTGCCAGAAGCCAAAATCCAAAAGAAGAACTCTGAAACAGAGAGGATATCTGTTTCCACATCTTCAAGAGCTCAGGAGAAGACTGGTTTCCAAACCCAGCTCGTGAAAATACAGAACCCTGGGCCCTAGCTCCACGCCTGATGAAGCAGAATCTCCGGGGGAGGGCCTGGGACTCTCCATCTGCGAACGAGCTCCCCAGGTGATTCAGATGTGCCACCAAGTTTGAAACGACTAAAAAAAAATTGTAATTCTACTTACCTTCAAAGGCTGGCAACAAAATTATCACTTAATCTCCTTTTTACATTTTATCTCTTTCTGCTTCCTAATTATGCTACCCAGATGCCCCAGTGAAAGAGGACGATGAATTCTAGATTTCAGCCCCTCCCTCTTCGCTGGTGATCACCTCGCCAGCGCCACGAGTTACAGAAACACTCAACACTCAGAAGTAAAAGTCAGGCCAAAAACATGCCGTCATTCTGGGCAGACTTCTTGATCTCATATGCAAATTTTAATCCAGAAAACAGTCCCCATGCTGAGTCTGCCTCCATAAGCATCCCATCATACGTCAGTCCTTCCCACTCTCTTGAAGGGTGAGAGAGGGCTTTAGGAGCACTAGCTTCACCAGATGAGACCAAGATGCTCTGGAAACCCCTGAAGTGACGAACATAATAGTTTGCGCGTGTGCTTGTGTCATTTGTAACTGTGCACATCTGTCTATCTTTGTAAAGACAGAATACACAGCTTTCTCCAGATTTACGAAGGGTCCCTGGCTCCATTATCCTATATCCCTGTAGCAGAGAAAAAGTATATGGTTGTACAATCAAGCATCTTTGGGTCTTATTAATATACATTCTTGCTACCCAAATTACTACAACTTCCCAAAGTATATTCTTTAGAGCCTCTATTTTGAGCTATTATCTCAAAAAAGGGGCTCCATGGTCAAACTGACTTGGGAAGTGCTATATCCACATCCTCCTTCTTGGAGAGTCACGCATTTTAAAGGCTCTGATAAGCCCACATGTAAAGAAGCTTCTGTAACACATGCTTTCCACATTTCTTTAACATCTCTCAGAAGATGGTGCAACACAGTCTGAGAAACACCGGCCTAATATAAAAAATTATCTCACAGGCATCTTCTTAACACAGCGCAGTTCCCTGAGGGAGGGGTGTGCATTTTATGCTGATTCCACACACACTAAGCTTACCTCATTGCACTATGCACAATCCTTACTAAATACAGAATTTCTGATTGAATATTAAATGCTCTCAACTGAGAACTTTGAATAAATCCTTCAACACCCTGTAAAAGCTTCTAACACTTCACACCAATCCCCATAGCTCTTTCTACAACTTAATACACTTCATAGCCCCAGCCAAACATTCTAACTAGACCAGGCTCTGAGCTGACTTCTAAAGTAGGGGGAAATCCACTAGGCTCGTCAAAGGCATGGCTGGAGCAAGTCTCCTTAGAGGACTCCGGTACTTCCATTCTGTACCTAACAGAGCAGGCTAATGATCTGACGAGAGTTCAGGGAAAGTCAGGGATCAAGTTCAAAGAAGATGCACACAACATGCAGGATAACAGGCAATAACAGACCACACACAAATATATCCATCCCTTTACATTATAATCGCACGATGATTTCTTAGAATTCACCCTTTTAGGACAAGGTTTCTCAACCTTGGCACTAATGCCATTTGGGGCCGGACTATTCTTCGGAGGGTGGGGGGACTGTTCTGCACATTGTAGGATGTTTAGCAGCATCTCTGGCCTCCACCACTAGATGCCAGCAGCAGCCCCTCTCCCTAAACTGTGACCAAAAAAATCTGGGTGAGAACCACAGTTCTATGGGAAATTTTTGCTAGAGGTTATAAACTAATATTTCTTTTCCTAAAAATACAGAGAACCTTTTCTTAGAGCTCAGTTTGATACAGGATGCATAAATATTAATGAAGTGTGCTATTCTGGATGGGATCCTGAAGCAGAAAAGGACACTAGGTTAAAAACTAAGGAAATCTGAATTAAGTACGGACTTTGGTTAATATTGATACACACTGACAATGTATCAATATTGGTTCATGAATTGTGACAAATGTACCACAGTCTCATGAGACAAATAATAGGGGAAACTGCTTGTAGGGTTCAGAGAAACCACACAATTTTTCTGTAAATCTAAAACCAATATAAAGAAACTTATTAAAAAAAACTTTTTAAAAATTAAAATGGAAAAAAAAGAAGGGTGGAAAAGAAAGGGTAAAACAGAGAGTAAAAATCCTCTCTTTCCTGAGCAGGCCTTGTTCTGGGAGACCCTCCAAAGGGAAGACACCTGACAGGATTGTTAGGATTACGACAAGAGCTCAAATGGCCAGCAAGCAACAATCAGGAAGTACGAAAACAAAATTCTGTTGTCCTCTTGTAAACCGAAAAAAAAAAAGAAACTATATGTTTTTGTATGAATATCAGCATTTCTTCTGACGTCTCTCCTACAGACACAGCCCAAGCGTCAGCCTCAGAAGCATTTCCCGCATCCCCTGCATCCCTGAGCAGTTATCTGCTCCGGGGTCCAAGCCCATGGAGCCTGCTGTTTATCTCCCCAAAGCTGGACTGTCACTTATTTGTTTACCAGTCTCCCCATCCATGCAACACAGGTCTCAAGCTTGGCACAGCCAGGTGCTCAGCCACTGTGGGCCCCACCCTCTCAGATGTGTCCGTCTGTGACTTAACAGCCTTTAAGCCCACTGCTACATACTCAATAAATGATTGGGGAATTAACGCAAGCCGGGTGCATAGACTCGTACAGAATTCAGCTAACGGGGGTGAGGGAGGCTCAGCCCCAGACAGAGCAAAGAAGGAAAAGTCAAATCAAAGCCCCTGTGTTCTCAGGGGTGAGACAGGAACCACATGTGCATGTGCTGGGGGCATGAAGATGGGATGGGGCATGCTGAAACCTGATTCACAGACCTGTACCACTAAAGATCTTAGACGTTACTTAGTCCAGTGGCCTCATTCCACAGTGAAACCGAAGTCAAAGAGATCAGATGGCTTGTTCAAGGCCACCCAGCTAGTTACGGTGCCGCCCTAAACTGAAGGAGACCTAGACCCTAGAGCTAACTAACCCACCTCCACCCCTTACTAAGCAAGTGTCTAAGATTGAGTTATTTAATAACCACTAACAATAGCTACTCTCTACTGAGCATCTGCTGGGCGCCAAACCCACCCTAAAAATCCTCACATGTTATCCCCGTACTACAACTGAGAAAACTGAGGTCAGGGAAGACAGTAACTTGCCACCAAGGTCACAGAGCTAATAAACCTCAAAATCCCCCTCAAGCTGTCATATTCCCAAATCCCGCTGGGATCACCACCCACCAAAGTCCAAACTCTGGCTGAGGCTGATCTTCAGCACCCAACGCCTCAGCTGTCTCATTCGCCAGGCACTGTTCTGAACACCTGCCACGGATGGACTCACTCATTCCTGGTCACGATCCTAAGATGTTGGTACTACCAGGATCCCCATTCTACAGATGGGGAAACTGAAGCTTCGCGACCTCCCCAGGGTCTCACAGCCTGCAAGCGGCAAATCTTGTCCATAAAATAAGAATGACAAATATTTTTGCCAGCAGTTTCTCATAAAATATGACATTATCCTTCAACCAAGCAATGGCATGGCATTGAGAGAAATGACAACATATGCTCACCCAAAAACCTGTACACAGCCTTACTTGTAACAGCCAAAAACCGGAAGCAACCCAGGTGTCCCTTAACGAGTGAACTGTGGTTAAACAGCTCGCTGTGGTTAAACAATGGCACATCCATACCAGGAAATGCTACTCAGCAATAAAAAGGAGTGCGCTACTGACACAATGCACGTGACAACGTAGATGACTCTCCAGGGAATTACGCTCAGTGAGAAAAAAGCCAATTCCAAAAGATTACATACTGTATGATTCCAACCATGTAACATTTTTGAAATGACAAAATTGTAGAAATGGAGAACAGATAATGCCCCAGGGTTTCACGGGGCATCAGGAGGGAGGTGGATGTGGTTTCGAAGACAAAATGAGGGATCCTTGGGCTGAACTGTCCTGTATCTTGACTGTGGTGCTGGATACATGAACGTACATGTGATAAAACTGTACAGAACAAAACACACACACACATACAAGTACAACTAGAGAGCCGTGAATGCGCTCTGTGGGTTGCAGCAATGTCAACACCCTGGCTGTGATACTGTGCTATTGTTTTGCAAAATGTTACCACTGGGAGAAACTAGGTAAAGGATCTCCCTGTATTCATTCTTAACAACTGCATGTAAGTATACAAGTCTCTCAATTTCAAATTTCAATTAAAAAAGTCTTGCCTGCCCAAAAGCTGGGTTAGACAATCTATATTTCTTTCATTTAAGATCCTGCCATTTCGGATGTCTCCAAAGGCAGTCTTCTTTCCAACACACCACACAACCACTTCAAAAACTGATGCAAAATGAACTCGGAGCAAAGGAAAACCAAGAAAAAAAGTCCTATTTCACAGAAGCCTGCACTGCAAGCCACTTGGAGTTCCCTCAGAAAATTATTCCAATTGGTGAAAATAAGCTTCTTGTTTTCTTTCATTAAAGTGACTTCTGGCCAAAAGATGGAAAATGTGATCCTACAAAATGTTCTCTCTCACCAAATATGCTCTCCCCATCTCTATGTGCCACCTCAACCTCTCCCCCGACCAAAAAATCAGTATACAAATTGGGGTTCTAAATCTTCCCTAAAAGATGTGGGCCCATGGATTATCACTGGCCCTTTACACGAGTTCCCAAATGGTCAGCTGTTACGGGAAGGCAGACGAGCGCAGCAAACAGGACAGTGGGTTAGGGGCCGAGACAGACCCGAGGTCAAGGTGTGACCTTGGCCAACTTCCTTAACACTTGAGTCTCACCTTTCCCATCTATAGGATGTGGATGTGGCACCCCCATGGTAGGTATGGGAAGAACGCAGGAAGACAATCTAGGTGCCTGGCAGTAGTATTTACTCGGTTCTCTTTTGGTCTCTCCGTTTCCCTCAGTAACAACCGACCCAAGCAGATTTTATGTTCAGCGGGCCATAAAGGAGTCACTCCTGGACCCCCTCCTCACTGAGGTTAGTAGACAGCCCACAACTCCCATCCTAGACCCCCTCCTATTTCAAACACAGCAAATCTTACCCTATCCCCTAAAAAAAAAAAAAGAAAGAAAGAAAATAGATCAGCCTCTGGACACTGCCACCTGCCCGGTAGCCCGGCTCCCGGGTAACCCGCCGCCTGCCGGACTCCGGCTGTTAGCATTATCACTGTTTGTTAATAACAATACCCAACGGTGCGTGAGGGTGACCGCCTCCCAAGAGATGTCTGTGGACCCCCCGGGAGAGCCCAAGGCCCTTCCAATACAGATTACTGGCTACAAAATCCCAAAAATTTATAAAGCAGTTTTCCCAAGAGAAAGGCAAGCATTGCAAAGTTTCTGGAGGCGCATTTTTCCGCGTTTCCCGCAATCGCACTGCAGAGGCGATGTCGCCCGCGGTTGGGGGTGAGGGCGACCGAGGGTCACCATTGGGGGGGACCGGCACGGGCTGGAGGGTTACTGCGTGGGAGGGGACCCGGCGCCGCAGCCCGGCGGGGAGGACCCCCCCCAGGTACCGGGGCTCGGGGCGCCGCCGCACTCACCGTCCGTGCTCCTCTTCGCCTCCTGGTAGCGCTCCCACAGGTAGCGCTTCCTGTCCGGGGCGGTCCCAGGTGCAGTGCAGAGGGGCCGGGAGGGGCCCGCGCGCGGCCGACCCCGAGCCGCAGTCCCGCAGCCGCCCCGCAGGGTTGCCGCCGCCCCCCTCGCCCCGGCCCCACGGGCCACAGCCACCGCCGCCGTAGCCATGCTCGCCGCCGCCCCACTGCGAGCGCGGCCACCCGGCAAGAGCTCTGCCCGCGCTCAGCCCCGCCGGCGGGCGGCCCGCTGCGTCGGAACACGTGGCGGCGCGGCCCGCCCCTTCGGCCGCCGCGGGGCGGGGCCTGAGTGGGGCGGGGCCTGAGTGGGGCGGGGCCTGAGTGGGGCTGTGGCCTGAGCGGGGCGGGGCCTAGTCCGGCCCGGCTGGGGGCGGGGCATGGGCGGGGCCTGCTGCGGTCGCTTCCCCGCCCTGCTGCTCGCTGAGGTGGCCGTGCGGTGGGGCAGAAGCCGGGTTAGGCCGAAGCCACGTGGAATGGGATGACTCATTGTCGGCCCTAGGCCACTAGACGTGGTCCCGGCGCCGGCCGCCGAGGTCCGCAGCACCTTCCTCCCGTGGTCTGGGGCCGTCCCCCAGGACTCTGGCCGCACTGACAGGGTGCCTCTGGCCCCGGCTTCAGAAGGTGACCTCTGGATCTCCCCTGGATCTCTGGGGCGGGTCTGGGACGTCCCCGGATCCCCAGTTTGGATCCTTCTGGGGATGCCCGTGAGGAGGCAGCGGAGCCGAGGCCCCATACGTGGGCTGATGTGTTCGAATGGTACACCACTGCTCAGCCTAGAAGGCCAGTGCCCCCCCAGAGATTTCTGCCTCGCAGGGGAGGCCTCGAGACACCGCCACCCAGCTCTTGCTCCTGCCCACGCTCACGGGCGCGGTGCATCTGCCTTCTCTCAGACCTGTCAGGCTGCGCCTGTTCTGTGCCTTGTGGTTCCACCAAAGCCGAATACAAAACAGGAATCCCCACCACCATGAGACATTTCTGTGTGGAGTGAGTCAGACTCGGATCCTGCAGGACAGACTGATGCGACCCACCCAGAACCCGCCTGAGAATCACTAAACTGCGGGGACTCCCCAACCTGTTGGTCACCGTTGAGCAGGGCGCTGGGTGGAGGACCGGGACTAATTCTCAAGGTTGGCACTCTGCCTGGGAGACCATTGTGCCATATGTGAACTAGGTGGGGCACGATTTAAAACAACCCAAAGCACTAGTGTATGCTTAAATTGTGGGCTGGAGGGGTGAGGAGATGCTTCATGGGTAAAGGTGGTTAGACCGTGACAGATAATAATAACTACTATTTACTGAAGGTTTGCTGTGTGCGTTCACTCTTGCAGTGCTCTCAGTAATCCTGAAAAGTAGGCACCATAATTTCTCCCATTTTATAAACAACAAAACTGAGGCTAAGAGAAGTAAGATAACTTTTGCAAGGTCACACAGCTGAGCCCGTTTCCATTTGGCTTTCTAACACAGTAGGTGGGATTTAGTGGGGTGGCAAGAAAGAAGGTAGCCAATAAGTAACCCTCAACAGTTAATGGGGCAGTAGCTTACAAATCACTGATAACATGAGAGACAATTAAAATGTTTGCAACAGATACGATATCAAATCCATGGACTCTGGTACTTTAAACTTACTTTATGGTTTTAGTTTATTCCAATTCATATCTTTTCTCGTTTATGTTTCATAAAAAAGGTTTGGCAAGAGCAACTGTAAATTTTGTTTACATAGAAAATTAATTCATGAATTCAAAAGAGAGAAACTATAGCAACATAACAGTAACACAATTAGAACTTTAATAACATTGTTTCAGTATATTTTCAGCTTTGGAACCCTGTGAGATCAACGCTCTTCTACTTACGATAAAAATGTGAATCACTTAAAAATTGCTCTTTTTGGCTAAAATCTATTAAAATATTTTAAGGGGCTAAAAATAATCAAATCCTCAGAGATTGATTACCATCACTCCTAAGAGTCTTAAAAGAAAATATCCCATCAAAGAGTTCTAAATAAAGACAAGCAGAAAAAAATTAGACACAAAAGAGCCATGATCATTTTTATTCTTTATTAGTATCGTTTGAGGTCTTCAACAATTTTGCTTCAAACTGAGATCTTCTCTGCAAAGAAACACTTCTGAGGAACTGAACTGTAATCGAGGCTATGAAAAAGCCATCTTTCTGAGATGAGTTCAGATACAGATTCCCAGGGATCATTTGTGCAAAGAGGCCCTTGCAGGGGATGCTGGTAAATCACAGTGGTTTGGCCTTTTCCCTCGTGCTTTTAGCTGACAAAATCCTTTGCTATGAAAGCTTTACTACACCATCCATTTTACCCAAGGATAAAATCTTAGAGGAATAATCTTTCTTTGATGCTTCTTTTTCTGGGCTATTTCCTATTTCATCATTATTTTGTGTCTTCCATCGAGTCTTTTCCTTAGCAGAAATGGAAATCATGGGTCTCAAGACCTTTTTCCCTTTTCCGGAATCCCATTTTGATTTATCTGAGACTGTTTGAGGTGCCAAGACCATGATTTTAGCCCTCTGAAGCTTATCCTCGTTCGTGCACATTGCAGAGCTGTATCAGAACTGCACGAGAACTCTGAGAGCTGTGGTAGGTCAATTTCACCTAGTGCTCACACTGCGAGGCGCCATTCCTAGAACCCTCGGAATATTGCTGGCTCATGCCTTGAGGCCAACATCTCCTGCCCTGGATGTGCTGTTTCTCTCAGAAGGCTGCAAAGATCAAAAGTTATCAAGAGGTCATATATATACCATGAATAACCAGAAGCATGCTTCTTTTCAAGACATAGAACAGAAACTCACTGTAGGATTCCATGGACCAACGAATGAGAAGATACCAGGTAGGTCACCCTTAAATCAAGTGATCTGTACAAATAGCCCGCTGCCTCAATCATGACATGATGACAAGAGTCACTTACCAATAATTGACCTGCTGGATATTTGAGAGTAAGAATATTAGAATTTTTAAAAATTACTCCTGGCTTCACATATTTAAAAGAGAAGGATAAAAAACATTTACAAAAGGCGGCATTGGAACATTATCTATTGCAGTTTTCCTGCCAAAACCAGGATCTAATTAATCTGAATCTAATTATAAGGAAAGAGTCAGACAGACACAAATTGAAGGACACTGGGCATGGAGGGTAGGACAGAACGTGATCTATGCTCTTCAAAAATGTCAGTGTCATGAAAAACAAAACAAGCCTACAGAAATGTTCTAGAAAGGAGCAACCAAATGCAATGGAAGATCTTACGTAGGATTCTAGATCAAAAAGTAAACAGCTATACAGAACATTTACTAGGACCTTTGGGGACATTTGAATATGGATTGTACATTAGATAATCTTAGGTGATGGTTGAATTTCCTGGGTTTGGTCATTGTACTGTGGTTATGCAGGAGAATGTCCTGTACTCAGAAGACACATGCTGACAGATTTAGAGATAAAAGTGTCAGATGTGCAATTAACTTCCAAATAGTTCAGAAAAAAAGATACGTACGTATGTATGCGTCTGTGCGTGTGTGTGTGAGAGAAAGAATGCAAATATGGCAAAAACATTAACAATTGGTGAATACAAGTGAAGGGTATATAGGTGTTCATTATACAATGCCAGATGCCATTGTCAATAATTTAATATAATTCTCTAAAATGTGTTAAAAGTAAAAAAAAAAATACATTTTACAATCTAATTTGCAAGTGGTACTCATTTATTCATTTTACCCATTTACAAGACTGTTTTTAAGGGGCTGAATTTATCCCATTGATTATAAACACAATGTAAGGCCAGTACATGTAGGGCATCCATCTGGATATGAGATAAAGAGACTGCCGGGTATTTAAGGGCAAATAACACTGACAGATGACGCAGCCAGCATCCCTGTATTAACTATAATAGTAACTGCAATTTATGCGAGTAATTACCACATATCAGGCCTGTGTAACCCTGTAACAAATAAGCTATCATCACTTGTCTTTTTTTTTTTTTTTTTTGGTCATTTATTCTGTTTAATAGTACACACATCCACATGGTTCGAAAATGAAAATATATAAAGATACAAAGTGAAGTGTCTCCCATCTCAGTCCCCATCTGTGCAGTCTTCTAAAACGTGCATCCTTCTAGAAAATTTTTAGTGCATGTTCGATGACTTTTAAAGATGAGAAAACTAAATGACGATACGTAACTTGCTCCAGCAACAATCCCCAGGGGGCCTCGTCCCCAAGCCCGCGCCCTTGGCTGCTGCCTTAGGCTGCCTCTTCCCTCACACCAGATTGTCCTTCTGAGTATCAGCTGGGGCTTCTCTTGCAGTGTAGCTCTGCGTCAGAGTCATGGCTGGGTCTCACATTGCCCGCAGCTATGTCTGGAAATCTGATAAGGACTTTCAGCTTTTGTCTCTGCTTAGCAATCTGTGGCAATTTTTCTTCTTTCTGAATTGCACTCATGACTCCTTATGGTGTTCCCAGTTGCCCCAATCTAGCTCAGCAGAATGCACTCGTGAATTACCCCCACCCCCACTCAGGATGGCCATGTAGCACTGGTCTTAACTGGCTTTATAAGGTAAAGCGAAGAAAAATAGAACCAGAATGTTTCAGGTGCTAACTGAGCAGGAACTCATTCTCAGAGATCCTCTGGACCCCAATAACCAGATCCCACAGACTGTCTGTTCTGCCCGAGGCCCTTTAAGAGCCTCTGACTTGCCTCAGGATTGAGATTGTCACACAGACTGGCTGCTGGTGTCCTCAACACACACTATTTCAGGCTCCCGCTCCCTAGACTCTCTCTTGGCCACACACCTTGGTTCCTCAGGCCCCTTTGCCCTCATGACCCATTCTGGGCCTGTACCTATAGCCTTGACCTCAGGACTTTCTTGGACACAATCTGATTCTTTCTGGTACCAAGCAGAGGAGCTGCCAGGAAAGGATATCCTTGCCCTGGGCCCAAGCCCAGTCCACCCATCCTCCCTCAAGGTGGGTACCCGCTGGGCAGCACTCTCCAGCCTGGCCGGTCCTCCCACCCCAAGAAAGAGCAAAGACCAGGATGGGTTCATCCAAATCAGAGAGAAGTCACTGAGCCTCCTTCCACTTCACGTCTTCCTTCTGGATGGGGAAGGGACCTAACATTTAACTGTGCACTCACTCTGCTGGTTGTTCGGCTTACATCATCCCATTATATCTTCAGAATAACCCTATAGCCCCTTTTGGCTGGCAAGAAAATTGAGACTCAGAAAGGTTATGTCAGGGGGCCGGCCCGGTGGCACAGCGGTTAAGGTTGCACGTTCTGCTTCGGCGGCCCAGGGTTTGCAGGTTCGGATCGTGGGTGCCGACAAGGCACCACTTGGCAAGCTATGCTGTGGTAGGCGTCCCACATATAAAGTAGAGGAAGATGGGCATGGATGTTAGCTCAGGGCCAGTCTTCCTCAGCAAAAAGAGGAGGATTGGCAGCAGATGTTAGCTCAGGGCTGATCTTCCTCAAAAAAAAGAAAGGTTATGTCTGTAAGCCCAGAAAATAGCAGAACTGGGATTCAAATCCAGATCCCCAGAATCCAAGGACCATAACTTCTAGAAAGGGAAAAAAAGAATACTATTCTCCCTGTTGCATTGGTGCCTTGGGAAATTTTCCATTAAAATACTGCTAGGAAGGAACCTTCAGTGACCTCTTGCATTTTGTAATTCTGGACTGAGTCACACCCACCTTATTTCCAACGGAGTATGAACTAGGGGCGGGAATAGGGAAAAGGTCCCACTATTCCCTTGAAAATCTCTTCTCAGATTTTAAATGGTAAGTTTTCCTCCTTTTTTTCAGTACTTAAAGTTAAAAATAAAGTGGTATATTCATTATTTCCTCTGGAAAGAGAAAGCAAGACATTTTATCCAAAGACAGTCCTTTTAAGTCCGGTCATGCATCACTTAACAATGGGGAGACATTCTGGGAAATGTGTTGTCAGGTGATTTTGTCATTGTGTAAACATCATAGAGTGTACTTACATACTCAAACCTAGCTGGTGTGGCCTGCTATACAACTAGGCTATGTGGTACAAATCTTATAGGACCACCGTCATACATGTGGTCCGTCGTTGACTGAAATGTCATTATGTGGCTCGTGGCTATAGCCTTCTGATGTACAATTTTTTCTAATTTTTTTTTTTTAGGAAGATTAGCCCTGAGCTAACATCTGCTGCCAATCCCCCTCTTTTTGCTAAGGAAGCCTGGCCCTGAGCTAACATGCGTGCCCATCTTCCTCTACTTTATATGTGGGACACCTACCAAAGCATGGCTTGCCAAGCAGTGCCATGTCTGCACCCGGGATCCCAACTGGCGAACCCTGGGCCACCGAAGTGGAACATGCACACTTAACCACTGTGCCACCGGTCCGGCCCCTTTTCAAATCTTTATTGTATTAAATTTAAATCTGTTCCTCTTGTTTCACATAATATTTGCTGTCACCAATAGGTAGATTTTTCCAGTGCCAGCCCTGTGTTTATTTCCTCCATGGCTCACAGCTGCAACTCAGGTGGTTGTCACCAGGTAACGAGGAAAATCTCAGGTATTGGTGGAGACACTCAGGAAGTTCCCCTGAATCAGTCCAGACTCTGTGGACACTGCCCAACAATGAGCTTCCCCACTGTACTCGGGTTAAGAAGAGACAATCAGAGCCTATATTCTCCATCCAGAAGACAGGCTGCACTGTGTCATGAGGAGGAAGGAGTATACAGTATCTAAAGGGTCTTTGTTGCAAGTGTCTTTTGTTTAAGTATACTATGTCTAAAGTTTCTCTGTCAGAAGTCCTTCAGTTTGAGAAATTAAGCTTGTTTGCTCATTCTTTCAATAAATGTATATCTATAAACAGATTAGGGATGAAGAAAGCTGTCTACACTGTCCCAAACAAAGTAAAAGGTTGCAATTGGTTGTCTCCATGAGCCTTCAATTTCTGCCTTAAAGAAAACAATAAAAGAGGTTATGTGCGTGTGTTTGGGGCCGTGGTGGTTGTGGGGCGAGCCTTCCCTCCACCCTTCTCCACTGAGACCATGGGCTACTCTGCTCTGAGGGACCTGTCTGCAGACGGCAAGCAGCGTGCTCTGTCATCTGCCTCCAGTACTGCATAAGCTCACTCTGTGCCAATTCAAGGAGCTGGGCCTGTGCAGACCCCACCCTTGGGTAGAGGAAACAAATTCATCGTTCTCTCTTACACAGGCTTTAGTGCCTACGACTCCACCAAAACTGAAGGTTCTTTGTAACCTCTGCATTGCTAAACGCAATGGTCTGTTCTCAATCTGATAGCCTTCTCCTTTCTTGGCTTCCATGATCTTATGGATTCTCAGCCTACCTCGGGAGCCATTCTTCATCTTTTGCTACAACTCTTTCCTCTGCCCACCCCTTAAATACAGGCATTCTCCCAAGTTCTATCTCCTGCCATCTTCTTGTCTTATATTCTTCTTGGCTCTTTTAACCATTCTACAGAGCTGAACCACCAAGTGTATGCTGAGGACTCCCAAATGTGTTTCTCCAGCTCAGTCTTCTAGCTACTAAGCACCAGACTCATACATTCCACTGTCTGCTGAATGTCTTCACTCAGATAAGAGACTCCAACTCAACATGCCCAAAATTAGCTCATCATGGCTCCCATTTCACCTCTCAACCTGTGCTTCCTATGTTGGAATGGCAACAGCATCATCCACCCAGTTGCACTGGCCTATGGTATAGCCATAAACTGGTGAATGCCTTTGACTGTCCCCTGTCCTCATCTCCCATACCCAATCAAGCACTGAGCCCCCTGGGGATTGTTACCAAACCAGGTTCATTTTTGCCCGCCACCCAGAAAGCCAAACACCCAGACGACGAGATTGCAGCAGAGAGAGAGTTTAATCACAAGGCAGCCATGTGAGGAAGCGAGAGCATGAGCCTCAAATTTGCTTCCCCGAAAATAGGGACTCAGGGATATTTATGGGATAGTGGGACAAGGTGGTCTGAAATGTGGAGAGAGGTGATTGGAGGTGAGGAGGGGTGAGGTAATTGATGATCTGCCCAAGTGTAGTCAGACTCCACGCCTCTTCATTGAACCCATGTTCACAAAATGGCAGCATGGGCGTGATCTGAGGGTGGAGTTTTTAGCCTCTTGACCTCAAAAGGTCGCCTATCAGACATCTCCACGGGCCCAGTTGGGTTGGTGGTCTCAACTGTCCTGAAGTGGACAAGGAGTTCTAATTCCTGAAAAACAGCTCACACACCCATTACCATGGGGCCCCAGGCTCCAGGGAGATGTTATCTATAGGAGCCTAGTGGGAGTCAGATAGCATAGTGCCTAAGCAGCACAGTTAACGATGGGTGGGGTAAACAGCTAAAAGCTATAATCAGTAATTGCAGAAAGGAAAAAAAACAGTACCTAGATGCTTAATCATCAATGGCTGTTTGCCGGTTTCAGATTTACCTCTGAAATCTCAAATGCAACCCTTTCTCTCCATTTCTACTATCCCTCTCTTAGCTAACACAGGAGACTCTCCAGTCTCCCCTCAACCAATTCCATCCTCTATTCAGCCATGAGAGTGTTGTATCTAAAATGCAAATCTACCCGTAGTGCTGGAAATCCTACAGCAGCTCCCCTGCCGAGCCCTTTAACGTGGAGACAAGATTTTCCACACCCTAAACCTTGCAGATTTCTCCAACATCATCTCCCAACTCTCCCACTTCTAGAGGTTCGCACCACCCTGATTCACTCCCTTGCCTTTGCTCACGTTGCTCCTTCTCGCTTGAAATGCTCTTCCTCACCTTCCTCACCTGGTGAACACCTGTTGGGACTCACAGCCAAGTCGCTTTCTCTGGAAAGTCCTACTTGTTGTTGCCTCTCTCATGTGCTTCCCCATGCTCTCTCCCGATGTCTGTCACAGCACATATCACAGTGGATTTCAGTTATCTTTTATGTGCTTATCTTTCCAAGAAGGCCACAAACTCCTAGAGCCGACGTACAGTGGAACGAGCACAGGATTTCAGGTGAGAGGATTGGGTTCCAAGTCCTCAGTCCACACTTATTAGCTGCAAGGTTTCAGAAGGTCACTTGGTCTTTCTGAGCCTCAATGATTCTAATATCTAATTCACAGGATTCTCTGATCAGTTGTCCTGGGGCACATCGTATGACATATCTGCTATTTCCTCAAGTTTAAAATTAGTTCAATCATCTCTAGAGTCCCTTCCAGGTTTAAAAGTTTTCTAAGCTGATGAGGGCTGTTTGATGTTTTCCTGCAATCAAGAGCGTGTACAAATTGATAACCTGTTAAAAATGGCTAAACCTACACAGCAAGTGAAAAGGAAGCTCTGTTAACAGTCATAAACTGGATCGCTGGATTAGCCAGGGTCCTCTGCTTCTGCTGCAAAACATACTACCTGATGCTCAGAGCACACTAAATGCCGGTAGCCAGGAGGTCCATCTCGACCGTGTTGGCACACTTCTGTTGCTAACTGTTGGGTTCTACCAAGACCAACAGTCAACTGGGTTTGTCAGTCTAATTTTGGTAATTGAACTAAGTATAGTACAAACTAATCAGACATGAGTTTGAAATGAAAGACAGCTGTTTTCTATGAAAAAAACAGGCTGAATGCTTTGGAATTCTTTCAAGTGATGAGTGGGCAAGACAACCATAAAAGATTGTGTCACTGCCTGGTTGCCCCGAGGAACTCAAGGGTGGGTTTGGAGGCATTTAACTGTTTTTCCAAATTGTTTTTTCCCTTTTGTTATGTTAAGGAGATGTAATCACCAACCACCCTGAACCAGACCAACCCTTGCCATGAGAGCGAGCCATGCCTGTGACCTCTGCCTTATTGTTAATGCAGAGATGTCCCCAGGAGGAACTTAGGTCTTGTTGCCGCAACCTGCAGTGTTTGTGGAAGTGTGTTTTCCAACTAAGCCTGCGCAAGCGAATGCCCACCTCTCCCATTTGAATATTCATTCCCCGTCTGAAATAAATGTCCCTGCTTCCCTTTGTTCAGGGAGCCCTGACTCTGGAAATAATTCCTCATGGTCTCCTATTTGCAGCAAACATACCTTACTTTGTGAGACAACTCCTTCTGGTGGAGGCGCTGATCTAACTCGCCAGGAGGGAGCCCACTTTGGTTTTGGTAACAACTGAGGGAGGAAAAAGGGAGCAAGCTAGAAGGATCCTGTGCAGACTACATCACTACTGTCTAAGTTCTCACCCTACGGAACTAGAAATTGCGGGCAATGCCTTTTGAGCAAGATGACATCTAATTCCAATCAGCAGACCCATTAAAAAAAAAAGACCTTGATTCTAAATTTAATAGTTTTGGGGGAAAAATTACGCTTGTATGTTTAAGTTAAAATTAAAATGCAAAGGTTGTCTATACCTGACTTTTTGGATTGAGGGATCCACTGCTGGGGAGAAGAGGCTCTGGCTGAGCTGAGCATTTTAAAAACATATGAGGTTGGGGCCAGCCCAGTGGAGCAGCAGTTAAGTTCGCACTTTCCGCTTCTTGGTGGCCCAGGGATCGCTGATTTGGATCCCGGGTGCGGACACCACGTCGCTTGGCAAAAGCCATGCTGTGGTAGGCATCCCACATATAAAGTAGAGGAAGATGGGCATGGATATTAGCTCAGGGCCAGTCTTCCTCAGGAAAAAAAAAAAAAGAGAGGAGGATTGACAGTAATTAGCTCAGGGCTAATCTTCCTCAAAAAAGAAAAAAAATAAATAAAAACATATGAGGAGCAAAGGACTGACTCACCCCACTGCAAGTCACTGGAGCCTTTGTTTAATTTCTTCCTTCTAAATTTGACTGAGATGGTTGGCGTTTCTTTTTTAAAAGAATCCCAGGGAGAGGGAAGTAACATACTTCATCCAAACCAAACAATTCAGCACAGAACACTCAGCTTGATAGAATGGAAAATGAAAAGAAACGTTTCTGGTTTTTTCTCCCACTGAAATGGTTTCTCAATAGCAGGTTTAAAACACTTGACAGAGAACAATAAGATCACTCTGTGTCAGAGGTAGCTGGGAACATAAACCAGAAAAACCCTCTTTTCGTAGTCAGGATTAGTACTTAAATCTCCGGAATTAATAGTTTTATTAGGTGAAGATTTGTTCTTGAAACTGGATCAAAGTTGAAAGGAGACGAGCTGTAAAAGGTACATTAAACAGAAAGAGATTTCATCTTTGAATAAGCACCTCATGGAACTGTGATCAGAAGAAGAAACAAAATTTAGGATTTATCACCCTCTCACAAATCTATCATTTTAACACACACTTACTGTAATCTCATGAATAAAAATGTCACCACTATAATTAAAATCTGAACTATCATTGCTGGAAGCCCACTGTTTTCATACCCTTGAAAGGATACACTATATTCTCCATGTTGATCAAATGTAATAATAGAAAAGGAAGGAAGGTGCCAAGACTTTCACACTAGTAATTAGCATTGTTAATCTGTAATCTGAACCCGAATCTGAAAAGTCAACTAAAGGTTACTGTTTTCAATAGGTTGAACTACAACTCCTGTAGTTTCTTTCAATGTTGTTATCCTGGAGCAGAGCCATCACTTCTGTTGGATACCCCGGGCCATTGTGTAAATACCCAGAAAGAAACTGTGTATCTACTCCTCACCCTTCCTGCCTTGATGGAGCATTTAAGTCCAGCCAGCACCATTTCTGATGCTTTGAGATACAAAGAATCAATGACAAGGCCCCTGCCCGCCCCCCCCCCCCCCCCCCCCCCCCCCCGGAGTTCACAGCCTGTTTGAGAGGTCAAAATACTCACATTGGAAAAAAATAGAAAACAAGCGTCAAAAAAGGATCCCTTGAGGGGTCAGCCCGGTGGCATAGTGGTGAAGTTCCCACACTCCTCTTCGACAGCCCAGGGTTTGCAGGTTCGGATCCCGGGCAGGGACCTAGCACTTCTCGTCAAGCCACACTGTGGTGGCATCCCACATCAAATAGAGGAAGATTGGCACAGATGTTAGCTCAGCAACAATCTTTCTCAAGCAAAAAGAGGAGTAATTGGCAACAGATGTTAGCTCAGGGCCAATCTTAATCACACACACACACACACAAGGATCCTTTGAGCCTCTTCATGACTCTGGAATATTATTTTGGCATATTGTGTCAGAAATCTCTTGTGATGACTATGCTAGAGGAAAAATGAGTCTAGGTTCCCAACACTCCCCGTGCTTTGCAAAAACCTTGCACTGGCTTTCAATTGTTCTTATGGTAACATCTGCAGGGGAGGAAGAACTATTCCTCTACCCTCTAGGTTCCTCTGGCTGGTCTACAAATTAAACTCACATGACACAGAATAACAGGAGAAAATCAAACAAAGCTTTGTAACATGTATATATGGGAGAAACCCAGGAAAACTGAGTAACTTGCCAAAAGGACAGAAGCTACCACTTTACATGCCATCTTCAGCTAAGGACAAAGGAGGATGTTGAGGGTAGTGATTTGGGACTTCAAAGGGGAGGAAGGCAATTCACATGGAGATGGAAAAGGAAACATTTAGTAAACAAATGCTTGTTGGGCCATCTAACCTTGATAAAAATGGGTGTCACCAGGTGCCTTCCTGTCTACCACACCTAGTTCATATTATACTGTAGTTAGCATGGTGATAGCTCCTTCCTGGGACAGGCCTTCTGTCTTAAATTCTTTTAGGCTGTTAGGGGAAAGGTCAGAGTTTCTTTCTGAGTCTTCTGTCCTTAAAATAATCAAGCCAAAGAGACACATTTTGGGGTGGCCAATTCTGATCTTTCACACATCCCAAATCCTTGACCAGTCCTAGGGGCATGTGACCAGCCCTGACACCTCTCTGACATCCTCTTTGTGCAGCTTCTCCCCCAAGTTGATCTCTGCATTCCAGCCACACTGGCCTTTTTAGCTCCTTCCCACTTTGCAAATTCTGTTCCTGCTGCCCAGATGACTCTTCCTCCCTCGCCCACCACTTTGCTTAGCAAGCAACCTCTCATCCTTCAGATGCAGTTTCAGTATCACTTTCTAAGAAGCATCCCCAACATATCTCCCTCCACTCAACACATTAATGTCCCCATTAGTCCTTGTATTTTGCCGTGATAGAACTTTCCACAGTTGTAGTTAAGCCATTGTGTATTTAGTTCTCTAACGACAATCTCCATAGTAGAACTTTTCACAATCGCAGTTAAACAGCTTTGTATTTAGTTGTCTGACAGCCATCTGCCTCAACGTGAGCTCATGAAGGCAGCATTGGTCTCTATCTTCCTGTTCACTGCTGGATCCCCAGGAACTCAAACAGAGATTGTCACCTGACCAAGATTCTCTCATTGACCAAACTCTACTCAGGCTCTCTGAGCTCTTTTTCAACTAGGCGCCACTTTCGGGCTCCCATGTTCGTCTCTTCATAGTCCCACTTTAGCAAGAATCCTGCTAAGTCAGTTCAGCCATCCTCAGTATCTGATCACTCTCGGTATCTAGCCAATCCCCCAGGCAATGTCTGATCACCCTGGTCTGCCTTCAGCAAGATGCCTGCTAGGCCAGTGTAGCCAGAATCCCCCCTTACCTCTGATGTTGCCTCTTGGTAATTTTCCATCCACTGACCCCTGCCCTTCTCCTTGGCTATAAATTCCCACTTGCCTATGCTGTATTCAGAATTGAGCCTTGTTCTGTACTGAGGTCTCTTTTCCTCTAGTTATAGTCTTAAATAAAATCTGTTCTGGGGCCTGCCTGGTGGCGCAGTGGTTAAGTTTGCGCATTCCTCTTTGGGGGCCCGGGGTTCACTGGTTCCAATCCCAGATGCGGACATGGCACCACTTGGCAAGCCATGATGTGGTAGGCGTCCCACATAGAAAGTAGAGGAAGATGGACACAGATGTTAGCTCAGGGCCAGTCTTCCTCAGTGAAAGGAGGAGGATTGGCAGCAGATGTTAGCTCAGGGCTAATCTTCCTCAAAAAGAAAAAAAACCCCTGTTTTTGCTGCTTTAAGGTGCAGTAAACATTTGATGAGTGAATTACGATAACACAAGTAATTAACACTAAAACACCCTTAACAATCAATTGCCTTTCTGAAGCGAAAGACAGAGGCAGTATGGTCTTTAAAGAGGACTGCTTTGACGCCTCCTGTTCGGTCACACTTTTACTAGAGAGGGCCTGAGACTTCTTTCAAAACGACTAAAGGTAAAGAGTCTCAAGTGTATGTGGCTCTGAATTACTTCCTATTTTCTGGAGTCCACTCAGGCACATTTACATTTACATAGAAATTTTCCATGAAAAGTAGGCAAAGGGACTCAGGATACGCCACCCCGAAATATGCCACATCGACGTAAGAATTATTTTGAGCTGAAATTATTTCGAGTTCCTGAAATCTCTTATGTACCTAAAAGCAGAGCCTCCCAAAGGACCCAAGCGTCATAGACGCCCTCCCCGGGTGCCACTCAGATCTTTTCTTCCGGGAGACAAGAAGCCAGCACCACACCCAGACAGACGCTGTCACAAACTACACATCAGCTATTCATTTTTTTCCCAGCAGGCACTTGCTTTTCCATCAGTGCCCTTCCTCCAACATTCCCCTGCTAAGTTAGGCATACAGACTCCAAGCTCTCACCTCCAATTGGAGTTACTCATCGCTGAATGCACCCATGTGTAAGCGTGATGCACATGCTAATAAACTCCCATTTGTTCTTGTCTTGTTAATCTGTCTTTTGTCAGTCTAATTTTACAGGGCCCCAGTGGGAGAACCTAGAAAGGTATAGGGAAAAAAATTTTTTTTCTCCCCAACAGTTTTGGTGACAAAGAGGGGGTTCCGCTGACTGGGGACACCTTGCTTGGTCCAGAAGCTACAGTTAAGAGATCCTGGGCCTCTGCAAAAGCCAAGAAGGTAAAACGTCTTGCCAAAGTCAGCCTCCCAGGTTTCTGTCTACAGGGTCCACTGGAATGGGGGTGATAAAATCTCTTTGTCTTTCAGTTTAATTTCCAGGCCCACCTAGGGACTCTAAGAGGGTTGAGGAAAAGTTTTCTTTCCTCTATAGAGGAAAACTAAAAACATTCCTTGCCTATTGAAGAACTGATTCAAAGGTCTCATAAAGCATCCACCTCCCTCCCAACGCTCTCATCCTCCTGTGCTGACGATACTGATCAACTCTCACCACCACGGATTAAAACAAAATACGAGAATCCCACAGCAACAATTGAACCATCTACAATCTTCCTGTGGCCCAGAAGTCGGCCTTGTGTTAAATGAATCAACTTCAATCAACAGCAGGAAAAAAAAAAAGGGGGGCTGGCCCCATGGCCGAGCGGTTAAGTTCACGCACTCCACTTCAGCAGCCCAGGGTTTTGCGGGTTCAGATCCTGGGTGCGGACATGGCACCGCTCGTCAAGCCACGCTGAGGCAGCATCCCACATGCCACAACTAGAAGGATCCACAACTAAAAATACACAACTATGTACCGGGGGCTTTGGGGAGAAAAAGGAAAAATAAAATCTTAAAAAAAAAAACAACAGCAGGAGATAAAAACAATAAAATTAGTGGCAAGAAGTGGTTCCTTACAGAAAAATACTTGATCATAACCACATTGAAAATTGACTGCAAAATTGAAATGTATTGTAAAGACTTATTTAAGCAGTCACAAAAACACCACAATTGTTATTATAGATGCCTTCTTATATGGAAGCAAATGAATATATCATACTTCCATCACAGACCAGACACCAAAATGGGTAACAGAATTTTATAAGAAGCAACTAGATTAGATACACCAGTTCCTTTTCCACAAGTTTTCTCTAGATTTGCATCTGCGTTTTCTGTTTGTAAACAAAATCCTTTAAGCGCTCAGCCTGGAAAACTTTACGGAAAAAAAGTACACACACACATGCTCCTAAACCTATAGACTGAAAATATTCTTTCCCTGCAGATATGAAATATTTTAAGCCTTTTTCCTCCTCAGCAAATGACTAAGCTAAAAGCAATCATGATTTTCTGTAAAATGGATAACAAACACACACTCTGGGACAGTGGTTGGTGTAGGTCAGCATTTCTCAGCCTCGGCACTGTTGACATTTGGGGCTGGCTAATTTTGGGTTGTGAGGGGCCACCCTGGGCATTGTGTTTAGCAGCCTCCCAGGCCTCTACCCAGAAATGACAGTAGCTCTCGCCACCCCCAGTCGTGACAACAAAAAATTTCTCCAGACTTTTGTCCTGGGGGCCAAAATCACCCCAGTGAAAATACCTCGTTTAGGTTGAAGTACAGATTGTGTACTTGTAGCAGTGAGATCTCAGGGGCCCTGACAGTGCTGCAAAGTTTTTCTAAGGCCAGCCCTGGTGGCCTAGTGGTTAAGTTTGATGCACTTTGCTTGGTGGCCCAGGTTCAGACCTAAACCACTCTGTTAGTGGCCATGCTGTGCTAATAGCCCACATGCTAAAAAATAGAGGAAGATTGGCATGGATGTTAGCTCAGGGCAAATCTTCCTCAGCAAAAAAAAGAAAAAATTCTAGTTGTGGCACTTATAGAAAATTAGATGTTTTGTATAAACACCTGGAAGAAATAAACAACATGCCCAAGGGTGGAGATGGCCAGGCTGGGGGCTCCACCTCTGCCAAGATGCACAAGGGCTGAGAGGTCTCTATCTGGCACACCAGTAACCCACTCCTTGGAGGCACAAAGGCTGAGAAGCTCTGCCCTGTGGGACTCACGCCCCTGCCTATCCCCACCCCATCCCCATCCCCACCCTCTAGCTGTGACCCATCTCCAGCTTACCATCCAAGCATGATTTGCAGCCTCCAATTCAACTCTCCCTTCTCCTCGATTCCCGAGTGTGGCAGCAACACTCCAGGCAAATGACAGAATCTATGAGTGGCTACTATTTGCAGAGCAAGCTAAGGGGCTACTGGGCCAAATAAGCGCTGAGACAGTAAAGGATACGGTCCAGCCACGCTGATCCCCAGCAATAGCAGAGCCTGGAGAGCAGGACCCTTCTCTCTTGGGGCCTTTGAGGAGTTCTTCAACAGTGACCCTGGGAGATGGCCCTTAAAATGTAAATAAACTCCGCCTAACGGAGCTGGTACCAGTGAAGAAGAAACACAACGTTCACTGCAAACCACAGGAAAAAACATCAACATTTGGTGGGAAAACTTCAGTGAAAGACTCGGAACTCCTCCCATGAAGGGGAGCAAGACAGTAATAAGAGAAGCAACAAGAAGCAAGAGGATGGAATGGACCCAACTCAACCCCTCCAATTAAGATAGAAGGCCAAATTTTTAACTTTTATTTCATTTTAAGTGTTTAATTTGTATCTTTAATCAGAAAGTGCCTTCACATCACTGGGCCAGGTCCGAGGAACTGAGCGCTGAGTTCTGTGACTAAAATCAAGGGAGGGCCCACATGAAAGGCCGTCTTATTTCTGGTCACGTGTTCCTTTGGTGTTGCAGGTGAAAGTATGAAAAGTCTACTCCCACAGAAACAGTGTCTTAAAACAGAATTTGAAGAAAGGAGGGAACCTCCACGGACAAGAGAACGACGTGGTTGGGCATGGTGCTCAGCCCACAGAAAAATGAGCAACAGGGTGGAAAAGACTTCTAAAACGAATCTTCCTCTTATGGGCTGAACGGTTGTGGCCCCTCCAAACTTCAGGTGTTGAAATCCTAACCCCCGATGTGATGGTCTTAGGAGGTGGGGCCTTTGGGAGGTGATCAGGTCATGAGGGTGGAACCCTCATCGAGCCCTTATGAAAGAGACCTCAGGGAACTCCCTGGCCCCTTCTGCCATGTAAGGACCCAGCGAGAAGATGACCATCTGTGAACCAGGAAACAAGTCCTCGCCAGGAAGCGGACCTAACCAGACACCAAATCTGCTGGCCCCTTGATCATAGACTCCCCAGCCTCCAGAACCGTGAGAAATCAATTTCTGCTGTTTAGACCACCCAGTCTATGGTACTCTGTTATGGCAGCCTGGACAGACTTAGACGTGCTCCTAATGCGAGAAGGTAAATAAGCAGCAGAAAAAGTTGAAAGTATGTGGACCAGGAGTTGCTTGCTTCAAAAAAATAAAGACATTTTTTAAATAAGCAAAGGATGCAGGCAAAACAAAGGGAGAAAGTCACCTGCCTCTAATAGAAACAGATCAGAGCAATTACCTAACTTACACAAGGTAGCGCCCAGGCTGATGCTCAGCTGCTTCCTGACAAGCAAACAGTGGGCCAGAGTGCCTGATTGTCCTTTATTTTTACCACCTGATTATAATATTCAATTCCTCGCTTCCTTTGGAATCTAGAAAAGAGAGATTTAAAGTTTTGCATCGAAGAAGCATTGCATTCATTCATTCAACAAACGTTCACCGAATGCTGGCGCCAGGGCTGATGCAAAGATGAGTAAGACTAATCCTGGCCTTCAGAGACTTTCCCAAGGGAAGAGGAGAGACTGGAGAGTGAAACAGAGGACTGACCATTCATGAAGGGTGTTGAGTACAAACGTAAGGGTTTGGGGCTTCAACATTGAAGAGTTTTCATTAAGAGAACGATGTGATCCGATTTGCATTTTAGAAAAGTCACCCGGGCAGAAGCGTGAAGGATGATCTGAGGCAGGTGAGGCTATAGGTGGGGAGAGAAGTTAGTCCAGAGGAAGAACGACGAGGGTCTGAGCTAATGCAGTGGCCATGGATGGGAAAGGAGACGGCAGAGTCTTGGCGTCACAGTGAATGTGACGGTGCTGGTGCTGGGAACGTTGGGGACAGCTTCACTTACAGTAGAAGGACGTGGTCAGGAGCCTGAGCTCTAAAGTCAGGCAGGCCCAGTAGTGGTCACAGGGGTTAGGCACAGAGGCTCTGCACTCAGACACCCTGGGTACCAATTCTGGCTCTATCACTTAAAAACTAGGCAAGCATCTTAATCTCGTAAACCTCAGTTCTCTTGTGTTCAATATGAGCATAACAGACTTGTTGTGAGGATTAAATGAGAAAATCCGTGTAATGTGCTTGGCACAGTGACTGATCATAAATGTCATTAAGATGATGCCACGGGGTCTGCCTTGGGTGAGATGGGAGAAGAAGCATTTTGTGAGGGAGAGGGTGTGGATGTGTTCAGTCTTGAGAATGTTGACTCCGAAATGCCCAAATACTTTGGAAGACTCGGATGGAGACATCCAATGGGCAGATGGATACACATACCTGCAGCTGATGCTAGAGGTCTGAGAAGGAGATGGAGAAAAGAGAAGCCATCATCTTATGGAACGATGGCTGGAGACCTCGGCACAGTTGAGGGTGAGGGGTTAAGACCGAGACAAGCATGGAGTCCAAGCACTGAAGCCAAGAGAATACCACTATTTCCACAAGAGTCAGGGAGAGAAAGAGGAAACCCATGAAAGAAAGCATAACCAGAGAAGATATCCACAGCGGAGGGCATCTCAGAAACCAGGAGAGTACTGTTTCAGGAAGGGAGCCATCAATACTGTCAAATACTTGAGCAGGAGAGGGCCAACGAGACTAAAACGTGCAAAGGGGCACATTTAGGATGCTCCTGATGACTTTCATAGGAGTGGACAAAATGCAGTTGGGTGCAGGTAGAAGTCAAATGACAGTAAATGGGAAGTGAGGAAGTAAAGAAACTTGACCGTGAAGAGGACACTGATGAAAGGGCAGCTGCTGATGAATGGATACAAAGTTGAGAAAGAGCAGATGACATTTATTTTACTGTGAAGTTACCACTGTCCCTCTTAAGACAGTTTACTCATTCTTCTCTGTCCTGTTTTTTTTAACTTTTCACTTTAACTTCATTTATCCAGCCCTACCCACCCCATTCTACAAGGCCCTCAGGATCCCACGGATCATTCCTGTAGGGCATGAGAGCTGACTCTGGCTACCAAGACAAAGGATCTACACATGGTTGAGAGGTGAGTCAAGGCGCACAGCAAAATATCTCCTGGGCTTAAGCAATGTTAGGAAAGATGTGGTCACCTAAGGGCAACCTTCACAAGGAAAAAGTCTTCTCCATTGTTTCAGAAGGTTGACCATTGACAAGGAGGCCTGGGAAGAAGGCATCCATGTATGGTCAGGTGCCTGTAATTCACACCCTCCTGCTCTAGATCTGGGGTGGGGCAGCCAGGCGGTAGAGATGACTCAGTCAGTATGCTCTGTGTTTAGATTCTTCTTTTGCAAGGCAATGGTTCCCTGTCAAGCTTTTGGCTTCTCTAAAGAAAGTCCTAGGCTCTTGCTCACAATGCCGGTCTTAAGAGGAACAAAAGGAGGCTTATGTGGCATCAAGTGTCTCAAAAATTACCTGCTGGGAGAAAAATAATAATACTAAGAACTCAATTTATTGAACTCTTTTAGTGTGTGCCAGAAATTCTGCTAAACACTTTACAAATAGGATCTCTTTTACCAAGGAGGAAATGAATGAGATACCAACATGTTAACCATGGGCCCAAGCTCTCACTAAGTGGCAGAAACAAAGCTAGAACCCTGGCAATCAGACCCCAGAGCCCACCATCTCACCACGACCATATAGCACTGGGAATTTTACCCTTGGATAATCTTTTATTTGGGCTACTCTTTTAAAGGCAAATACTCTTAGAAAGGTTAATACTGACTTGCACTTAAGTGTTAGAGATCACCAACATCACATCCTTCCTGGAGCAAAAGCTGGAAGAGGTCATCTTCTCAGTTAAGACGTCATCTTCTCGGTGAGAGGGGAAAGGAAAATTATCCCAAGGAGAGAGGAAAACTCAAAGTGAAAGGCAAGACAGGGAACAGGGAGGGGAGCCACAAAAGCACAACTTCACAATTTAACCTAGAGCGTCCTTGGCCGTTCAGTCAGCCAAATGCGCTGCAAAAGAGTGTAAGCCAGGCCAAAGGAGGGGCAGGTGTATATGTCTCTCTGTGGACTCACAAAGAACCTTCACTCACACCAACCTGTCGAGAGATGTGGTCGGACCTGGCAGATGCTAACACTGATCAGCTTCGGAGGGTAATCCCTACAACCCTCTTTGAAACACAGATGCTGAGAGAGTCTCTCCTTGACCAAACTTTGGTCAGCCTCTTCTGAGCAATGTTTCAACTAGGCCTCAAATTTGGACTTCTCTGTTCATCTCTGCATTGTCCAACTTTAGCAAGAATCTCGCCAAGTCAGTGTTAACTGGAATCCCCCACCCTTGATATCTGATCACCTCAATATCTGATCGAGCTCCTCATGCACCACCATCTCCCAGGCAGTGTCTGATCACCCTGGTCTGCCTTCAGCAAGAATCCTGTTGGGTCCATTTAGCCAATATCCCGCCCCCCACTCCCCACCCCATCTTACCCCTCATGTTTCCTCTTAGTCATTTTCCATCCACTAACTTCCCCCTTTTCCTTGTTATATTCAGAATTGAGCCCAATCTCTCTCTCCCCAGCTGCAAAAATCCAGGGCAGTGGTCCCTACACTACCACAAAGGCCTGAATAAAGTCCACTTGCCTTTCTTTAGCAAGGGTCACGAATAATTTTTCTTAACAGCTTTAACAATGCCTTATGTGAGGAGCTGAGGAAAGCCCCACACATCACAAGAGAACAAGAGGACTTGCTGAGAGAGGAGAGGTAGCAGGAAGGCATGGCCCGAGACATTGCAGGCTCTGGCTGAGGTCTTACAGAAGACAGACCAGTGGGGTGTGGAACCGGAGACACACACAGTACAGGGGCCCTGAAGTAAATACCCCTTCCTCACAAGGCCTGTGAGTGATGCTGGGAAACACTCACAATAACATCATCCTCCTTTGCATTTTCCTACCTGCCAAAACCTCGACACAGTTTGTGGGCTAAGAGCTCCCTTTGAATATATTACAGTCAAGGTCCTGACAAACAGATTGGAACAGAATTCTCAGGCACGGTGAGACACTCAGGGTGCTGAACAAGGCTGGAGCCAAAGAAGTAAGACACAGTGATGGGTGGCCCCAGACCTCCCTGCCACTGGTGTTTTTTGGCAAAGGAGCCACACTACTTGAAATAGTTCATAAAAACTTTTCACTATCTTTTAGTGTAAAAAACAGTAAATCTGCTAAAAATTCCATATTTTCTCCAAACTGGATGTTCTTCTCATCAAAACTTCTCCTGATACTTAAACATTCTTGAAAATTTTTTTTTTGGAAGACTGGCCCTGAGCTAACATCTGTGCCCATCTTCCTCTACTTTATATGTAGGATGTCTGCCACAGCATGGCTTGATAAGCGGTGCTAGGTCTGCACCCAGGATTCGAACCAGTGAACCCCAGACCGCCAAAGTGGTGTGTGCAAACTTGACCACTATGCCACTGGGCCAGCCCTGTTCTTGAAATTTTATTTTGGCAAGACAAGTATTTCCAGCAGCTAATCTGAAAATAAAACACAAGTGTGTTATTTACTGGGCATGGTAAATATTGGCTACCTTCATTGTGCTATCAAAAACAGTTCTCATAAACATCCTTTATTTTATGTAAAAATCTATCCTGGAAGATACCAAACAGAAGAGCTGTTTATAACATGAGAGAGTTATAACCTTCAAAGTGATTTATAAGAAAATGTGTGGACATCTCTATAAAGACACTAGAGCACAGATCTCAAGCTCAGCACCACTGACCTTTGGGCTGGATAATTCTTGGTTGCAGGGACATGTCCTGTGCATTGTAGAATGTTTAGCAGCATCCCTGGCCTCTACCAGTAGCAATGCCTCCAGTCGTGACAACTAAAGATGTCTCCAGACATTGCCAAATGTCCTCTGGGGGGAAAAATCACCCCTGGTTGAGAAACACTGAACCAGAGGATGAAAATGCTAAAGTTCAGCCTTTCTTAACCCAATCAGGTGGGAGGTGGATTAATGAGTGTGGGTTAAGTATATTAAGCATAACAGTAATAGCTAGTACAGAAAAAAAATTTTTTCAAGAAAAAATATATTTCACATCAGAACAACTTTGTTGTATTTCATGGTAGCCTGATCACAAGGGTTGATGTCCAATAAGCCAGAAATTCCAGAAGCACACTCCAAAGTGTGATTTTCTTTTAAGTACTCCTCAGATGCTGACTCTGCTAGGTTGTTCAGCACTCTGCCTACAGGGAACAAACATTGGCAAAGAAGATGATGCTTCAGGATATTTTTTCCACAAAAGACTTAATATATCAATAGGCAGAGCATTTAATATCATTTATTCATCACTGCCAATAGCCAGGTTTTTCTTAATAAATCAATTACTAACCTACATTGCAAAGGGCTTGGTTTTCACACAACAAATTTGTGTGTGCACAGCAGTTATAGGGCCAAAGAGCTAACACAATAGATCGAAACAGAATTCTGAGTCTGTTTTGCAAATGAATGGGTCAGACATAGAGTGAGAATGTGAATGTAGTGGAACCAGTTGTCACCGTGGTAACTGAGTCCTATAGAAGGCAACCAGTACAGTCTTACAATAAGAAACAATAAAATGGTACAGGCTTACAATAACAAGCACATGAATAAGCCCCAAAAACCAATTAATAAATAATAGGCTGTACCTAGACACACATCACCTTGGGAATGTACCCCCTGCAATATTTTGCTCCTTTATTGAGAATTAAATATTCTAACAATATAGGCTCTTAAAAAGTAGATAGTGTTTTCTAAGAAATGATGAAGGGAGCCCTCCTATCTGAAACAAAAAGGCAAATGTTTAGAAAGCTTTGAGCAAGGAGATAAATAGACAGACAAAGTCAGAACATGGCAGCTTTCTATAAGAATATGTTAGCAAACACTTAATTATAACATAAAAGATAAAGGAAATGAAAGCATCAAAAATAAACACTTCAATTTAGTCACAAACTCACAACACAAAAAGGAATAATTTGTGAAAATGATAACTCAAAAGAGGAAGAAGAAAGGGATAGAACCTGCCTAGGTCAATGGAGAAAATAGGCTATCAGAAAATGAACTATCTTATCCATGAGAGCTTTTAAACAAACCTCATAGTAACCACTAAACAAAAAATTAGAGCAGAGACACTAATCACAAATAAAGAGAAAACCACCAAACTGAAATGGCAGTCAGAGATACAAGGGAAAAGAAACAATGGAAATATAGAACAACTGGAAAACAAGAGATAAAATGGCAGGATTAAATCCTCATATATCAATAATCTAAATATAAACGAATTGAATTCTCCAATCAATAGACAAAGAGTGGCTGGATGGAATAAAAAACAAGAACCACCAATATGCTGCCTCCAGGAAACACATTTCAGCTCTAAAGACAAACACAGGCTCAGAGTAAAGGAATGGATGATACACTGAGCAAATGGAAAGCAAAAGAAAGTGAGTGTAGCCATACTTATACCAGACAAAGCAGACTTCAAGATAAAAAAGATAATAAGAGACAAAGAGGGGCAGTAATAATGATAAAAGGAACATTCCACCAAGACAACATAACACTTATTAATATATATGCACCTGACACAGGAGCACCAAAGTATATAAAGCAACTATTAACATCCCTAAAGGGAGAAATTGAC
Source organism: Equus przewalskii (assembly GCF_037783145.1). Taxonomy (NCBI): domain Eukaryota; kingdom Metazoa; phylum Chordata; class Mammalia; order Perissodactyla; family Equidae; genus Equus; species Equus przewalskii. The sequence continues at coordinate 27,942,400 of NC_091859.1, forward strand.
AGCAACAGAATAATAGTAGGAGACATCAACAGTCCACTTACCTCAATGGCTAGATCATCCAGACAGAAAGTCAACATGGAAACAGTGGCCTTAAATGAAACCGTAGACCAGGTGGACTTAATAGATATATATAGAACAGTCCATCCCCAAACAACAGAATACACATACTTCTCAAGTGCACATAGAACATTCTCAAACATAGACCACATGTTGGGAAACAAGGCAGGCCTCAATAAATTTAAGAAGACTGAAATCATATCAAGCATCTTTTCTGACCATAATACTATGAAACTAGACATCAAATCAACTGTAAGAAAAATACTGGGAAAGTCACAAATATGTGGAGACTAAACAACATGCTAGTGAACAACCATTGGATCAATGGAGAAATCAAAGGAGAAATCAAAAAATACCTGGAGATAAATGAAAATGAAAACACAACATACTGACTCTTATGTGATGTATCAAAAGCAGTACTAAGAGGGAAATTTATAGCAATACAAGCCTACCTCAACAAACAAGAAAATTCTCAAATAAGTAATCCTAAAGTACACCTATCAGAACTAGAAAAAGAAGAACAAAGAAAGGCCAAAGTCAACAGGAGGGAAATAATATAAATTAATTTATTGATAAATGAAATAGAGACTAAACAATAGAAAGGATCAATGAAACTAAGAGCTGGTTCTTTGAGAAGATAAACAAAATTGACAAAGCCTTAGCCAGACTCACTAAGAAAAACAGAGACAAGTCTCAAATAAATAAAATTAGAAATGAAAAAGGAGAAATTACAACAGATACCACAGAAACACAAAGGATTATAAAAGGATACTATGATGTATGGTGAAGGATAAAAACTAGAGTATTGGGGGTGAACAAGATGCAGTCTATACAGAAACTGATATATAATAATGTACACCTGAAATTACACAATGTCATAAATCAATATGACCTCAATAAAATAATTTTTAAAATTAAAAAAAAAGCTTTTAAAAAGAGATGGTGAGCATACAGTGCCTTACACGCAGTGAGCGTTGGCCAAACGAGGACCATGACCATAAGAGTGGATTACCATGAGAATCTCAAGAGGGTAAGTACTCACTCAAGGTGACCTCTGATTTATGGCCGTGGCGGTAGATTGTAGAAGCAGCTGCAATTCTCCACGCCAACCTGCACCCAACTCCCTTTGCAATGCCACTCATCCCCTCCTCCCACTGAGAAGTGAAGTCTCTCTGTCCACTCTTGAATGAAGCCTCCTGTGACCTGCTTTGACCAATTGAATGCAGCGGAAGTGGGGGTGGTGCCATTTCTGAACCCGGGCCTAGCCTCCTGTTCTTCCCCTGGGAATCCTCTGAACAAGCCCAGGCTATCCTCCTAGAGGATGAGGAACACGTGGCCAAGCCACCCCTGACACCCCAGCCAGACAACCACCAGACATCTAAGTGAGGCTATCTTAGAACAGGCAGCCCCATCAGCCCTGCCAGCTGATCTCAGGCTCTTGTGGGAGCCCAGCCCAAACCGACTGAGCCTACCCTGGACCAGTGGACTCCCTCAGCCGACCCAGGGACCCGTGGGTGATAAAAATGGCTGTCGTTTTAAGCTGCTGAGTATGGGGTGGTTTGTATGCAACAAAAGCCATTTAAATATGACATAAGTCTAGGGTCTTTTAGTTTACTCTGACTGTAAACCAGTGGGTCAAAAATGCTTAATATCTTAATTCACTGAACATTCTTTGTCTCTGCTCTATCGGTGGCGCCACAGCAGCTTGAAGCATCACATACTGGAGGATGAAATAGCAGCCGCCACTAACGAGTACTTCACTACGCGCCAGCCACTGTCCTGGGTGCTCTGCAGCCTCGTAGGGGCACGTTAGTCTCACAACAATGCGCACTGTAGATATCATTTTTATCCCTCCATTACAAATATGAAAACTGTGACCCAGAGAGGTTGTCATGCATCTAAAGGCACAGAACTAGTAAGCGGAGAGGTGGATTTGAACCCAGAAAGCCTAGCATCAGAGTTAAGCTCTGAACGGCCCCTCTTATGCTGGCAGCCTCCTTTTCTGAGGCACGTCATGACGGCCTTTGACTGAAAGGGTCATCTGTGAGGCGAGGAGAGCATATGGTCAACCCTCACACGCCCACCAGCCCGCCAAAACAAACAAACCAACCAAGCATTTCTTCCTGGACTAGAATAGCTCAGGAGTCTGACTCTGAGACCTAAGAGGTTACGCTGTCTGCGCGTGTCCGCCACACCTTTTTGCTTCACTGAGTCCTGGCTGGGTGAAAACTCCATCAGGTTCGACCATGCTTTCTGGAAATACTGGAACCCTTCCTGACGCATCCCTATTTCAAGATAGAGTTCTCCAAGAGCACTCTGTCCCTTGAGAAGCACTTCTGTCATGGACGGACTCTGAACCCACTCCTGAGGGAACTGAGCATCAGATCAGGCCCAGCCTCCAGACACCCTCCCAAGAAAGGCTCATATCACAGCAAACTTGCAAAAGATGGCACACTTCCTATCACTTCCCAGGGAATCCTAAATATTTATAAAACGATGGTGATAGTGAAACATTTATTGGGAGACACTAAAAACTAAAAATAAACTTTGGAAAATGTTTTTCACAGGTTGTTTGTTAACGGCAATGAGAATTTTTGAAGATAAGAATAACATGACAATGTCTTGCATACGTTAGCGGTCCTGGAGGAGGTATTATATAGAATTAAAATGAACATCTAAAAACACTGCCTACACGGCCCTCGAATTCAGGTGTGACCAGAGATCTGCTCACTTTACATTCAACACATTTTTGCTTAGAGATTTGGATTTAAGTTCTCTTTACTGGTTTAGCATATTTATTTCAGAGGTACTTAAACTTCACTATCTTAAATCACTCCTCTTTCAAAACGTTATCAACAGAGAAGAATACTCCAGTTGGTTATAATCTTTTAAATGTCCAGTGCAAGAAAAGAGCGTTAGTGATGACTTATCTTTCTATTAATATCTCATTTCAGAAAACTCAACGGTAACAATAATATATGTGAATATATTTGATAACTAATAAGGCCCTATACCAACGGACAGCATTATCATCATCACCAGCTCTGTAATACTTTATGTCATAGCGCAATGTTAGCCCAGAAAAGGATTGACTGAGCCTGGCTCCCTGGTGTGAAGTTAAAGACTTCGAGTCTTTCTGGTCTCCTGGATCTACTGAAAGTGCTCTTCCATATCAAACTGACCTTCTGCAGCTCGACCCAGAGCTTTCCAGTAGGTGTCCTGCAAACTGAGATCTTGATCTCCTCTGTCCTGGAGGCAGCCGGGTGTGGTTTGGAGTCCCTGGCCCCATAGGCAGGCAGTTCTCTCACACGTCCTCCAGGTGTATCTTTAGAAGTGTCTCACTGTCAGCAGCCGTCCCAGATCCCATCCCTGATGCTCGTACTTCACATCCTCCACTTCAAAGATGGTCTCCATGTTGACTTTTTTTTTTTTGCTGGGAAAGATTTGCCCTGAGCTAACATCTGTTGCCAATCTTCCTCTCTCTTTTTTTTCCCCCTCCCCAAAGCCTCAGTACATAGTTGTAAGTCTTTCTAGTTCTTCCATGTGAGCTGCCACCACAGCATGGCTACTGACAGATGGTGGGTGGTGTGGTTCCACACCCAGAGAGCAAACCCACGTTGAACTTTAACCACTAGGCCATCAGGGCTGGCTCTCCATGTTGACTTTACTGAGGTCAAGCCTACCCTGAAAGAATGCCCTCAGATATTGGTTAGGACTACAACTAGCTACTGGTAACAGAAAACCCAAATTAGCAGTGATTTGATTTCTGTCTCATGCAAAAGTCAGGAAGCGAGTGGCCAGGAAATGGAACTGTGGCCATAACATGGGGAGGCATCAAGGACCCCCCTGAGGATTTGAGTCTAGTTGACACACCACAATATCAGAGACTCAGTTTCCTTTTTTTTTTTTAAGGATAAGGTTTTTTTTTAGTGAGGAAGATTGGCCCTGAGCTAACACCTGTTGCCAATCTTCTTCTTCTTTTTCTTTTACTCTCCAAAGCCCCAGTGCATAGTTGTATATCCTAGTTGCAAGTCATGCCAGTTCTTCTATGTGGGATGCTGCCACAGCATGGCTTGATGGGTGGTATGTAGGTCCACACCCAGGATCCAAACCAGTGAACCCTGGGGCGCTGAAGCAGAGTGCATGGACTTAACCACTCAGCCATGGGGCCGGCCCCTCAGGTTCCTTTTATTTCGCTGCTTCACCTTGCCTGATCTCCATTCCCAAGGATACCTGTTGGTCTAAAGTGGCTTGTCCACCTCCAGCCATCATATCCACAGTCTAACCTGCAGGAAAAAGGAAAAAGGAGAAGAAGGGTACCCCCTTCCCCTTATGGAAACTTCTCAGAAGTTATCCCCAGCACTTCCATTTACATCCCATCAGCCAAAACTTAGGCATGTGCTCTCTTTCAGCTTCAAGGAAAGCTGGAAAAAGTAGACTTCTTTCCCAACAGTCATTTTCTGGGCTAAAAATTCAGGAGGGGGCACACTGCTTACTACGAATGAAAGAGGGAATAGATATTGGGAAATTACAGTCTCTGGTATACTGCATATACCTTTTTCTTTTAAATTTCAAATTAGCAGTGTTGTCACCATTTTCTTCCCTCTCGACTATCCCAAAGGAAAGGACGCCCAACATCCTTCTCAAGGACCTTCTCCTTCCCAAGCTCTTGGAGGCCTGTCCTCCTCACAGAGTACCCACCAGCATCTCCAATCTGCCCCTCTCCTGGGCTCATTTCCTGCTCCACACAAACACACATATCCTGGATCAAACCTGACCTGAACCTGACATTTCATCTTTCTCCTTTCACCAACAAACTTCTCAAACAAGAATTGTGAAAGAGGACATGAAGGGAACCATATTAAGATAGAGCTGGAGCAGCCATTTCAGAGGAATTGCCTTGCACGTCTTGTTTTCTTTATCTTCCAAACCACTAACATTCCAAGAAGTCAGTAAAGACAAGAATATCCTGTTTATAAGGACTGAAGAAACTGGACTTTCCTGATAACCAGATCCCTAAGCAATCAATGAAGTACAAGTCTAGCCTTTTGCCTGATGACCAAATCTCAAGCCAATCTATGAAGTATAAACCTAGCCTTACCTCATCTACCACCAACGAACGCTTCTTTAAAGATTTTATTTTTTTTTTTCCTTTTTCTCCCCAAAGCCCCCCGGTACATAGTTGTATATTCTTCGTTGTGGGTCCTTCTAGTTGTGGCATGTGGGACGCTGCCTCAGCGTGGTTTCATGAGCAGTGCCATGTCCACGCCCAGGATTCGAACCAACGAAACACTGGGCCGCCTGCAGCAGAGCGCGCGAACTTAACCACTCCTCCACGGGGCCAGCCCCACGAATGCTTCTTTAATACGACCTACCCCATCTTCCTCCCTTTGTCCCATAAAAATCCTGAGCCCTTCTCCTGTAATCATTCACATGTATGTAGATGTCGCCCCAATCTCTCTCCAGATTTCCAGCCCTACATTTCCCCCAGCTGGCTGGATACTCCACTTGGATATTTTTCCAGAACCGCAAACTCGGCAGTTTAAATGTTTAAAATTCAGCATCTTCCTCTCCACACCCAGCTTCCTTTTTGGATTCCCCACTTCTGCCAACCAGAGTCAAATCCTCAGGGTTTCCTTGATCCCACCCCATGTCACAGCCACTTTTCTAATCGGTCTGAGTGGGCCAGAAGCCCCTGTCATGACCAGGCCACAGTGGTCCTTCCACCCCCGTCTCACCACCCACATGGCCGGAAATACTAACCAGCATGTCAAATGCAGTCATATGGTGCTGGTTTCCTCTTCATGAAGATGTGTCTTTTATCTTCCTCTTACTCCAGACTATCTACTTCTTGTGTGCAGAGACCCCACAGTCGAACAATGGGCTTGGTGCTTCGCGGGTCTTCAGTAAATATTTGCTGATATTCAGGGTCATCATGAGGCACAAACACTCATTCTCAGGTCACAGTCCGTACTAGCCCCTCCCTGTGGAGCACTGACTGAACTAAGCTCATGCCGTGCATGACCTCAGGGGATATCTACAGAAACCCTAGGAAATAGGCATTATTACTCCTCTACTACAGATGGGGAAACTGAGGCTCGGTGAGGTTAAATAAATCACCCACACTCACCTGGCTAGCAAGTACAAGAGCAAGATGTCCACCCAGACCTGCGGATCGCCAAGGCCCTGCTCTGAACATCTTCTTAACAAGTGAGCCTCTGAGGCACCAACAGAGGCCCTTTCACAAATGGACCCTTCAGTGTTCCCGCTTCCCGGGGCACCTTCTGGGAAATTGTAGCGGGCAGAGTCCTGAGACCGACTTTTTTAACAAACATCCCATTGAAACCAGAGCTTCTCAACCTGAGCACCGTCAACATTTGAGGCAGGATAACTCTGTGCTGTGGGGGCTGTCCCGTGCGCTGTAGGATGTTAGCAGCATCCTGGCCTCTAGCCCCGAGACACCAGTAGCACCCTCCGCTCAAGTTGTGACAACCAAAAATGTCTCCAGCCTTGCCGAATATCCCCTGGCGGGGCAAAAGTGCCTCCCCGTTGAAAACCACTGCATTAAAATCTTTAAGGGACCTAAGCTGAAGAAATCATAAAAGTGGTGTAGTACAGAGCATAGACATGACAAATAACAGCTCTTTCCCCTCAAGAATGCTAGGTATGTGTTGCAAAGAACTTATTGCCCAAAAGGGTTTTAGAACTCCTCTTTTGGAAGAGCCTTCAGAGACTAAAGAAAATTCTTTTAATAGTCTCCGTGGTGGCTAGTCCCAAAGAACTGTTGCAAAAATATTTTAAGAATAAACTCCTAAGATTGATGCCTCTGAAACGAGTGCTCTGAAGCGGGAACTCCTGTTTGGATGGCTAAGCTTTGGCACAGCTCCTAGGAAGCCATCCTGCTCCCTTTAGGACCACGCATTTCAGGGGCTACACTGCATCGCTGATTTGGTGAGGCAGTGACTTCCAGCTAGACAGGGAGCTGGGCTGTGCTTGCCTTGTTCGCTGCCATCACCCCAACTCCCAGCACGGCGCGCGGGCTAAGCAAGGCCCTCAGTGAATGTTCGCTGGGTGAACGAATGAGCGAACGACTGCCACGGGGCACTCAATGATTACCTAATAAAATAATTGGTGCTTTCCAGACAGACACATGTCAGTGATGAAAATGTGGACCTCGTGGAAAAAAAATTGGTGCAAGCGGAAATTCCACAAGCTTAATAAGATGCCAGAATTATTGGACTCTACCGCCTGAAAGACGAAAGAGTGGTCAAACTAGCTTAAATCAAACTCTCTTATTATTCCGAACCTAGACCTCAGGTACTTTATAACCCACAGACGGTAGTTACAAAATACTTACCAGTTCCTAAGATCTCACTACGTGTCACACATTGTGTGAAGTGCTTTGTACACTTTCTCACTGGACCTGTTAACAGGCCATGAGACAGATATTAGAATCCCCAACACGGAGAACTCGCTGAGTCAGAGGTTAAAATTCTTGCCAAGGTCACACAGCAGTAAGAGCCAAAGCACTCTGAATGTGGGTCACTCTGAAAACAGCCCATGCTCTATTCACTACTCCATGCTACCTTCCAAGGACACGCAGTCTTTGCAAATTGAAATGGATTCACTCGTCACATTTATTAAGCACCCTTGGGTTGTAATATGTCATGGAAGACACAAAAATTGGTCAATAAGCATAAAGGGACTTGCAAGGTCGAGTCTTATAAATCTCTGCAGATAGAATTCTTTCTACAAACATGTGTGTCGATGGGGGTGGAGGTGGCATTTTATGAAAATCTGAAATCTTTGTTTTAAAATAAGAACAGCTTTGTCTTGGATTCTATTACCCTTGGTCCACAAACTCTACTGAAATCAGTGAAAATTTCTAACTTTTCTTAAAGGGCAGTTAAATGTCACGCTGAGCCTAGTTATATGTAACGAGCAAAACGTTCAGTGTATTCAACAAAGCCCAAAGTTCGTATTTCAGGAGAAGTAAATCAATGTAGAGACAAGATAATCAACCTCCCCAACATCTTTATGAAGATCGTCACCGAGTCTTTAGCCCGCCTTCTGTTAGTTCATCTCAGTCCACCACTGTATTTTCCTCTTTGCTTTATGAATATCCTTTTTCCCCCCAAAATGACACCTACTGGTATTCATTCATTCTGTAGTGACTCCCATCTATTTACTGTGTCTTGTCATTTTCATACAGTTTGGGGCATGGATTAAAATCATGGCTTCCTCATTGATGAACACAATGCATTGATTCCTCTGTTTGTGGACCAAATTGTAAAGGGACAAAGGTAAATGATATCTGAAAATCTCTATACAAAAGGAATAACGTTTGAAGGATTTAAAATTATTTCCCACTTTAGCTGCACTAACATGTTCTCAACACTCAAGAATAACTCTCCCGCTTCTTGATCTTCCCCATAAGCTTCAGAAATCTCACAGTAAAGAACATTCATCAGCATTTGTCAGTGGCAGCAACCTCAGAAAGCCTGCATTCCAGCACTGGAATGGAAGAAAAGCAAATAATGCCGAGGCATATTTAAAAGGGAACGACGAATGCCCATCACTTAATCTCGATACAGGAGTAAAATACATCAGCTTTATTTTGGTGTTGTGTCTCCCAAGAGATCAGCATTTTGCTTTTATTAAGGTTTGCATATATTCCCAAGTATTTTAAACTATGACATGAAAAATAACTCTAGTGCTTTTAAGTAATCTTGGTATGTAAATTCGGAAAACCAGAGAATCAAAAAAGAGTATTTCTATAGCTCAATGTGTCTGTTGCTCTCATTTGTATTCGGGGGCGATTTTCAGGCAAGGAGGAAAAGGTGTTTAAATTTCCTACACAATTCTGCCCTCTGTTGCAACTATCTTGAATTACTGGCTTTAACGAAAAGAACAAAATGTTAAACGAATAAAATAGGAGCATACCTTTTGTGTGAGTGTCTGTGTATGTGTAGTTATACCTTACTATACATAAAGGAAAATGTACTGGGGCTGGCCCGGTGGCGCAGCGGTTAAGTGCGCACATTCTGCTTCAGCGGCCTGGGGTTCGCTGGTTCGGATCCCGGGTGTGGACACGGCACCACTTGGCACACCATGTTGTGGTAGGCGTCCCACATATAAAGTAGAGGAAGATGGGCACTGATGTTAGCTCAGGGCCAGTCTTCCTCAGCAGAAAGAGGAGGATTGGCGGCAGATGTAAGTTCAGGGCTAATCTTCCTCAAATAAAAAAAAAAAGGAAAATATAGAAATTTTGAACTTGAAGACTCAATTAAATACACGGGACTGTAAGGTCTTCTTTTTCAGAATTTCTCTTTCTAACATCACGGTATCTAAATTTCTACATTCATTCATTTGTTCCATTTTAAATTGCTGCGTCTAATGTGTTTGACACAGGTGTATATTATTGCTTGTTCCTCGTCCGTTCCTGTGCTCATGCTGTGGGCCACCTTGACCTTGAGCAACCTCCTGCTTTCTTTCTGCCCACTTGTCTGTGGCTCGCCATTCCCGCATGGAGCACATGGTTCCCCAGCTTGTCCTCTGTGTTAGGCAGCATTCCAGGCTCTGAACACCAGGCACAGCACACAAGGTGGCGCCCTCAGCACTCAGGGAGGCTGGGAGGCTTCAACCAGAGCTATGGTGCCTCAAGTTGGGGAGCAAAAACTGAAACAGAGCCGAGAGAGAGAGCACTGGGAGCCAGAGTCCAAGACATTTGTCCACAGTGGCCATCAGAGCAAAGGGGCCTGCAGTGCGGATGAGAACTGAGGGATCAAACCAAGTGACAGGGGAACCTAAGAGCCATAAGCAGAGCAGGCTCAGAGCAGGCGGATGAGGATGGTCTGGACAAAGAGCCAAGGGACGGGCTCCTGCCCAGGGCGGGGCTTTTGCACATTCCAGGAGGATTATTGGGTCCAGATTCCTGTAAGGGCTCAGGTTGGCATGGCCAAGGTCCATCACTGTGTTTAATATTCGATTCAACAATCTCGTGTGCCCCAAGGACCTCTCAGTCATGACGCTGCCTCCCACTCACCATGTCACCGTATTTCCTCACTCAGCTCCAACATATAGCTGGAACAGACAAGAAAGGAATTGTTCTCATTACAAAACTAACCTTGTGCCAGCACCGTGAGCTGCAGCTGAAACTTTAATTATTGAGGGTAAGGGGGTGCGGGAAGTCTCTCCAACCTGTCTGGGCCCAGCTCCCTTGCGTTCCACGGACACCCCTGCCTCTGCCCAGAACAAAGCACCAATTGTCACTCTAAAGCCTGAATAAACTGCAGTTTGCATCCTGAAAAAAAAAACAAAAACAAAGAACTCATATGTGCACATTATAGACAAAATGGAAAATATACAAAAGGACAAAAAAACCCAAAAATCACTCAATTGCATCATTCAAAGATAATCTCTCACATATTGTTGTATGTACTTTTGAACATTTGAGTGTACCCATACTTATTTTTTTAAGTTAAAATTGGGATCATCCTACATATAATGTTTAATACCTGCTTTTTCATTTCCTGGTTCAACAAATATTTATGTGTTAGTACTGTGCTAGATGTTGAATATGTGTTGAACACAATATTCATGGTTCCTGCCCTCAGGGAACTTATAGTCTATTGGAAAACATATTGTATTGTGAATATTTTTGTGTATCCTTAAATATTATTTGAAAATACACATATTTATGGCTGGATTATATTCCACTTTACAGATTACCATTAGTCAATTTTTCACTATTGCTACCTAGTGAGAATTATTGGCAGAAATGCTTTTAAACATCCCTGATTATTTCCTTAGAGCAACTGTTAGAAGTTGAATAAGCTACAGGCTATTAATATTTTTAAGACTTTGGATATATATTGCCACATTGCTCCCTAAAAGATTGTCCCAGTGTAAACTCTTCCTGCAGCATGTCAAGGTACCCACCTCCTTACACTTTTACCAATATTATTATTGTTTTTAAAAATCATTACCAAAAAAATCATTGTTGATTTGGTACCTGAAAAATAGCATCTAACTACTGTTTTAATTTGCATTTCTCTGATTATTAGTGAAACAGACTATTGTAATGTATTTGTTAACAATTTCTGTGTTCTTCATCAAGTCTAAGAAGTCATCAATTGCAAAATGAATTCTTATGTCAGAAAGGTTAAGTTTTGAGAAAGCTTGCTTCTTAAAACCAATGAAATCTGGTGTTTATTCTTTAGTGAATTCATTCTGCCAACAACCATTTACCGAGAACCTTGAGCACCTGCTGTGAGCCAGGGACCGTCCAGGAGCAATAGACAAAGGATGAGCCCAGACAGCCCTGGGCCTCACCAGGTGGGCTATCAGATGCTGGGGGAGACAGACCAGCACAGAGTCATACAAACGAATACAAATTCGAACTACGAAAAGAGCCATGAAAGAGATCATGAGATGAATTGGGGAAGGTTTCTGCGTGGACGTGACAATTGAGCTGAGAGTCAAAAAAAAAAAAAAAAAGAATAGAAGGTTTTGAGGCAAAAGGAGGGAGGAAGGGTGTGAAACTCTGGGCAGAAGGAAGAACATGTGCAAAAGCTCTATGGCCAGAAAAAGCCTGATGCTGCGGGAACTGAAAGATGGAGACCGTAGAGCAGAAAGAGCAAGGCGTTTGGTTCAAGGTCAGACTGGAGACATGGGAAGGGCCATTCAGCACCCACACCATGACCGGCGCTGCTCCAGGCACTGTGGGTACAGGGGTGAGCACGAGAGGCAGAGGCCTGCTCTTGAGGAGACTTCATTCCAGCAGCTGGGAGGGTCGAGGGCAGAGACAGACAATTTAAAAAAGAAAGAAAGAAACAAACAAACAAGATGGAGTCAGGTAGCGGTAAAAGCTATGCAAAGAATTAAAACACGCTGACATGAGAGAGGACGACTAGGTATAACATTAGACTGGGGAGTCCACTCTGAGAAAGTGACACTTCGGCTGAGATCTAAATAACCAGAAAGAACTGGTGCTACAAATGGGACTGGGAAGAACATCCCCAGTAGAGGGAACAGCTGGTCCCAAGGGCAGAAGGGACTTGAAGGACAGAGAGAAGGCCAGGGTGGCTGGCATCTAGAGGTCAAGAAAAAGAATCTTATAAGATGATGCTACCTAAGCACGCAGGGGCAGATTACACAGAGCATTGTAAATCAAGGTGAGGAGTTTAGATCTTAGTACAAGGGCAACAGCAGACCACGGGAGTTTCCTTAATCTGGGAAGTGGCATGACCTGGTCTACATTCTTAAAAGCTCATCCTGGCTACTATACAGACAATGGACTTTAAAGGAGCAAAAATGAAAGTAGGAAGGCCAGTCAGAAGATCGCTACAATCGGCCAGAGGAGACGTGATGGTGGCTTGGGGTCACTAGAGTGATGCCACTGAAAAGCTGAGGTTGTGTGTCCCCTCTCACCACTCCTATTCAACATCATACTGGGAGTCCTAGCCAGTGCAATAAGACAGGAAAAGGAAATAAAAGATACACACACTGGGGAAGAAGAAATAAAGTGGTCTTTGTTCACAAATGATATGATTGCCTATGTAGAAATCCAAAAAAATCAACAGAGCACTCCTGGAACTAATAAGCAATCATAGCAAGGATACAGGGTTAATACACAAAAGCCAATTGTTCTCCAGCAATGAACAACTGGAATTAGAAATTTAAAACACAATATCATTTATAATAGCATCCCAAAAATGAAATACTTAGGTATAAATCTAACAGAGTATGTACATGATCCATATGCAGAAAACTACAAAACGCTGATGAAAGATATCAAAGAAGATCTAAGTAAAAAGATATTCCATGTTGATGGATTGGAAGGCTTAACACTGTTAAGATGCTTGACCTATAAATTCAGTGCAATCCCAATAAAAATCTTCTATAGATGTCCAACTGATCTTTGATGAAGCAGCAAAGACAATGTAATGGACATAGTCTAATTAACAAATAGGGCTGGAACACTTTGTCATGCATATGCAAAAAAAAATTAATCTAGATACAGACATTACACTTTTCCCAAAAAATTTACTCAAAATGGATCATAGACCTAAATATAAAATGAAATACTATAAAAGTTTAAGAAGGAAACAGAAGAAAAGCTACATGACCTTGGATTTGGCAATGAGTTATTAGCAACACCAAAAGAACAATTTATGAAAGAAAATATTGTTAGACTTTATTAAAATTAAAACCTTCTGCTCTGTGAAAGGCATTATTAACAGAATGAAAAGAAAAGCCATGGATTGGGAGAAACTATTTGTAAAATATATATTTGATAAAAGACTTCTACCCAAAACATACAAAGAACTCTTAAAACTCAACAATAAGATAGATAAAGATGCTCAATATTATTTGTCATTATGGAATTGCAAATGAAAACAACTGTAAGGGGCCGGCCCGGTGGCATAGTAGTTAAGTGCATGCTGGGCTTCAGCTGCCCAGGGTTCACAGGGTCAGATCCCGGGCGCACACCTAGAACCGCTCATCAAGCCACACTGTTCCTCATCAAGCAAGAACAGGGAGATCGGCAACACACATGTTAGCTAAGGCCAATCTTCCTCACAAAAAAATAAAAATAATAAATAAATAAACAAAACAACTGTAAGATACTGCTACACACCTATTAGGATGACTAAAATAAAAAAAAACTGAGTATACCAAATGCTAGTGAGGATGCAGAACAACAGGAACTCTCATTCATTGCTGGTGGGAATGCAAAATGGTACAGCCACTTTAAAAGACAGTTTGGCAGTTTCTTACAAAGCTAAACACAGTCCTACCATACAATCCAGCAATCATGCTCCTGGCTATTTACCCAACTGATTAAAAAACTTATGTACATATAAAAATTTGCAGGCAAATATTTATAGCAGCTTTATTCATAATCACCAAAAGCTGGACATAACAAAAATGTCCTTCAACAGATGAATAGATAAACGGTGGTACACTCACACAATGGAATATTCTTCAGCAATAAAAAGAAATGAGGTATCAAGCCACGAAAAGACCTGGAGGAATCTTAAATGCATATTAGTAAGCAGCCCTGACAGCTTAGGGAAGGGCAGTGGTGGTGGAGGTAGACAAGTGGACAAGTTTGAGAAACATTTAGGAAGTGAAAAATGTCAGGGCTCAATGATGAAATGCATTTGGGGAGGCAGCGAAGGAGAGAAAGCGTCAGGGATTACTCCGAGGTGGTAGATGGAGAGATGGTCCCTGGAAGAGAGCCTGGTTTTGGAGGGATGTTGGTGCCTTCAGTTTCAGATGTGCTGGGTTGGGGGAGCTGTGGAGACACCATCCAAGTGGAGAGTTAAGTAGGTAGCTGGATACAAGGATCTGAGGCTCAGGGGTTAAGTGTGGATGGGAAAATAAACATGTGAATCACGTGCACATGGACTGAAGTCATGGACATAGACAATATGCTTAGAGTGGAATTAAGCATGAAAGGAGAAGGCCCTTGAGGAACTCTAACCCTTAGCAGCCTGGTAGAAGAGCAAGAACTAACAAAAGAGACAGAAAAGGAGCAGAGAGACGGAAGATGAAGCAGGTGAATGGTCATCAGCAAAGCCAAGAGACCAGCATGTCTGGAAGAGCAGGGCATGGTCAAAAATACTCATCGGGGCCGGGCCGCTGGCACAGCAGTTAAGTGCACACGTTCCACTTCAGCGGCTCGGCGTTCGCCAGTTCAGATCCCAGGTGCATGGCACTGCTTGGCAAGCCATGAGGTGGTAGGCATCCCACATATAAAGTGGAGGAAGATGGGCACAGATGTTAGCTCAGGGGCAGCCTTCCTCAGCAAAAAGAAAAAAAAAAAGAGGCGGATTAGTGGCAGATGTTAGCTCAGAGCTAATCTTCCTCAAAAAAAAACAAAACAAAACACAGATGCTAAGAAGCAAAATCAGACAAGGACTGAAAATGTTCTCTGGATGGCCTGCTCATGGTCTTGCTTATTTTTATTGAAGTGTTCATCACCTTTTTACTTTTCTGTAGAGCTATCTTTAAAAATGTTTAATAAACCATTTTGTTCCATTTATCCAAAATATTTAGAGGTTTCTGAAGGTATCGAGAACAATGCTTCACACATTAGTCATGAAAAGCTAGTATTGTGCCATTTACTGCAAACTTCTGACAAGATGCTATAATGTAAGGCATTTACCCTTTGCCCTAATAAGAAATCCTGCCCCTCAAAAACAAGATGATTCTCCCCACCTCAGCACATCCGCCACCTGGAGGGCAGCCAGCCATCTATTAAGATGGAGCCACGCTGGGACCCATCCTTCTGCCACATCTGCTCTAGTCTGTCTCTTCTCATCTTTGACATTGTCTGAAAATGCCACTGCAGACAGAAACGGGTTTTCTTCACTTTGATGTGACCCAGGGCTCCAGCCAAAACCAAGAGTGTCATGTCACAGAGAAGCTATAAAAACTGACCTGACCATACAAGTTCAAAGACCTTTCTACTGGCTATTAGTCAGAGAGGCAGCTTCCCCACATACGTCCCGCCAGGAGGGGAAAACTCCGGCGCAGGGGAGACCGACAGGAAGCACCTGGGGAGAAGCGACTTCCAGACTGTTACAAACTGAGCGTCATTCCGTCAACCTAAGAAACTAGGCTGCTTGTTCTCGTCACTGCCACCAGGGGGAGCCAAACCACACAGGCCGGCGGGAGACAGGGAAACAGCTGGGCGTGCCCTCCATCCAACAGCCTCATGGAGCCAGGAGAGACGTCAGACACTTCTACGCGCCCATCAGACTAGAGAGACTGGGCACCCTTGGAAAACTCGCACTTTTTAAGGAACTTTCCAGAAGCAGGCAGGAGTCAAAAGGGTAAGTAGCCTAGTTATCTTTCAGAACAGAATGGGGATAATGAAGAATGAGCCTCAAAAAGGGAATTCTGAATCATCTCCTTCGTGGGAGGGAGGCGAGGCGCTGTGGTTGGGAAGATGCTCCCCACTGTCCCCAAGAATCGGGGCTTGCTTTCTACTTGGAAGTGGGCCTTCCTGGGAGGCTCCTTTCCACGCAGCAGTGGGATCTGGCTGTCCCCTCCTCGAGCCTCTTCTTCCTGCTGGTGGATTTGGGGAAAGGAATTTCTGTCCTACATCCACTTCAGGGCCAGGCCAGTCCCACTTCTCAAGGGTTGCCTGGTTCTACCTGTGCTCTAGGCCTTACACTCCTGTTCCCACCTGGACCCTTCATCCCACCTGGGTTTGCGCTTCCAGTGGCAGCTTCCTGAGGCTGCTTGCTGCCCCCTCTCCGATCCACACTGCCTTAAATGTGGAACACTATGGATTCTCCTTCATGTCCCTAAACAATTTGGAACAGACTTTTACTCAAAATGTAGGGGTATCAGAGGAGGGTTTCAACACGACACAGAGAAGAAAATAATTTAAAGTGAAATATTAAACATTTAATTAAATGCATTTAATTGAGATCCACCCTCACTTTTGGGATTTCTAACTCCTTGGTCTCCTGGGTTTCTGGCTCCCCTCTAACTCCTCCTCCTCTGCTCACCCCTCGGAGCTTTGTCCTAGGCCCACCTCTCTTCTTCCTGTCCCTGGATGCTGTCATTGCCTCTCCTGGCTTCAGTCCCCACAACGTGCATGTATTCCTGGCTCAGATCTCTTTCTCTGAACCCAGAGAATATCTCCTCCCAGCATTCTACAATCACTCCAAACTCAACATGGATTCCGTCCCCTAAACCTGCTTCCTTGGGAGAGTTTCCTCCTTTGGTCCCTGGCAATGTCACCCACCCTGTCATTCAAGTCAGAGCCAGTGCAGTCATCCTTGACTCCTCCAGCTCCTGGACCCACCTGATGATCAAGTCCTGCGGATTCTACGTCCGAACCCTCCTCTGCGTCCCCACTGCCACCCCCACCCCTTGTCTAAGCCCCACTGCCTCTCACCTGGGTTGTTACCGCTAGTAGATCTCCCAGAAGCCGTGCTTGTCCCTTTCCATTTCATTCTTCATACGACATGCAGAGTGACCTTTCAAAACCTGTCACCATCTTGCTTAAATCCCCAACGGCTTCCCACCACTCATGGGATAAGGGCCGAATCCTTCGCATGACCTTCTGTACTTGGGCTCCCGCCTGCCCCTGCAGCTGCGGACTCCCCTCAGTGCCCGCCCTGGGCTTGTTCAGTCCTTCAGATTCACCCCTCTCCCTCTCGACTCTGGAAGGTCAACCACTGTTCCCTCTGCCCTTTCTCCAATTAGCTCTCACTCATCCTCCAGTGAAATGTCACTTTTCTGGGGTGACGTCCACTGTTCCTGAGACGAGACCACCTCTCCCTGCTCTAGGCTCTTCGCCACGTCTGTGTACCACGCTCCTCAGGCCGAATCCATAGTGTCCATCTTTGACCCTCGTCCATAAGCTCCATTAAGGCAGGAACCATGTCTGTCTTCTCTATTGCTGCGTCCCTGGCATCTAGCACCATGCTCGGCACTACACAGGCACTCGGTGAAGACAGTGAATTAATCCAGAGGAATGACAGCACTTGCCCACACTCTTTATTACCAAGGAGCGCAGGGGCGAACGGGCAGGCAACTCCTGA
Organism: Equus przewalskii; assembly: GCF_037783145.1. Taxonomy (NCBI): domain Eukaryota; kingdom Metazoa; phylum Chordata; class Mammalia; order Perissodactyla; family Equidae; genus Equus; species Equus przewalskii. The sequence continues at coordinate 27,960,027 of NC_091859.1, forward strand.
GATTGCAGACTATAAAACGGGATTTCTCGAAACCCCTTTGAAAGGGTATTGCTGGTAAGGGCCTTGCCTCCAGCAGCACCCCAGGAGGGCAGACTGACTCAGGGCTGTGTGGCTACATAACCATGGTAGAAAACAAATGTTTGGGTGGGCCCAGACAGCCCACCAGACCACTGTAAGGCCTCCTGTAACTATTATATGGGATTCTTGCTGTAATTAAACCTCGTTCCGATGAATCTAACACATTCTCTATTGCTCTGGGGACAAGTAATTGGCCTTGTGACTTCTACTTTCAGCAACCCAAAAGGGAGGAAAGGGAACCTACACAGTCCTGGGGGGACTTCCAGGAGGCCCCCTAAATGGCCTTGGGCTGACTCTGCCAGCCAGGATGGGAGGTAAGACACGAAGGTGGACCATGACGATATGCAGAGGGATTGGACCACAGCTCTGCTCTATGAAGACTGATCAGAGAGAGGAAATGGGGGCCTGGTAGAGACAAGAGAATGGATGTGAGAGGCTTTATGGAAGTAAAATCTACAGGACTTGGAAGGTGTCAAAGGCAATGATGGAGGCCAGGACTCCCTGCTGAGGAGCCTCTGGAGGTCCCGAGTGACACGGAGACTGACCAGCAGCATCTGAGTTGATGGTACAAGCAGCATCATGCCCACAGAATCACCAGAAGAGCCCAGTGGATGTCTCTAGCCTAATTCAAAGGGACACATTCTCAGCTAGGGTTCATTTACATCCAGAAAATCTTCACACATTCAAATATTAGGATTTCCTCCACTTTCAGCCCCCAGCCCCAGCCCCTTCCATCACCATAACAAACACCTTGTGACAAGCAGTCATGGCATTATCAGGAAGGACTTCCTCTGGTCAGCTCCCAGGTTCCTATGACATACAGACCTCCGCCCACCCCATTTCTCACCGCCCTATCTCCTTCCCCCGCCCTGCGTCTCTAAGCACTGCCCCGTTTCCAGACGGATCTTGGCTTTATTCAACACACTGGTATCCTTAGTATCGCCTGGGTCCTTGCACATGGAGGATTAGTGGATCAGACAGATTCCAAAATGACACAGATCATACATGGCAATCCGAACAAACAGAGGCTAAATGTTTAAGGACCAAGAGGGATGGAGGGGTGGCCCAAATCCACGCCAAGCTCCCTGGGAGACCTTGGGCAACTTACCTCCCCTCTCTGAGACTCAGTTTCCTTAATGTCAACCAAGATATTAATAGTATTATAGTTTTTATGAGAATTAAACAAAATAATGCATGTAAATACTTAACTTAGAGCCTGGCACACGACAAATGCTCAAAATCTGTTGTTATGATCATTATATGGTAAACCCCATGACGGCAAGGATTCCATTTGCCAAGTTCACTGCTATGTCAGCAGCGCCCAGGGAGTCCATGGCCCAGGGCAGGTGCACGGTCACTAGTTCTTGAAAGAATACATGAAGGTTATTACTGTTTCATAATTCAGGAAATATAGGAGGAAAGCAAGAGGGAGACAGGCAAGTGGCAGCTGTGGAGAACAAAGAGAAGAAATATTAACCAAAGTGCCATCCAAACCCAAGCCAATAGGCCGAAAGTCAAAAAGCTATCCCAATTTGGATTGAGGCCACTCTCAGCAGTAATTACACATTTCCAGCACTGAGTGACAGAGGGAGTTAGTGGCACCATCAGTAGATAGAGGGGACATAGAAAGAAGAACAAGGTTAAGGGGAATCTGAAATAATTTAGGTTTTGCATCTATTTAATTCAATAATCTATTTAATTTGAACTATCAACTGGTCACTCAGGAAAGCTATTCATGGAGCAATCCTATTACTATTTCTCAGAAAATGGGGCACGTACCCTGATACTCCGAGAGGGGGTCGAGGCTGGAAATTCAGATAAAGAAGGAATATGTTAGGGGTGTGGTTGAAGCCATGAGAAAGTACAGAGAGAGAAAATGCTAAGGACAGACCCTTGGAAAACAGCCACAGCAAGAGGGTAAAGAGAAGCCACTTCCAAATTAACCCTTTTCCCAATTTCCTGTCTTCAGAAAGTGTTGGCTTGCGTTGTGGGGAGGAGACGTCTGTTGGATTGATCAGAATTAAGTGAGTAACTCTTGGCCACTCTACATCCCGGCGAAACGGACAACTGAAACATCGCTGCTCACTGTGCCTGAGAGTGTGTTCCTTCCTCACTGGGCGGCACTCGTCTGTTTTAACCTTGGCCACTGTGAGTAAATAGGCCCCAGCTGCATCCTATCTGGCTTCCCGTAATACATTCCAGTGGTGGGTGAGGTCGGCCTTGTCCAGAAGCTTTGGATCTTTGATAGAAGGTCTGTGATAACTGTAACACAATGTACTAATGTAAGTCATTTTAGTATCTCATGCCTCCAAGGAAGCTATTCTTCTATTTACCACATTTGATTAGCCTATTCACAAATTTCTTAACTGACATGACTTTGGTGGGTCACCAGATAAATATGAACCTCTCACTCTTCAGCAGTCAAAGCCAATGCCACTCATGTGTCCAGCAGGCCCCCTCCTCTGGGCAGGCTCCTTGAGTCTGCCGGGCAGGGCGAGCCTCACCCTCTTCCGAGCTTGCACAGCTCTGAGTCGTTGCTCTAGAGAAGCATTTACCACCACGGATAGCAATTCTCTGGCTCCGCATCTGCCCCACTAGCTGGAAAGCGCCCAAGGGCTGGGGCTGTCTCCCATTCACTCCTGCATCCCCAGGGCCTAGAACAGAGTGGGAGACAGCGTGGGCAAGGAGGGAAGTTTGCCGAAGGAATGCCTAAGAGGATGAGAAGGAAGGGGAGGGGGAGGGAAGAAGGTAGGAGGGGCTAGCAGGAGAACGAGGCCCATCTTTTATCCCTGCCCGACTCCGAGTCCTCGGCTCTGCAGATGTCTCAACTTTGAGAGGAAACCACGGGAGTCAGGAAGGGACAACAACACTCTGCAGAGCTAGACGACCAAATGGAGCAACACTGGGGACCCGTCAGACATAGAAGTTGACGCCAGATGATTGTCCCATCCGAACGAACGAACAAGTGGTTGAATGAATAATGAATGAATGCGTCTTACTCAAGGGAACCATGGGTATCTAAACAGTGCTTAGCAAAAGGAAAAGCTAAATCTGCCCAAACAATGTAAAAACAATGAGACTTACCTAGGACTCTAGAGAAAGCAGCACAAATCCCCATTGGCTGCTCATTTGCATACGCCATGGCAATTCCCCCCACTCTCCAGAGAGCCGTGTGCCATTGGAATTATCTGACCCAGATTTGGTGAAAATGTGTTTTCTTGTGATTCATGGGGATCTGAAAGGTGGATGGACAGCTTTCTCTGAGAGGAGTGATTACACCTATTTAAAAGTCAATTACAGTTGAACCATCTGACTTTTTAGTATATGAAAACACTACAGCAAACTGATAAGAGCTCTATGGCCATCTATGGAGACAATAAAAATCAAAGTAGCTTGAAAAAAATTGAAATATTAAAAATGTATCTTCTTATAGGTCAGTCAGAATTTACCAAAGAGTGAGTTAGAGTTATGAACACTGACCTAGATTTCCAGAAGCTTGTGAGCATGTTGCTTTTTCATGTTGAGTCTTCCTCCTCCCCGAGGAAATATTTGTAACCTACTTTTCTATTTTAACTATACAGCATGGTTACCGCTTAAATAAGCACTTTCAAATATTTGAGGGCACGCATTGTGGAGAAGTTAATCTGTTGCCTGGATCTCATATAGGCCAAGGGGTAGCTGAGCAAACTCGTGGCCAACTGGATGTTGGAGCCAAGACTACTGTATTTTCATTTCCAAAGAAAAATGGTTCCAACCGATCACACTACCCAGAAACAAGCTTCTCAAAAACAGAAGGGTTTTGTTTCATTAAATCTTGGTGATACTCATTCTTGAAAACTGAAATAGAAGTATTTCTAATTTTCTGGTTGACACTTTTCTTGAGAGATGAACGGGACCCACGGCTGGATGGCATGCCAAGCCCAGCTCTTCAAAGGAACTCTAACCAAAGGGGAGCCCATGGTTCACATAGCCATCCTGCATTTCCGCTGCACTGACTCCAGGTGACCCACCCATTTGGAGAGACGCTGTGCTGGCTGGTCTAAAATGGGCAGATATGCCCAGGTGGCGTGTGCAGTGCTTAAGAGACCCATGGAAGAAAAAGAAAACTCCCTCCCACCTGTGTGTGGCAAAGGCATTTTTATGTCATAAGTTGGGAAAGTGAGGTGGGGAATGAGAGAGAAAGAGAGCTGGGACAAACAGTACGCTGAGTCCAAGATTTGGAGCATTAAACACAATGCTCAAAGCATACAAAACATTTTATCTTTTTACAAAATAACCTCATGGAGAGGATATGAAAATCCCTGTGATGGTTAGTTTTACATGTCAACTTGACTGGGCTAAGGGATGCCCAGATAGCTGGCAAGATATTATTTCTGGATGTGACTGTGAGGGTGTTGCCGGGAAACACTAGCATTTGAATCAGTAGACTGAGTAAAGACCACCCTCACCAATGCAAATGGGCATCGTCCAATCCACTGAAGACCCACATAGAAAAAAAATGCAGAGGAAGGACAAATTTGCTCTCTGCTTCAGCTGGAGCATTTATCTTCTCGGCACTTCTGGTTCTCAGGCCTTCGAACTCCGACTGGAACTACACCACCAGCTTTCCTGGGCTTCCAGCTTGCAGACTGCAAGATCCTGGGACTTCTGTCTCCATAATCATGTGAGCCAATCCCTCATAATACATCTTTTTCTTTCTTTCTTTTTTTTTGTGAGGAAGATTGGCCGCTGCGCTAACATCTGTTGCCAATCTTCCCCTTTTTGCTTGAGGAAAGTTGTCCCTGAGTTAACATCTGTGCCAATCTTCCTCTGTTTTATGTGGGATGCTGCCACAGCGTGGCTTGATGAGTGGTGCTAGGTCTACACACGGGATCCGAACCTGCAAACCTGGGGCTGCTGAAGTGGAGCACTCGAACTTAACCACTACACCAGCAGGCCAGCCCCATAAATCTTTTTCTATATATCTGTATCTATATCTATTGTTGTTAGTGCCGTCCAGTCAATTTCAACTCCTAGTGACCCTGTGTACAGCAGAGCAGAACCCTGCTTGGTCTTTTTGCGCCATCCTCTTACCTTCTGGCACTATATCAGACAATGCACCACTACTATTCACAGGGTTTTCATGGCCAATTCTTTTGGACGTTGGTGGCCAGGTCCTTCTTCCTAGTCTGTCTCAGTCTGGAAGCTCCGCTGAAACCTGTCCACCATGGTTGACCCTGCTGGTATGTGAAATACCAGTGGCATAGCTTTCAGCATCACAGCAACATCCAGCCACTGCAGTATGACCACCGACAGACGGGTGGTGTTGTTCCCTGAACGGGAAATGAACTCAGGCTGCAGCAGTGAGAGCGCGCCCATCTTAACCACTAGATACAACGGCTGCTATCTATATCTGTATCTACATCTATATCTCCTATTAGCTCTGTTTCTCTGGAGAACCCTGACTAAGACAATCCCCATATGAAAAATAAAGCCACTTAAAAACAGAGAGACTAGCTGGCCTCTGGTCAGCACACGACTGGAGAAGCAGGATTCAGACCTTCTGGCTCATTTCCAGGGCTCCTCTGATTACATATGGGAGGTGAGGAATGCTCCACCACAGCATCACCTGTGCATACAGAGTTCAGCACAGTTCTCATGGATGGACTCACTGGCTGACCACATACAGAGTGTTGTCTCTCGCAATGGGCTAGTTTATGCTGTGTGGACAAAGGACCCCCAAATCTCAATGGCTTCAAACCACAAAGGTCTATCACGCCCATCACAGGTTGGCTGGACCTCCAAATCCAGGTCTCCTCACTCCAGAACTGACGGAGGAGCCGCCATCTTGAACACTGCCAGTTGCCTCACGCAACTCATTGGACGGAACTAGTCACAAGGGGCCACCCAACAAGAAGACCAGGAAGTGCTTCCCTTGGTAGGGGGAGGGGCTGGAAATATTGGCAACTGGCTGTATGGTCACCACAGTGGTTATTGTGCCAGAGGCTGTATTAAGCAGCTCACATTAGGCATACTTAGCATTTTTAATACTCAAGGTAATTACTGTTATTATCCCCATTTTGCAGGTGAGAAACTGAGTCTTAGAAAGTTAAGGACCTTGCACTAGGTCCTTATAGTAGAAGGTGACTGCCGATAGGAGACAATGTGGACTCTGCCAAACAGCATGCAGCCTGGGAGTGAGGGAAGACAGGGCGAAACGAGGCTGCTCCTCTCCCAGGACCACGGTGTCATGTGGGGAGCCCCCCACCTCCTGACCTGTGCTCAGCCCTCCAGATCCTGCCTCCACTATGGGCAGACACCAGAGGCTGAGGTTCCATTCTGGCTCTCAAAACAATGGATATGGAGGCTTCTGGAAATGGCAGGCTTGCAAAACCAGCAGCCAGGAATAGCCATGCATTCGTTCAGCAAGCATCTACTGAGTGTAACTCGAGTGGGTTCCAGGGAATTCAGACCTGCTCGGGGGTGTCTGATGAAACGGAATGATCCTTAGGCCAATGGAATTCAAGGTCACCAGTTGATTAGCATGGATCATCAAGGGAAAGGTGGTGGGCAGGAGGCCACACAGGAGACGGGTGAGGAAAGCAAAGGGGGTTCATAATGGCTAATGTTTCTTGAGAATATACTATGGGCCAGGCCCAGTCTAAGTCTTGTAATTACATGAATGAACTCATTGAATGCTCACAAGTAACAACACGCTGAGGTTGGTACACTTATTGTTTTACGAATGAGGGATCTGGGTGCAGAGTGGTCAATGACATGGCTAAGGTCCTCTGCTAGAAAGTGGGAAAGCCAGGGCTCACCCCCAATCTGGCATCAGGACCCCACTTCTAACTGTTATGCTATGCTGACTCCTTCCTCTCAACATAGGCTGAAAGGTGGGCTTCATAGACTGGATTTGGGGGCACTCTTGTAGGGTGAGGAGTTGCAAGAAGAGACAGAAGCAACCCTGAAAGCCTGGAAGCCAGGAAGCTCCCTGAAAGCCTGAGAAGGTGGGGTTGGGTGAGGGCGGGCGTGGCTCAGGTATCCCAGGAGATGCCTTCTCCCACTTTGACGGAACCATCACCACCCTGGCACCTCGAGGGCTGGCTGCCTTGGGACAAAGGACAGGGACCCCTAGCCTGAGGTCTGGTTTTCTCATGGTGAACCCTGTAGGGGTGGTTATGAGGCACCAACATAGTCAGCAGAAACCAAAAGAGACTCCATGTGGCACTACAGCCCACAGATGGGTGAGCATCTGCGACACTGCCTGGGGACGCCCAGAGACACCTGGGGCAGGGCAGGACTTTCTAGGGGGCTGGTGGGAAACAGAATTGATATGACCTGGCCTAGTGTAAGGATGTTCTGGCTGCACAAGAAATCAATGAAATACTGTATATGAAGTCCTGGCACAGGGAAAGCACCAAAAGAAAAGTTATGACTGGTATCAACAAGACATGCTAATGACCAGAGGCACTAGGAGGGCAGTTCTCAGCCTTTCAGCTCTCCTCTCTAAGTGCCCTTTTCCTTTTCAGCCCCACTGATATGCCTACATGCACACACATGTACACATTTGTGCACACACACACACAAAATATAAGACCAAACAATCTCAGTTTGGGTAACAAAAGAAGCTTCTCCATCACTGCTCAGGAACTGAAGCATCTGTCTAGATTAGCCAGTTTTCAGCAGGAGTAATTTAAGTGACAAATTGAATACAATACTAGACAGAGTCTCAGCTTCAACGGAAAGAAGTATGCAGGTGCATATGGCTAGGAGACCAGTTTGCCTCAAAATAATAAGCCATATGACGTTCAGACAAAGATAGCCACTTACCGAAAACTCTCATAGCAGACTCAAGCTCAATAGCTTTTTTCAACATTAAAATTTTGATATATTTTGTTGATATATGTATGTAATTAAAAGGAAATTAAAATGAAAAATCATAATCTACAATGAGTTCTTAAAATCAAGTAGATAAACCAATAGAACATGGAAAAAAGACATTTTTTTAATCGCAGTAACATTGGTTTATAACATTATGTACATTTCAGGTGTACATCGTAATATATTTTGAGCTCTGTGTAGATTACACCCAATAGCTGTTGAATCTTTTTCATCCTTGTAGGATGGGCTTGCGTCTCATGCCTAGGCCACGTGAAAGTGAATTATTGCAATTACAATTCCTGGTAGGCTCCAGCAAAAACTGGCGCTCCTAGCCTGATTCTGCAGCATGAGAAGTCTTTCATTTTTTTCTGACAATAGTGAATATTGCCAGCAGTGCTTTATTTGGGGGCTCACAGTGCAGAGAAGGGGTGTAGCATGCACCCAGAATTTTAACAGCCACACCATGACCTTTTATCCCTGCACCTTCAAGACTTTTACTGTTCTAGGGAAAACGGGGAAATTGAGTGTGTCGCAAACCATCATAGGCCAAGCGGAAGACAAGCTGACATTACATCTAAGAACATCCGCCTTCCTTGCCCTGTTTGCTTCTCTGCATTATGTAAGTTAAGGGGCGGTGGGAATGATTTCAGTGCAGGAGAGAAAGAGTAAAAAGACTTATCTTTTTAAAAAAGAAAGTAAGAGAGAACATAGGAAACTTAAAAGAAAATTTCACAGGGCTCAGAATCTTCCAAGAGGCTGTGACTTAAAGATTTTTTAAATCCTTACACCTGAAATGCTCAGTACAAGTACACCCACAGAGTGGGTGCCCTGCTTCTAGGTCAGGGGTCTGTGATTGCCGCAGTTTCTTGGATTCAGACCTGCAGTTTTTTTCAGAATGGGGTGAGAATTTCATTTCAGAATTAGAGCAGAGACTGCTAATTCCTATCCAATATCCATTTCCCTCACCTTTCTTAATGACAGACCCCACCTTGGTTTAAAGTAGGAACACAACCAGTTGAAACTATTCCCCAACTTCCCTTGGCCAAATGATGAAGTTCTAGGTCAAAGAGACATAGGTGGAAATGTTGGCGGAAAACTTCGGGGAAAGCTCCTTCAAAGGAAATGCAAGCCCTTCTTCCTTTCTTCTTCCTTCCTGTTGCCTGAAATATGATGGCTGGAGCTCCAGCAGCCATACTGTTGCCAGCAGTCATAAGCTTGAGGTTATCTTACAAATGCAAGCCAGTGTAGTGGATCAGGGACATAGAAGAAGCTGGGTCCCATATGACTTTGTGGAGCCAAGAGAGCAGCCCTGGACCAACTACCTCCAGAAGTCTTTCATACAAGAGAATAAACCCTGAGTGTTAAGCCATTGAAGTCAGGTCTCTGTTACTCACAGCCAAGTACAAGCATTAATTTATATAACCATTTTTATGCATGTTTATAGATTCATTTCTACTTGAGAAATGCCAGCTACAAGCTTTCGCTTGTGTGCAACCTTCCCTTCCCTTAGCCAGCAGGCATTTGCACAGATTCAAGCCTGACCAAGAAGCTTGTGCTCCACAGCATTTCTCAGGGGCTGGTGCTGGAAGTGCAGGAGGCCACTGGCCTTCTCCTACACCCACGCTTTGGTGGCATTGCAGAAGGCAGCCCAGTGCAACGTGATCACTTTGCAATGATTCCTATAGCCCGGCATGTCCAAAATCTGGAGTATCCCATCGGCCAACCCACAATGAGAGATGCTCAATAAGCACAGAATGTCGGCCTCCCAGCCCTATGCAGACAACATAATGACGATGATGACAAAAAGAAGGCTCACATGCGCCAGGCATCATTCTAAATGCTTTATATGACTAATAAGCTTGTTTCTTTCAATCATCCTACGGTGGACACTGTAACTGCCTCTGTCTTACAAATGAGAAAAATGAAGCACAGAGAAGTTAAGTAACTTACCCCGGGTCACACAGAAATAAGTGAAGGACTGGGATTTGAACGCAGACAGCCTGGCTTCAGAGCCCATCCTCTTAGCCATTAAGTTAGCATCTGTATTGTCCCAACTAATACATCCATGTTAGCTATGGTGACAAACTGGCAAGCTTTCCGATCATTACGCTTAGCATTTCTGCTGAGCCGTCTTTGTTAAGATTTCCCATCATCAGATTTGCATCTATGGGTGTGAGTGGGTTTTCTGTCTGAATGCTGTCCTGACACACATTCCCAGACACCACTGGGGCCGGCTATTCCTTCCTCACCTGACTCTTCGATGTTTCCACCAGACCCACTGGCTTTACGATCAACCAACACTAAGATCCTTAAGACAACTGAGAGAAATGACTACAAAGGTCTATCATTCTAAATGTATTTCCTCTGCCAGGATTGGGGAACGAGCCCAAAATACCTGGAATCTTTAAGCAGAGGCAGCAATTCAGCCCCAGCTGTACAAGCTTCCTCTGAGGATGACCCCAGTTTGACCAAGCTCTTCCTGTACTTGTGGCTGAGCCCCGGGGCCTGAGTGGGGTCAGTGGGCAGTGCTGGGAGGAGGAAGGTCACCTGGGAAAATGAGGGGGCCTGGGCTTTCCTGCACATCCCAGAGATATAGGGACAGCCATGGCACCGCCGTGGGCCACCTCGCCTGAGTGACTCTCCTTGGGGTACACACAGACCTTGTTTCCACCCGCTTGTGGGTGGGGAGGGCATACTAAATTTGAAATCAATTTTCTTTGCAGAAATGCAAACTCTAGAGCAAAAGTGGGGGAAGACACAGCAATGTGTCTTTCATTCCAAGTATTTTCTGCTTCTCTCTCCCCACCCCCACCTCCCCCTCCCTGCTCCATTCTAAATTCATGCCCTTAAGAGAAGGTTGTTATGTAGCAGAAATGAAGAGAGGAAAACTTACCTTTTTCAAAAGAGGCTTTTGAAGCTCACAGCAGAGACAGTCGCTGGCGAGAACAAGCTTTGACTCAAAAGCCTGATTGTTGAATCTCGAAAGACAAGTTCCTGACCAACTCGTGGAATAAATTTTTTACCACAAACAGCAGACCCAGACAATTACAGGATGAGCTGAAGAGGTCGTTTTATCCTGCCCAGGAAGGAGAGAGATTCTGCTGACCTGAGAAAGGCGTAGGGGAGGGTGAGGGAAGAGAGCCCTGCCGTGAGTTGCTCCAGTGGGTTCTGTGAGGGGCCCGTGCCTCACCCACCCCGGACCCAAGCCAGCTGTGGGCAGGGAGACATCGACTCAGCAGATGCACCTGGGGCCCAACAGTAGGGAGGACCTGAGCTCGGCTTCCCATCGGAGGCCAGGACGGCAGCAGCTCTGCAGGTCTCCCAATGTCTCCAGCTAGAACCAGAGAGGAGAAATCGCCGTGGGGAGGGACCACAGGGGAAACCTATAGGGCCCAGGCCTCCAAGTGCCGCAGGGAACAGCTGACATTTTCTGTCAGGAGTGTGGAATACCTACACGCCTGCAGGCTCCCGAAGATGCAGAAGTTTGCTGAGCAAGGGGGCCTCCTCACCTTGGGATGAGGGAATGTGGCAGCAGATGGCAGCACAGACTGAAGGGTCCAAAAACAGAGGGGAACACAGGCATCCCAGAGGATGCCAACAATGGAGGACGTCAGTGTCTGTGGACCATCTGGAGCTGTGACCACCTCAGTGGAAGACAGAAGGGACAGACGACAACCAAGGACACCCAGCATCAAGGCCCTCAGATCTAAGCTCAACCCAATGGCGACACAGGCAGGACACAAATCCTCACTCGACTGAAAAAAATCCTGAATTGACTGAAAATAAACTGAACTGATGGAGCTAACCTGAATTAACCTGGTTTCTGCCGTCAGTTCGACTGTAGGCTCAAAAGAGAGATGAAATTGAATTATAGAATAATAAAGGTCCATTTCTTAGGCCCCTGAAAAATGTGACTGAAATTTATGCCTAATACAGGTCTCCTTGCAGTCAGCCACAGACAGATCCCTAGATAGAGTTAACAGATTTAGCAAATAAAAATACAGAGAATCTAGTTAAATCTGAATTTCAGATAAACAACACATTAGTATACGTATGTCCCATGCAATATTTGGGATATACTTATACTGAAAGATCCTTTGTTGTTTATCTGAAATTCAAATTTAACTGGGTATCCTATATGTTCCCTGACAATCCTATCCCTGGACCCTCCTCGCCTGGGTGGGGGTCCACCATACATCTTTCTCCCCTGGATTCCCACCAAGTTGTCAATACCAGCCAAGGCCTACCTTCTTCTGAAGTTGCAGTGTCTGAATTTGCCTTTTTTGTTTAAAAGTCCAACTGTAGTCTTCAATCCAGCGTTTCAGAATTAATTCTCAGAGCTCCTCAAACGAGATCACGTCCAAGTCCTCCTTCAGACATGAAGCTCATTTCGGTAGCGTCTGCGTTCTTTCACTTCATTTGCTGGCATTGTGAGCTATAAAGGATTCAGGTTCATTTTTTGCCTCAGCGTTTGCTCTGTGGGAAGGGGTCTTTGTTGGGAATGGAGAGATGATGTCTAAAGATGTTTAGTTTTGCTTCTTCATCTCCTGTGCCAATGAGTTCCACTGTCCTCACACCTGGTGGGCCCACAGCAACATGTAGGACAGGCTGGAGGAGACGGGGCTCGTGACAAATTTGCAATGAGGAGACAGCGAGCATGGCAGCCAAGAAAAATCTTCTGCCTGAGGGAGAGAGTCAAAGACATTTGAAAACTTTAAAGACTTTAAAACCACTTTGCTGATGGTTTTTAAACTTAGAGTAGGGGGAGTAGGGAGTAAGTATAGGGTAAGGGTTGGGGTTATGGTTATTAATAGAAACGTGGACGGTAAGCAATATGGTGATAAGAAAATACCAATTCACACTTCATAGAACTGTATTTGGCTGACTCACTGATCTGCTATGAACTTGATAGTACAAATGTGGACTCTGAAAAGAGGTTCCTACAAGCAAGTAATTTAACAAAATCGCAGACTTCTAAAGAACGACCTACAGCGATGGCTGAAGGAAACCTGAGAGAGTGCAAAGTGAACCATTCGACTGCAAAGGGAAACAGTGATTTATGATGAACTGTGGCTTTGTGCAACAATACTGTCACAAGAGAAACACTTTTATTTTTGAATAAAAGAAACATCTAAGAAGATCTTTCTAGATTCCTTTAACAGACTTTCCCACCCCTCTTTGCCTAATAATAGCAACTATCACATACTGACTGCTTACTCTGAGCCAGACACTGTGTTGAGTATGTCTTCAGGTACTCACTGTATTAGTTATAGTTTTTTATTATCTGTATCTTACAATTTTGGGGGGGTTTGTGTTTTGTTTTTTTGCTTGAGAAAGATTGTCTCTGAGCTAACATCTGTGGCCATCTTCCTCTATTTTGTATGTAGGACACTGACACAGCATGGCTTGATGAGCTGTGTGTAGGTCCACACCTGGCATCCGAACTCGCAAACCCCAGGCCACCGAAGTGGAGCGGGCGAACCCAACCACTACACTACTGGGCCCACCCCATCTTCCGATGTTTTGACATCTCTCAGGGGCCTTACAGATCTGTGGAGAGACTGCACCTCCCTAGGCCAGCTAATTCCTGGGGTGGTGGACAGCTTACCTGGAATGTGCCTTTTACACACAGACCTGCCAATCCCAGACCATGCCCCCACCCACTTCCTCACCTAACTCTCACCAAGCCAGTATTTCCCCTGCCCCAAATCATCCCAGGGCCAGGGACCAGACCACTGGGGATAGTTGTCTATCCCCCTATATCCCCAGAGCCTGCCAGAATTATTCAACCTAGCCGATCCTAAGCTGCTTCCTCAGCCCTGCCCTGCCTTCTCCCTGGAAACCCCAGGGAAGGATCTGGCCTCCACTTTCCCCTGGCTCCTGTCTTCTGCCTCCTGACCATCCTGATACTTCCCCTGGGGCCCTGTGTGGCGTGCTGTGTCTCCTCTCAGGAAATATAAGTAATGAATCCTTCTTTCAATGGCCTTGGCTTCCCCATGCCATCACTTAGTCATCTCTCTATAAATTAAATCCCGGGTATAATTTTAACCCACTAACTCATTCTGTCCTCCCAAGAACACTCTAGAAAGGCAGAGGAGGAAATTGAAGCACAGCGGGGCTAAAGGTCTTTTCTAATTCATTCTGATGGTCAGCAGCAGAGCTGGCATTCACACCCAGAGGCCAGCTCCAGAGGCAGGCTCCTAACCACTGCACCAGACAGCCTCGGTAACTGCCTGGACATCCCTGCTCCTGCAGAGCTCTGCTGCAACCCGTCTTCCAGGAGGCCTTCTCCAAAGGTCAAGTCCCTCCGTTAGAGGCTCTCATGATACAACATACTGATCCTTGACAGCACTTGTCACAGTTCCAATTTTATACTTATTCGTGTGGTGATATCATTAACAGCTGCCATTCCCTACTAGAATGAAAGCTTTATTTCTTTGCAGGGACCAAATCTGTCTCTGCTCACAGTGCTTTTCCCATAGTAAGTGCTCAACAATTATTTGTTGAATGCATGGTGGTTGCCATGGATTAAATTAAAAAGCAGCTTACAAAACAATATGATGTGTAACTTCATCTGCACCAACATCTCTGTGTATATAGACATCCACAGGGAAAAGAAGGCCACTCACCGAAATGTTTAACACGGGTGAGACTGTGGCATAGTTACTTTTCTATCTTCTCTTCTTCATCATATTTTCTATGAGAAACATAGATTACTTACATCAATTGCTGATTAGATATATTTTTAAGTTTTAGAGCAAATGCTTCACAAAATAATGACTGATACTAAGAAATATTAGAGATTCCATTGATCCAATATCACTTCGAACAGGAGAAAAACTAAAGATAGCAACCAGACAATGGGATTTGATTTGTGCAAAATCAGTGTGGATGAGGCGGATCAAAGCATACAACACAGAGCAGGACCACGCATGGGTAAAGGCCACAGTGTCTAGAACAAGACTGCCCATGTCTGAATTCCGAGTCCACCACTACCTTAGGACCTTCGACAAGCCATCTAACACCTCCACGCTCAGTCCCTTCTGTGTAAACAGGAATGATGATCACAGTCTCTCTTCCATAAGGTTATTGTGAGAATTAAATGCCTTAATATTTCTAGAATTCCTAGAATGGTGCCTGGCCATTGTAAGTGCTACATAAGCATTCGTTCAATAAAATATATCGCAGCAATTATAAGCAATGCTGGCGATAACTATAGATATGCGATGCAATGGAAAGGTGTTACATAATTCTAAATTATGCAGTTTTCTTTTTATAAAATAGATATTATTTTAAAAGAGATTCACTTCTATTCTGAAATCTCATGAATGCCAATCACGTCTTCGATTCCATCTAGTACAAGGATATATGGCTTTAAACTGATAGAAGCAATGAACACTTCTACAAGAAGTGAAAAGACCAGGACATTTGAGTCTTCATAAGAATATCAGTTTCAAGCTGAATACCGACAGCATAGAAATTTGCTCAAATTAGGTGACAATGTTTCCATCATTGCTATAATATGCTAATGGGATGAGGAGGCAGAAAGGGTTGGGAACAGTGAGTGCTACTCACAGCTGTACAGCTGATATATATATGTATATGTGTGATTAGCAGCCTCAAAATGTTCAACCCAAAAGGGATAATGAAATTTACGACCAGATGTCTCCTATACATTTTCAGGATTTTATTTAAAAAATATTTTGTAAGATTCAAAGCATTACTCTCATTTTCCAAAATGCAAAAATAGATCATGTTACAAAGAGTTGGATGGGAAGAAAGAGAAGTTAGGCTACATGCTCTGTGAATTTCAGCGGCCCCTTAACATCAGGTGCCTGTTTAGGGGTCACGGCCACCACCCTGAGTGGTCCAGCAGTGCACACAGACACAGCATCTCCCACCCACTGCCTAGTCTCTTTGGTCCTAGCCAATATTAAACCTAACATAACCAATCTTAAATTACTCTACCCACAGTATTGGACCCCAGACCTTGGATTCTAGAAATTACCAGGGAGAATTAAGTTATGAACCAGAAAAGGGTAAAGGAAGTAATTTGAAAGGACTAACTTTGAAATTGTGATTAAAAGACTTAGTAGTGGCAACCCAAAATTGTAATCAACTGCCTAATATTCTAAGAGCATTTTACCACACACAACTTCTGTCTTGCTTTTGTTTTTCACAAGCAATATATTCCAGAGAAATTAAGGCATATTAGAATCTTGAATATCAACTTATGCAAAGAAGCTGTATTGGATTAAGTCTCTCAGATGCATTACGATTCTGTTAGAGTCACTGAGAATAATTATGTTTAACAAATATTTATCGGTTGCCTATTACGTGCAAGGTTCTGTGTTAGATGCCCGGGAGATAGAGGAGATAAAATGATCCATATTATAAAGTCAAGGATTAAGGGGAGTGGAAATGGGTTCTGTACACAAATAACCACATTTCACGGCAAAAAAGAGTCTGAAGGCTACGGGAGTTTGATGCGGAACCATCACAAGGAAGAAAAGCTCCGTGCAGAAGACATTTGAGATGAGCCGTGGCGAAGTCACAGGTGGAGTTGAAGGCAAGGGCATATCAAGCCAGACGAGGCACAGGGAAGGGCCCAGAAGTGGGAAAGCACATGAACATTCGAGAAACAGGCAGTTGCTTAGAGCGGTGGAGCTCAGCAGGTGTTCCAGGGATTCTGGACATCCCACAACCCAGGACAGTCACACACAATGAAGCCCTGGCCCGGGGTCTGCCTGACTTCCACATCTTCTGTCAGATGGTCACATAAGGGGGGAAACTTTATAATTACCCAGCCTAGAAACCAACTGCATTCTACATGTAAACACAAAGTGTTTTTTGCGCGGGTTTGAGACACATTGAATTTTCTAGGATGCAACTGCCATATAAACTGATAGAAGATTAGATGTTGCTTTGTCTGAAATGATAACAAGATTTGTTCAGAAATTTCAGAAAATCACGACCCTGATAGCAATACTGCTCATGATGTTTGAGCCTTGAATACAACACACCCGTTTCGGTCTACCTGTATAGCTATTCCTTTCGTGGTCGTTTTCCATATAGAGGTAGGCACCTCCCACTCCATGGTGTCTTCCATGGGAATCATGTCTGAGCAGATCCATGTGGAAATACTTATTATTTTATAATAAATTACTTTCTCTACATCTTTTATATGACAGTAGGGGGTTGTATCGATTTTTTTATTGAGGTATAATTGACATCTCACATTATATTACTTTCAAGTGTACAACATAATGATTGGATATTTGTGTACACTGCAAAATGATCACAATAAGTCTAGCTACCATCCATTATCATACATAGCACAAAATTTCTTTTTCTTGTGATAAGAACTTTTCAGATCTACTCTCTTAGCAACTTTCAAATATAGGAGCCAGTATTCTTAACTGTAGTCACCATGCTGTACATTACATCCCCAGGACTTATTTATTTTATAACTAAGTGTATTGATTTTTAAAGATATTGTTATATCAGAAAATGACCATAAAATCAAGGACTTAAAAGTTATATATGAATATGGGACATAAAGGAGGAGATGGTAGCAAAAAAGATAACATTTGAGCTTGTTTCACACAGTGAAAAGTATTTTTCAAGAATGGGAAGAGAGGAGGCCAGCTCCGTGGCCGACTGGTTAAGTTCGCACGCTCTGCTGCGGCAGCCCAGGGTTCGGATCCTGGGCGCGGACATGGTACCGCTCGTCAGGCCACGTTGAGGCAGCGTCCCACATCCCACAACTAGAAGGACCTGCAACTAAGATATACAACTGTGTACAGGGGGGCTTGGGGAGATAAAGCAGAAAAAAAAAAAAAAAAGGTTGGCAACAGTTGTTAGCCCAGGTGCCAATCCTTAAAAAAAAGAATGGGAAGAGAGAAATTAATCTTAATGCTCTATCTGTGGAAGGTTATTTTAAAAAAAATCTTTAAAATATGGGTAATTTTGAGATTTCAGACCTTAAATTACAGAATTTCAGAGCATCAAGTGTTCTTAGAGATCATCAAGTCTAGTCCAAACCCCTTACTGGCACATGAGGAATCTGAGGACTAGAGAGATGACGGGACCTGAGCACAGAGATCATCAGGAGCTTTTAAAATATACTTATTTTTCTAACAGTTTTTCTTCAAACAACAACTAGTCATTTCAAGAATACTACTTTTTCTTTTAAGATTGGCCCTAAGCTAACATCTGTTGCCAACCTTTTTGTTTTTCTTCTTCTTCTCCCCAAAGCCCTCCAGTACGTAGTTGTACATTCTACTTGTAGGTCCTTCTAGTCCTGCTCTGTGGGACACTGCCTCAGCATGGCCTGATGTGCAGTGCTAGGTCTGTGCCCAGGATCCGAACCGGCAAAACCCTGGGCCGCTGAACCAGAGCACATGAACTTAACCACTCGGCCACAGGGCCAGCTCCTAAAGAATATTATTTTTGAGTTTTCAAGCTGTGTGGGTCACTATTTCTTGGCATATATGGTTCATTAGGAGTCACATATGGGAGGCATGGGTTGTTCACCTCTTTCACAAAGCTGGTATCGAGGTTAAATGACAAAATGGAGGCGAATGAACCTCCAAAAATACACACAGCCTGGCAATCATAAAGCACAATATCACTAATAATAATCATTAAAAAACAATCCTAGGCAAAAAAATGCTCAAAGATGATGCTTATGGATTTATCTCTGTATACAAAGGAAAGCAGATGTTCAGGGTTTTTAAAATCACATTTTGGGTGATTAGAATTATTTTTCCTCAACATGATGTTGAAGATAAAGTGAGCATTACTAGTATTGGAAAATGATCCTAAACAGTTCTCTTTACTCTGGCAAGACCAAACTGTCACTCCTAAAGGACGGTGGCCCATTTGCCCAATTTAAATGATCACATCTCAAGTGTTTAAACACCCTATTGGGATAGGAAAACTTATGGGCAGAGAAAAAAATTAATTGATATAATTCTATGATACTTTGTAACAAAATGACTTAGTGATTAACTTTTTCACTTGTTTGGCAGTATTGTCTCTCATCATTCAACTTGAATTTATTGAGAACCTTCTATGTGTCAGGCTCTGTGCCAGGCACTGGGTATGACAATGGCCAGTGAATTACACATGGTTCCCTGTACTCGCAGGACTGCAGAGGGAGACTATGTAATGGAAAGTGGCAGGGCCGTGTGTATGTCACCTGGACCAGGCAGGCAAACTCACAGTATTGGCAGGGAGTCAGCCATGTAAACTAGAATATGACGTGACTAGGGCTATCCTTGCCACCTGGTCAAAGTTGAGGGTGAGGGAGAGAAATACCCATTAGCCCCTCCTCTACAGAAGGTGACATTTAAATAGGCCTTAAGAGGGAGGAGGATGTCACTGATCTCAGAAAAGGGAGGGGCATTCCAGGAAAAGGGAACTGAGTGGACGGACACGGAGGGACAGAAGTGACTGTCTGCTCCAAGGAGATCAACCTCATGGAACAAAGGGTGAGAGATGAGGTTGGAGGAGTCAGCAGGGCCCGGGGTGCAGGCCTGGGAAACCCTGTGGAGGATCCCTACTAGTCTTTCCGCCCATTCCACACCACTGACTTCAGTGCAGACTCTCCTGATAACCGATGCTGGGAGAGCACCAGATGCAAATCACCCCAAAGAGCGATGTCCCTCTGTTGGCTCAAGGAGGCAAGACGGTGCAGTCACGGGGACCAGGGCCTTTGAACTCAACGAAGACCGGCGTTTGAACTCCGTGCTCTACCCACAGGAAGCTGCGTGACCAGCCATTCTGAGCCTCAGTCTCCTTATCTGGGACGATGATGCTGGATGTTGAGAGCGTTAAATGTGCTGCTGATAAAGCCCTTAGCACCGTGCCTGGCACTCAGAAAGCCAGCTCAATAAATGGAACTCACTGTTATTCAGAGCTGCCACCAGCGTACAGGGGTAACAGGGTGAGGAAGCACGTCAGTAAGAAAGTCAGCGACTCTTCTCTGACCTTCTACAAAGCAGGTCACAGAAGGGACATCAGCTGCCTGCAAGGCAGGTGAGGGACACGGGGGCCAGGAGAGCTGGCACAGGCAGCAGAGGCGTTTTGGTGTCCCTGCTAGGGAGGGCCCCTGGCTCACAGCTGCTCAGGAGCTGCAGCTGCAGACAGCTGAGGTGGGCGACAGGAAAATGCGCTCTGCAAAGAAGCTGAGTCTGCTCCAAGCGCTTGACCTCTGGGGCCCGGCTGTGTTCTCAGCAGCAACGCCTTCTCCTCTGCCCACATCCACCTCAACCAGATGCAACCCAGCTTAGTGCTAAATGACCGTGGGGCCAGCCGGCTGTCTCGCCCCCGCTTCCTCCCGGCTGCAGCGGCCACAGCTGCAAACTCTCTCGCTTCGCCATCCTCCTCTCCTTAGTCGAGCTAAAGAATAGGAGTCTCTTGTCTCCCTCAGCAGTCCCCCACTCCCTGCCTCTTTCTCTAGCTCCGTGAGGAATAATAAATAACAAATAACAGCAATAATAATACTAATGACAACTGTGTGCCAGGTACACTTTAAGTTCTTTACATGTATTATCTCTTAATGCTCACACAGCCTTGTGAGATAGGTACTATTAATCCCATCCCCATTTTACAGATGAGAAATTGAGGCACAGATTGCTTTAGTAAACTGCCCAAGAGCACACGGCTAGTAAGTAGCGGAGCCGGAAGTGAAAATGCAGGCGGCCAAGTCAGAACCCCAGCCCTTTCCCTCGGCCTCCTCCGTCAACGAGGAGGGCTGTGCTTTCAGGGATGGCAGGGACCGCCTGGCTGTCAAGGATGCCCAGGCTGTTCCCGAGCTTATTCACTGTTGTTGTCAGCCTAAAGATCTGCTTATTTGAAAGATGGCAGCTGTTTCTATTAGGAGCTTCCAGCATCTAAAAACACACTTTTTAAAATAACAATTCACTTTGGGAATAAAATCACAATTGGGCATGTATGACTGAGTTATAGCATCAGCCTGGCCAGCTGACACCTTTGGGATGTCCCTGAGTAGCACTGTCGCCTTCTTATAGAGACAGTCACACCTGCTGCTACTGATTCTGATTTTGCCCACTTTACACACGCTGAGAAACGCGACCACAGAGCACTCGTGCCCACATGTTCACCGTGTTTACTCACGGACACCCACCACACACACAGAAAGGAGCTCAAATATCTGTCCCCTCATACGGAGATAACACACATCCATCAAAACTCACCCTGGGCCCCACACACTCCCTCAGTACCCGGAGGCACACGGGTACATGCCCTGCGGGAGACGAACACATTCCCCAAATTCAATTGAGGGAGGAGTTCCCCAGAGCAGACAGAGTCAGACGCCCACAAACATGTCAACACAAGCAGGCAGCTAATAACAATAATAATAATAGCTAATATTTATCAGTGCTTACTAGGCGCCAAGCACTGTGCTAAATGTCTTAGTTTTTCATACTTTATCTTGTTAATGCTCTCAACTACCTATAAGGACAATTTTTTATTATTATTATCCACATTTTGCAAATGGGAAAACTGAGCCACAGAGAGTTAAAATAACTCACCCGAGGTCGCACAGCTAATAAGCAGTGGTGTGGGGCTTGACCGCAGGTGGTCGGGCTCCCCAGCTGCTTCTAGAACGCAGGCAGGCCCGATGCAGAGCCTACACCATTGTTATCACTCCCTGTCCACATCTTGTATCTGAAATGTCACACGTCCAAAGGAGAACGCTTGACTCCCCTCCAATCCTGCTGCCCCCCCCATGCTGTCCCCTCTCAGTGAATAGCCCTCACCATCCATCTGGTTTCCCAAAGCCCAAAACTAGGAGTGGTCCTCAGTTCCTCCCTTTCCCTCAACCCCACATTCAATTCCTCAGCAAATTCTCAATCCATCCGAAGCCCTTGCCTCCACTGCTCTTGCCCTCCTCTAAGCCACCACCATCTTTTGCTTGGACCATTTCAGTAGCCCCGAACAAGGGCTCCTGCCTCCATGCCTGCTCCCCTACGTCCATTTTCCACACGTCAGACTGATTGCGATCTTTTAAAAATGTCAATCAATTCATGTCACTCCCCCTGCTTAAAACCCTCCACTGGCCTCCCATTGCACTTGGTAGGGTCCAACCTAATATTCTGCCTACAGAGCCCAGATATGAAGTGGCCCGGCCTTCACCCCCATTTCATCCGGTACAACTCCCCCTGCAGCCCACCAGAGTCCGACCACCCTGGCCTTCTTTCCCTTCCTAACACACTCCATTTTGTTTCCACTTTAGAACCTGTATTGCCTTAGCTGTTCCCACTACCTGGAATGTTCTTTCTTCTGATCTCCCCATGGCTGGCTCCTGCTCGTCCATGAGATCTCCCTGGAGAGTGTAGCAGGGATGGCTACCTTCTCTGCAGAAGTCCACGCTCCCCTTCCAGATGGTGGGGTTGGCTTTCTATCCCTGCCTGACTCCCAGTGTGGCCGTGTGGGCCCAGGATGGCCAAATTCTTGCTAAAAGAACAGGAGTGGAAGTGATGTGTTTCACAGCCAGGCAGAGACTTTAAAGGAACAGGTGTGACTTTTCCACTCTTTTTCCTCTTGCTCTAGCCAAAAGCAGAGGACTCTGAGGCCTCAGAGGATGACGGAGTCTGAAGATGGAAAGAGCCTGTGTCCCCAAATCACTACATGGAGGAAAGCCAAGTGTTACCCAACTAGAAACCCCATACTGGACTGTTCCATGAGTGAGAAATAAACCTCCATTCGAGAAGCCACTGATAGGGGATTTATTTGTTATAGCCACTAGAGTTAGTTAGTCTAACATAGTACCTAACCTAGCTCCTGACCATGCAACCTAGATAACCACCTGTCACCTCATCACATCACTCTGCATGGCGTTTATCATGACTTGATATGTTTCTTTTTATGTGTTATCCATCTTCCTCAACCAGTGCATCACTTGTCTAGGAGCCATGACCTTATTTATCTCTATCCCCAGAACCCAGAACAGTGCCTGGCACACAACAGGCAACCAAAAATATTCTGTAACCAACGAATGGCTGGATGAGTGAGTAAATGACCACACTCAAAAACAGTGACAGAATTACATAGGAGGGGCGATAGTTGAGGGGCACATCCTACCTTGGAGACCGTGCCCTTGATCCCCTTGTCTGGAATGCTCTCCCTGAGATACCCGCCTGGCTCCTTCCTTCAGGTATTTATTCAAATGTCTTTTTTTAGTGAGGCTTTCCCAGGCTACACTGTTAAAATCCTAACAGTTCCCCCACACACACACTGCTTCTTTCTACAAGTGTCTCAGGACCCCTCTGTGCCCACAAACATCACATTTGCGAAACAGGGAAACCTGCTGTATCTTACTGTGCCCAGCTGTTTACCAAAAGTGGCCCACCAGGCACTCGCTTTCCTCACTCCAGTGAGCACCTTCTTCCTCCTTCTCCCCTTTTTCTCTGCTCTATTTTCCATAGAACTTACCATCATCAATCGTTCTCCATCTTTTGTTTAGTTAGTTAACTCTTTGTCCTTCCCTCTCTCCAATAGCCTGAAAACTCCATGAGGGTAAGCTCTTTTGTCCATTTTGTTCTCTGTTGTATGGCTGCTGCCTAGAATAGTGCCTGGCACATAAAGGTACTCGATTAACATTTGGTGAAAGGAGCAAGGAAGGAAGAAAGGGAGGAAGGGAGGGAGGGAGGAAGGAAGGAAGAAAAGAAAGGAGGAAGGAAGGGAAAATTTTCCTGCATATGTTTGTCTTAAGAGATAGGAAATTCTAGTCTCTCAACTTTGACCTCAATTGGCTCCAAATAAGTCATTTGCTGTCTGGGCCTTAGCTTTGTCCTCTGTAAAATTGGGAGAGTAGAGAGACAGCAACCTTAGAAGACCCTTCCAGCTACGCAGATCCTAGGGTTGTCCAATTTGAACCTGGGCCAACCTGCCCAAAGGCTCAGGGAGATTCCGCCACGAGGGTCCACTGCCTTCATCTCGGCCCTGGCCATCCCTTTAGGGGGTCACTGCCACCACCACCAGACTGGTCCTCCATATAACATCATGTTAAGAGAGAATAAAACATTGAAGCATTCATATGTGAAGGATTCCCATCAATTCTGATGACCATGACATCAGAAATCCTACACAATTACCATAGTTCTCAGAGACTCACTGAGTAATCCGCTCCTCTACTGCGGCGTTTTGGCTTATAGTACTGTAGAAGTACGATCTCTTTGAACTGGTATGAGCACAATATAACTTGTCCAGTTGTTTAGTTTTTTCTGGATATGCAGAAGATTCCCAGGTATCACTGTACTTAGACTCCAGCCCCGTTCCTTACATACTTGTGTTTTAATAAATACGTGTCTAGTGGATTTTCATTGATGTAAGTTCTGTGTGGTCAGTTACCAGGCTTACCTCATTCACTATCGGATAGTTAGTGTCTGGCACAGTACTTGACCATAAACAGTCGAATGAGTGAGTGAAATGAAATAAACAAACCCAACATTCAGGTTCAGCAAAGAAAGAGGTCTGAAAACCCATTGAAATAAGAAACCTAAAAGAGGATCATTCAATATTAGTTATTTCATTAGAATTCCATCTCCATTAATATGAATTAGGAATCAGTGCCTTATTGATTTAAATACTTCACCATCAAATTTGAATGGTAGAATTTGATTTTGTGTCCTATTTCCACCTTTGCCCTCCTTCAGTCTATCTTCAGCCAAGCGGCCAGAGTGAGCTTGTCAAATGTGTCATATAGGTCATTGCTCTGCTCAAAAGTACCAAGGTTGTACAAATATCGCCATCATCTAATTCGAGAACATTCTCAGCATCCCACAAAGAAACTCCACACCCATTAGGAGTCATTCTCGGTTTCCCCTCTACCCTCATCCCCTGGCAGCCACTAACCTACTTTCTGTCTCTATAGATTTGCCGATTCAAACCTAAGATTTTTAACGTGTGACCTACAGCTTTCAAACTCTTGTCCTCTTAGAAACCTTGACTGATGGCCGTTTTGTATTAACCAAATAAATTGTCTTCCTCTTGGCATGGGTTCCCAGAACTGCAAGAATGTTGGTAGCTCTGTGCCTCACTGGGCTAAAATGGTGGATGCTGAGACAGGAGAAGAGATAGTGAAGGAGAGCCTGGAGCCATCCCAGCCGCTGTGGGTTCATGTCAAACCACAGAGCACTCACAGAACAGAGACCTGTAGTGAGAACTGGAGGATGAGGATGGAAGAAATAAAGCTATTCTATGAACCTCCCCATTTCTAGGGATGAGACTGGGAGGGACCCCAGGACAACCCCAGTTCGTACTTCATGCCCCAGCCTCTTCACGCCTGCGAGTGGCAAACGGAGTATGTCACTACTCAGGATGGGAAACGATATAGGAGTTCTCATGTAGAGGACACCGGATAAAACAATGAAGGAGTGCATACTTTGGGCAGGAAAACTTGATTCCTTCCACACAAACAATAATAATAACAATAATAATAAAACAATAGTAATAAATCAAATAATAATATGGTACATAGTAGGCATTTAATGTGTTGCTCAATATCTTAATATAATTAATAATGAGCTGATGTACGCGGAAGCTCTTTGTAAAATATACAATACTGTACAGATGCATTATTCATATTTTCTAATCTAATTTCTTCTCCTTAAAGTCATTCCATCATTGTCAAGAATTACTAGACCAACTTTGATCTAAGGGAGAAAAAGGGAGGCAAGCTCTCTGCCCCCCAGGGTGTATAATCTTCTTGAGGAGACTGGAAGAAGGTGAGTGGAATAGCCAGGAAAACTTTGCAGATGCAGAATGACATCTGATATGGAAATTCTAACCCACGGCTGGCTTTCAGGGGCTCTCTTGCAGGAAGGGCTGGGCACAGACGAAGTAAGGGAAGATACTCCAAATCTGGGGGATCACATTGACTAAAGTCACACTGTTTTGCTTGAGCCCAGTGAAAAGGCTTGGGATTTCTTGACATCTTACCTGAGAACAGTCTAAACTGGAACCTGCTGTGACACTGTTAAAATCACATTCCACATCCTTTAAGGCAAATCTTTACAAGAGTCAAAGGTCCTGTTTGATTACTTGGTAATAACAAATGCTTGCTCGCACTTTCTCAGGGAACGCTTCATGACAGAAATGTTCAAAGTTGTGCTTGTGGTCTTTACAGTCAAAAAGATAAGTTTTAATATCTTAGATTTGTAGTTTCACATTTTCAGTTACACACAGTTATTACGAATGCCCTATCTCCCCTTCCATATCTGTATCATCTCCCTTCTGTGTTGGCCCCATATTTCACAGCCCATTCTTTATTCTAATGACAGCAAGCAATTTCGTCTTCCTAATGCTATTTGTACATGAAATCTTACTTAGGATTCTAAGTTATTTCATGACCTCAAAATGACAGGGGCAAAAAAAAAAAAATGGATTTGCTACATATATTCCCTCATCTTTTCAGAGTGTTAGCTAAAATGAAGTTACCTAATTCAATCTTGTGGGGTATGTGCGTGTGTCAATGCACGGTAGGGGCTGGGGATGTGGGGTTTATTTTTAGGATAAGATGCTCTGAAACAATGAAAAATATGGGTACAGTTGCCACCCTGCCATTGGGCAAGTCCCTCAATCTCTCTGGTAAAATAAAGGGCAGGGCCAGACAATTGGACCGTCTCTGAGATTCCTCCCATTTTCAACTTACCGTGATTGTAGACTTATTTCCTAACTCAAGTCAGGGTGTTCCAGACTACCAAAATACCCTCCTTTCTCTGGAGACACCTATGTTCCCCAGGGTTGGTTGGTTGGTTGGTTGGTTTTTAATGGGGGTGTGGGTGGGGAGGAGCTGTTATGTAGGGAAAGGAACACCAGGTGGGTTAGCGTGGTAGGTTCCCAAGCTACTCACCTTGTACCTCCACAGTTAACTGGGCGGCCCTGTGGTTCAGGCTAGGGCCGGAACAGACCTGGAGGACATACTGTCTGGCCATGGTCAGCTTCAAATTTTAAAATCTTAGACAGGATTTGGGATGACCCCACAGTCCAATGGGTCTCTTGAGCTAAGCTTGAACCTCACCCACTAATCTCAGGTATCCCCAATGACCTCGGAAGTGCTTCTAAGGGTCAAGAGTATGAACTGATAGTTCCACCTTGCCTTACAATAACTACCAGCTGCCCAAATGGCCTACTGCTACCCCAGCTGTGAGATTTTAGAACCACCTGCGTGATTAACGGGTGTCAAAGATCCAAAAGAAAAATAATCTAGCACTACTTTCTAAAGCCTTTTTTATAATCCATCCATTCTGCACCTTCTAATTCAGATATTTAGTCCACATATTATAAATTCAAAAATAAAATCTAAAACAAACTAATCTTTCATTAATAATCAAAACCGAAGACTAAGGAAAATACTATGGAGAAATAACCTGTCCCTAAACCAGATACACAGAGTCTTGATTCTTGAACAAAGTAGCAAACGTTTAATCAACTGATTAAACATCAATCAGTTCAGACTGAGATTAGTCAAAGAACATCACTATCAGCCATATCTCATGCTTTAGCCAAATGTATATATTCTTCCAGGACTCTTTTGCTATTATTTATTCTCATTAACTATTTACTCTCTGCCTAATACATGACAGGCACTCTTGTTAGGTGCTTTACACACATCATTACTCTCAAGGTCGTTAATGTTAACCCATTACAGTCATGCGTCGCTGACCAACGAGGATACGTTCTGATGTTGTGCGAACATCATAGAGTGCACTTACACAAACCTGGATGGTATAGCCTCCTACACACCTGCACTATATGGTACTGATCTTACGGGAACACTGTTGCATATGCAGTCCATGGTTGACTGAAACGTCATTCTGTGGTGCATGACCGTATATAGAAGAAGATACTAAGGGTTACCAATAGTAAGTCATTTGCTCAAGGTCACACAGCTAGGAGCTGAAAAGATATGGGATTGGAGAATCCTTCGATATACTAAAACTCCAAGCCTGTAGTATATATTCAGGATAATTTTTGGCTGCCCAACATCCACTCACCCTACCCTAGTTCCAGTAACAGCCTCAGATTATCATTTGGGATCCCACCCTCCCAACTCTCAACTCATGTTACTCCAGTGGGTCTGACTCCACCTCCAGCTCCAGAGGTGGCATATGACCCAGGATTCGCCAAGAAGAGCATCATATTCTCTTGGCATCAGTGATTGAGTCAGATACAAGCATATGGTCCAGGTAAGGCTAATCAGAGACAGAAAGACTCGGTGCTAGGACTTTGAGCCATTTCTGCTGGACTTGAACCTGGAGTTGCTACACCACCTTCCCTCCAGATAGAAGAGCCAAGGGGTTGAGACAACATCAAGATAGCAGAGCCACGCAAGAAACAGTGAGAAACCAGGGCTTGGTGACATCATTTGAGACACTGGATGAACCCTGAGCTGAACCAGACCCAATCCTTGGCTTTAATGTTATATAAGCTAATAAATTCCCTTTTTGCTGAAGCCAGTTTGAGTCACTTGCAACCAGAAGAGTTATGATTGATACAATATTCTTTTCCAGGACTCCAAAATGATTTGGCTTGTAGGTAGTTTCATTTGACCAGCACAGGTCAAACTCCCCACCCCCCGCAAACCACCAACACTGAATTTGAATGACTGTAGGTGAGTCAACTCTCTCCCACCACAGATCCATCTGCTCCCTATCACATTACAAGGACTATTGCCTGATCGCTGAAAGCATTTGAGAATGCATGGCCTGCCATGATTTTGCATCCCCATGTTATTGAGCCCTTATGACAGTAATTCATAACCTTTTTTGGGTCAGTGAACCCTTTGAGAATCTGATCAAAGACCCAGGACATCTTCCTATCCCCCAAAACACACATATGCATATAATTGTTCTATTTCTCATATAGTTTTAAGGGTATCATAGATCCCTCCCAAAGTCTGCCTAGGTGAAGAATCTCTGCCATACTGATATTGCTTTTTAATCTGGTACATGTCCATGAGGCACTATTTTTAAAAATAAAGGTAATCATTTCATTTAGAGGCATGATGTCAGTCAGTGCTTCACAAACTTTAATGTGCATGCAAATCATCTGGTCACCTTATTAAAATGCAAACTCTAATTCAGCAGACCTGGAATGCATTTCTAACAAGCTCTCGGGTGATGCCGACGCTGCTGGTCCATGGGTTACCCTCTGAGAACTAAGGGTGAAGGAAAACATGCATGGATTTTGGAGTCAAAGGACCTGTGGTTCAAATCCTGCAATGATCCCTCACCAGCGATGTGACATTAGGTAAGTCACTTAACTGCTACCCAGCAGCTTTCATTTGTTCATCTGTAAAACAAGAACATAGTACCCACCTTGCAGGGCTCAACCTCAAAGATTAAATATGACAACATGCAAAAAGCACTAGACAATTAACAGAAGTTCTCTTCCCTTCAGATCAGGGTCCTCAACCTTGGCATTATGGACATTTGGAGTTGGATAATTCTTTATTATGGGGGTCTCTCCTGGGCACTGTAGGATGTGTAGCAGTATCGCTGACCTCCACCAGGTAGATGCCAGTAGCACTCTTCCAACTGTGATGCCAAAAATGTCTTCAGACATCGTCAGATCTCCCTTGGGCTCAAAATCAGCCCTGGTTGAGATCTGCATATTAACAGATCTACATATTAGCTCTAGATCTACATATTAGCTCAAGATCTACATATTAGCTCTAGATCTACATATTAGCTCTAGATCTACATATTAACTCTAGATCTACATATTAACTGCCAGATATCCTAAGACTTCTCTGAGCTCCTTAACTGCCTAAATAATCTTCCACGATCCATTATTTTTTCTTATTTTCAGTTTCAAAAACCTTCAAATGGAGAAATGCATATTACAGGAATATGGTAACAATTTTAAATGCTTAAATGAATTAAATGCTTAAGAATATTAATTAAATGAATTAAATGCTTAAGGAATATTTCCAATCATTTCACAATTCCTTTCACATGGAAGACAGACAAAACACCTAACTTTGTACTGATGCTAGACTTGGCTATCTCCATATTTACGAACCTATATTTTCAATCATTAAAGTGGCGAGGTACAGTTTTCCTATAGCAACCAATCAGTCCTGGAAAACCAGCTCATCCACCTCATGCAGATCTCTACAGAATCTGACAGGGGGCCCTTTGCTAATAATCTTGGCCTTAAGCTTTCCGATCCTTAATTTTTCCTCGTCGTTTGCCAGAGAACCTGAGAATAGCCTCTCCTCCTATTCCCCATCTGAAGTCTCCAGCAGCATGGTTCCAGTCCTACAGCAAAAATACTGACATTGAGACTCCTTCAGCAATGCTGCTTGGATGATCTCAAGCTCGGTCAGACTGCATGTGGGACTCTCTAGGATCCAGGGATAACTGTTTTTTGCAGCAACATAGAGATTCTGTTCTACTGTGAATAAACTTGACAAGTCAGTTGCTTTGGAGAACAGGAAAGGTGAGCAGTCAGAGAGAAAGTCCCCAGATGTGTGACCCAGCATGCAGATGAAAAAGGGAAAGCAGCTGTTCACACAGTCGAGACAGAGCTTGAGATGGTGGCAGTGGAGACAAGAATGCTGTCTAAACAGGTTGGTGGGTTAGGGTGCCTGGGCCTTGAACACTGACCATGTCAGGCCCACCACTTTGAAACATGTGCCCTGGGAACTGCAGAGTTCACTAAGCTGAGGGAACACACAGTTTGCCAAAAAGCCTGTCTCTTCTTGAAAGTCATTCCAAGTCAAGCAGATATAAAGCTGAACGGGTTTCTGGGGCTTAAAAACAAATTGGGCATACCTGTCTACGTTCTCATTTGCCTTCTGGTTCATTTCACTTCGCTCAGAGATGACAAAATATAATACTTAAAATATAACATTTTCCTCCTGGTGCAGCCACTGACCTCCACTGCTTCTTAGACTTCCTCCTAAGTATGTTTGCTACAAACAGATTGAAATCTTTCCCCAGAATTGTCTCTTTCTTATCAACACTTGAAGGTGAGAGAGGCCAACCAATGGACAGATCAGAGGAGAAACACAATCTAGTTAAAGTTGGGACTGAAAATGAGAAAACACACTCATTTTAGGATTACACAAGTTCAAGTCTGCCCTGTTCTCCCCAAAGCCTTTGCTGAAGAGCTGAGAACCACAAGGG
The DNA here is from genome assembly GCF_037783145.1 of Equus przewalskii. Classification (NCBI taxonomy): domain Eukaryota; kingdom Metazoa; phylum Chordata; class Mammalia; order Perissodactyla; family Equidae; genus Equus; species Equus przewalskii. Next base: position 27,991,136 of record NC_091859.1, read on the forward strand.
AGAGAGTGGGCACTGGACACAGGCCCTCCCTCCTTTCCCCCGCCTCCCATTCCACCTTCCCACTCTTCCTTCAGCCAGCTGCTACTTCTGCCCCCTATGAATTTGGAAATTAGGCAAGGGGACTTGCTGAGAGTGTGAAAAGGAAGACAAATCCCAAAAAAGAGCCTGATGTATCTAGGAGCAGGACAAGCCAAGACCCATGACTGTGACCAGAAGCGAGAATGAAAGTAGGTATGAAGTTGAGGTCAGGACAAGAGGAAGAAATCAAAGTATCACAAGGCCCAAGAGCAGTAAAGCACCTGGCATCTGAGAGGCAAGGAGGTCTGGAGCTAAGAACTAGATGGGGTTCCGTGATATTTCTAATCTGAAGTTGTGCAGGCTCACACAACATTCCATTTATCTACATGTGCTGGGAATTCACTTCCACTGAGCTAATGGAAAAATACACACCTCCCCACAAGGATGCAGATATGATTGCACCTTGCTCAGAAGCAAAAAACTAAACAAAAACTACCCAGTTTTATGAGCTTTTTCTTGATTTCCATACCTAAAGTTACTTTTTTGGTTATGTTATGTTATTTAAAAAATGTTAATCCTTTTGAATTTGTTATAATCATCCTATGATAGTACTTTACCAGACAAAGAAACGAAAGTTCAGACAGGAAAAGCAACACGTCAGGATCACTTAGCTAGTAAGTGGAGAGCCAGGATCTAAACACAGTCAGCCTGGCTCTAGAACATACACATTATACTGCCTCCTTATTATAGAGATAAGACTCTAGGTCATGAAGATAACGCAAATCAACAGGTGGGAAACACCCATCCAATAGCCAATATTGTAATAAATAGGTGGCAATTTGAAAAAAAATTAATTTAAGCCATAATCTCACACTATTGTACCAAAAAAAACCTCTAAAAGATGAAAGGATAGGCAGCAGGGTGCTTTATTAATAGACTTCTCACCTGCCATGTAGGAGCTAGAATTAGATTAACAGCACTTGCAATATCCACCTTCTCCTGTTCCCACGTGATCAGAGGTCATTTCTGTCTTCGTTACTATCATGTCCCCACTACCGAGTACAATGACTGGCTCAGAGGAGGTGCTGGGTAAATATCTGCCGAATGAAAGAACTGAATATAATCTTTTAAATAAAAAGAAAACATAATTTAATATTTACCAAACCTGGGGAAGACTTTTAAAACTTACAAGCTATAGAAGAAATCACAAAAGAAAAGATGGACAGATATATTTACATTTTTAAAAGATTTAAAAGGCAAACAATAGACAATAAATTTACCTTTCTTCTAAGAAAAACACAGACACTCCAGTGGACATATAAGCAAAAGATACAAATAAAAACAAAGCAATACAAGAATACACATAAAAGCATATTCAACCTTTACAGCGCTCAAAGAAATCTACAAATAAGCAATGATTTTTTTTTAAATCATAGCAATCTAAATATTGATGAATCTTATATCTCTCATTTAGTTATGGAGTAAATTGGTAACTTTGGAAAGCAATCAGAAGGTCTATTTAGAAAGCAAATGGCAATATAATTCAAATTATATTAAAGTGTTTATAATTTTTTGACTCACTGATTCTCCTTTCTGGGAATTACTCCAAAGAACTAATCCAAATAGGAAAACGATAGACATTAAGGTTTTCATTGCATTGTTTAAGATAGAAAAAAATAGTAAAAGAAAGAAAGAAAGCTAAACAGTCTTCACAAAGGGAATAACTAAGAGGATAAAACCACTCATGGCAGGTTGTATAACCGTTAAAAGACCATCATGGACTTCTGCTTCCAGCCATGATAAAATAACAGGGACTAGATTTAACTACCCTCTTCAAAAAATTAGAAAACTGGACAAATGATATGAAATAGCTGTTTTCAGATGTTGTACATCAGGCAGTAGAGGAGTGTGATCCCTGAGAAGGAAAATGAATGAGATGCATCTTTTGGTCAGCCCGTCTTTCATCTTGGACACCCATCCAGACGATGGTGCAAGAAGAGGGATCCAGAGCAGAGCACAGTGGTGCTCTGTGGCTAATTGACGAGACGGAGCTGGTAGCGCAGGGAGCCTGAGGAGCCATGCGGAAAGAGAGTTCCAGGAACCTGCATAGGGGTCCCACTGAGTCTTGTCTGAATACCCAGCCACACATGCATTGGGCGAAATTCCATAAAGCTTAGCAAAGAATGACTGAGGAACTCTTAATTCAGCAATCTCCAGGGCTTACATGCGGCAGAGAGAATTTCCAGTTCCAGTTGGCTAGAGCGGAGAGTCCTCACTGATCACCCAAGGCGTTTCAGTAGAGACTCCAGAAAGGTCACACCTTATAAGGATAAATGATCCCCTAGAGTAAAGGCTACTCCAGACCTTCCCTGAAAAAGCATAAAAACAAACCTCACAAGGATCGACTCATCCAGAGGTCATTTAACAAAGCCCAACACTCTCTAAAGGAAGACAACAAACCCCAGACCTTGACAACATGTTAAAAAGGTAGAGTAACAGGTACTTATTGGAGAGACATTTTAGACAAACTTGTACCAAACTGACTATCTCATGGCATAATCTGAAAGGCTGAAACAGAAGTGAAAGGATCCGACTCCTGACCAGGGAACCAAAGTTATTTAATCTCTGTCCCTGGCCTGCCTGACCCCGGCAAGTAGCATCACAGTGACACCTCCCACAGCGTCAGGTACTCTCCCAGAGGCTGAGCGTGGGCTTTGAGTCATGTAAACCCTGCCTCAAGGTCTGACTCTGACGCTAGTTTCTGCAGCTGTAAATCTGGAATAATGACCACACCCATGTGGCAGAGACCTTGCATAAAAAGCACCTAATAAACTTTTATTTAAAATTGTTTTCTAAGGTGGACTTATTAAGAAATATCCTTCCTGGGGCCAGCCTGGTGGCGTAGTGGTTAAGTTTGCATGCTCTGCTTTGGCAGCCCAGGGTTCACAGGTTTGGACCCTGGGCACGGACCCACACATTGCTCATCCAAGCCATGCTGTGGCAGCATCCCACATGCAAATTAGAGGAAGACTGGCACAGATCTTAGCTCAGGGACAATTTTCCTTAAGTAAAAAAAAAAAAAGAGGAATATTCGCAACAGTTGTTAGCTCAAGGCCAATCTTCCTCACCCAGAAAAAAAAAAAAAAAACCTTCCTAACAGATTTCTTAATCCAATTATCACTGTTTAATTTATATTTTAGAATCTGTAAGATCCATACTAAGCCCTCAATAAATGTTTGCTATTCCTATTTTCTTGTCAATGTTAATATTACTTCTATCGCAAATGTTTGATTTCATATTTTGCAATAAAGCAGCCTCAATAGTATCACAGTATTTATCACTGTAGCTTGTAACTAAAAGTTATGAGAATATCTACTGACTAGTCAAAAGTTCCTCTGACCTTTTTCAGAAATTTCTCTAAATATTTTAAGGCTTAGAAATTTCTATATTCAAACGCCATACCCCCCATTCCCCAGCCCCAAGGACTACAGCATCTAATTTTAGTACTTTCACCCTGACAGTCCCAGGCTGAACTTTTCCTTTTGTTTTCTTTTTTTCTTTAAGCTTTTTATGCTTCAAATATAAGTGGGTGGGAATGTAAATTGGTACAACTTTCCTAGAGGGCAATTTGTCAGTGTATATCAAAAGCCTTCTAAAACAAGTCATACATTTTTGGGAAGCATTCCAATTTTAGGAATTTATTCTATTTGTCCATAAGGATTTACCTCTAAGGATTTTCAATAAAGCAACATTTATAGTGGTTTAAAAATTGGTAACAGGGGCTGGCCCCGTGGCCGAGTGGTTAAGTTCACATGCTCTGCTGCAGGCGGCCCGGTGTCTCGTTGGTTCGAATCCTGGGCGTGGACATGGCACTGCTCATCAAGCCATGCTGAGGCGGCGTCCCACGTGCCACAACTAGAAGGACCCACAACGAAGAATATACAACTATGTACTGGGGGGCTTTGGGGAGAAAAAGGAAAAAAAATAAAATCTTTTAAAAAAAAAATTGGTAACAAACTAAAAGTCTAAGAATAATTATGGGACAGTCATGATGTGAAATAGTGTACACCCATTAAAAGATATCTTGTAAAAATATTTATATGCAAAAATGTTTACCATATATTGGCAAGTGAAAAAGATAGTTACAATACAGTATTATTGTGTAGTCCTACTTTTAATTTTAAAATATATATGTTAAATATTAATAAAGAAACCAAGATGCTAATAGTGTTATGTCTAATTAAGGCCTACGAGTTACTTTTAATTTTCTTCCTTGACCTTTTTTTAATTTCCAAATTTTTTATATTACACATTTGTGACTTTTGAAATCATAAAAAATAAAATTTCTTTTTTTAAAAAAGACTTTCAAACTCCTTCCAGTAGTCAAGTCTAGCTGCTTATATGTGGTGGCTAGAACAACGTAAGGAATTTTTAAAATGTGAGTTCCACTTTGTTCTGCCATTACTAACTCGGAGACTTCATTTAATTTCTCTGGTCCTCAAATTTCCTAAGCTTTTTACAAAAGGGAGGCAGGGGAGGCTTGAGATGGGAGCATAAATTGGAATACCCCTGCAGCACTGACTGTGATAGCAACAAGCTGGAAACAAGACAAACGCCTATCAAAAAGGGGGGCAGATAAAAAGGAATGAGACATCCAAGATGTGCTAACTGGAATCAGCTAACGCGTGGAGTATTGTTCCATTTAACTTTAAAAAATAAAAAAATTCATTTTTAATTTTATTACCCACACACACACACAAATTTCTGGACGGATGCATGAGGAACCTCCATCAGTAGTGACCTCTTGAGAATGGAATGGTGGAGTCGGAAGAACCTGGAATTTTCACCTTTGACCTTATACTTTTCTATACCTTAGACTTTTTTTTTTTTTTTTTGAGGAAAATTAGCCCTGATCTAAGATCTGCCACCAATCCTCCTCTTTTTGCTGAGCAAGACTGGCCCTGAGTTAACATCTGTGCCCATCTTCCTCTACTTTATACATGGGAGCCTAGCACAGCATGGCTTTGCCAAGTGGTGCCATGTCGGCTCCCGGGATCTGAACCGGTGAACTCCGGGCCACTGAAGCAGAATGTGGGCACTTAACCACTGTGCCACCGGGCCAGCCCCTAGACTTTTCTATATTGGATTTTTCTAAACCATGAAAATGTACTAGTTTTATGATTTGAAACCAAAAGGGAGAGTTGCAGCACTACATGCCTCTAAGATTCCTTCCAGCTCTAACACTCCCTTAAGTCGCTAATGTAAATGATCATCAACATGGCGGATCTGATCAAGCAAAGTATCAAATTTATTTACCACAATTTAAAGTTTAACAAATCTCTTATTTGAAATTCAATTCTCCTGGCGCTCTGCCTGTGTCCAAAGTTGATAGGGGATGATTGGATAGATATTTTTTCATTGAACTGTTTTTCTAAGGCAGACTCTAGAAAGACGCTTGTTTTTAATTTATAGAGGATAAAATGTAAAGTACAAGACTGTGGGTAAGTTTAATCTATGACAGGTTTAAACTCTCCAACTGCATGGAAGAGAGTCACAGCATGCAGAGGTTTTATGAGCAAATGCAGGTAAGCGTTTGATAAATCCAGTCAATTCTCCAGGAGGGTAAGTAACGTGGTGGAACTGGGGCAGGGGGAAGGGCGAAGATCACAAATAACCCAAAACTGCAGTTAAAACTATTCAAAAAGAAGATGTCATGTAAACTGCAGTGACAATGACACTAAATCTTTAGAAACACATGTTTTTGTTCTATAGCCAAAAATGCTACAAGTTCCATAGTTTGGAAACATTAAACATCGTACAAATGGCTTGATGAAAAACCACCAAAATGTTAACATGAGAAAATAATGATGGTTGTTTAATGTCTTAGCTGAAATCTCATTTTTTGTGAAGCGTTAAAATAGGACTGAGGACTTCTACATTCGCTGTGTAGATCTACCTCTATTTCTACATTCTACCATGATGGACAATTTGAAATAAACCAGCCCTCCGCCCACATCAACGAGAGGAGCTGCAGGAGATATCTGAGAAGCTATTTAAAGGCATCAGATAGCTACCTGGGCAACCAGGAGTCCAGAAAGAAAGGAGGCTTTGAGAAGTGAGCCCTACATTTTCTAGTGCTTCTCCCCTCAAAGTACTTGCTGATTCTCATGCCACAAGAACCAATATTCTTAGAAGGTGCGAGGCTGATAAACCTCAGCAGCCTCATGAGTGCCACGAAGACAAAAAATTGTAGTTCGGGGCCCACCAAGGAGGAGGCCTCAGCTCACTCTTGTATTTTCTGGATGCCCAATCTTGGTTAAGAAGGTCTCCCCCATCCCTAGCGTGTACTCACAGCCTCTCTTATTTTCATCTAAGCGGGATTTATTTTTTATATGGTGTAAGGTAGGAGTCAACTTTATTTTGCTTGAGATGGACAACCAGTCAAAGCCAGCTCTGTTTATGAAATAAACTATCCTTTCCCCTCTAAATCGAAATATCACTTTTCTCATGTATTAAATTGAAACAATCTATTTCTGGATTCTCTCTTTTGTTGCACCAATCTGTCTGTATAGTCAAACATGTAGTGGACATTTATCATTCTTTTTGACTATGTGGCATCTGAACCCCTTTCCTATATTTGGGAAAATCCCCACCTTATGATTCTTATCTCCACCTTATGAACCCATCTCTCGTGAAAGAAGTTGAAAATATCCCACAGAGCCTTTCTCAGCTTCCCTTGAAGCCAGGGTGTGCTAACAGCCAGCTTCTAAAATGGCCCTGGTGATCTTTGACTTCTGGCACTCACATCCTTGCGTAATCCCCTCTCTCATGGAGTAGGCTCATTGCAGAAATGATGCTGTGTGATTTCTCAGGTTGGTCATGAGTTAGCGTGACTCCTGCCTTCTTTTCTGACTTGGATCACTCACTCTTGGGTAAGCCAACTGCCATACCATAAGCACACTCAAGCTGCCCTGTGGAGAGGTCCATGTGGTGAGGACCTGAGACCTCCCACCAACAGCTATGCAAGTGAGCCACCGTGGAAGCAGATCCTGAGGTCCAATCAAGCCTTGGATGACTGTGGGCTCCTGAGAGACCTGAAGCAGAGCCACTCAGTGAAGTGCTCCTAGCTTCCTGACCTACACATAGTGTGTGAGACAAGAAACGTTTATCTTTTTTTTTTGATTGGCACCTGAGCTAACATCTGTTGCCAATCTTTATTTTTTTTTTTCTCCTTCTTCTCCCCAAAGCCCACCTGTACATAGTTGTATATTCTAGTTGCAGGTCCTCCTGGTTGTGCTATGTGGGACGCCGCCTCAGCATGGCCTGATGAGCGGTGTGGTGTGGAGGTCTGTGCCCAGGATTCGAACTGGTGAAGCCCTGGGCCTCTGACGTGGAATGCACGAACTTAACCACTTGGCCACAGGGCTGGCCCCAATGTTTATCATTTTAAGCTGCATAGTTTTGGGGTAATTTGTTACGCAACAAAAGATAATACATAGGTTATGGCACCTGACCCAAGTTCTCCATTTGTTTAATACTGTTCAATAAGATTTTATAGTTTTCTTCATATAGGAACTATGTCTTTCTTGTCAAGTTTATCCCTAAGTATTTTATGTCTTTTGTGTCTTATATGAATGAAATTTATTAAAAATGTCCATTTCAGGCCGGCCTGGTGGTGCAGTGGTTAAGTTCATATGTTCTGCTTCAGCGGCCCAGGGTTCGCCGATTAGGATCCTGGGTTCGGACATGGCACCGCTTGGCAAGCCATGCTGTGGCAGGCGTCCCACATATAAAGTAGAGGAAGATGGGCATGGATGTTAGCTCAGGGCCAGTCTTTCTCAGCAAAAAGAGGAGGATTGGTGGCAGATGTTAGCTCAGGGCTAATCTTCCTTAAAAAAAAAAGTCCATTTCTATGTGTTTTTTGCAAGCAAGTCTATTGATGTTTATGTATTTACATTATAGACAATAATCTACCAGATTCACATATTCATTCTCTATATACAATATATATATTTTTCTAACTAGAGTCTCTTGGGTTTCCAGGATATACCATCATTTCACCAGTAAGAAGGAATTTCAAAATAAAAGACTTCACCTTTTCTAAAACTGTCGATTACTTATTTTACTTGCCTTACCGTTGGACCCTCCTAAATAGTATGGGACAATACTGACAACAGTGGGCACCTCAGTCTGGTTGCTGATCCCTACTGAAATGGGTTTTAGGGTTTTCTTGTTTAGAATGATAATTGCTATAAGTTTTTTGTGGGATTTTTTTTGACTGAGGTATAATTTACATAACAAAATTCACTCTTTTAAAAATGCAGTTTGATGAGTTTTAACCACCACCAAAATAAAAATTAAGAGCATTCCCATCACCCCAAAAAATTCCCTTATATTCTTTTGAAGTCATTCTTTTATATCATTGCTTCAGTTTAAATAAGATGTATGCACTTATGATGCAACTCCACTGTTAATGTTTGTTCAAGCTGTACGAACAGAGAATGCATCTGTATTGCTCACCCCTATATTGCCAGCACCTTGCATAATACCCAACACACACCAAGTCCTCAACACTTGCTGAATTAATAAATGAATGAATGAATGAACCAATCAACCAACCAACAAATTCATCTTCGTGTTCAGCCCCATTCCTTAATGCTCCCTGATGCCAACTGCTTTCTTGCCTTCAACTCCCCAGTCTGCATCCTCCCCGACTCCTCATTGCTGGAAGACACCTGTCTACAAGGTGAGCCATCCACTGCCCCTAATGGCACCCCTTTACCTATTTGGTTTTTTCTCCCAAGAAGAAGCTTAACAGCAGTAATAACAAAAAACAACACAGGTGGCTGTTTCCAGTAGCATCCATGGACACATGGTGTCAAAAGGGAAAAACTAAAATTAGGAAGCAAGAGAATCAGATCCAAAGGTAGGGAGCTTAAGCCCAAGCAGGAGTTAAGTTTTGGAGGAGCTAGACCAAGATGGGAACTGAGGCTCAAAAATGGGTCAAAAGTCAGAAGAAGTGGAGACCACAGGAGAGAAGCAGTGAGGCTGAGAACTGAGGAAGCTGCCTACTCCTTTTACAGGGTGCACAGCCAGGGACCCCGTCTTAAAGGGGCAGAGTTGAGCCAGACAAGGGCCAGCCATCTTCTTATGCCAGTCTACTGTGTTGCGTTCTGCCTGCCTCATAAATCCCCACCATCATCTGCAGAAACACCTACCCACAAGCAATGGATCTATTTTGGAGGGCATGTCTCATTCTCAGTTCCCTCCAGGTGCAGCACGAACAACCCACCACTGACCAGTTACGATGGGAATTTGCAGTTTCAGAACTGGTTGCTTACTTGTTCAGAGTTAGAGAAAAAGGTGAAGAAGCTGAGCTGTGAAATGCAGAAAAGTGAAGGAACTCGTCTTTTTCTAAAAGCAAAAAAGAAACGAGTTAATACATATAAAAATGCAATTTTTTTATTTCTGAATGTAATTCACACACTAGTGTACTCTTTAAAAAACAATGGAAGCACAGAAGCATAAAAAAAGGTTTGTAAGCTAGCCTTTGCTTACCAATAACAATTGTAGGTAATTTTGGCAGATGTAAATGAGACACCACCACAATGTGTAAACGCCAACCACAGAATTAAGATTGGCATGTCTAAATAGGGGAAATTATAAAGATTATGATAGACTGTCACTGAAAAGCTTGACTTCAGGAATTTGGGGAGATTATCTGAAAACAAATTCAAAGTTCAATTTTCCTAAAGAAAGAAAGGGAGTGTTTTTGTTGGAAACGGGATGCGGGTCGAGTTCGGGGGGGTATGTAAAGGTTAGGTTAAAGAGACATAGAAATTATCTCCGAAGGCGCAAGTTTAGTGTGAGGGACTTCCCTCACAGGAAAGACACCTGGTGTTTTACGCCTTTTTAAACGCTGCGTAATTCTATGAAGCTACAAAGCTGCACTCCCTCTCTCATTTGCAGCCCCACAGGTTTTGCTTTCAAATATCTGCAGGTGTATCCTCCTGCACTCGTTAAACTAAGAGTTTTTTTTCTTTTCTGTCCTAGACTGCACCTTCCGATCACGCCCTCCACCTGACAGAGCAGGGACTCTAGGACCGCCGGGTCACCGCCTTTCAACTTTCTGAGGGAGTCGAGGGAATCAAGGCTGCACGCAATTTCCCTGAAAGGAAAAACACGGCCCACTACCCTCTTCTGTAAACGCAAGCAGAAAGACCTCGGGATTCCGGCCACAGATAGCGCAGAGACAGTGAAGGTTCAGAGACAGAGAGGGCTCAGGCTGCCCAAGCGACACACGAGAAGCCAGATTCGAAAACGCGTGTTCAAGAGCTGGAGGCGGAACCCAGACTCAAAGAGGCCAAGCCCCAGAACCTACGGCGGCCTTGGCCAAGGCGTGACGGCTTTCTAAGCCCGCTTCTAAAGGCTGTGTAGACTGGAGAGTCCTGGAATCGGTACAGGTTTGTACTACAATTAGAACGAGATGTCAATTCTGAAACACACAGCGCAGAGTTGCCGCAAACACACGCTGGGAAAACGCGGAAGAAAGGACCAAACTACGCAGCTGGTCAAAGACTACGACTCCCAGCATCCAATAGTGTACCCCCTAGTACGTTGCATGCCAGGAACTGAAGTCCCTCAACACCCCCATCTAAAAGCGCTCTGGGGAATTTTCAGCCTCTCACGCATTTTTATTTTCCGAGAAGCACTGCCAAATAGAAAGTAACTGCGAAAGGTCGCAGTGGAATCATTCCCAAGGCGACCCCCACGCGTAGGAGGGAGAAAAGGTGAAGAACGCGTTGCCATGGCTACCGTTTCCCCTGGTCACGGAATAAACGTGCTCTGCAACCCGGAAGTGGTTCCGCTGCGACCTCTCTAAAAGGAGGGACGTTTTCTGCGCTGACGTTCATTGGACGGTTTCCCTGAGAGGCCAAAGCTTCCCTGGCAAAGGGGCGGTCCCGCGTGAGAGGGGCCCGCGGAGCCATTAGATTGGAGAACAGAGGCTACAGATGACCAATCGGACGGAGCCACGCTTCGGGCATCGGGCACCGCACCTGGACAGCTCCGATTGGTGGAGTGCGGCCCCCCCCACGAGTCCCCATTGGGTAGAGGGGGTGCGTGGTGTGGGACGATTGGTGGGTTCGTGTTTCCCGTCCCCCGCCCGCGAGAAGTGGGGGTGAAAAGCGGCCCGACCTGCTTCGGGGGTAGTGGGCGGACCGCGCGGCTTGAGGTGTGAGGAGCTGAGCCCAGGCGTGGGGGGGCGGAGGCGGCTCCTGCGATCAGAAGGGACTTGAGACTCACCGGCCGCACGCCATGAGGGCCCTGTGGGTGCTGGGCCTCTGCTGCGTCCTGCTGACCTTTGGTGAGTGATTCCGGAGGAGCGGGCACCCCCGGACGCCCCCTCCCTCCCCAAGCGCGGCCTCTTCTCGAAGGTTCTGGGGGCGTTGAGCCTGGGAGGGAGAGAAGGGGGCCTGAGCTGGCCCATAGCCTTTCCTCGAAAGAGGTTCAGGGGTTTCGTGCGCTCTCTTCTATCTTTGGAAAGAAAGAAGGAGAACGGAGTCGTTCAAATCCCCTGCGGGGCTCCCCAGGGCTCCGCCGCCTCCGGGCGGGGCTCCCGCCGCACTCGCCCCCCGAGCCCTGCGCGTGCACCTCCCCGAGGACTTTGTCAGACGCCGCAACCTTTGGTCGTCGGCGTGGGGGCCCGCGCCCGGTCCTCCGACCCCTCGCCAACGCGCCTCGCCTTTCTTCGGCGCTGGTCCGGGGAGCGCGCGGCCCGGGTCCGCGGAAAGGCAGGGTCAGCGGGGTTGATTCAATTTTGCCCGAGGTCCTTAACATCTTACAATGTCTTACCATCTCTTCCCCTTCTCAGGCCCCCGGGCCCGATTTCAGTTCCGCTTCGCCAGAGGTTGCACAAATCCTATTTATATTCCGATCTGTGATACCGAAGGCCTGAGTTTTGGCAGGGTCGGTTTGGAGGCCTCATCTCGGCCTGTGCGCAACACGTGTGAGGGTGGAAGGGACATGGTGTCCAATGTGCTACGCGTTATTTATAAAGGATTCGAATTTATAAGTCGTGGCTGCCTCCGTATTTCAGAATCTACTGGGGGCCCCCAGTACCTGAACTTAAATAAGAACTATGCGGGCTTACGTTGGGCACTTAAACCGGTGGATCCATTCTTCCATCCCCACCTCCCATATGTACCAACCGAATTTTGCAACCCCTACCCTTGCCCTGTTGGATCATATTTCTGCTGAGAAGTACACGAAGCGCTGATGTTTAAGAGTTCTCCGGTGTCAAATCTTCCTTAGGGTCGGTCCGAGCTGACGATGAAGTCGATGTGGATGGTACAGTAGAAGAGGATCTGGGTAAAAGTAGAGAAGGCTCAAGGACAGATGATGAAGTGGTCCAGAGGTTTGTGCTCATTTGAAACTACAGATAAGCCCTTGTGAACATGGAATCCAGTTGCTGCTTTTGTGTCTCTTCTCAGAAGGTTCAGATGAAATGTAACATCCCGAATTTAAATACCAAAAAAATGGTCGGAGAAAACATAGATGTAGCAAGTGTGTGCCTACATATGTACCTCTTTTCCCGAAGAGTGACAGATCAAAATTGAGTGGATTCCTTTGAAAACTGTTTTGATAACACTATTTCAGAATATTAGCACTATAACCTTTCTCAGACCTTAGAAAAGACTTTCAGTGGGTTGTATACTGAGTAAAATGTGTACAGTTAGTAATTTTTAAAAAGATTTCTGTCAGTTGAGCAATGTTTTAAAATTTGGCCCCTTAGAACTTATAGACAGTTTTGTGGGTCCTTAGAGGTGAAAGCTTCCCAGGCAAAGGGGCGGTCCCACGTGTAAGGGGACATAAATGAATGTGACTTTGCTTTTTAGTAGAGGAAAATTGGGTTTACTTTTCTGACAATTTTAAGAATTGGGTATTTCCAACTCGGTGTTACAGGTAACCTGCTACTGTGGTAAAATAGTAATGAGATGGTAGACAGTAATATTTTATTAAGGTTTCCATTTTACCCTTTTAACCCTTAAGACAATCGTAAGAGACCACTGTGCTCTCGTCACAGATCCTATGTTTTTCGAGGGAAGCAAGCAATGCAGTATTTGCTTACCGAATTTATTTCCTTAGAGAGGAAGAGGCGATTCAGTTGGATGGATTAAATGCATCCCAAATAAGAGAACTTAGAGAGAAATCAGAAAAGTTTGCCTTCCAAGCTGAAGTTAACAGAATGATGAAACTTATCATCAATTCCTTGTATAAAAATAAAGAGGTAAGCAACATGTGGTTAGGATCATGTTATTTTGTCTCTATGTCATTGAGCACACTTGTTTACTTTCACAGTAAATGTACTTGCATGATAATTGCAAGTAAGTGGTTAGTGAAGTTTAAATAGCCACTATGTACAAGAATTGCCACTGGGTACCTATTGTGTGTGTGTGTGTTGGGTGATGAGGGAAGGATTGTTAGACATTTTCCCTTCTTTCTTTTTTCTTTGCCCTCCAAATGTGTTCATGGCCTGCTATGTAGTTGAATCTTGAGAGCAGTCACACAAACTGAATGTCATGTATTGCATACGTAAAGATCACTAGTGGAATAGTGTTATTGCTCTTACCAGTTCAGGTACCCCTTCTAGTTTCTGCAGTCCTTTGTGTAAAGAGCTGTACCTCTTTTTACCAAGAGAGTAAAGCCATCTCTGTACCATATGAAGTCTTTCTCTGGGGTCGGCCCTGTGGCTGAGTGGTTAAGTTCACACGCTCCGCTTTGGCGGCCCAGGGTTTCACTGGTTCGAATCCTGGGTGTGGACATGGCACCACTCATCAAGTCATGCTGAGGCGGCGTCCCACATGCCACAGCTAGAAAGACCCACAACTGAAAATATACAACTATGTACTGGGGGGATTTGGGGAGAAAAAGGAAAAATAAAATGTTTTTTAAAAAAAAAAAGTCTTACTCCTTAAAGAGTGCTTTTTCAGAATACAGGGGAGAAATAAAATGTCTGACATCAAATTTAATATCTTGTCTATCTTGAGGCTAATCTAAGTTTTTATTAAATCTGGCTTCCATTTAGATTTTCCTGAGAGAACTGATTTCAAATGCTTCTGATGCTTTAGATAAGATAAGGCTAATATCACTGACGGATGAAAATGCTCTTTCTGGAAATGAGGAACTAACGGTCAAAATTAAGGTAAGCTAAAACAATTTTCTTTTAAAGAAAAAACCCTTAGAGACAGTGAATCCATATCCATCAAGATAGGCTAGGTTATGCGGCAGTAACAAATAGCCCCCAAGTCTCAGGGGTCAGCAATATATGGCCTGTGGGCCAAATTCAACTTGCTGCCTCTCTTTATAAATAAAGTTTTATTGGAACACAGCCATGCACATTTGTGTATTATCTGTGACTCCCTTTGTGCTACATGGCAGAGTTGAGTGATTTTGATAGAGACCATATGGCTCACAAAGCCTAAAATATTTACTCTCTGGCCCTTTTACAGAAATAGTTTGCCAACCCCGGGCTTAAATCATTAATCACAGGCTGCCTGTGCCCTTTGCTTTGCGTCATTCTCACTCCAGGACACAGGCTGATTGAGCAGCGCCATCTGGACTGGGAGCTGGTCACCCTGGTGCAGAGGGAGCTTAGAGGGTCTCACATCAATTAAAGGCTCCAGCCTCAAAGCCATACTCCTGACTCCCACTTGCAACTCATTGGCCAGAATTCATCACGTGGCCTTACCCAACCACAAATGGAGAAAGTATATTCCTATGGTGTTTCTGGAAGGCAGAGAGCCTGGAACATTTAGTGAAAAACATTGATCACCACAGATTCCAAATATAGAAGTCATTCAAGTTTTGAATCCTTTTATTTTCTATGAGAGAAATAGGCAAAGCGTAAAATTTTTTTTTAATTTTGTCTTCAAAATTAACTTGTTTAGGTCCATCTCTGCCCTCTTTATATTGATACTTTTTCAAATACACTGAACTTGAAAGTATTCTCTATAAAGAAAGATGCTTGTACTTAAGATGTGTACTTTCTAAAAAGGCTATAAAATACTATATGGAGGAAAATATCTGTTTTATTTTCTGTATTGGAACTGATGTGGCCCAAAGTTGGTAGTTTCTCAATATATGGCTCAGTATTTACTTGTCATACCGTGAATATTAAGCATGTATAACTATCTTGTCCTTGACTTGCTTTTAGTGTGACAAGGAGAAGAACCTGCTACATGTCACGGACACTGGTGTAGGAATGACCCGGGAAGAGTTGGTTAAAAACCTTGGTACCATAGCCAAATCTGGCACAAGCGAGTTTTTGAACAAAATGACTGAGGCACAGGAAGATGGCCAGTCAACTTCTGAATTGATTGGTCAGTTTGGTGTCGGTTTCTATTCTGCCTTCCTTGTGGCAGATAAGGTTATTGTCACATCAAAACACAACAACGATACCCAGCACATCTGGGAATCCGACTCCAATGAGTTTTCCGTAATTGCTGACCCAAGAGGAAACACTCTAGGACGGGGAACAACAATTACGTGAGTATTACTAATCCCTAATAAGAACTAATAGTCGTACTGAGGACCTTGACTCTCCAGTTCTGGCTCTCTGAGCACATGGCTTATTCTGGGTCTTATTTCCTTGCTTGTAACATGAGGAAATTGAACTGTTCTCATCACCTGAAGAAATACTCTGGAGGACCTGTATAGAGTGGGAAGGGTTAGCTCTTCCAGGGGAGAAGGAAAATTGGAGGCCTCGCAGAGAAGTGGCCTGGTTTTCCAGGTGAGCAAGACTTAGAAAAGTAGTGTCAAGTCCCTGGAGCCTCCTGGATAAAGGCACAGCATGTTCACAGGATTAAAGGAACTCCTCTCACGTCCTGGCAATTGCTGATAGAATTTTTGATCAACTTTTAAAAAGTTTTCTGAAGGTGGCATGGAGGGTGGCAGGACTGGATGAGAAGTGACCATTGAAGATCTTCAACATCCATGATGTAACCAGGGTTGGGGGCAGGTTGGAGACAGTAGGTGCAGATAAAGGGCTTGAAGGAAGTTATGAAAGTTCTTTGGAAGAAATTGTCTTATTTGAGGATAGTTGCAAATGACTGAATTCAAATTGGAATTGGCTTTAAGGCACCATCGTTTGTATGGATGAGACAGCTCTGTGCCTCGTGGTGCTTGTGGCACTGTGAGGGAGACGGGGCGACGGGGCAGCGTTTTGCCTCCCCCTCGCCCCGCATCTCAGAGGTAGGGAAATTCCGTGTCAGGGGTCATTTGACTTACCCAGTTCTGTCAAGTGAAATGTGTCTACAGCCTCAATTTTTTTTCTTAGTTCAGTTTAAAATTTTCTCGACACTAAGGATTTTTAAATATTCAAGTAGGAAAGAAGCATGTATCTACCATTTTGACCAATTTTCTTCATCCCAGAAGGCAGCGTGTCCTATCTTCGTTATCGCAGATGTTCTTTTAACGAAGACTAATGAGATGGCTGTGCTCAAGTACCTGTAGCAGTTGGTTGTTCCCAGTCTGCCTTCCCCTGCCTTTGCTATTAACACGCACGGCTCCCAGCCTCATTAGGAGGCATCACTAATGGTTCTACCCGGGCGTCCTCTCTTGTTAGGCATTAGAGAAGCATCGGTAAATCACGTGTCTTAACTAGAAAGAGAGGAAATGCTGTCTCGAGAGGTGCTTATGGCCTAGGGTGCTGAGAGACAGGCGCCTTCTCTAGATGTAAGCTTCAGGAAAGCAGAGTTTTGTTGACAGCTCCTTTCCCAGAGCCTAACCCTCGCCTGGCAAACATTTTATGAGTGAGTAAGGTAAGCGGGACAGCTTCATGCAGGTAGTACAGGTGGTTGATCAGCAAATGAAACTTTACAACAGGTTCTGCTTTCCCTAGGCAAAAGGGCCTTTGTTCTTCAAGTCCTGCCACCCCGCGCTCACTCACCAGGCCTTCCTTTGAGTGCCGCTTACCTACTGGGGTTTAAGCTACCGTGGAGAATAAGAGGGATGAGGTTCCTGCTTTCGCATGGCCTGTTCTAGTAAGGGAGGAAAACAAAAAATTTTAGAGTGGCAGCTGCCGGAACGGCAGCTAAGGGACACCTCCTTTATCAGAAGGCCTTTCTGAAACAGTGATGCGTTAGGTTCAGAGATTCTAGGCAGCCACGCAGCATGTTGGAAGTTCCAGAGGCAAGAGGCCCGTTTGAGGAACTGAAAGTCTAGAATGGTCAAAGGAAAATGAGAGTGAAGGCGAGGAAGTGACGAGACCAAGATCCTGCCCTGTATGTGTGACTTCATCTCACGTTTAACCAGTATAATTGAAGCTATCAGTTCAGTTTCCTGCCTACTGCTTCTGTCTGTACCCTTGTGTTAGCCACTGCTGTACCTTTGTGAGAGATTTTGTGGGGATTGAATGAGATTATGAAATTGGCATCCACTAAATGCTAATTGATATGATGATATAATTGCTTCTGTTCCTCCTACAACAAGGGAGGTATTACACAATTTTCCCCTAAAGCTAGTCTCGACTTCTGATCTATTCTTTCTCATCTTACTTCCTCAGAGACTAAGCATAAATTCATTACTACCCTATCTTTCTAAAGTCAGCCTTTCCCGCGCACCTCCCTCTTTCACATCAAAGTGTAAACATGTTCCAGTCTCTCTAGGGGCAGGCGGGAAGGCAGGTAGTGCCAGGCCCCCTTCTACTGTCAGGCACACGCTCTTTCTTCCCGCCCTACGATTGAGCTTGAAAAAGTACACTTGCCTTCAGTTCATGCCTCAGCCCGCTGTGTTTTGACTTTATCCACCACCTTTCCTTTAAAATAAGTCATCAGTGATCCTTGTTGCTAAATCCAGTGGATTTGAGTTTGTTTTTTTTTTTTCCCATTAACATTGCTCCTAGCAATAGATTCTCTTTTTTTCTTAAGTTTTTCTCATGTTTTCTACAGAATTTGCTTTCTACTGTGCACTCCCTAAAACAATCTACCAAGTAGCCAGCTTCCATGACCCTGTATATCTTTTTTTATTTCCTTTGCCTGTTCCTTAAATGTTAATAAAAAGTTAAGTTTCAGCCCTTTTCTCATTATCCTGTGTTCCTCATGCAGTCTTAGTCTCGGGATTCAGGTAGCAGCTTTTTCTTGGGGTTCTCAAATCTATATTCTTAGTCTAGAGCAGCAGTCAGCAAACTTTTTCTTAAAGAGCTAGCTAGAAAATATTTTAAGCTTGTAAAGTATAGGATCTGTTACAAGTCACAACCTTGCTGTTTTATCTTGAAAGTAGCTGTAAACAGTATATGATGAGGTTGTGTCTTGATAAAGTTTATTGTGGGTGCCAGCCATAGTTTGTCAACCCCTGGTATGGGTCTCACTGCTGGGCTCTGTGCTCATGTATCTAATTGCCTTTTAAATATCTGTGACTAAGATGTCTAACCATCGGCTTCAACTTAGATCCAAAACTGAACTCTCCCCAATCCCACGTCACTAAGGTGTGTGCTGCTCCAAGACTAGAGACTTAGTTGGCTCACTAGGTTATGTCATCGTGTACTGTCCACTTGTTGGCATGTGCTCCTAAACTAAGATTTTTGAGGCAGAAAGGGAACCATGGATAAATGTCCCATATTTACTGGGAGCACAAACATCAAGATATGGGCCACCCGCTGAGTTTGAGTGCGCGTTGTGATTTGTTATGTTTGGTGGGTGGAGGAGGGACTGGCAGAGGGGCTGTGAGGAAGAAGAGGAAGCAGTGCTCCAATTTTCAGTATTGGGATTATCTTTAGATACAGTACACCTCTGGTGGAAATATTCTGTTTCTGCCCTGTCCAATATGGCAGCCACTGGCCACATGTCACTATTGAGTACTTGGAATGTGGTGGTACAACTGACTTTAAATTTTATTTACGTAGTCACATGTGACTGGTGGCTACTGTTTAGGATAGTGCAGATATAAACAATAATTCAGATTAATTTTCTAGCTTTTTGAAGGACTTTAGCATGTTTTTATTAGGAGTTCACTATCTACAATAATCATTTGATTTTTAGAGTAACTATCAGAGTGCATGTAATTCCACTTTTCTCCAGAATGTGCCAGTGCCTTCTCACCTTAAGCTGTGTTAAGATTTCAGTTCTTCAAATGAAAAAACCCAACATATTCAGAAGATTGGTAACATTTTCATTTTCTGCTTAGAACTAAGAGCGTCCTCTCTTGAGGGAATGCAAGGAAGATTCTTCCCTTTACCCTACTGACATTTGGTATATTTAGCTCACAAACCCTTGTTGATGATGGGAATTTTTTGTTTTTTTTCTAGCTGAGGATTAGCCCTGAGCTAACGTCTGTTGCCAGTCTCCCCCTGCCCAAGATTAGCCCTAAGCTAACATCTGTGCCAGTCTTCCTCCATTTTATATGTGGGTCACCACCACAGCATGGCTGACAAGTAGTGTAGGTCCACACCTGGGATCCAAACCCGTGAACCCAGGCCACTGAAGCAGAGCCTGCCAAACTTATCCCACTACCCCATGGGGACAGCCTGAGAATTCTTAATGTGAATAACACAACATCTTGGATTACATAGAGTGGTTGGCTTTTAGCATTGTCAGGAAAGTGTTTAGATGAATTTATAATCAAATCATCTAAGCCATGGATGTCTCTCTATAAACATCTTATTTTCCTTGCAGCCTTGTTTTGAAAGAAGAAGCATCTGATTACCTTGAATTGGATACAATTAAAAATCTCGTGAAAAAATATTCACAGTTCATAAACTTTCCTATTTATGTATGGAGCAGCAAGGTAAATCTGTTGATAAAATTTATGTGTATGACCCTGGCACATATTTAAGTACTTAACACTTACAGAATGAAGGTTGAACGTGGTTTTTTCCGTTTAGAGTACTCTTGGGGTTTTCCTACAGACGGCGTATTTTTTTGAGCTGTAATTTTGTTTGATATTCTATAGTTGAAGTCAGAATTATTAAATGACGAGTTAATTCTACTTTATACTTCCACAGACTGAAACAGTTGAGGAACCCATGGAAGAAGAAGAAGCAGCAAAAGAAGAAAAAGAAGACTCTGATGATGAAGCTGCAGTAGAAGAAGAAGAAGAAGAAAAGAAACCGAAAACTAAAAAAGTAAGTCTGGTTCATCTCCCCACTGAAAATATTGTTTAGGATATGTTAGGGGAACACAGAAACCTAAGTATGCACAGACTGGCTTGAGCTAAGCGTCAGGTCTTAAAGGTCTTATCTTTCCAAGTGGTGAGCCCATAGGCCTAACCTTTAAAACAAGGACTTAGTTTATTGTGTGTGTTTTCCCCCTCTAGAAAGTGTTAAGTAGTGAACACAGGTCATTTTTGTAGAGTTTTCTGACTTCTACATATTGCCCAGGACTGGTGGCTTATAATATGTTTTGAATTTTAAAATCTTAAAAAGCTTTCTGCATCTTCTTTTGTCTTATAGATATTAACTATAAAATTAGTTCTCCAGCCTGCTCAGGTAGCAGAATAGGCAGAAGTAGTGGTGGTGGGTTTTGAGGAATATTTATTGTAAGATGTTGGATTTCCATCAGTCACGAAATAAGAACATATAATATGTATATCCTTCTAACCTCAAAACAGGTGTTTTCAAGAAATAACATTTTAGCTAGTTAAAAACAACACAAGAACCTTAATCGGCTTTTTATCAATTATGATAACCAGTTGCCTTTTTTGTATTATAATACCAGGCTTAAATGTTGAGAGAAACACTTAAAAAAAAAAAAAGTTGGGGGGGGGGCCAGCCCCATTACAGAGTGGTTAAGTTCGCATGCTCCACTTCGGTGGCCCAGGGTTTCGCCAGTTCAAATCCTGGGCGAGGACATGACGCTGCTCATCAAGCCATGGTGAGGCAGCATCCCACATGCCACAACTAGAAGGACCCACAACTAGAAATAGACAACTATGTACTGGAGGGCTTTGTGGAGAAGAAGGAAAAATAAAATCTTTTAAAAAAAAAAAGAATTTTGATCCAGTTGGCAGGAGCTGTACTAGATTCAAGGTATCCTTTGATGTTTCTCGTATTCTTTTGAAATGTCCTAAAGCTGTGGTTACCACTCATATGACTGTTGATGAGTGCTAGGAGGTTAATCAAATACTATAACTTCAGGTTGAAAAAACTGTCTGGGATTGGGAACTTATGAATGATATCAAACCGATATGGCAGAGACCATCAAAAGAAGTAGAAGATGATGAATACAAAGCTTTCTACAAATCATTTTCAAAGGTAAGTATTATTTTAGAATAATGTGATAATGAAACGTTACTAACTCAGAAGTATGTTTTAAAATAGTTTTATAACTACAACACAGTTGGTTTCCTTTTTAATCCTGTGTATTTTATATTATACATTAAAAAAAGTTTACTCTGAGAATCTAGAGGCTTTCAACACCTTGCCAAGGGGGTCTCTGTTACAGAAAAGATGAAGAACCACTCACATAGGTAGAAGTTTGATTTCCACTATAAAAATCATAAAACAAAATCATGTTATTGAGTGGTTTTTAACATAATCTTCAAAGAGCTTGTTTACAGCAATATCAAACAATTATTGTGAGGTCATATGCCTTGGAATAGTTACTAAATCTGTGTTTCCTCGCTTGTTTTTTTTTTTTCTTTTACTGATCCCTTCTTGTAATTCTGAAGAATGCAAAACTAGTGTTTGATTGATTGTTTCAAGTTATGTTTCCCCAGATAGCAGTGTGTACAAAATAGACTAGTTTAATGGACTTAGCATGGCTAGATAAAACTTAATATTCTCTGATTGTGTTTGTTCCTTACTCTTTATTCCATCTGTTGATTTCTTATTGAGCCTTCTTCATTTTCCTTTTGTAAACATGCAACCATTCTTTAAGCTTTACTTCTAAAAACTATCCCTTGGTTCTGCCTCCATTTTTATTCCCACGTGTATATAAATGTACTTTGCTCTGGGGCAGCTGTATTAGAAATATTATGTGAGCCACACGTCATCTTAAATTTTTTAGAAGCCACATTTTTTTTTAAACAGGTGATGTTAATTTTTAAATATTTTTTTAACCCAACATACCCAAAATAGTGTTATTTCAACATGTAATTAATAATGAAGTATTTCATTCTCCTTTTTTGTGGGGGTAGGGGTACTGTGTCTTCAAAGTCTAGTGTTATTTTACACCAGCACATTTCAGTTTGAACAAGCCACATTTCGAGTGCTCAGTAGCCACATGTGGGTATTGTAATGGATAATGCGGATCCAGGGAATTTCTATCTTTATAGCTATTTACATATCTCTTTATAGCCACTGCTGTAGTCCAGTTCCCATGGAAGAAGTTTCTTCCTGAGTGCTTTTTGTGGTTGATCAGTATACTCATCAAGTGTTGTATGTTATTTTGTCATTTAGGCAGGATGATGGTTTTCCTGTCTTGTTCTCTCACACGTGTGGAACCTAGGCTCATCTGCACTTCCCTGAGTTAGGAGATAGAATAATGGTATTGACATCACCACCAAAACAACCATGTCTAGCTACTTAGCACTGTAATCTTCAATGTTTCTTCTTCCGTCCAGGCCCCTCGCCCCTTTTTGATAAGCGAACTTTTTTGTTCCTTAAATGCTAAACTGAATGTGGGCCACCCCATAAATTGCTTGGCCTTTGCACTGCCTTCTTCCTGTGCCTTTTGAATGACTAAGTGCCAACTTTCCGTAGGAAAGTGACGACCCCATGGCTTATATCCACTTTACTGCTGAAGGGGAAGTGACCTTCAAATCCATTTTATTTGTACCCACATCTGCTCCACGTGGTCTGTTTGACGAATATGGATCTAAGAAGAGTGATTACATTAAGGTGGGTTTTTAAGTAGTATAAACTGAATTTAAAATTTGAAAGTCTAATTTCCTGAAAGTGACGCTCTTTTTTGGTCTCTCCTTAGCTGTATGTGCGCCGAGTATTCATCACAGATGACTTCCATGATATGATGCCCAAGTACCTTAATTTTGTCAAGGGTGTTGTAAGTATCTGAAGATTCGGGGGGAGGGGTTAGAGTCGGGGTCTGGAAGTGGAGTTTTTGGGGGAGGTGGGAGTGTCGGGGTTTGGAGTGTTTTCATTGCTCACTGAACTACTTTCTTTTGCCATCTAAAGGTGGACTCGGATGATCTTCCCTTGAATGTTTCTCGAGAGACTCTTCAGCAACATAAACTGCTTAAGGTGAGTGTCTGGGAGCAGACTGGCCGCTTTGCTCTTTGGGCTTCAGAGGACAGGCTCCATTAGTGGAGTCACCAGACGTTGAGACAGTCCTTGGCTCTTCAGATAAAGAGCTTAATTTTACTCTGGAATTATCAAATCTGAAAATCTGTTTTCCCCCCACCATTTTATATCAAAAATTTTCAAAAGAACGGTTGAAAAAATTGTACAGTGAACACCCGTCTATACCCACTACCTGGTCTGAAGTTAGAATGTAGACCTTAAAGCAAGATACTGTGAAAGCAGTCTCTTGTGACTGTTGCCACAGGTGGCTTAGTTTCTGCTGCGTCGTTGGAGTGAGTGACCCCCATTCCCTGCCCCCTGGTAAATGCCAGTGACGATGCCCGGTCTTCGCATCTTTCACCACTACTCACTGCTACCTTACATATGCAGGTTCTCAGATGGTGGAGATGAAGTTCTCTAATCAGTTACTGTTCAATTTTGTTTAGGTGATTAGAAAGAAGCTTGTCCGTAAAACTCTGGACATGATCAAGAAGATTGCTGATGAGAAGTACAATGATACTTTTTGGAAAGAATTTGGTACCAACATCAAGCTTGGTGTGATTGAAGATCACTCAAATCGAACACGTCTTGCTAAACTTCTTAGATTCCAGTCTTCTCATCATCCAAGTGATATTACTAGTCTAGACCAGTATGTGGAAAGAATGAAGGAGAAACAAGACAAAATCTACTTCATGGCTGGGTCCAGCAGAAAAGAGGTGAGATGAACTCCAACTGTCAGGGATCCTGGTCCGTAGCTGGGATTTATTGCCAACTCTTGAGAAAAAAGGGAAAACTTCATTGTAATTGTGAACTGGCATAGTGAGCAGGCCTGGTTGGTCACTGACAGGAATGTCATTTATGTCCTCTGCACCTCTTACTTCTCCACCTGTAAGATGGGATTGTCACTACTATATACACACAGCTGCTAGGATGAGTGAATACATATACCAAGGCTGGACTTGGAAAACTGTACTGCCCTTATTTTCGTAGGCCGAATCTTCTCCGTTTGTTGAGCGACTTCTGAAAAAGGGCTACGAAGTGATTTATCTCACAGAACCTGTGGACGAATACTGCATCCAGGCTCTTCCGGAGTTCGACGGGAAGAGGTTCCAGAATGTTGCCAAGGAAGGAGTGAAGTTTGATGAAAGTGAGAAAACTAAGGAGAGTCGTGAAGCAGTTGAGAAAGAATTTGAGCCTCTGCTCAATTGGATGAAAGATAAAGCCCTCAAGGACAAGGTATTCTTCTGGAAATTCGAAATTGTGAAAATTTTAGCACCTGCATTTTTTAAAAAGTTTTGTCAACAAATTCAGCTTTGCAGCTGGTTACCTTGTAACCATTAAAGTTGTACAGGGTATTTAATATTGTGGTTAAATTATTGGGAGGAGGAGCGTAAAATTTATGAACTACAGAGAATTAAAAGGATGATAGTGGTTATTCTGTATGAGGGTACTGGGTTGGTTTGTTTTTCTTTATCACTGAAACTTTTCTGTAGTTTAATACTGCTTTTGTAATAAATTTTTACAGGTTAAATTTAAGTTTTATATGTTTTTAAAAGTTGATGTTTAAGTATTTCTGACTGAAAAATTCAGATTATTAAATGACAGTGTCTAAGAATCTGAATGAGAGGTACTCTTATGACTTGCCTCTGTTTATGATCTTAACTTATGAATCCTTAAAGAGTTGAAATGCAATTACTGAATGAGCTTAACTATTGAGATTTATATGTATCTAACTTTTAATTTCTTCTCCTAAGATTGAAAAGGCTGTGGTGTCTCAGCGCCTGACAGAGTCTCCGTGTGCTCTCGTGGCCAGCCAGTACGGGTGGTCGGGGAACATGGAGAGAATCATGAAAGCTCAAGCATACCAAACGGGCAAGGACATCTCTACAAAGTAAGCCTCCTCCGGAAGGTCCCTGCCAACGTGGTAGCTCTTGTCCAGGCTTCCTTTAGAAGATAAGGCCAGCTTCTCCGCCAAGAGCTGAGGTGTTAAGTGTCCACGCTGTGTAGTATATATTATGCAGACAACAAGTTTACAAAGGGATACCTGCTACATTAGATTGATAAAGAAAAGGTCTTGGACTCATGATTTATTTTATAGTACACAAATGTAAATTGTCTTAATCTTTTACACATACTTTTCATTAGATTATATTCTTGGCCTGGTATCTGGACTCTTAGATTTTTAGTTAATATTTACAGATGAGGTTAGTGACAGTTACATTTCTCAAATGTGACTACCCCCTCCCCCCACCAACAGTGTGCTCCACAAAATAAAGGGTAAAGGACCCGTGAG
This sequence comes from Equus przewalskii, assembly GCF_037783145.1. Classification (NCBI taxonomy): domain Eukaryota; kingdom Metazoa; phylum Chordata; class Mammalia; order Perissodactyla; family Equidae; genus Equus; species Equus przewalskii. Next base: position 28,016,680 of record NC_091859.1, read on the forward strand.
CTGAAAGGGTCCTTTCGTTATTTGAGCTCAAGGGCCAAGTACTGGAGGTCCAGTGGGTCTTCAATACCCTTTACTTTCAAGAAATATATAGTTCAAGTTTATATTTTAATGTCACAGCAATGGCTTGAAAATAACTTCTTTCCTGCTCTTTCTCTCTTCTTCCATCTGGAATATCTTCTGTCTTGTTTACAACCTAATCATCATACCTTTTTACCCAAGACCTAGCTTAAGGATTCTTTTCACAAGTACAGTCTCCATTGTCATAATGCCAAAACTCCATTTAAAGAAAAAAAATATATATATATAATGTATTTCATAATTAGTTTGACTCACCACTGTATAATGTATATACACAAAATGCTAAAATGCTGTTTTGCTTGTCTTGATCTCTGTCTAGATTATAAATTTCAGGTGGAGAAGACCAGATTTCTGCTTATGTCCCATTGCAACTGTATAATAGCCATTTAATGCCACTTGTTTCAGTAATTAACAGGAAATTCCTTCCATTCAGCAAACATTTGAGCACCTACTGTGTCTATACACAGGTCGTCTAAAGCAAACATTGCTTCTGTCTTTGTGACATTCAGACTAGTCAGGATGACACATCAAGCTGTGATCTTGTGAGCCTGGCATAGATAACGGGTATACCAAGATAGGGTAGATGTGGTGCCTCCCTGCCCTCAGCATGCAGCTGCAGGCGGGAGAACAATCACCTGACAAGGGAATGTAAAGATCACGAAGGGATGTTCAGACTGCATTGGGAACTGAGCTCAGATGAAAGAAACAAGTTTTCTTGCTACCATATTGGTGAAGGCATCACAGAGAAGATGTTATTTTGCAGCACCCAGAGGCTGCCCAGACACTTCAGAATTCTGTGGGAGACAGAGCTGCAATTAAGGTAGTGAGAATAAATTAAGAGGGGATGAACAAGACATTAAATCAGTTCATCCACTCAACAAAATGTTCTAGGCACTTGGGAGTCATTAATAAATAAAATAGTTCTCTTCATTTCACTCTTTCATCTAATCATGTCCATCCGCCTTTAAAAGGGAAAGCGTGATATAGCAATGATTTTTTCCAAGAGTTATTCTCTGTAATTATGAAAGTTAGTAACAGAATACAAGAAATGTGTGAACCCTAAAATTGATTGTTTGTAAACGTTTACTTTTACCCCTGAACAGTTATTATGCCAGCCAGAAGAAAACATTTGAAATTAATCCCAGACACCCGCTGATCAAAGATATGCTTCGACGAGTTAAGGTGAGTAATAATACAGCCATGCTACTTTGTCTTTTAATTTGAATACTTTGTACCTTTTAATATTAATCAAGTGTGACGACTTCTATTTCAGGAAGATGAAGATGACAAAACAGTTTCAGATCTTGCTGTGGTTTTGTTTGAAACAGCAACACTGCGATCAGGATATCTTTTACCAGACACGAAAGCATATGGAGATAGAATAGAAAGGATGCTGCGCCTCAGTTTAAACATTGACCCCGATGCAAAGGTTTGTATGCTCAGCCTACCCACAGAGGTTTATTTTTTTCTTCCTTTCTTTAGGAATAGGCTTCCCATGATTAAGTGATGTCGCTCAGAGAAGTTTGACTGATTTCTACTTTTTTTAAATAATTTATTGAATTTTGAATCCCCGGTATCACACTGTGCTCGAAATTAATGAGAAATTCTCCTTTTACATCCTTTTTTTTGTCTGTCTCCCTTTGTTAGTTTGACTGTTAACTCTAATTAGAAGATTTACCTACAGTTCTGGATAGACGGAAGTGAAGTTAATTGTGATCTTATACATTTAAATGAGCAAAGTGAAAATAGATCCATTAATGGGCTCATAAATGTTGCTCTTAGGTTGAAGAAGAACCCGAAGAAGAACCTGAAGAAACAACAGAGGACACCACAGACGACACGGAGCAAGACGAAGACGAAGAAATGGATGGAGGAGCAGATGACGAAGAAGAAGAAACAGCAAAGGTATAGCAACTCAAGAATGGGACTTGCACTTTCAGTTCTGGCAAAGTTAGGACTGTGTGACTTAGAGAAATCTGCCTAAAAATAGGCATCTAATTCTGCCTAAAAATAGGCATCTAATATCAAATTCAAAAGCTGGAGCAAATCACATTTTTCTTTAAATAAAGTGTATACTTTGATCTTCCCACTTCCTTTATTCCAGCCATCCTATTCATGAGATGTATTTAAACAGACTTCCTTAGCCTACAATGCTTCCATATTCTTTCCACTTGCTTCTGCCTCGCTGTATAGCAGCATTGGGCTTTTTAAAATTTTTGATTGGTTGTGTTTGGGGGCCATTCATCTTGTTGGTGTGTTCTGAATTGTTTTGCATATTAGCAAGGTGAGGTTCTAGCCTACAGCTGAAATCATGGAAATAGGCTAGGTCCATTTAAATTTTTTTTTTCCATACATGAAACTTCTGTGAGCTAAGGTTTTTTCTGCTAGCTTTTAATGTCTTCTGATTTTTTCTTTACAGAAATCCACAGCTGATAAAGATGAATTGTAAATTACACTCTCACCATTTGGATCCTGTGTGGAGAGGGAATGTGAAATTTAAGTCATTTCTTTTGGGAGAGACTTGTTTTTGATGCTCCCCTGACCCCCTTCTCCCCTGCACTGTAAAATGTTGGGATTGTGGGTCACAGGAAGAAGTGGGTTTTTTTAGTTGAATTTTTTTTAACATTCCTCATGAATGTAAATTTGTACTATTTAACTGACTATTCTTGGTGTAAAATCTTGTCATGTGTATAAAAATAAAAAAGATCCCAAATACTCAGTGTCTTGCCTGTCTTTTCATAATGTGTTGTATAAAACTACCTATACTTGGCTGATAATTTTTTTAATCACGCATCTTGGGTTTTTTCCTCACAAAAGTAATTCATACTTATCAAAAAGTTTTTTTAAAAATCAAGTATTTTTAAAAATCACCCATAGAAGAATCTTCCATATGGAGAATTCCAGGTGAAGCTTAATTCTCCTTTCCTTTTTGAATGAGGGCTGGACTTAGTGACTGTCTTCTAAAGAACAGAGTATAGAAAGGAGAAACAGTAACTTTATAGCAGAGAAACCTGGCAGTCACTACCTTAACCAAGTGATCAAGGTTAATATTACCAATGATGTCATGTACCCCCCCGATATGATATGACGAGAAATGTTCTTTCTTTTGGAAAGAACACCTCTGGTATTCTTTCCAAAAATAACCTAATGAGAAAAACATCAGACAAACCTAGACTACGTGAACCATACTCTTGTTCAAAACTTTCAAGGTCAAAACCAAGGAGAGAAATAGAGATTGGAAGAGACTTAAAGAGACATGGCACCTAAACGCAGTGGAGTGCCCTGGATTAAAACTAGTGAAACCCAATGAAGTCTGGAGGATAGTTAACTGGCTCCTTAGCTTTGACATGTACCATGTACGATAGCATTCATGGAAATAGGGAGAGGTATATGGCAACACAGTACTGTCTTAGCATTTGTATTTTGGAGTTAGATTTACAAAAAAGTTGCAGTCTTTTAAAAAACACCCATAATCCTACCACAGAGATAACAATAGAGATTGAGGGAAGATTCTCATTGAGCTATCATTTAATTTCTTTTGAAATATATACTTACGGGAGAAAGTTTCTCTAATTTCAGTAGTCATATAGCCATCCGAAATGGGAGTTTTGTTCTAGTAACTGTGGCTAGAGAGAAAATCTTTTCCAACTGCTTATTTAGAGATCATGTGTATGTAAGAAAGTTCTGTGGAACCTAATTTTATGTACTGTAAGTTTTGTTTTTTGTTTTGAAAGATTGGCCCTGAGCTAACATCTGTTGCCAATCTTCCTCTTTTTTTCTTTTCTTCTCCCCAAAGCCCCCCAGTACATAGTTGTATATTCTAGTTGTAGGTCCTTCTAGTTGAGCTATGTGGGACGCCGCCTCAGCATATCCTGATGAGTGGTGCTAGGTCCGCGCCCAGGATTAGAACCCGTGAAACCCTGCGCTGCCAAAGCAGAGCACTGCAAACTTAACCACTCGGCCACAGGGCTGGCCCCTGTACTATAAGTTTTGTTAGGGACTAAACAATTTTCCTGAAAATCTAGGACCCCTTTCTGGGTTTCTAGTATTTCTGTTCATTGTATCCTTCCTACCCTTCCCCACAAGCTGTTTTTCTAGGGTTAGCTTGCCATAATCGTTTTGAAATCACCAGCTACTCTAGTTGAATGTGTATCTTTTTAAAAATCTGCCCTCCTTTTCTCTTACAAGAAATAAAATGGGAGCTCAGTCATAGAGAAACATGCTATAGTTAAGGTATAGCTTCCTTTCATAATTCAGTGTTACGTTAGCTATTAGCTATAATTTGTTTCCAATTTTTTGGCCACTATAAATTACCATTTTTAATGATTGTTATGATACAGAAGTTAAAGCCATCAGATTGCATTAAATTAGAGACGTGAAACTTTTGCTCCTCAAAATCCTCTAATTACAAATTCCAAATGTCCATTGTTTCCAGCACGAAGCATAAAAAGTATCATACTCCCTTAGTTTTTGGTAAAAAGAAACAGCTACATCATAAACACCTTGTATAACAACTCTTTAACTGACCTACCATAGTGTGCCAAACAGGTTGCAACTGGTCTATCTTGGACTTTTTTTCCTCCACAGCTTTATTAAGGAACAATCTAATACTAGTTTTAATTTTTGGTTTGTATATGTCACCAATTTGGTTTTCCAGGAAGCACGGGGATGGAGTTTAGTGTACAGGATGTTTATTAAGGAGTGTCCTCGGATCAACCCCTGTGGAAGGAAAGGAAATGGAATTGAGCAGAAGTTCAGCTGTCAAGGTAGGAACAAAGACAGCCTCAGTCAACCCAGTGGGGCGTTGAGCTACAATAGGGCCCTTCAGAGCTGCCCACCCGATCTGTGTCATGCTGAATGGCAAGTGTGTAGGAGCTGGCAACTGAAGGCTGCTCACTGACAGCACTCAGCCCGGGGCAGCAAGCCTTTCCTCGTGGAATCTGAGTAACACATTTCAACACCCATCACAAAGTATGTTTTTCACAATGGGGGTCAACTTCAAAAAAGGAAAAGAATATATATCTTGGTGAAAGTCACTTAGAATCAGTACCTACTGAAATTATGGCATTTTTACTTCTGGAAAATTTCTAATAGCTAGAAAATTAACTTTTCACCTTCATGAAGCCATTGTCTTGTAGGAGAGTTGGGTTCAAATCATGAGTTTTTTCCTCAACGACTAGACCAATCACTCTACCTATGAAAGGACCTATTTTCAAGTATGGTCCACCGCATTCACCCATGGCACGAGGGTCCTCCCCTTGTGCAGAGACTGGCCCCAGAGGGCAGGTCCTTTCTGCATGCCAAGGCGGGGAGAGGCCCCCAGGCCTTCATTCTGGAAGGTAATGAGGGGCTCCTCGCTGCTATCTACAAAATGCCTTATCAAAGCTCACCAACTTGGTGTTCATCCACTAAAGTTAGTGGAGAACTGGAATCTGAAATTGGCAGTTTAGCAATGAGAAATAAAAACTCCACCTGACAAATTCAGTTGCTGAAACTAGTTCAGAGCTAAAAATGATTTTTAGTGTTGATTTATACTAAGTGCCCTTCCTGACACCTCTGGGAATTCCAACTGTTGGGAGGAAGTTAGGCACCAGATTAGAAATACTGAATTCTCGTTTAGGAAACCATTTTTGAATTCCTTTAATTAAAAAAAAATAGTCAAACTTCTTCCAGTCTGATACAAAGCCCTTGCAATTGGCAGTTGTGGCAAGCTTCACCATTTGTAAAGTATACAATTTTTTTGAGGAAAAAAGCATTGAGTTAATGGCAGCTATGAAATTTGATCCAGAGAAGGTCAGTCTCATGCACAAGGCCAGAGTCAATGAAGTCCCAGCAAACAGCAAGCAGCCTCAACTCCAAACTCCATCTTCTACCCAGAATGCGAATCCTTTCCCTAGGGTAGGCTACCGCTCGTCTGTCACTGACGGAATCGGAAGGCCTCTTGGTGCTGGAAGCATATGATAAGGCACCACATGACATGGCAGCAGAAAAGAGCGAGCTTGATATAAGGCTGGAAAGAAGCTATTTCATTTAGTTGCTTCATACTGTTAAACTGAAGAGTATTTACTATGGAGAGTGAAACAAAAACATTTTGTTTGCATTTAGGGATTTAATATTTAAGATTTCAACACTGACACCAAAGATCTATGTCAGGTAGCAATCTGCTAACTGGCTAAGAAGTAAGCCTAGACATTATGTTTAAGCATGCAGAATTCTGAAAAACTTCTTGTATTAGAATAGCCCTGAACAGAAAGCCAACTGCTCTATGAATTACTTTTGTCCTATATTTATAGACTCAGAAAAAAGGTTGAAATGTTTGTTACTAGTTTCCACGGGCTGACATAACAAAAACCACAAACTGGGTCGCTTAAAACAACGGAAATTTATTCTCTCAGTTCTGAAGGCCAGAAATCTGAAATCCACGTGTCAGCAGAGCCGCGCTCCGAGACTGGCTGGACTCCTTCCTTGCCTCTTCCAGGCTTCTGGTGATGGCTCTCAGCCCTCTGTGTTCCCTGCTCGCAGCCGCGTCACTCCAGTCTTTGCCTCTGTTGTCACATAGCATTCTCCGTGTGTGTCCTTTACATGGTGTTTTCCTCTTCTTATAAAGACAGGCATCACACTGGATTAGGGCCCACCCCATTGACCTCATCTTAACTCGGTTACTTTTGCAAAGACCCTATTTCCAAATAAGGTCACATTCACAGGGACTAAGGATTAGGACTCAAAATCTTTTAGGGGGGACACAATTCAACCCATAATAATATTCATTTTATCAGTTATTTATAAATATGTTTTATAAGAAAAATGAAATGCCAACACGATTTCTCAAATTTGGGGGTAAAGAATTTGTGACAGTCCAAGCCACAACTGTTATAATTTTGTTACGTACACAATTCCAAAAACTTCAAACTTTAAATATTTCAACTTAATTCAGTTTAGTACAAATAGTACTTTCCTATATTTAGAGAAATATTAACTTCACACCATAAGCATTCATTTAAAAGTCAATGCCACTTTTATTACAGTTAATTTATAATTTCCATTTGCCGTTATAGTCAAGGTTATTCAGAGAAATAAACCAGAATTATAAGGGCAAGAGTCAGTGCAAATACCCTATTTCACATCATATTCAAGACTAAATATCCATCAAACCACATTCAGGAAGCTGATGATAGAAACTTTGGCAGTTTTCAAGACACACTGGTCAAACCGTCATTAAATCCCACTGCATCAGTCAGTATCTACTAAGCACCTCCCCTTGCAGTTAGCAATGTATTAGGTGCTTAAGGACAAACAGTTTGACTCAATAAATTTTAAAAATACATATTTAAGACTTATAATACTATTCACAGAGTTCTTGGCAGAGTTGTACTTTGAGGTTTCTACTGCTGAGAAATTTGAGGTTCGTGTTGTCTCTCTTTCAGTCCCAAAAGCTCCGTTTTGAGTTCTCCAGGCTTTGGTGGAATTTCAGGTATCGTCTACACAAACAAAACAAAACATAGATACCAGTGCTTTCTCAGACTGTAATTAAATGTGACCTGAAAGACTCCAAAGAAAGTAAAGAGTAAAAAAGAACAGAAAGTCCTCTGCTACTCAATGATAAATCTTCATCATGAGAGCCTGCGGTCACTCTGAGTCGCTTTCTGGCCCCACATTTATATGCCTGTCATCCGGGCTACATCTTAAGAACAAGAGGACTCACAGAGGGAGATGCATCAACATCAACTGACGGATCACAAGTCCCAGTAAGGCTTTCCACATCTGGAAATTCATCCCTGCACTATTGACTGACTCTCCACCATGTGCCTGGCACAGAAAACAGCTATCAGGAATCAATGTATTCAAAAACAGTAAGTGCCTACTATGTGCAAAGCATAACGCAGTGAGCAAAAAATTACAAAACCGCCTTTAAGAAAGGTGGTCAAAAAAAGCCCAAGAAGGTGACTTTTTTTTGTAACAACTTTAGTAAGAAATAATTCACATCTCATACCATTCACCCATTTAAAGTATACAATTCAGTGGCTTTTAGTATAGTCATAAAGTTCTGCATCCATCACCATAAATTGTAGAAGTGTTTCATCACCCCAAAAGGAAACCCCATATCCATTAGCAGTCACTCCCATTCCCACACTACCCTCCCGCTCACCAAGCTGCTGCCCTAGGGGACCATTAAATCTACTTTTTGTTTGTATGGATTTGCCTGTTCTGGACATTTCATACAAATGGAATCATACAGTTTGAGGTCTTTTGTGACTAGTGTCTTTCACTCAGCATGTTTCCAAGGTTCACCATGTTGTCACATATCAGTACTTCATTCTCTTTTTTTTTTTTTTGAGGAAGATTAACCCTGAGATAACATCTGTTGCCAACCTCCTCTTTCTGCTGAGGAAGACTGGCCCCGAGCTAACATCTGTGCCCCTCTTCCTCTATTTTATATGTGGGATGCCTGCCACAGCATGGCTTAATAGGCGGTGAGTAGGTCTGCACCCAGGATCCAAACCAGCGAACTCCAGGCTGCTAAAGCAGAGTGCACAAACTTAACCACTGTGCCACCAGGCCAACCCCTCATTCCCTTTTAAGACCAATAATATTCCATTATATGGATAAACCACATTTTATTTAACTACTCATTGGTCGATGGACTTCTGGATGGTTCCCACTTTTGGGCTTTTATGAATAATACTTCTATGAACATTCATGTAGCAGTTTTTATGTGGACATATGCTTTCATTTATCTTGGGTATAAATCTAGAAGTGGAATAGCTGGGTCATATAACTCTATGTTTCACTGAGAAACTGCCAAACTGTTTTTCAAAGCAGAATCACCATTTTACATTCCTAACAGCACTGTATAAGGGTCCCAATTTCTCCACATCCTCACCAACAATTGTCACTAGCTGGGTTTTTTTGGTGAGGAAGAGTGGCCCTGAGCTAACATCTATTGCCAACTGTCCTCTATTTTGTATGTGGGACACGACCACAGCATGGCTTAACAAGCAGAACATAGGTCTGCATCCAGGATCCAAACCTGCGAACCCTGGGCTGCCGAAGCAGAGCGCACAAACTTAACCACTATGGCACCGGCCTGGCCCCTGTTTTGTTTTTTTGCTTTGTTTAAATTATAGCCATCACAGTGGTTATGAGGTGGTATCTTGTTGTGGTTTTGATTTGCATTTCCCTGATGGCTAATGATGCTGAGAATCTTTTCATGTGCTTATTGTCTGAAAGGGTGACTTCTGAACAAAGACGTGAAGAAGGATGAGAAAGCCAGCCATGCAGATATTGAGGCGAGTTTCAGGCAGATGGAACCAGAAAAGCAGAGGACCTGAGGCAGGAATGTGCCTTATGTTCAAGGAAAAGCAAGGTGGTCAACACAGCTGGTGCACAGTACTCCATGAGAGGCCAGGAAGGGAAAGGCGGTGCGAAGACGGGAAGTCACAGGAGAGTTTTGAGCAGAAAAGTGACATGACCTGACAAGTGTAAAAAGATGACAATGGTGGCTTTGTTGAGAATGGACTGCAGGAAAGCAAGGGTGGAAGGGGTAAGACAGGTCACGAAGGTAGCACAATAACTGCAATGAGAGATGACTGACAGTGGCTTGAATTGGGCAGTAGCAACAGAGGTGGTAAAAAGCAGTGAACTTCTGGATCTACTTCTTAGGTTAAGCCAAAGGGATTTGCTATGTGCAGTATGAGAGAGGAGTTGAGGATGACGGCTAGGTTTTGGCCTGAACAACTAGAAGAATGGAGTCACCATTTATTGTGATAGGGAAGACTTCAAGGAGAAGACCACGTCTGTTAGGGGAAGACCAGGATCTCAGTTCTGAACATGCTCACTGCACATCCAAGTGAAACTGTCAAGGGTGCAGTTAACAACCAAGTTTTAAGCTCAAAGGAGAGGTCCAGACTGGAGTGTATTATTCTAGTATATAAATAATAACTAATGCTCTGAGATTAGATGAGATCATGGAAGTGAATGTAGGCAGAAACAAAGGGTCAAAGACAAGGGCCTGTGGCCTACCAATCTTGGGAGGATAAGGGGGTGAAGAGGAACCAGCAATGACTGAGAAGCAGCAACCAATGAGGAAGAAGAACCAGGAGAGAGTGATGTCCTAGAAGCCAGGTGAAGAAGGTGTTTCAAGGAGAGAGTATTCCATGTGTCACACGCTGCCGACGCGTCAGGAAAGAGGAAGACTGATAACTGACTCATAGGATTTAACAACATGGAGATGATGGTGACCTTAAAAGGCATTTCAGTCAAGTATTCACATGCTTCCATCTCCAGGCCTTTGTGTATCCTGTTCTCTCCATCTGGAATGTCCCCTGCACGTATTCTTCCACATGGCCTCTCATATTGGCATTACCGAAATCCTTCTCATTACCCAAGGCCCACCTCAGTGACAGCTCGAGGAAGATGGAATGTATCACTCCCTCCACACCATTCCCACCACGCTTTGTTTACCCATCTCTGACCGGAGTTAAACCCATGAGGTCGTATATCATGATTTAGAGCAGTCCATTTCTATCAGATATCAGTTTCTACTGTAAGGTCCCTGAGGAAAGGGATCACACCTTAATCTCCTCCTTATTTCTTACAATCCTATGAGAACGCCCCTCATTATCAGAGGCAGTCAGAAAACGTGCTGAAGGAGTAAATCAACAGACTTTGCTCAGGACTCTTATAAACTCATAAGATTAGAGAAATAAAATCTTTACTCAAATTACTTTACACAAAACTGCAAGATCATTCTGGCATAATTTCAGTCATATCAGAAAACTTCAATCACTTTTCAATGTCTAAAGTTCAAACACCTTGACCTGGCTCATGTTACCCTTTTATCTCCTATTGATTAATTAATCCTAAAGAAATAAAATAGTTTAGGAAAGACTATGGGGTTTGCAGTCAGGATAATAGGAGAGGTAGGGAGGTAAGAGATGTGCTACACAGCACCATTCTCATTTTGAAGTGAAAGTGACTTTCTAAGAAATCAGTGATGGGAACTGGAATAAAAGCCTGAGTAACACATATGACAATTTGTTCTCTTAAAAGTAGTCCTAGGATTTTGACATTCCAATCCCTTCACTACAAGCAAAGAATGTAGCTTGTTTCATGTTCATTAAACTGTCCAAACTAACTTAGAAGAGCTATTTTTTCCCCCAGGTCACAACAGGAAATTATGTGAAACCATAAAGCCCTATAAAATACAATAACAACATGTTTCAATTTTCTACAAAGTATTCACAACTACACACACACACACAAATTTGGGGTGACCTGAATTTCCAATACAGTATAAAGCTAAAATGACAATTTAACTTTTATTAAGACAGCAGTTTTATTTACATATTAAATATATAAGAAATTTTTAAAAGACTAATAAGTTTTTTGGTATCAAAAGTCATCAATGGGGGCCGACCGGTGGCGGAGCAGTTAAGTGCGCACGTTCTGCTTTGGCAGTCCGGGGTTCGCTGGTTCGGATCCCGGCTGTGGACATGGCACCGCTTGGCAAGCCATGCTGTGGTAGGCGTCCCACATATAAAGTAGAGGAAAATGGGCACGGATGTTAGCTCAGGGCCAGTCTTCCTCAGCAAAAAGAGGAGGATTGGCAGCAGATATTAGCTCAGGGCTAATCTTCCTCAAAAAAAAAACTTATCAATGTTATCAGAGGTTCTACATAGCAGTTTGTGTGTATATGGGTGTGTTTGGAGACAACCAAAAATGAACATTTGACCTACTATGCCGTCAATAATAAGATCAGAGGGGGCCAGCCCTGTGGCCGAGTGGTTAAGTTCATGCACTCTGCTTCGGAGGCCCAGGCCCAGGGTTTCTCTGGTTCGGATCCCGGGCACGGACATGGCACCACTCATCAGGCCACGCTGAGGCAGCGTCCCACATGCCACAACTAGAAGACCGCACAACTAAAATGTACAACTATTTACTGGGGGGATTTGGGGAGAAAAAGCAGGGAGGAAAAAAAGATTATAAATTAAGGAAAAAAGAACAAGTAAAAGTAAAATTACAAACAAACTTTACAAACAGTTAATCACTGACTGGTTAGTAAACTTAAGACTTTGGTTGCTTCTTGTCAGGAGCCCCTGTGGCATGGTTTCTCATCGTCCTTTCCTCTGTTCACGCTGCTTGAGGACTTTAGAGAAGCTGCAAAAGGGAAGCTCAAGCGAAAGGCACCCCTGTATTCCAGGACAGAGCACCTGCCTCGAGTCCTCGCCTCCTCTCCCATTTTGACGGTGAGCTGGACAACTAGAGAAAAGCGCCTTTAATGCTACTCCCTTAAGACAGCACTGAGCACAAGCCCTAGGCAGCCCCCAGGGTCTCCTCTGCTCTGGACTCCACCTAGACCTTCTAGCTGCCCAGAGGGAAAGACTCCTGGGAAGGCCCGAGGTTGTTCACAATCACCGCCAGTGGCAGTAAGCACTGGAACAATACCAACAGATGTAGGTAAATTCCTTAAATGTGAGTAAGGCATACAGCATCCTACACACGGCCAGCCACTCTGGCCTCAAGTCTACAGAGGAGCCCCACTAACAATGTCACAGCCCAATCAGGATGAGGCGGCCTGAGGCGCTTCAGTGTGCCCTTCTGGAGATTCTGGCTTCGTGCTGCCTCGTCCCAAGGTCCCGGTAGCTCTGGTAACAACCCTTGCATAATCCCACTTATAATGAGATGGGTGAATCAAAGGTCAGCTTCCCAGGGTCAAATCACAGGCATTCCTTCCGTCTTTTGTAAGGCCTGCCTGATGTCTATTCCTGTATAAGCCAGAGACTGAACTGCGTTGGAAGGTTCTTACCCTCTTCTGTCTCCACTAAGTATCCTTGATGCTTCCCTAGAACTCAAAAGAGAGGCAGTCTGAAGTGGTAAGACAGAGCGACTGCAGCATTGTTTGCACAAAAAGTAGATACCACCCAAATGTCGACAGGGGATTGACTAAATAATATACGGAATATCTGTATTATGAAATACTATGCATTGGTCAGAAAGAGAAAAGCCCAGTGATATAAACAAACATCTATTCATACAGATGTTAACCAAAACAAGCAAGTTGCAGAGAAATGTGTATATGAACTCCTATTATATGAGGAAAAACACCCCCAAAAATAAGTGTGTGTCTCTGTGTTTTCAACAATAGTAAAAAGTCTGGAAGGATATACACCCACCATCAAACGGTAGTGACCTTTGAGGAGGAGACTGGAGAAAGGAGCTTGTAAGTGGGGGGATTTTTCACTTTTTACTTTACATACTTCAATTCAACGTGAATGTTTTACAAGGGTGTTGTATTATTTTATTAACAGGATCAAAAGAGAGAAACATTAAACAGAAAGCTTGGGCTTCAAATCCTCATCAAGCTAAGCGACTTTGGGAAGTCACCTGCACTCTTCCAAGACTCAGTTTCCTCATCTGAAAACAAGAATAAATACCGCCAAAACTGTAGTGACAACTAACTGAAATGAGAAACACAAACGGTTGGTTCTCCGTAAGTGTAACCTGTGCAGAGTCCAGGCAGAAATGACTGCTCCGTACACTGCGCTCCAAAGCACTCCATTCACATCTATAGCATAACACTTAGCACCCTCTTACAATTACAATTATTTGCACCATACTTCCTCATCTCCACCTCCCCAAGCGCATCACTCCTCAAAAGTACCTTTAATTGCCAGTTCCTAATTCCATGAATGCTTATTAAGATAAATTTAAATTTCTCCCTCCTTTAAATGCATACATCCACTCATTCTTCATGCAACACGTATTTATTCAGCATCTACTACATTCTAAGTTCTTTTCTAGTGGTTGACATACAAGTGTGAAGCGGACAGGCACAGTCCCTTCCTGGAGATTACATTCCAGGGGAGGAAACCAAGAACCACTAAACAAAGGAATAAAATGATTGCAAATTATGACAGTGCTCTATGAAAACAAAAGACTAAGGCAGAATCGCAGAGGAAGAATCCTTTAGGAGCTGTCCAAAGGACCCTCCTGCTGGAGAAGATATTTCAGCGGAGGCCTGAGGTTTTGTAGAAGGAAATCAAGCCAAGACCTGGGGGAAAAGCACTCCAAGAAGAGCAAAAGCATGGCCTGGAGGTGGGGACAGGCTGGATGAGTTTAAGCAACAGCAAGGAAGCCGGTGTGGCTGCAACAGAGGGAACAAGGGGGAAACGGTAGAAGGTAAAGCCGGTGGCAGGCAGGCGCCAGACCGTGTAAGACCCTAAACCTGTACGAGCAGGCCATGCATTGCTCTAAATGCAATGGGATGCCACCCTAAGGCCCAGGGCAGAGATGCTCCAAACTTCGTGTTCCGATCATTTCTGCGGCTGCGCGGAGACGGGGGCGGTTCGGGAGCGAGGCCGCGGCCGCCCGCGCACTCACCAGGTCCGGCTGGTAGTATCTGTGCACCGCTTGGGCCCCGGCGCACATGGCGAGCAGGCTGGCAGCGAACATTTTCAGGTAGGTGGCCCAGGGCACGCCCGCTGGCATGGCTGGGGGCTGGACCGGGAGGGAGGGCGGGCGGTATTACAAGGGTCCCAGCCCACAACTAAGTCGCGCCGGAAACGAGCCGCCCGGCCGCGGAGGGGCGGGAGCTGGGCGCCCAGGTCCTCCCCTCATTTCCCCCCCGCCTCCCCGTGTCCTCACTGAGGAAACGCGGGCGCTGAGAGGACGAAGGCCCTGCAGGCCCAAGACCCGCCTTCAAGCGCTTCCGGGGGAGGAGGGGCTGGGCCTTCGGAATTTAAAGGCAGCTCTCGCGGAGCAAGCGGGAGGCCCACGGCGGGTGGTTTCCCCGCCAACCTTCAGACTCTAGAAGGAGGACCCGCACTCCCCGCCTGTCCTATAGGTGCACCCCAGGAGAGACTGTACGGGGAATGCACCCCGCTCGGCAGCCGCTCAGAGGGCGGCCGGAAGTGCGCTCAGAAGCCGGAACGGACCGCCAGCGGGCGGGACCGAAAGAGCAGGGGCTGGGGGCTGCGCCGGACCGGAAAGCAAGGGCACTGCCGGCGCCGGCGCGGCCGGATGACCCTGGCCAGTGTCTTTCTTTTTTTTTTTTTTTTTTTTTTTTTAACCGATTCCCAGTCCTGTCCCAGCCCCAGGCTCTCGTCACACTCTTCACTCTCCCCGTAGTAGGATTTTTCCTGGCAGTGGTGGAGTCTCGGGTTCGGAGCTGGCTGGATTCTTGCAGCGTTTGTCTCATCGCACGCACAGGGAGATTGCTGGCGTTTACCACGTTTTGGGAGCGGGTGGAGGTTGGCACGCTGAGCAGTGCCTGCTTGAGGGAAGTCACCCTCGAGGGAGTGAAGTTAAAGCATTCTCTGTCCTTGTGCCGGGCGTCCTTTTATATCAAACAGCCACACCCACACAGCTCTGCCCGTGTGCTACGGTGCCGCTGGAAAAGATGAAACCTGAAATCGACATTATTTAGTTTATGCATTTTTAGATTGTGCTTTATGGATTTTCTGTTAAGCAAAAGGTTCATGCAAGACTGAATTCTGAAGGGTAGATTCACTTTTTAAACACTTTTATGGAGACATAGTTGACAAAATAAACCACATATTTAAAGTATACGATTTGATGAGGTTTGACATGTGTACACCTGTGTAACCACTACTGCAATAAAAATAACATAGCCATCATCCCCCAAAAGTTTCTTTGTGCCTCTTTCTAATTCCTCTCACATCGCCTCCTTCCCTGGGCAACCACTGATTTGCTTTCTGTAACAATAAATTTGCATTTTCTAGAATGTTATGTAAATGGAATCATAAGTAGGTACTATTTTGGTCTGGCTTATTTCATGCAGCACAGTTATTTTGAGATTCAGCCACATTGTTGTGTGTATCAGTAGTTCACTTCTTTTTATTGCTGACTATGTTTATACCACAGTTGGTTTATGCATTCACCTTTGGTGGACATTTCGGTTGTTTCCAGTTTGGGGCTTGTAGGAATGAAGCTGCTATGAAGAGTAAAGTATACCAGAAAGATTCAGACACGTCTGTGAACATGTGCTTCCATTTCTATTGGGTATATTCCCAGGAGTAGAATGGCTGCAGCGTATGGTAGGTAGCTGTATATTTCACTTACGAAATTGCTAAACTGCTTGTGAAGTAGTGGTACAGTTTTACATTCCTGCCAGCGGTGTTGAGGGTTCCAGTTCCTCTACATCCTCTTCCAACACTTGGTCTGGTTAGCGTTTTTAATTTTAGACACTCTAATAGGTGGGTACTGGTATCCCATGACTAATGATGTTGAGAATCCTTTTATGTGCTTATATTTCTTTGGTGAAGTATCTGTTCAAATCTTCTACCCATTTTTTAATTGTATTGTTTGTTTTTTTATTATGAGTTTTGAGTCTTCTTTATATGTTATGGGTATGTCCTTTATCCGATAGATTGGATCTGCAAATATTTTTTCCCAGTCTATAGCTTGTTTTTTCTTTTTCCTAATAATCTTCCTCATAAGTTTAAGGCATCTTTTTCCTAATAATCTTTTGAAGAGCAAGAGTTAATTTTAAGGAAGTCCAATTTTCAATTTTCTCTTTTATGGATGGTGCTTTTGGTGTGCACGGGTCACACACCCATGAAGCTGACCCCGTGTGCCAGCATCAGAGACGATTTCCCATCCAACACTCTAGCTTTCTACTTGTTGAGCTCCCCATTCAGAAACCTTGATTTCTACTTAATTTTTGCAGTGTTCTCCCCTAATTCATGAAGTTAAAAATATATATTAGTTCTACATTAATTCACGTTATGTCATCTAACATGGGTTTCATGTTAGGGAGCTATGAGTTTAAATAATTTAAATAGTTCAGAAGATAACTAATTCTTTTTGTTTGTTTATTTGGGATCTTGGTTTGCTCTGCATCTCACATTCCGGTCTCTGAGAAGTGAAAGCTACATCAGGTTTCAAACATTAATCAAATTCTTGGCATATCTGTTGCAAATGGCAGATGTTGAATAAATGTGATATTAAATGTCAGAAGCTATTTTCTAAAAACAATGCAGAAAATAAATTAACCTCTATTAGGATAATTACACGCACTGAGAATTTTTTTAAACCACACATTCTTATAAACTAAGAAAGCATGCATTTTTTTTTAATTCTTAAGAAAGAATACATGAGATAGATAAGAAATTCCAGGACATTATCTTTAAGGCGAGATAAGTACCGCAAAATGTTGACCTAGCACAGCTGAAAACGGTTTGGGTTCCTTAAAGTGTTGCTAAATGACAAACTAGTAAGAGTAGATTCCACCACGGAGGAAAACAGAGGGGTACACCTATTTGTTTCTTTTTAATTTTCTACCATGCACCCAAAACCACATCTTATGCAGTGCACAACTCCAGGAGTCCCATTCACACTGTAGTCTATCAGTAATGGGTCCTATGTCTGTGTGTCTTGTGTCTCTCCTCCTAGGAGGACACTGGTCACTGAATTGGGGGCTACCGTAATCCAGTATGACTTCATCTTGCCTTGATTACATCTACTAAGACCCTATTTCCAAATAAGGCCACATTCACAGATACCAGGTGGACATGAATGTGGAGGAGACAGTATTCAACTCGGTACAAGCCCTTATTACCTACTCAAAAATTTTAAAAATATATAAATAAAAGTTTAAACATTCACTGAAAGAAAATGTTCAAGGGCTCATAAATTTTGAGTAAGAAAAATCAACTCTTTTGAAGCCCAGAAAATCTTGTATGCTCCCCTAAAATGTTCTTTAAAGCTCCCTGACACACAGATTTCTTTCTAAATCATTTGTTTGAAACATGTAGGTATTCCCCCATGCTGACACTACAAACCCCCCTTTTTGCAAAATATAGCTTAAGTGTTAAACACCTGTAATAAAAGCAATCATCTGAGTGAATACAGGAGAGTGTTTGAACTACGGGTCTCCTCATTTGCTCCGTCACTTGGAAGAATAAGCCCTGTTACAGTGGCTTTTCAAACTTTATCATGATTCACAGTAAGAAATACTTGTAACATCATGATCCTATCTGTACCCGTTATAGATGTGTGTATGTGTGTGTGTAACAAAAGTCTTACAAAACAATACTTACCCTTATTACATATGAACCCTTTGATGCTTCCTATTCTGTTCTAGTTCTTTTTTTATGCTTAGTTAAGTTCAGGACCTATTTTCAGGATGAAAATCTGCAGTTGGAAAAACCCTGCCCAGTCAGAAGCCTTGTTGACAGTAAGATGTATGTAACTGACTGACAGAAGTTTAGCTCAGAAGGAAGCAAGCTTACAGGGTTCTTGAAAGGGAGAGGAGGCACTGGGAGAAGAGGGGGAATAGGTGAAGGGACTTGCCCTTCTGTTCTTGTTGTCCTATCATACAAGGTCTCTTTGAAGTAGACATATTTGGGAAAGATAGGAGGAGGACATTTCTCCTAGGCTTCCTCAAGTTCTGGTGGGCAAGGCACACGAGCAGAAGTTTGTCTTCCAGACTCTGATTCCGGATGGGGAAAGAGACACTGATGAGACAGGAGCCACTTTGCTGCAGTTGCTTCACCATTTCCAGGTTCGACCTGCTGCTCCCCAGCAACTCTTCCAGTACACTCTTCCTTTTGCAAATCGAAACTGAACAGAGTCCGCTGGTCTGCAGAGGTTACGAAGGGAGCCGGCAGACCCAGAACGCACAGCACCTCACCGTCAGGGAGATGCGTGCCGCCCAAGGCTAACTCATCCTGAGTGAAACTTCCTGAAAAAAGTCTGCAGCTCTTTACACACCCTTTCAGTCACCAGAATTCTCTCTGTAATAACTGAGGGAAGCCACCTGCTTTAAAACTTTTCTAGACTCTGGTCCTGAGTAGTTAGCAAAACCAGAGAGAGGATGGGCTGTTGTTTCTTCATTCACTCAACAAATATTCACTGACAATCGACCATGAGTCAAGTTCTGAGCGGTAACTACTAATGGACAGAGCATTCGTAAAAGTTCTGAAAAGTTTAAAAGTATTAAAACTTTCCTTTAAGCAACTGATAGAATACAAATTAATCACTTGTATGTACTCACGAAAGCCCTTTCCTGCATCCCAGAATGCAGAAGACACACGAAGCACGGAGCCACAACCCTCTCCCAGCCCACGTTACATAGTGAGACATGAACCACTCTTGCTGTAAAGCACTGAGATTTTGGCGTCTTCTGTTACCACGGCTTAACTAGAGAAAGCTAACTAATATAGCAGCCATGCTTTTCATCACGCAAACTAGAGCAACAGAAAAGCCTGTCTCCATTAAGCGTTATTTCATGAAGTCACTGTACAAAAACCAGTGACAACTTGAGAACTAATGAAACAAACACTAGCTGTAAGAGCCACTGAGAAATAAAACAGAGGGGCTAGTCTGGGAAGGTATAAAGAGGACAGAGTGCCTGAATGGCATCTATTTTCAGACTTCAAATCTTTAATATTTGTACACTTCCAAAGTAGAGCAGACAATGGTTTACGTAAAGCTTTACATTTTACAAAGCAGTTTTACAATCACTCTCGTTTTACAGATTAGGAAACTGAGGCCCAAGATGGTACAGAGGCCTCGATTCGCACGTTTTCTGATTCCAAAGATGCCCCGATGTCACACTTAATAATTAATACTTGATTATTAACGCAAACTACTGCTGTTAATCGGCATAAAATTTCGGGTGGAAAAGCCTGGATAATCCTGATAAGCATAACCGGCCTGTCTGCACAGCACCGTGGGACGACCTCACCCTTTCACTCCCCCGCATCCGCCTGCCAGAAAAAAGTCAGGGCGGACAAAAACTTCCGTCAGTAGAGCGCTTCTGCTCCCACCCTTTTTTGCCCTCCACCTTTCCCGAAAGGCCAAGCGGCGAGCAGGAGAACCAACGAGACGGGAGCGAACGTGATTGGTTGCTCTGTGTCACGTGATGACCACAGGCGTGGGATTTGGCTCCAAGCAGGCGGAAGCGCCGCGCGGAGAGGGCTCGGGGTTGGGGGGAGGGGGGACGAGGAGATTGGGGGAGGAGCTTGAGCGCTAGCCGCTGACCCAGTTCTACCGGCAATCGTGTCCAAGTCTCTGGTTCTTGTCGTACCGCCGTTCGTAGGCCGCGGTACTACAGAGACCAGTCGCTCGCTTGCCTGGCAGGAGCAGCCGCCCGCACTAGCGGCAGCAGGGAATGGAAGCGGAGAACGCGGGCAGGTAAGGCCGGGGCGGAGCGCCGCCCCTCCCCCCGCGCCCCTCGTGGCGGGGCCGGCCGGCGGGCGCGCGCACGCACGCAGGGGTCTTTAAATGCCGCGGCCCGAGTACAAAGGCCGGGGCGGCGCGTGCGCACTGCCGGCCTGCTCGAGCCCCTCCCCAGCCGAGTCGCTCCGGCGCCGCGCCGCGTGCACCTGGACCTCTCTTTGGTCCTTCCCGGCTTCTAGCAGGCTTTGGGATGCGTTAATAAGCAGCCAACAGTCTCCCGTTAGTATTTCCTTCCGGTTGCTATTCTTGGGTACATTTCCCCTCACCCTCTATTATCGTGCAAAGAGCTGTAAAGATGGAGTATCACACGTGTCACTCCAGGAGTTTTCGTTTTAGAGTTGGTAGATTGGCTGGGCTTCCTCCCCCAAAGGTTTGCTAAAGGCAACAGCCAGGGCCACGAGATAACATTGCCATCCTAGAGCTCTTGAATTCTGGGACTATGAATAACACTCCCGAGGAGTCATCTAAAAACGTCTTATGCTGTTCTTGAGGACGAGCTTAAAAATTTACTTTTAATATGTACTTTGAGGAGTGTTAGATACGTGGAGAGACATTCTCCGGAAGCAGCGATTTGAACTCCAGACAGAAAGCCAAATGAAAAAATAAATAGTTATGGTAACAGGGTCTTTAAAAAGAAAAAGAAATAGTTTACATTGAAATAAAATACTATTAGACCTCGTGGAGAATTACCCAGACTCAATGACTAATGGGCTCTGAACTTAGGCAAGACACTTAGCTTCTCTGGGCCTGGTCGTGTCTGTAAAAAGGGCATGTCTGGAATCCAGTTCTGACATGCTGTGAATCAGTGTTATGTGGAAGGGGCGTACTTAAGTAACCAAAATAAATTATCTTGGAGTTTAGGAAAGGAGATATATGTAGATAAAGTGTAGACTTTATTCTGACTTTGTGGATCAAATCCTGAAATAAAGTACTCCACTTCTTTCCTAGAAGAACTTTACAAATAAAAGAATTCACCAGAACTGGTGGAAATTCCTCTCGCCTTTGTGATCTTCAGATCAGAATTGAAACCTGGGTAAAGCCTACCATGAAATAAATTACACATTATAAGACCTTTCTCACTGTCTGACAGCAAAGTAATAGGTGTCTGATACAGGGTTTAGCTCAAAACTGTCTAACTTACATTCTGTCTTAACTTCATCCATACGGTTATAGACCATTTTTTATTCTGACTGGCAAAGCTGTCACCTCTGGACATGTGGAGAATTCTGTGTTAATACTCTAAGTATAGCGCTTATCTTTGGGAATTCTGAAATGACTCAGGCCCTAGATAGTGTGAGAAAGCTGTTCTCTGTCCCCCTTGACTTTGTGCTAATCAAGGAATGGAATGGAATGCTGGGTATAATGAATTTACTTTACCATGGATATAGACTCTTTTTTTTTTTTTAAAAGAGAAGATAGTTCAAGAGTCATAACAAGCACTTAGAATCTGACCAGAAAGGAAAAAAGAAAGAAGAGGACCTTCTAATGAGCCAAGCCTGAAAAGGACATTTACCAAAATTGGAAAGTAGGATGCCAAGTCAAAAATGACTAGAAAAGTGACACAGACTGGAGAAGTGTGACATGGACCACTGAAAATGAATGAAGACAGGAAAGGTTAACCTCAAATGAGATCGGCCTTTCTAGAGATGGTAAGGAGACCGAGAAGGACTTTTCTAGTTGCGTGTGGACAGCAAGAGTGACGAGAATGTTTTGGGTTTTCTGCCGGGTCCACTGGCATGATGTTAGTTGATGACAGAAAACATAAGCACTTCGTTCTGATTTTGATTTCTCATCTCCTATGTTAAGAAAAATGATCGTAGCCTAGAAATGGCAGAAGGAAAGTCTGTAAGAGAGATTTAAAGCTCAAGATCAGTGACGGCATTTAAGAGAACTTTTAGGGGCGCACCGCGTGGCTAAGTGGTTAAGTTCGCACACTCTGCTTCAGGGTTTCGCCGGTTTGGATCCTGGGTGCGGCCATGGCACTACTCATGGAGCCATGCTGAGGCGGCATCCCACACAGCACAACCAGAAGGACGTACAACTAGAGTATACAACTATATACTGGGGGACTTTGGGGAGAAGAGGAAAGAAAGGAAGAAGAAGAAGATTGGCAACAGATGTTGGCTCAGGTGCCAATCTTGAAAAAACAAAAGAAAGAAAACTTTTAGCTGCACCAACAGAAATCATATTTCCTGGCCTAGGTAAGTTGTATTTAAAGTGAGAGGCCAGATTACAGCAGTCTAAGAACTTGTAGACAGCGGGAGAGGGGGCTTGAGGCCTAGAAATAAACACGTGAGTCCCTGTTTCTTTCAGTGGTGGAGTCTGTTCTCTAATGTATCGGACTGATCCTAAACAAATTTTTTACTTCTCAGTGGTTATTGAGCATATTTAAAAGGAACTAGACTAGACAGCATCAGGAGGTATCAGAAATATTTAATCATCTCTTGCTGTCTTATTATTATTATAGCAAATTTACGGTATACTAGGCACTGTTTTAAGTGTCTCACATGTGTTAACTAATTTAATCCTCATAACCAGTGAATTAGGTGCGACTATTCCTATTTTACAGACGTGGAAGCTGGGACATAAAGAGGTTAAGAAACTTGCCTACAGAGCTAGTAAATGGCTGAGCTGAAATTTGAACCCAGGCGGTGTGGCTTCAGTCTGCCTCCCTAGCAGCTGAGCCCTGCGACACTTCTTTTTGTGGGCAAGGTGAAGATGGACTGACAGCAGTCCAATTAGGTGAAATCAAAACTGGCTTCCTACTGAAAGAATCAAGGGCGGGCTGAAGAGAGCTCTGTACTGATGTGCCATGTAGTTCTACCCCAACTTTGTTCTTTTCAGCAGTTAGCAACTTCGAGCTGCTGATGGCATGCTGATAAAATTTGTGAGTGACCTAATTCCCGGAGGGGTTTGTGGAATTGATAGTTCGAATCAGAATCCAGATCAATCCCAACTGGCTGGAATGGTGAATCATCTTTTACAAAAAGAGGCACAATCCTGTGCTTACGTACAGAAAAATCAATGATACAAATGTGCGATGAGGGAGAGGTGATAAAGGGCAGCCTTCATTGATGGAAAACTCAGTGTGAATCGACAGTGTAATGTGGGTGCCAGTAAGGCTAGTGTAATGGATTCTGTAATATGGTTCCAGAATGAGGAAGTTGATAGCCCTGCTCAGTTTCAGGAAGATGAGTCTGTATCTGGAGTGTTTTTATTGTGTTTGATTCTGAGCACCAAAAAATGACCAAATAGTGAGGAAACTTGAAATCATACTATATGAAGAATAGTTAAATGAACTGGGGCCTCTGGCTTGTTCTAAATCTTTGTGTTTACAGTTTTTAGTGGACTGCACAGTAAATTCCCAGTAATGCATGGTGAATACACACACTTCCATTTAGCCATACTGAGTGTAGTCTTTAAATAGTTATGATGGTATTCCAAGAGAGGTTTACATAAGTAGTCCCCTTTAATTGAGCATTTGAATTATTTAGCATTGATTGTTATTTTGTAAGTATTCGGTGTTGTATATGCTTGTTTAGATGAAAATAATAAAATTTTTCTGTAAACTGAAGGTTTCTGTCCTTCCAAAATTCCTATGTTGAAACCTAACCCCCAATGTGATGGTATGTGGAGGTGGGGCCTTTGGGAGGTGACTGGGTCATGAAGGTGGAGCCCTCATGAATGGGATTAGTGCCCTTATAAAAGAGGCCAAGAGAGCGCCCTCATCCCTTCTGCCTTGGGGAGGACACAGCAAGAAGGGGGCCCTCTGTGAACCAGAAGGGGTGTCCTCACCAGAAACTAATCTGCCAGCACCTTCAACTTGGACTTTCCAGCCTCCGTCACTGTGAGAAATAAATATTTGTTGTTTATAAACCACTCAGTCTATGGTGTTTTGTTATAGCAGCCCAAATGAAGTAAGACACGTGTATTTAGAAAAGAGCAACTTAAATATTTTAAATAGTGGAAAATAACCAAAGATTAAAGTTGGAGTTGTTCATTTTAGAGAAAACCTTAAAGAGTTAGTTTTTTGAAATACAGCAAAATCTGAATCAACTGGATTCTGTCAGCTGTGTGTCTGTGTGAGTGTGAGTGTGTGTGTGTGTGTGTGTGTGTGTGTGTTTTGAGAAAGACTGTCGAAAGACACAATTCATTAGGAAAATACACAGCCCATCAATTTCAGACGGCTTTAAAAACCAATCCTTTGAGCACTGTTGTTCAGGAGAAGGGGGGTGCTAATGGAGGCTGGGAGAGAGGAACGGGTTAACTGTGGGACAGAGCGGGGACAAACAAAACAACGGAGAAGAAAAGTGAACAAGGGGAAGTAAAGCCATTCATCATGCTTGTAAGTTGGATATCAGGGAGTTAGAGAAAATGAGAACTCTTTGGGGTCTGTTCTGAGTCGGGACAGACTTGGTCCCCTTTCCTACACATTCTCCGTATATATAGACATCGCTGAATCTCACCCTCATTTTCATAGTGAGGAAACAGGTCCTGAGAGGATGAATGACTCCACTAATGCTCTCTGTTGCCATCCCTCTCATCCGGAGAAAATTATTCTTCATACACATTGCAGAATTCTGCATTATGAAGAGGCAGTTATCATATATAAATACAACAAATGTATTTAAGAAGTATTTTCACATTAAGGTTGAAACAGGTTTATGCTGCTTACAGATTTAACTTACTGATAATAGAGAATTAAATTATCCAGAATGCTTTGGTTTCCTGGCATTCGAGTTCATGAAGGTTTTTGTACAAATGTAATGCTTTCTTCTGCCAAGTAATAAGAATGTTGTAATCCACCCTCTTTCCTTTTGTTCTGGCTGTTAGGAAGCCGTTGAGATGATCAGGCGAAATTTAACATTTAAAGATAGTATAATACCTCAGAACTTACACATTCTATTTTGCATAGCTTTATTTTTCTATTTCTGTTCTAATTTAACTTATTGTTAAGTGCCAGGGATCGTTTAAATTAAGGGACACATCGCTATTATAGATAAGTTTCTGGATTTCTTTCAAAATTGATATATATCTCTAAAATAAAACTTCAGGGTTTTTTCTTCAGTATTCTTTACTTTTTCTTCAACCCACTGATTTCTAAAATTTTAATTTTCGATTTCTGAGCCCCAGAATTTCTGATCTTTTGATGCTTGATGACCCCCTCAATATACTAAGGGAGCCACATTTTAGAAATTTATTTTTTAAAGTTCAGAATCCTGTTGTAATGTGAGTGGTGTCTCTCTCATTTATATACATATTTTAAGTTTGGATTTTTGTGAAGTGCTCAAAATGGGACACACCTGTGAAACTCTGAGAGCGATAGCGAGAAGCATGAGCGAGAGTGGCTGACTGCCTTCTCGACAGTGTGACAGACTGAGAACAGACCTCATGCATTCTTTGGCCGCTCATTTACTGTGAACACATGTCTTTATTTTTATATATTCCAGCTGAAAGGGCTGTTTGCATCTCAGAAAACTGCCACTGGCCACAACCAAAGGTTACAGTTCGTTTTACTAGAATTTCCAGAGCATCACTGCACGTGAGCTCTCAGTGTTACCCAGCCACATCAAGCCCCTCAGCAGAGTATTTCAGTCATGAACACTGAACAAGGAACATTTTGACAATTTATTGAAAAGAGCTATGAATAGTATTAAAAGTGTGAAAAAAGAGGACATTTTACTTTGTGCTGGGCACAATTTAAGCACTTCTCTTCGTTGTTATATTTTAACTTCTAGAACTTGCCTCCATATTTTCCCTATGTGCAGCGTTATTTACAATACTATTTTGTATTTTCCACTTTATTTATTTTTTTTAAGATCTTAATTTTTTTCCTTTTTCTCCCCAAAGCCCCTGGGTACATAGTTGTATATTCTTCTTTGTGGGTCCTTCTAGTTGTGGCATGTGGGACACTGCCTCAGTGTGGTTTGATGAGCAGTGCCATGTCCACACCCAGGATTCGAACCAACGAAACCGCCACCTGCAGCGGAGTGCGCGAACTTAACCATTCGGCCTTGGGGCCAACCCCTCCACTTTAAAATAGAAAACATTTTCTGTGCTCTTACAGGATATCAAATTTAATTTTTAGGAGCTGCATAGTATTTTTTCATGTTAATCTACTATAGTTTACTAAATCATTGTATTGTCTTTATTTTTTTATATAATTTGAGAACAATATATTTAAAGAAATAAAACTCTTAGGATATAGTTTAATATCCTTCTCGCTAATTCTTAATCATTTCTTATCAACTTACCCTTAAAAGATAGCTTGAAGTTAAATGCCTCTCTGGTGGTTTGTCATTGGATAAACAAGGGATTGGGCCCCTGTTTTTCTTTGAGCATCCAACATCCTAACCCAGCTACCCATGGGTAGTCTGTAACCTTGGATCTACCTCAGCCATTTAAGCTTATCCAGGGGAATGCTTTAGTTGCCTTTTTTTTTTTTTTTTCGGTGAGGGAGATTGGCCCTAAGCTAACATCTGTGCCAGTCTTCCTCTATTTTGTATGTGGGACACTGCCACAGCATTGCTTGATGAGCGGTGTGTAGGTCCGTGCCCAGGAAACCTGTGAACCCTGGGCTGCCAAAGCAGAGCATGTGAACTTAACCGCTACACCACAGGGCTGGCCCCTAGTTTGCCATTTTTTAAGATATGATTTACATACTATAAAGTTGACCCATTTAAAGTGTACTAGTTTGCCTTTTTAATCTCTGCTTTCTGAGCTCCCTGTCTTTCTCCACATGTCATGGAGAAAGAAAACTAGTAAGTAGAGGATCTTGCCACAGAAAATCAGAGTGTTCTCTCCAAATGGTAAATGGCACTTACCCATTTTATTTCCTAGTGTTTTTCTTCCTAACGCTTATTTAATGGCATTATTTGGCATCAGCTGTGACTCGAGTTTCATAAAATACATGTTTACTTCCCTAGCTTTGTGTTGATGGCAACAGCTTGAGAGAGTGGTTTATGGTCATCAGAAATACTTTTTGAAAGTTATTTTCTGTGAAGGCCTGTGTTCCTTACATTGAACAGAATGCTTTGAACAAAGTTTAAATCATGTTCAGAAGAGAGGTTTAGAGTGATTTTTTTCCATAAATTCATACACATTTACAAAATATCTATTTCTAGTCCTCATTTAGTGGCAAAAAAAAAAAAACCCCAGCAACAATTAAAAACAGAGCCAATGAATAAATAAGTAAACAGGCAAATGAACCAAAAGAGGACCTGAAGTTAGGTTGGAGGAGGGGTGGGAATGGGAAATGTTGGGCCAAGGCTATGACTTCCAGTTATAAGAGTAACAAGTTCGGGGCCACTAATGGACAGCAGGGTGATAGCTAACAATACTGTGTTATATACTTGAAAGTTACTAGGAGAGTAGATCTTAACTGTTCTCACCATAGAAAAACAATGGTAATTACATGACGTGATGGAGTGGTGGGTAAGGCTATGGTGATAATCATTTTGCAGTATGTAAGTGTATCAGATAACATGTGCACCTTATATTTACACAATATTATATGTCAATCATATGTCAAGCTTGGGGGGAAGTTAGATTGGAGGGGATCTTTGCACAAGAGGATTAAATACTGAAGTTAGGGACACAAATTATTTTTGTGGACATTTCAACCTTGTACAGGCTGGTGGGCCTCTCAAGTCTCTCTACTAGAAAATTCCCATGATCTCATTTCAGAGAAAGTACAGGCTGACTTGACAGGACTGGTAAGTTTTATTGATGACACATCTTGTCGTTAAACAGTGTGAGGGTTAATTAACATCTGCTTAGTAGGCGCTCGGTAAAAGTTGATGAAGGTTAGTGAAGGTGGACATATGGAAATAGCTCTGCCTCCTCTCTTTGTCCCTATTATTGACTCGAAATGAATACCACAGTCTGGTTAGAAAATATTTTGATCCTAAAGGTTTTTTTACAGCTGATCATGTAAACTTACATTTGGGTAATTTTATCATGGTATCTTATACTTGATTGTTCTTTTAGCTACTCCCTTCAGCAAGCTCAAGCTTTTTATACATTTCCATTTCAACAAATGATGGCTGAAGCTCCTAATATGGCAGTAATGAATGAACAGCAAATGCCAGCAGAAGTTCCAGCCGCAGCTGCTGCTCAGGAACCCGTACAAGGTAGTGTTCGCCAGGATAGGTTAGAAAATTAGCTATTAGATTAGCCAACGTATTTAAGAAAGGATTTAATGATGAATTTTAGCTCTATTTTAGTGTTTAAAATTTAATCCACTTTTTAAGTACTTAGTCTGTGCCAGGCACTGTGGTAGGTTTTGGGGAATAAAAGAACATGGATCCTGCCCTTGAATATTTCATAATCTAGTAGAGGAAAATAAGTCGACACGCATTATGCCTCAGCACACTGGGCCGTGAAGAGGGTGCAGGATGCTGTGAGAGTTCACGGGGTTGGCGCCTAACTCACACTGAGGCTCAGAGGCAGCTTCCCAGAGCTCTGAAACTCAAGAGTGAGGAGACTTTAGGAGAACAGGATGGGGAAGATTCCAGGCCAAGGGATTGGCTTGCACCAAAGCACAGACATGAAGAAGCATGACAGTTAAAGCACTGAGTGGTTCCGTGTCATTGGAGTCTGGGGTGGAGCACAGGAATGGTGAGAGATGAGGCCAGGTGGGGGCAGTTGAGGCTTGTTTAACCTAAAGAATGTATATTCTGTCCTGAAGGAAACAGGGAGCTCTTGAGAGAATATAGGCAGAGGGTTACTTAAATAGATGGACATTTGAAAAATCAGTCTGGAAATATAATAGAGGCTAGATTGGATGGTAGAGAGCAAGGCAGAACTCGGAGGCAAGGAGTGGATTAGAGACTGTTTGAATAATCTGGGGAAAAATGAAGAGGACCTGAAGAGGTGGAGAAGGACAGAATTAGGAAATACTCAGGAGGTAAAATTACCTGGCCATGGTTAATAGATTTCATGTGGGGGAAGAGGGAGAAAGAGGAATCTGGAAGTAACTCCCAGGCTGTTGGATGAAGGAGGTACAGTTCACCAAGACAGAGAATTAGAAGAGAAGAGAATAGAGTTGGGGGTTGGGGGTTCGGGGGTGGAGAGAAAGTAATGATTTTCTCCATCGTAGCAGTATTGGATGAGAAATGTGCCCGGAGTTTCGGTTTATGAGTCCAGGAACACATCTAACTCCACTGCATTGGAGGACCCCTGCCCTTATCTCCTGTTTTTCTGGGCAGGGAGCACTAGGATGTCCCCAGCTACAAGCCAGTGGAGGTGGGTTCCTTGGCCTAGGGAGAGGCTAATGCTGTGTGAGATAGAAGAGAGGAAGGATGGGAGGCTCAGGTGGGGAAAGGCCAAATAGCAGTAGAATGGGGTAGGGGCCTGAGAAATTGAGAGATGTTAACGAGTTAAGGGTGAGGAATCCAAGGCTTTCTGGTGGGTAACTTCCTCTTGGGCAACTTTAGGTCAGCAATTCTTGACCTGAGGTGATTTTGCCCCAAGGGACATTAGGCAGTATCTAGAGACCCTTGATGTGTTGATTGTCATGACTGGCAGGATACTACTGGCATCTGGTGGATAGAGACCAGGGTTCCTGTTAAACCTTCTATAATGCACAGTACAGACCCCACAACCAAAAATTATTCAGCCTAAGATGTCAGTAGTGCCAAGATTGAGAAACTGCTTTAGATCCTGAGATCGGATTCCTCGTCTTGCCTTTTGAAAAATACTGCCAGCCCAGAGAGTTCATCCTTAGCAACCTCTAAATTCACCTCCTTGGCTGTGTTTGGAACAGAATGTACGCTCAATCTCCAGAACAAGCCAACAAACCAGTGGAAGTTTTCTACTGCCGGAAATTATGGGGAAATTAAGTTACAATGTTTCCCTTCCTCCCTATTTTTCTATCTATTCTTTCATTTGTTTACTTAATTATTTATATATTTACATTTAGAATTCCTATAAAATGGTACATAGATACTTTATCCCTAGGGAGGCCGGAATGCCAGGTAAGAGTGTGTGGAAAATCAATCTATGATGATTATGGATATTTCATCCCAAGGACAGCCAGCAGAGGGTGGGGGTGAGGCCACATGAACGATTTCTAGGATGAAGGAAGGGGAAGATACTGCAGACGAGACTGATGTTGGGACATAGAAGAGAAAGGTAAAAAGGATGTTGAAAGGGTGGCTTTTTGGGGGAAAGCTGCCTAAAGTTTGTAAGTTATGGTTTTCTGCACCTACATCCATTGTGTTTCAGAGACTCCAAAAGGAAGGAAAAGAAAACCCAGAACAACAGAACCAAAAAAACCAGCGGAACCCAAAAAACCTGCTGAGACCAAAAAATCTGGGAAGTCCACAAAATCAAAAGAAAAGCAAGAAAAAATAACAGACACGTTTAAAGTGAAACGAAAAGTAGACCGTTTTAATGGTGTTTCAGAAGCTGAACTTTTGACCAAGACTCTCCCAGACATTTTGACCTTCAATCTGGACATTGTGATTGTAAGGATTTTTGTCCTCATTTGGTTTTATAAGTAGTATTGATGGATGAACTTTACTTCACCTTTATCCTTGCAAATAGCATTTTGCTGAAAAAGTCCATTTCTAAGAATCCTTTTGGTAGCAAATAGTGTCACCTTCATGAGGTTGTGTTATGTAGGTGTTTTCAGGAAGGGGGGCTGTCTGGTTTCAAATCCTGCCAAGTCGATGTGACCTTGGACAAACCTTAACCTTCCTAAACAGCAGTTTCCTCCTTGGTGAAACGGGTGGTAATAGTACCTGCCTCATACGGTTGCAATTAAATAAAATAGTCCATAGATTGCATGCCACCTGGGAGTTCTCCATAGATGATGACACTGATTTTGAACTTTGGTTTTTGTCTGTAACTATAAGAGACATCAGCATGCAGACAGCTGTGTAGATGATGTGGAGTAAGCTGCTCGCTGAGTCAAGAAGCCAACTTGTGGCTGGACCTGGGCTCAGACTGATGGACTGCCCCAGGACCTCTCTCTCTCCAGCAAAGGTGGCTGGAGGTAGGGGCCTGGGCACATGAGGGAGTCAAACTCGTTTTTAAAAACAAGAGGAAAACTTTTTCTTTTTTTTAAAGGTTGGCCCCCCGCCCCAGGCTAACAACTGTTGCCAATCTTCCTTTTTTTCTTTTAAGGATTGGCACGTGGGCTAACAACTGTTGCCAATCTTTTTTTTTTTCTGCTTTATTTCCCAAACCTCCCCCCCCACCCCACCCCCCCGCCCACATAGTTGTATATCTTAGTTGCAGGTCCTTCTAGTTGTGGAATGAGGGACGCCGCCTCACCATGGCCTGACGAGCGGTGCCATGTCAGAGCCCAGGCTCTGAAACCTGGGCCGCCCCAGCAGAGCGCGCAAACTTAACCACTCGGCCATGGAGCAGGCCCCAAGAGCAAAACTTTTGATATAAAGGATATTTCTCTCCTCAAAATGGGGTACTTGGTTCAGATCACGAGTACCTAATCGATAAACAGTATTGCTTATGGTGCTGGATTAAATTGTTATTTTAATAAATTCAGTTTTGTCCACCACTCCTCCACAGAAACCTTAAGTCTTAAAGCCTTCTTTTCAAGACTGAAATGTGTAAACATTTTGTTTTATAGATTGGCATAAACCCAGGACTAATGGCTGCTTACAAAGGTCATCATTACCCTGGACCTGGAAACCATTTTTGTAAGTGGGTGCTGTTTTTATTTTGCTTTTAAACTAGATAGTCTCTTCTAATAGTTTGGGGGATTTTTTTTTTAACCAAATTGTGTTTTAAAAAGAGTCTATATTTTCTGTGTGTGTGTGTGTGTGTGTCTACACAAAAGGTTTGAAATGATGCGTCGCTGTTAACATTTTGTGTATGAGAGTGGAGGGACTTAAAAAGGACTGCTTTTCTTTTGCTTGAATTGTTTCAGATGAGCAGTAGTACTTTCTTTCAATGATTTTCTTTTACTTGTTATGTACAGACATAGTAACAATAGTACATTGTTGTGCCAGTGTAGACAAAATACGGACCTCTCCAGATTTCTTCTCATCTTATTTCCTAGAAGAGATAAAATGCGTTGATCACTGGCAACTAAGTTGTAATAGTTAAGAAATGCTGTGATTGGAAACATTCTTAACAGACACTTCATATCTAGCAGAAAATAGTATTAAAGACCCTCATGCTTGTAAAGTGAGCTTTAGAACCAAGTAAAGCTACTGTCTCGTTGTCCTCTGTACAAGTCATCTTACCTCACACTGCCTGTTAGAACAAGGCATACAGTAGGCCCTCAGGAAATAGTAGTTAATTATCTAAGAGTAACATTGAACACATTTAGGGCAAATGACAGTAGACTGTTTTTGGAACTAATGACAGTGTCTCCATTATTTAAAAAAAATTTCTGGAGAAGTTTGAACTTTTCATTTCCTCCACTGTCGGGATGTTTGAATGCTCCGAGTCCACTGGTGAATGTTTATCTGTTTGAGGGATTCCAGGGGCAGGTGGTGGGGTCACCAGTTATTAGAGAGGAAAACAAACGGTTTCACGGTTTCCCGCATTGACTAGCTGTGTATTCTTGACAGGCATTTACCTTAACCTCCTGAGGAGAGGAGATAAGAATAGTGATGTCTCATAAGGTAGTTAGGATGATTAATGAGACAGTCCATGCAAGGGGCCGCAGTACTCAGCACATAGGTCAAATAGCATAGCAAACAATTACTATGTTACAATTTTTTAAATATCCTAAATCTTCTTTTTTTTCAATTTCAAGAATAGATTGTAATTCATGGAGCAAAGACCTTTGACCTATGGAAATAAACTGAACTCTCTTGTCACAGGGAAGTGTCTGTTTATGTCAGGGCTGAGTGAGGTCCAACTGAACCATATGGATGACCACACTTTACCAGGGAGGTATGGTATTGGGTTTACCAATATGGTGGAAAGGACAACACCAGGCAGCAAGGATCTTTCCAGGTAATTACGTAACATTTATCTTTATAGGTGGGAACCTCGACCGTGCCGGCGCCTCATATACTCTATGAACACCATGTGTATCTAGTGCCAGCCGAGCTTAACAAATACATGGATAGATCTTTTATTGAAAGCTATCTGAATTTAGCATAAGTATTGCCATTCTTATATTGTGATACTTTTCAATTCGATTTTAGTAAAGAATTTCGTGAAGGAGGACGTATTCTAGTGGAGAAATTACAGAAGTATCAACCACGAATAGCAGTGTTTAATGGAAAATGTAAGATTTACTTCTAAATTTTATCTTTTTTCTTTGCTAACAGTATGGGCAATGTCAATATGTTTATATTTTATTTTAGGTATTTATGAAATTTTTAGTAAAGAAGTTTTTGGAATAAAGGTTAAGAACTTAGAATTTGGACTTCAACCCCATAAGATCCCAGACACAGAAACTGTAAGTCCTTAAAATTACATTTGTAAATCAGCTAAATATGAATTTTTTTTAGTTTCTCTTTTATTTGTCCTATCCCTTGTGATTTATGCCATAAAAAAACCACACTGTATTTTGTTGAATGCTATCTATATATCAATTTGAACTAATAGTTGCAAATTAATTCAGATACTGTTACAGTTTTATTAGAAAAAGAAACATTTGTCAGATGTTTTAATGATACGTTATTTGGGTAAAATACTGAGAGAAGCTGGCTCACATACTAGTTTCAAAATATACTTAATGGCATATGCTTGTCAGATTCCAGGGGGGTTAGCCCTTGTTCAGTTGTATAAATACATATATATTTACATATGTACATAAATAGAGACATGATCCCAATTAGTAACACTGCTAATTACCCCGTTTCCATATCTTAGCCCAGTTTCGCTTTAAAGCCATATAAATATTGCAGCCCAGCTGCAGACAGGCATCCGACCTGACCAGCACTTGGTTCAAGTGTCTAGACATAAAGGCATCATGGAGGAGCAGGGTGTTCAACTCTGTCATTTCTGCAGACATTTGGTTCGAATTTTGCCTCTTAAATATAGTTTTAAGTTTTGTTTACAACTTTTTAAAAAACAACACACACGCAGACACCCATGTGTTACAGACAACATTTTTTTTTAAGATTTTATTTTTCCTTTTTCTCCCCAAAGCCCCCCAGTACATAGTTGTATATATTTTTAGTTGTGGGTCCTTCTAGGTGTGGCATGTGGGATGCCACCTCAGCATGGCTTGATGAGCAGCGTCACGTCCGCGCCTAGGATCCAAACAACCGAAACCCTGGGCCACTGGAACGGAGTGTACAGACTTAACCACTCAGCCACGGGCCGGCCCCTACAGACAGCATTTTAAATGATGGAGAAGCTATTGTGCCGACAGGTTTTTGTGGAGACCTCAGTATAAAGTTTCTGCTACCTACATACGTTTCAACTTCTTTTTAAATTTCTTCTGTTTTTAACTTCTTATAAATATGTGGTTGATAAAGTAGGTTGTAGCCTAGTCTTGAAATTCAGGCCCACCTTTGTCTGCTTGAGTAAAACTGTGTGGGTGAGTTCAGTGCCTCCTGTAGACAACTGCGTTATTGTCCCTGAAATGCCGGATGGGGCTCAGGTGCCTCCCTCGGATATACGTGATCACAGCACAATCATAAATGAACTTGAATCATGTCATGACGGGTCGTGTTAGCTCTTAGAATGAGCCGTGAGTGCTTTTATCTTTTAAAATTTATTCTTTGTCATGAAATATTCACAGTTATTGATGTTAGTGATTCAACTTTGAACCAAAAATCTACTTTTTTAAGTTTCTAGATCACTTTAATTGAAGAATATCTTGAGATTGGAAAATGTGCGATTACAAAACCTGGTAGCATTTGCACCTGCCTATCTTTATGAATCAGGATTTTCTACATGCTGCATAAACAAAATAAAATAAATATATAATATATATTTTTCTGTAATACATGGTATGGAGGCCAACTTAAAAATTGCAACTAGGGGGCTGGCCCGGTGGCGCAGCGGTTAAGTGCACGCATTCCGCTTCGGCGGCCTGGCGTTCATGGGTTTGGATCCTGGGTGCAGACATGGCACTGCTTGGCACACCATGCTGTGGTAGGCGTCCCACGTATAAAGTAGAGGAAGATGGGCATGGTTGTTAGCTCAGGGCCAGTCTTCCTCAGCAAAAAGAGGAGGATTGGCAGCAGTTAGCTCAGGGCTAATCTTCCTCAAAAAAAAAAAAAAAAAATTGCAACTGGAAATCCCATTTTTTGTTACGCTCTATGAAGGACAGTTTGTCGCCATCATCCAAAATGATAATTGCAAATGTCTTTTTCCTTAGCCATTCCACTTCTAGGAATTTATCCAACAGATCTGCTCACGCATATTCGAAGTTTTATAAATGTAAGGTTTTTCACTACAGCTTATAATATTAAAAGATTGGCAACAACCTAAATGCCCATAGTTGGGTTCTGGTTAAATAAATATGACAATGTTACACAGCTATAAAAAAGGAAGTTCCTTTTACTCTGATTTAGATATCTGATGCAGAATTAAAAGCAAGCTGCCGGATAGGGAATAGACCATGTTATCCTTTGTGTGTTTTTAAAGGGGTGGGGAAGAGTACATTTATCAGACACATCTGATTGTATATTCATGGAATACCTCTGGAACTAGCAACCGTGATTGCCCTTGGGGAAGAGAACTAGGTGCATAGAGACAGAATTGGGAGGGGAGACTTTTTGTTTATACTTATATGCCTTTTGTACCTTTTGAATCGTGAATACTTACTGTTAAAAAGAAAAGACTGTTAATTGATACATGAACATCCGGGGAGGGGGAGCCTCATTGTTTTTGATTTTATGACTTTGTAGTAAGTAAATATTACAAATTTGAACTCAAACATAACTACTTTTGTCGGTTTGGCATATATTGATATGTGATAAGCATCAAGTTATGAACCCAAAGAAAGATAAATTTTCTAATCTCAATATGAGTGGATTCAATAGCATTGTAAGATTTCTGTAACTATAAAATTTTCTGATTCCAGCTCTGCTATGTTATGCCATCATCCAGTGCAAGATGTGCTCAGTTTCCTCGAGCCCAGGATAAAGTTCATTACTACATCAAGCTCAAGGACTTGAGGGATCAGTTGAAGGGCATTGAACGAAACACAGACGTTCAAGAGGTGCAATATACATTTGACCTACAGATGGCCCAAGGTACGTTACCATTATCACTCGTTTTACTCATTTCATGTATATATTACATGATAATATATAGTATATATGTACTCTTAATATATATAACAGAAAGTATGTTGTGGATTTAAAAGCAGGAGGAAAGAAAACAATTACATTTGCAGTCAGAGTGCTCTGATAATGGATATTAGTCACTGTTAAAATCTCCTACCAAGGTCTTCTGTCTACTCTGGATACTCCCACAGATGTTGAGGGTATAAGAAACAGTAGCCAACCTAAAATTAAATCTAGTAGGCTTTTACAGTTCTTGTGAGCTAATTTAGTGTATGTTACAAAGAGTTTAAAAGATTATAGTAAAAGGTATATCTCAGTATATATGAACATTCAAGAAAATGATTTGTTCTGATGATTTCTGAATAAAGCTATTTTCAAAATTGTTGTACAAAATCAGTTTTAAATCCCTTTTACCCTCCTCACAGAGGATGCAAAGAAGATGGCTGTTAAGGAAGAAAAATATGACCCGGGTTATGAAGCAGCGTATGGCGGTGCTTACAATGACAATCTGTGCAACAGTGAACCTTGCAGCTTCTCTTCAAATGGGCCAAGTATGTTCCCCTTCATATGTTTGTTCCTTGCAAAGACTTGGTTTTGTCAGGATTGAGAAAAAAAGTTTTTGTAAAGAGAGGATATTATTGAAAAATGGGAATTGGAATGTAAAAATCTGTTTAGGGGCTGGCCTGGTTGCGTAGTGGTTAAGTTCGCACACTCCACTTCAGTGGCCTGGGGTTCATGGGTTTGGATCCTGGGTGCAGACCTACACACTGCTTGTCAAGCCATGCTGTGGCAGCATCCCTGGTACAAAAAGTAGAGGAAGACTGGCATAGATGTTAGCTCAGGGCCAATCTTCCTCACCAAAAGAGGAAATCTGTTTAGTGACTTTCAGTGAAAATTTGGTAGTTATTTAAGGTTTAACTACACAAACTCTTACAGCTCATTTTCTTTAAGTGACTGACTCTAAGTCATCCTAGTTGCATTTTCCTCCTTCAATAACAAGTGAGGATTTATCAGCCCTGGATTTGAAAACAGAACAGACACTTATCATTGTACTCAAGAAGCTTCCTTAACTATTTTATTAACCGTTCTTCACTGGACTGTTAAAATCTCCTGATTTTGATCATTGAAAGCTTTTAAATAGTATAAACTAATCTTCTTTTCCCGCCAGCAGCTGATAATGGAGAATCAACTTTCAGTGACGTTCCAAATGGGCCGTGGATGACCCAGTCGTTTACAGACCAGATTCCTTCCTTTCATAATCATTGTGGGATGCAAGAACAGGAAGAAGGAAGCCATGCTTAAGAAGGGTGCTCAGCTCTGCTTCAAGGCTGCAGTTTTAATGCAGCTGTGAAGAAGAGTCCCTCGGCGTGCTAACTAAAGTACTTTATTACTGTTTTACTCTGGTGATGTAATCAGTACAGTTGTGTGGTAGAATCAACTGTACAAACCTAAGTAGTTTGGAAGGAAAAAGTAGGGTTTTTTTTGGTATATGAGTTTTTGTAGTTGAATTAACCATCATTCCAGCTTTTTATAAACTGTTTCATGTATGAAGAAATTGACTTTCTTTTGGGTATCACTTTTAATCTGTAATTTTAAAATGCAACAGTCTAAATATTTATACTTGATTGCTAACTGTGCGTAAACCTAGATAACAACGTTATCCCTTTTATGCCTAAGAAGCGCATGCTAATAAGCATTAGCACGGGTGCAGAGGCAGCTGTGCTGATGTTCGTGTCTGAAGTTAACCCTCCGTGGAGCCTCATTGGGTCGTTTTTGGCAGGTTTGATGGGCTCCCTGAGTGGCAGTCACACTCTGACCTCTTTGCTTTACCAGTGGGGAGCCTTTAGGAGATTCTTAGCGGCAGAAACGTAGAGTGTGGCCCTGCAGTTGCAAGGCCAGCCCGGCCTGTCCTGACAGGACATGGAGCCTGGCTTTGGCCTCCCTCCCCCGTGTGTTAGTCCTCTCGTAGGCAGAAACTATTCTACGAGGATGGTAAGTTCCAGAGAACGCAGTAGACGTTTTAAATTTTGTTCCTTCATCTCTGTTTTACTTGAGAGACATAACGGTTGACAGCGAAGGAACTGCATGTCCCTCTCAATAGCTGTCACCGTTCTGATTTTATCCTCTGTGGCTTTAAGAATCTATCATGGAAAGTGATGAGAAATGAACTTCCAGGCTGAGCAACAAGATGCTGGAGGTGTTTGATAATCTTACTTAAACTGGTGCTCTATGTACATGAGATGTACTAAAATAAGTAATACAGAGTTTTTCTTACTAGGTAAATCTAATAAGCCAGTAATTGAAAAAGTTCTTTGCTGCATCATTGCTGTTTGTTACTGTGGACTAAATGAACCTCACGGCAAGGCTGGTCTGAAGAAATGCACCTTTGTGGTTTTCTAATGCATTTTCCATGGTGCTAGAGAGTCCAGACTATTAGGCCTGGTGGATTTTAAAGCTGGGTACTCGGAAATGCCCTTTGCATTTACTCCTGATCACTTCTGAATATTCTGATTTCATACATACCCAGGGAGCATGCTGTTTTTCAATATGAAAATATTTATGAGGTTTTTTTTCTTTTCTAAGCGGTCACATGGCTTGTTCTCTTTATAATAAGAGAAATTCTTGTGTGAATGTGAACATGCTTTTTAGTTGTGGCTGTGATGGGTTTTCTTTTTCCTTTAGTCTAGGTCAAGCTGTGTAAGTCCTTCATGTTATTTAAGTCACGTACTGTACTGCTGTTTACATGGATGTTTTATGCGGGTGCTTTGAAGTGCCTTGCATCAGGGATTAGGAGCAATTGAATTATTTTTTCATGGGACTATGTAAAGCATGTAACTAGGTATTGTTTTGGTATATAACAATTATAGCCTTAAAATAGATTTTTTTTTGAGTGGAGAAAATACCCTTTAAATTATGATGGACTCTCACTGGAGAATGGGTTTGAGGATTTTCCAAGTATACAATAATGATGTTTTTCATTAAATATGACAGATGAGTAGTAAATGTTGATATATCCTATATGTGACAATATGAGACTTTTTCATTAAATAATATTGAAAAAGTTTTTAAATTCTTTTGAAAGTCTGATGGTTTTTACAATAAAAAATATTAAGAATGATTATCGTTAAGTTGCAGATTTTCTGTAGCAAGACTTCCTGGTATTCTTTCCCCCTTTAAACCTGAGATCAATTTACCTCCTAATATATTTAACATGTAGAATAATATATATAATGAAAATGATTAAAAAATCTATGAATATTTTATTTTTTCAGGCATCCGTGTTTTAAATGTAACATATTCTACAAAAGGCAAGATTGGTAACCTGTTAAAAAATACTACATGTGAAAAATACATTTAGAAATTTTAAAAATCTGTGGATACAACTGCCATTCAGAGTTAAGCACATTGACTGCTGAAACCTAGCTGGGTTTCTTTCTTTCCAGCAATATGTTTCACTCACGTAACCTTCATTTCCATAATTACCCCTTGTACTTAAGGAAGTAACGCAATACCCATGTGATCCCAAGTACTATTTGCACACAGTAGTTTTTGGGTTTTATGTTGTGGATCGTATGGTTCAAAGGTACTGTTCATAAAGAACGGTGTTATAGTAGGCTGCAAATGGACAATTCCACATCTTTATACAGGAAATATTTCAGATGTCGAGTTCTATCAGCTGTTGTGGTGATGGAGGGTAAATATCCCTGCAGGGTCAGGAACAAACCAGCTTTCCCATAAGTCGTTGTGAACACTAGGGAAGTCCCAAGGCTTGTGTCTTCCATTCCAGTGGAGTAATTTTGCTTCCTGCAGAAAATGCTCCGAATATCTGGTATCTGGATTCCAGCCTTCATTGCATTTAGAGGAAAATAATAGGCTTGTTAGAAAATAAAATTTTTATATTAAAAATGGAATACAAGTTCATTGTAAAAAAACAAAAATCAAAGGGTACACAATGAGGAATTTACACCCCCTTAAATCTCCAAATAACCACTCGTAAAGAGTGTCTCAGGAAATCCTTCAGTGACGTTCTACTTGTATGTATGTATATGTATATGTGTATATATCTTTTGTACTTTGCCTTTTAAAATTACTGTCTTAGGGAACTTTCCACAGTAGCACATGTGGATTTATTGAATTACTTTTAATGACTACATAGAGTGGACATATGATGATTTATTAACTGTCCTTCTTAAGGACAGTTAGGTTGTTCCTGTCCCTTCACTAGCATAAACAAGGCTACAATGAGCAGTCTTCTCTGCACGTCTTGTGCATGTATACAAATATATCTGCAGGATAAAATCTTGTAGGGGAAACTGCTAGATTGAAAGGCGCATGCCTTTTACATTTTGATAAGAGATTGCCAAATTGTCCCCAAAAGCACTTGCATCAGTTTCCCTCCCACACGGAGTTTATAAAAGTTCTTGTTTCTCTACATTTTCCCTCCTTAATATGGCAACATTTTCTTTTAAGTGGTCTTATTTATACCATATGAAATGCAACTAAGAATAAGATCT
This sequence comes from Equus przewalskii, assembly GCF_037783145.1. Taxonomy (NCBI): domain Eukaryota; kingdom Metazoa; phylum Chordata; class Mammalia; order Perissodactyla; family Equidae; genus Equus; species Equus przewalskii. The sequence goes on from NC_091859.1 coordinate 28,057,649, forward strand.
ACTTTTTAACAAACAACCGTCTCCATTTGAATATTATTCCCCTCATAAGTAGTCACTTAGAGACTGTGCATTTACCCTAATATTGTCATTGCTTAGAATATTTTTAGAATATCTCTTCCAGAAGTACATTAAGAGCTTGTGAATGTAAGTCTTTTTTTTAATAACCTGTATGGTGTTAAATTTTCTTTCTATTAAAGGGAATTTGATATTTTTAAAAAAACAATCGAAAGTCCATCGAGTAAAAAGAGGGGTGAATAGCTAGAGTTATGTTATTCTAGTTTAACCTATGATGTAAGAAAGAAACAACCAAAAACCCTGTCTTCTGTTACTCATAATAAACATAACTGTGAAGGCGGCTGCAGAAGAAGAGCTAGGTGTTTTGAGGCAATCGGAGCTTAACTGAATAATTATCAGCTTCCACAGAATCTCTGCAAAGGAGGTGCCTTCACATGAGCAGACCCCACTAAGTCGGACATCGTCTCTCGGCTCCGTGACTGAGGGCTCTGTAGGGACTTGCAGTTTGCTTTTAGCTAAGTGTGTTTCATAAATTTTTAAAATCTTAAGCCTAGCTGCTTAGACCCAAATTTCATACCCATTATTGTTACATTGCTTTCTGCTTCCAAAACCGAATCATTTTTCAAATGATTTCTGTGTAGATTTGCTTTGCAGACCGTCCCTGATTCAAAACCGTCAGCACAGATATTAGCCCTGTTCTACGAAGAAAAATGACTTCTTCCCCTTGGGAAGGTTCTGCCCCTCCCTGCTTGTCAATAAGTTAGGTGTTTCATAAAATGTAGTTCTCAGTCTCTGTTCCAAGATCATAAAATGTTCTAACCTTACCGATCTCAGCTCCTCAGAGCTGTTCCTACACATTTTTTATAGATATTCTACTTTGATAGGATTTTCTGCACATTCATTACATGGAAATGTTGATATTTGACCTAACAGTGAACCCAACATTATTATAAATCTATTCAGATGGAACACTAGTGTCCTTGACTTCCCTGTGTCACTCTTATGTGCACACAGATACTCGGGAAAATCAGGGAAGATTCAGGTAATGAGGCAGAAGCAAATCTATACAGAATCATTCAGAGGAGACCAGAATCCAGCTTCCACAGTCTTGTCTGTCTTTTACTTTGAAAGAGAGAGTAAGGGCCATCCCACCTTGCAGGGTTGTTCTAAGAATCAGAAATAAGGTTCATCTTTGTCACCAGAACCTAGCCCAGTTCTTGGCAATGGAGTGGACACCTGGTAAATATGTCTCCAATTCTAAAATAATCTCAAAATGTCTGAAAACGAAAGGATTTTTAATAACTTCTTTGGCAGTAAAACCTAGGTCCCAGTCGGGGTACCGTATAACAAGTATAACACGTTACCATTTTAAAATTCAAAACCTTTCTAAATCTTTTTTTTTTTTTTTTTTAAGATTGGCACCTGAGCTAACAACTGTTGCCAGCCTTGTTTTTTTTTTCTCTGCTTTATCTCCCCGAATCCCCCCGGTACATAGTTGTATATCTTAGTTGCAGGGCCTTCTAGTTGTGGCATGTGGGATGCTGCCCCAACGTGGCTTGATGAGCAGTGCCATGTCGGCGCCCAAGATCCAAACCGGTGAAACCCTGGGCCGCCGCAGCAGAGCACACGAACTTAACCACTCGGCCACGGGGCCGGCGCCCCCTCTAAATTTCTAAACAGGTCTGGCCAACTTGTTTTAGCTAATGGATTGTGGCCATGTGTCTGAATGAATGTCAGTGTCTCCTGTGCCAGGCTCAGTTCTAAGAAATTTACATGTATAGGTAATTTATTCCTTATAAAAACTTTGTAAGGTTCTACTAGCTCAGTTTACAAATGAAGAAACTAAGGCACAGAGAGGTCAAGTAACTTGCCCAAGATCATAGGTAATAGCAGAGTTGGGATTGTGATCCATACCCTAGAGCCTGCCCTCCTGTAGTGAAGAGTGAATAAAAGACTGCCACGGGACTCATGTAGTGAGCAGTCAGTAAACAACTTCCTTTTAAAAGATAAATTGCCAGCTGTCCAAATTTCGTCATAAGCCATTATGCTAATTCATTTGGTTTTGTCCACTGTAGGCTGCTGCAAGAGGGCAGTAAAGGCACGTGAAGAAGTTTTGACAGTGAAATTTCCGTCTTAACAATAGTTAATATTTATCGAGCACATACTGTATGCTAAGCCTGAGTCTAAGGGCTTTTCATGAATTTCTAGAAACATGCCCCTCAGGTAGGCATTTTTATCCATTGCATTTGCAGAATCTGAACACTGAGGGTTAAATAACGTGTCCAAGGTCACCTGGAGGATTTCAATTGAACCTGGTGCTCCAGCACACTGTCCTCACCTTAGCCCTCGCTGGGTCCATAAAATGCACATTTGCGTTGTTTTTCTGAAATACTCACCCAGGTGCCTTATGTGCCACAGGGGGTTGATGGTCGAGTATTTCCCGTGGAACACAATCAGCATTGGGGAGGTGGCCACCCCTCCTCCCAGGGAGCTGCTGTAGAGATTTTCCCTAAGAAATGGAATAGGAAAGCAACACTCGGTCTGGAGCCCCACAGACTGGGATAAAGTCGAATCTAAAAGTTTTAAAAGATGCAAGACAGTCGCACTATATAATAAGACTATAGTCTTTCATTTTCCCCAACTTTTTATTTTGAAAGTTGTCAAACCTCCACAGAATTGTCAGAACACCATGAACTCCCGTGTTTTGCCTAGACTCACAGGGTTGGCATTTTGCCATTTTAATTCTCAGCCTTTTTTTTTTTTTTTTAAAGATTTTATTTTTTTTCCTTTTTCTCCCCAAAGCCCCCAGGTACATAGTTGCATATTCTTCGTTGTGGGTCCTTCTAGTTGTGGCACGTGGGACGCTGCCTCAGCGTGGCTTGATGAGCAGTGCCATGTCCGCGCCCAGGATTCGAACTGACGAAACACTGGGCCGCCTGCAGCGGAGCGCGTGAACTTAACCACTCGGCCACGGGGCCAGCCCCCAATTCTCAGCCTTTTTTATGGCAAACATAAGAAGATCAAACTCGGATCCTACATTATTTAGAGTAACTTTACTTAAAAATTCAAGTTATGATGGTATTAAAAAATATCCAGATAAAAAAAGATGGGTGGGAAATGCAATGACATGATAATAGTGGTTGTGTTAATTTCTATTTTCTCTATTTTAAAACTTTGATAATGAAAAATGATAAGTTATTTAAAATTCAACCTTAAAAGACAAAGTTGACTTTTTAAAATAATCCTTAGAAACAAATCTATACAAGAAGGAGAAACTCGACTAAGATAAATGATTTTCAGTAGGAAAGGCTCACTAGCATTCTGGGAGTTTTAAAGTCAAATTATTAAACACTATCTTAGAAAAAAGCTTGGATAATGAGGGATTCCGCAGGCTCTCCCTCCCTCTGATGTATCTTTTGACAATAAATTTTCATCTCCTGCCCTCTTCTTTCTCAGCAGTGCCCCCGTGAGAAAATTTGACTTCAGAAGTCTGCGAAATATTTCTAACCCCTGAGCTATGCATAGAAAATTAATTGAATAATTGAGTTCCCAAGCAAAATGGAAAAATGGTAGAGAGGTCTACACATACTCCACATTTTTTTGCATCCATTTCTCCAACTGCTTGGTGATTCGCTGGTGCTTCCATTCTGTCATGTTGGCAACAATCACGCCAGGATTGAAAGAGCAAGTGCTGGGGCTTATGCCGAGGTCTTTTATGGTCTTCTTCCGGTAGTCCAGATAGCCCATGTATGTATTCTGCAAAGGAACAGGACACACGTGCTTTGGACTGATGGATCTTGTTTCTGGAAAATGACCATTGTATGGAAACCGTTGTGCACTATCTATCTCTGGGTTTGCTCCTGTGTCACTGGCCACTTCCTAGTGTCCTTTGCTGATTTCCCCTTGTGTCCCCAGCCACTAGAAGCTGAGTGCCCCTAGTCTCATTGCCAGCACCTGTTCCTTTCTGTAGCACCAGCTCCCTAGACAGCCTCTTCTGGTCTCCTGGCTCTGAATACTACCCATGGAGACAGCCTGGACCTCTCCTCTGCATTTCCAACTCCTGCTACATCTGCCAACTCATGATGTCTCCTTCTGGATGCATCATAAGGCAGCTCCAACTTACATCCCAAGACTGATCCCGATCCTGTCCCAAACCTGCTCCCCCACAACCTGCCCCACCTCAGTTAGTGGCAACTCCATCTTTCTGGTTACTTAGGCAAATACCCCAGGGTAGTTAGGTCATCCTTGACTCCTCTTTCTCGCTTTTCATCCAGATCTGTCAGCAAATCCTGTGGGTCCCATCTTCCAAAATATACCCAGAAGCCAACCACTGCTCGCTGCCTCTACTGCTCCCTTCCTAGTCCAGGCCATAATCACCACTCCCTGGATTTCTGCAAGCCCCTCCTAACCTGTGTCCCTTCCTCCACCCTTTTCAGCCCCACTTGGTCTCTCTGTTACTCATCTGCTCAAAGTCCCTCCAGTGGCTTCCCATCTCATTCAGAGTAAAAGCAGAGTTCCCAAAATGGCCTGCCATGCCCTCCACCACCTGCCCCCACTACCTCTCCAACTTCTCTTATTCTCCCCTTGATCCCTCTGCCACACTGACCTCCTTGTTCATTTAATACATCAGACACACCCCTGCCTCAGGACCTTGGCACTTGCTGTTACCTCTTCTTGGAATATTTTTCCCCTAAATATCTGCTTAGGTGGGTCCCTCGATTCTTTCTGGTATAGGCTCAGCAACACCATCTCAGTGGAACCTTCCCTAATCACCCAATTTAAAACACAGCCCCACCTCCGCCCTTGTCCTCTATTAAATATTTCACTTGTTTACTGACCCTCTCTTCCCACTAGAATGTAAGCTACACAAAGGCGAGAGTTTTAGTCCTGTTTACTGTATTACCAGTACCTAAAACGGTGTCAGGCACGTGGTAAGCACTCAGTTGGTAGCTGCTGAATGAATGTAATGTGAGGCAGGACATGCTATTTCACCCATATAGCTGTCATAATCCACCTCGGTGTGATGCTCAAATACAACACAGAAAGAATGGAAATGCTTGAGCACTTTCTATGTGCCAGGCACTGTTCTAAGAACTTTCCACACGTTACCTCATTAATTGCATGCAATAACTTTACATGGATTAACTAAGCTAATTCTCTCAATAACTCTGCAAGGGAAGTACTGTTACTACTTCTATTTGACAAATGAGGGAGAAAACGACCGGTTAAGTAACTTGCCCAAGGTCACAAAGCTACTAAGTGATGCAGCCAAGATTTTGATAAAGTCTGGTCTGGCCCCAGAACCTAGGCCTTAATGTGTGCCACATCTTAAATGCCACACATATGAAATTATTTCCTGGAACTTTTTTGAAGAACAGCATTTGAGGGACTGGCCCGGTGGCACTCGCTTTGGCAGCCCGAGGTTCACAGGTTTGGATCCTGGGTGCAGACCTACACACAGGTCATCAAGCCATGCTGTGGTGGGCCCCACATACAAAACAGGAGATGGGCACAGACGTTAGCTCAGGGTGAATCTTCCTCAAGCAAAAAGAGGAAGATTGGCCACAGATGGCAGCTCAGGGCCAATCTTCACACACACAAACACAAAAAGAACAGCATTTGATTCTTAATAGTATCTTAAGGCCATTCTTTTGGTTTCGGTATTACATACAGGTTCAACTTTCCTCATTTCCACCAGGGTAAGGAGCTCTTTTACCCTTGAACAAAATCACTATTTTCCTCTACTGAAAAGGGGGAAAAAGCAATGGTGAAAACTCTGAAAATGGAACCAAATCTTCAGTGAGTCTCTTTTACAGAAAACACCATCTCTGACGTGGTGTGTGGCTATGAGCAGTCTAGATAACAACTGTCATTTCTGGAGCATTTACTCCATACTGGACACTTTGATAGCACGTTATTTCATCACAGCTCACAAAAACACAACAGAACAGATATTATTGTTGCCGTGTTTCAGGGAAAGAAAGTGGGCCTTGCAGGGTTAAGTAACTTGCCCCAGAGTTAGTAAGGAGCAGAGCTGGGCTGTGAGTCAGAAGCCCAGGCCCCTGTGCCGTTCTGCCTCCCAGCAGTCTGGGCTGGAGGGTTCTTGAAGGTGTAGGTTACCCTCATTGTGAGTTGCAGGCTGGAGCAAGGGCGAGAGTCACAGGGTAAAGGTAGGATTTCTGAGACAAGGTGCCCACCTGCAGCCCCACGAGTCTGTCTATGTCCTGAGCTGAGGGCAAATTGCAGTCATCTGAAAAAGCTGCCGCGTGGCCCAGGGCCAAGGTGGTGTCATACAGTTCTTGGATGTCACCTGAATTTAGAAACACCAGGAGTTAAAATATTATAGCATTTAGTTAGGGCTAGATGGAGCTTCAATGGTCCCTGATTTTGCTACAGAGGAAAAGTACGTGATCGCTGATTTCAAGCAGCTTGGCAATTTGCACAATAAGAATAGCTCATGTCGACTTAAAAAGCCATTTGCTAATAAGCTCAGATGAGCATTGGTCAAATTTCTTTATTTCTACTGCTGTGTAGGTACCACACCAATACTTATCTGATTTGCATGGGGAGAGAGAAGGCAACATTTACACACCAAAACTTAGCTCACTTCCAAGAGTGTCATCAGGGAGACTTCATTCTCTTACGTTTTAGGGGTGCAGAGGAAGGAAAGCCTACCAAGCTATTTATTACAGACTTCAACAATCAGAGCGTGGCTCTCAGAAAGTCACCTGGATTGTCCTGGAAAGTGAGTATCAACCTGTTATCAAAATAATCCCGAATTTACAACAATACCATACTCCCCACTGTACTAAGCAGTCAGAATCCCTGGGCAGCTAGCTCTTTTGAAAATGAAGAGAGTCAGTCGTTCTACTTATCAGCTGCTCCTTCTCTGAGCGTTCTTGGCGGTCGGCGAGTATACCTTGTACAATTATGTCGTCGTCCAAATAGATGACTTTCTCATGTTGGTGGATAAGCAGAGGGAGATAAAATCGAACAAAGTTCAGCTGTTAAAACAACAAAAGAAGGGATGGTGGGGAAGAGGCATTTGGCTCAGTGTCTTCCTGGGGTGCTGGAGGGTCGGCTTTGACCATGGCCTCGGCTCGGCTCCAGGTTTGGAGCAGAATAAAACAGAGGCTGCAGAGATGCCTCTCCTGAGCTTCCTGGTGCCCGACCCACCTGGGCCCTGAGATTGAAACCAGAACAGGTCGGCGTTTCTCCCAGATCCAAACCCCCCACTGCTGAGACTGTGGCCGCTTTCATCTCTGTGGACTGCTGCCGTGGGTGTCACAGAGGCTTACATATCATCTTCCAGGCCACAAATTGCCTGCCTTCCTCTCCGCTCAGTCATGTGATTACTGTCAACTAAATCAGGCTTACACACACACACTCATCATGCCAGCAACAAGCTCAATCTCTTAGCTCCTTGAACCAGAAGAAAGTCAGAGGAGCATGGGCTGGGAGCGAGAGTCTTAAAGTTTTATTAGCCAAAGTCCCAACTCAGCTAGCACCCTTGACAATAAATATCTGGAATTGGGAAAAGATCACGCCATTCGATAGAGGGCTTAGAATTTAGAAAATTTTCAAGGATGGATTTAAGTAACAATCATACGTGGAAGGTGGCTGCATTTTCTGTAAACCTGCCATCAAAAACACCACTCTTTATGCTGGAGAGGGGCCCTGTCCTAAGAATTCCTGCAGTAAAATACCTCAAGATTCCTCATTACAGGGAAAAAGTTGGTGTCTCCTGAAAATATTATCTTAGTCGATACTATAAAGTATATAATCCATCATGCTACTATTTTTCCTTAGCTGCTGGCATCCTCCGAACTAAATTTAATATACAGTCACAGGACACACAGCCTGTAGGTTGGGAATATTTGTCCCTGGCCTCACTGCCTGTCCCCTTCCCCCGACCCCACAGGTCTATTCACACACGCAAATGCATCCTACATTTTCTTATGCTTCATTTCTTCTTTCATAGCTTCAGTATGTTTATGTAAACCATCTTAAACCCTTTCTGCAGCAGGCGGTTCATAAATTATAAATAAGCAGAGTGTGGTGGAGATCTAACACGGTGAGCCTTCAAAAATATTCTGTCTGCTTCCCGGCGGCTAGTGCTCCACACTGCCCAAGGGTCTCACTGAGAACCGTCCCCAGCACATGCGCGATTCCTACTCACAGGCTGGAGCAATTCAGGCCTCGATGAGTCTGGTCTGATCTTCCCTTTGAGGACCGTAGGGTTGAATTCCACGATTTTAAAGTTTATTTCTCTCAGTTTAGAATGTTCGATCCATTTTCTAAAGAGATGACAAAAAAAAAAAAACCTCTGGTACACACCTCCAACCTTTCCTCAATTTGCCTATTGCCTCAGAGTCAATGTGTTGCCTCCTTGGAAAGTTAAAAATAAGAGGTGTGGAACCTTAGTAGAGTTTAGTCTATAAATCCTTCTGACTTTTTTCCCCATCTGGTCTGGCTTCAAATCGTTCCTTTTTTTTTTTTTTCCATTCACATAACTCTTTCTGCAAAGGAAATGAAGCGAAATAGTAATAACCAAATATCTCCCCAGATCCACATAATCTCCACAGGAAACTAGAAAAACAAAAAGTGTTCCTTCTTTCTAATAAAGCAGCATCTGTGGTTGCCGGTACTGTCTGTGTCATGTGCCAACAGCTCTGTAATGTTACGGAGCAGGAGATTCTGAACCTTCTACTTTGAAGGCATTTTTACTCTGCTGTTCTGACTCCAAGGATGGTCTGAACTTACCTTGTCTCCTCGTCTCTGTCACTCAATCTTCCCCATCTATCCTCAATCCCCGCCTCCTCCTCCTCCTTTCCCACGCCCTCTCCACTTACGTTTTCTCAGTCTTACAGAACTTCTGTCTTTTATCCAATTCATAATAAGATTCTTGGTAGAAATAATCTCAAAATAAAATTTCCAATGACTAAAACCATAAATGGTAGAATTTGTTGTTGATTAGAAATCAACAAAAGAATGAAATCTTCCAAATAAAATTTAGATCTGCAAAATTTAAACCATGAAGATCAATAATTTACACAAGGTTATACGTCAATTATATCTCAATAAAGCTGGGGGAGGAAACGAGTCATCCCAATAAGAAAAAAAAAAAGACAACCAACAGAAAAATAGGCAAGAGACTTGAACATGCACATACAAATGGCTGAGAAATGTGTGAAAAAGTGCTCGATCACATTAGAAATAAAGGAACCTCAAATGAAAACCACACTGAGACACCTGAACACTGGCTGGAAGGATGAAGTTGAAAAGACCGGCCATCCGCAGTGTGGAGGTGGTGGTTGTTACCTGGGTGTGTTCACTTTGTGATGGTGCGCTAAGTGTACATGCGATTCATACAATTTTCTGTTTTTGTGTTATATTTCAATGAAAAGAGTTTTAAAAAATATTTTAAAACCAGGTTGGTGGACTAGACAACCAAGAACTGGAACCTGTGCCCACTCAGATGTCGCAAAGTCCTGGAGCTCATGCCTTCTGTTCAAGTACAAACCCTTACTCAGCACGTTACACATGCCCTCCTTTTGGGTTTGGTTATCTGGTTTTCATAACCACGGATAACTAAAGAGCTGTTAACAGCAGGCTAAGTGAATAATCTACAGTAATAAATGATAAAAGAGCGAGAAATGAGACAGAAAGACTAGAAAGTGCACATTAGCCCTTGAAACAGCAGCCAAGGAACACTTAGATTAGGAGCAAATGCCTTTCAGATCTCAGTACCTCCTATGGTGCTATGGCCAAATATCTAATTCTAAAAGTCGCACATAAACACATTCGCCTTATGAATGATGGAAATACTTGAAGTACCTTGAACTTCCTTCCGTTCATCACTGCTTTCCCCAATTCCTCCATCCTCCCCAGAGATAGTTATTGTTAACAGCTGGAGATCTTTCCAGGTCTTTTTCTTTACAGAAACACATATATGCACATGTACACATTTATAGTTTGGGGTTTTTGATTTTCATTGCTATAGACCAAGTGTTTGTGTCCCCTTCAGATTCAGATGTTGAAACCTAATCCCCAATGTGATGGTACTTGGAAAGGGGGCCTTTAGGAGGTAATTAGGTCATGAGGGTGGAGCTGTCATGAATCAGATTAGTGCCCTTATCACAGAGACTCCAGAGAGATCCCTTACCCCTTCTGCCATGTGAGGACACAGCAAGAAGGCGGCCCTCTATGAACAGTGACGTGGGCCCTCACCAGACGTGGAATCTGCTGACGTGGCACCCTGATCTTGGACATGCCAGCCTCCAGGACTGTGAGAAATAAATTTCTGTCGTTCATAAGCCACCCAGTCTGTGGCATTCCGTTACAGCAGCCTGACGGACCAAGACATTCATAAAGTGGATCATACATACGAGGTGTACTACAACTTGCATTTTCCACTTCACAATATGCCTTGGAGATCGTCAATGTCAGTGTACACAGACTGCCTTCTTTCTTCTTTAATAGCCAGATCATATTCCATAGTTCATTTAAAGATTCTTCCATTGATGGCCATTTAAGCACTTAGCAATTTATTTACTATTTCACATAATGCTGACATTAACACTGTTGGACATATATTTTGGTAATATGTACTAGAATTTCTGTAGTAAGGATTCTTAACAGTGGAAATGGTATGGCGAGTCAAACTATATACGCATATAATATTTTAATAGATATTGCCATACTGCCCTCTCAAAATGCTTTACCAATTTACAAAGTGTACATCGTATAAACAAGGAATAAGCCTGTCTGTTTTCCTGCACTAGATAGAGTGTTGTCCTATTGAATTTTTACCATCCTGATGCTTGAAAAACTATACGTCACTGTTTTAATTTGCATTTCCCTGTTAGTTACATGCAACATCTTCTCATGTTTATTGACCAAATGTATTTTTTCCTCTTGAATTGTCTGTTTGCATTCCATGCTCATTCTTCTTCTAGATGCTTGTATGTTTAAATTTTCTTTGTAAGAATTCTTCATATATTTTGAATAGCAATCTTTCATCTATAATACGTGTTGAAAATATTTTGCCTGATTTATTGTGGGATTAATTTCATTTACAGTGTTTTTCATCATTTAAAAGTTTTAAAATGTTATGCAGTCAGATCTATCAGTTTTTTCCTGATGATTTTTGGGCTCAGGGATTTTCTGTTTATTTCTTCTAAGTCCAACTCCAGTTTATTTTTCAGTGTGGTGTGCCATAGGTTAAAGATCACTTTGCAGTTCAAAAATTATAATTAGTGATGATTCTGAGCCATATTAAAATGATTATATAATATTAATATTCTCTCAGGTTAAGAAAGCAGAAAAAAGAGAAACCATTTGAGAGGGAAAGACTTTCATATAAACTGCTTACGGATTGGGGTTCTTTAGTTAATTAGACAATTCGCTTCTGCAGAATGATGCATTCTACCAGATTAATGGGGCCTGGCTGAAATTTCCTTAGCTAGACAACACATTTGTCAGGTCACCGAGTAAACCTCAGGTCATCCCCTCATTAATTTGAACGACATTTATCAAACCAAAAAAAGAAGGGAACCCATTTAAGGAAAGATAAGGAAGATTAAAAGAAAGCAGAAAACTCCAAAGTCTATAGTCCACGAATTACCGTATTCGGGTCAGAGTGTTCCGGAGCCCAACTACGTAGAACAATATGTTGGCGTCAGTATTGCTGTAGATGCTATTGATGGCGGCCATGGTAGCGCCCATTCTCCCTGCTGCTGCACAGATCACCACAGGAATCTCGTCTTCCGTCTCCTCAGGAATCTCGGAGTCATCATCTGGAAACATCAAAATCAGGGTCTTGGAACATGAAGGAATTTCACGGTAGAGCCACTTTAGCCTGTCTCCCACACTCCTGGGGAAGACAGCGTAATGTCGAAGAGAGTGCCAGCTCTTCTCCAATCCAGTCTCTCCTTCTCTTAGAACCAGAACATTGGAATTTTAGCTGGCACATAGCTGATCACTAAGAATGCTTTTCCCAGACTCCTTTGCAGCTCTATGGGATCCTATACTGACCAATGGGATGTTAGTGCAAGGATGTGTGCAATTACTGGGTTTGCCTTTAAAAGGAATTTGTTTACCCTCGCCTTTTCCTTTCCCCTTTCCCCTTGGCTGGAATGTTGATATGATGACAGGAGTTAGAGCAGCCATCTTGGACCCCAAGATGGAAGCTGCCTATTCAGGACACCAAAACCATAAGATAGAAGGAATCTTGATCTGGATGATGGTGGAACTGACACACCATCTTTCTCTGGAGAGAGAAAATAAACTTCTGTTTTGCTTAAGTCACTATTATTTTGCAGCTCTCTTACAGAAGCCAATCGGATAGCCTAACCATATACACACAGTAGAAAAATATGTGAAGAACTGAAAAGCCTCATTTGATTCAACAATTCCTCAACTCCTCAACTCTCCCCCGAATTGGAATATTTCCCTTGCTTATCCTGCTATAAAATAGACCGCTGGCCATCCTCCTTCTCTTATCCACCTTCCAGTCAAGTGTCTCCGAAGTTGACAGCAAGAGAAAGGAGGTAAATGAAAGAGCATGACTAACACACGAGATGAAGAATGGATTATTCTTTTAACCCTTGGCTATGATATAAAATACTGATGTCATAATATCATATTTTGGTACCACAATGCAACTTTCAGGTATGAGGAATAATAATTATCAGTAGGTAGAGTATCTGCTATCAAATGTCCATCTAATTTTTACTTAAAGCTCTCCCTCTCTTTACAGATACCTTTTTGCAAAATATCTATCACTGAAACCCAGGGTAGTTCTAGCGAATATTTAATCCAAAAAACATTTATTAAACTAACCACCAGATGCTGTGCTTTGTGTAATTTAAGAAACATTAAGGCCAGCCCCAGTGGCCTAGTGGTTAAGTTTAGCACCCTATGCTTCAAAAACCCAGGTTCAGTTCCTGGGTGTGGACCTACACTGCTCTGTTAGCGGCCGTGCTGTGCTGGTGGCCCACATACTAAAAGGTAGAGGAAGATTGGCACAGATGTTAGCTCAGGGCAACTCTTCCTCAGCAAAAAAAGAAAAGAAAAGAAACCCTGAAGGGCCTTGTTCTCCTCCTATATCTCTTCCACCAACTTGCCTCCAAATTTCCACCACTGGAATAATTTTGTTTTCACAGTATATTTACTGACATGAGAGAACACGCATAGTGTAATGTTAAGGGGGAAAAGAATACAAAATTCTCTCTGGTATTTGATCCCAATTTGATGCATACATATTTTAAATGGATCTATGTCTATTTATGGAATTATAAGTGGGTTTTTTTCCTTTTCTTTTTTCTTGAGGAAGATTGGCCCTGAGCTAACATCTGTTGCCAACTTTCCTCTTTTTTTTTTCTCCCAAAAGCCCCAGTACATAGTTGTATATCCTGGTGGTAAGTCCTTCTAGGTCTTCTGTGTGGGACACCACCACAGCACAGCTTGGTGAGCTGCATGTAGGTCCAGTCCAGGATCCAAACCAGTGAACCCCAGGCCGCTGAAGTGGAGCACATGAACTTAACCACTATGCCATCGGGCCAGCCCCTATGAGTGAGTTTAATTTCCTTATTTTTGTTTCTTGTATTTTCCAAATTCTCTAAAGTAAACATAGGTCATCGTTACAAACAGAAAAGAAAATATTTCTTAAGGTATTGTTCCTTTCAGACTAAATTGTCATCTGGGGCATGTTACCTGCAGGCAGTGAAGTGATCTGCCTAAAATGCACATTTGACTGCATTTCTTCACTGCTTACAGTTCTCTAGTGGGCCCTTTAAGGTAAAATCACATTCCTTTGCCTGGCACACAGGGTCCCTCATGATCCAGTCCCTGCTCACTTCTCTAGCCTCATCTCCTTCTATTCCAGCAATTCCACAAACTATTCCTGGTTCCCTGAACACTGCACCATGTTGTCCCTTATCTCAGTGCCTTTGCACATGCTGTTTCTGAGGCCTGGAATGCACTTTCCATCCTTTCCTGCATGGCTAACGTTTATGTATTCATTCCAGATGCCGTACAGATATCAGATTCTCCGGGAAGCCTTTAATAGCTCCCTACACAAATTAGTGCACCCCCTCGTCCATGCTCTCTCTGTCCTCACTTGTGGATGGATTTACCAGCTGCACTGCAGTTTATTTGTTGCATGTCTTTCCTTTCTCTCCTGTTACACTAGGAGCTCTAGGAGGGCTGGGACAGTATCTTGTTCATCTCTATCCTCTGCAGCTGGCCCAGTGCCTGGAACATGGTAGATTCTTAATTCCTCTTGGATGGATGGATGGATGGATGAATTTGTTAGATACTTCTATCTGAGCACTCACCACACTGCGTGGGAAGAATCTACTCATGTGTCTGCCTCCTCCACTAGACTGTAAGCTCACTGTATTATCCCCACTGAGTCTGGCACCTAGCAAGCTCTTCATCAAAGTTTACTGAAGTGAACTAAACCGAACTGATGCATTGGCCTTAGAGCACAGGGCCCTGGAGGAATGATTCGTGGGCTGCTCCTACAGGCAAAGAGGGAGGGAAGGGTTAAAGACCTGGGGCAGTACCTGGCTGTCAAGCTCAGGTAGAGGTCTTCATCAGGCAATGGGCAGAATGAGGTAGAAGGAAGGTGAACCCATGAAAGAGCCGCACCCCAAGAGAAGGTCAAACCCTGGGTTTACAGCTCTGCTGCAGACACATCACTCTGCCACACTTCTTTTTTTTTTTTTGAGGAAGATTAGCCCTCAGCTAACTGTTGCCAATCTCCCTCTTTTTGCTGAGGAAGATTGGCCCTGAGCTAACATCCGTGCCCATCTTCCTCTACTTTTTTTTATATGTGGGATGCCTACCACAGCATGGCTTGCCAAACAGTGCCATGTCCCCACTGGGGATCCGAACCGGCAAACCCCGGGCCACCGAAGCAGAATGTACGCACTTAACTGCTGCGTCACCGGGCCGGCCCCACTGCCTCACTTAAGAGCCTCTGGCAGTCAGAGAAACTGGGAGCTAACCCAAGCCCAAAACACTGCTCTCCGCCAAGAAGTCTTCCCTGGTCAGAATGATGGATGAAGGCACGTTGGAGAAAGGGTGGGAAGGTTTTTCAGCTGTAAATTCTTCACCAATGCTCCGCCCTTGCAGTTTCTTTGGGACTCACCCACTGTACTATTTGGATCCATTGTGCCAACTGGTGCCTGAACCAACCTATTAAAAGGTTTGGCTACGGGAAGCTACTTGGCGCCCATAAAATCTCTAGAGAACATCATGGCAGATAGCAGAATGGACTGGAAATTTATTACCTTGCCTTAGTCCATCCCCACAAGCAACTCTCATCAACCATGCCCACCCATAGAAGAGGTAAACATCTGCTCTCCCAACGCCAAATCTCTGAATCCCATTTCAAATTAGAATTATTTTAGCCAAACATAGAAACTCATTTCAGCCCAATGGGCCAAGAGTGAATCCCCAGCTTGCTAATCACAAGGAAATTATCAGGAGATTACACGGAATGGTGCCATGTTTCCGTCAGCACATGACTTCACAGGGCCTCTGGACAGTCTCTTACGACACTAGTTCTTTAAATTAATGTTTTTAAAATTATAAAAATTAATATGGAATAGGCATATCACAGAGGAATTTCAGGGCAGTGAAATTATTCTGTATCCTATAATAGTAGATGAATGTCATTATACATTTCTCAAAACTCACAGAATATATGGCACCAAGAGTGGACCCACATGTAAACTGTGGACCCTGGGTGATAATGTGTGAGTATAAGTTCATCAGTTGTAACAAAAGTACCACTCTGCTGTGGGATGCTAACCAGGTACAGCAGAAGTGGGTAGAAGTGGGTGTGTGGGAAATCTCTGCACCTTTCACTCAGTTTTGCTGTGAACGTAAAACTGCTCTAAAAAAATAAAGTCTATTTAAAAAATTATTGTGCACTCCTTGAAAAAATTCCAGTCCAAACCAAAGAGTATCAGTAAACGGTGATTATCTCCTGCAGAACTCTCCACCCCATTCCAAAGGTAGACCTCTGTTCCCAGCGTGCTGTGCGCCTCTCAAACCTTTCTTCATGTAAACACAAAACGATAAATACCACGTATGTGTCACTTTAAAACCAAAATGAAATCATACTTTTCACAATCTTCTGCAACTTACTTTTTCCACTTAACATACCACAGACATCTTTCCATGTCAACACTATGTTTTTTAAGTGGTATTTCACAACGCTGATTCTTTTTTTTATTTTAACAGTATCTGAACGGGATACAGAATGGGATAAAAATGTGATATTGGATCCATTCATGTGGTCCAAACAGTTTGTTTATCAGTATATGGCTGATTAATCACTCAGGATGCGCATTTCCTTACAGTCTTTTACCAGTTGTTAGTTGTTATAAAAGCTGCTTGTTTCTTTCCATGGAGAAAGCAGTTTGCAGTGGGATCAGCTGACCGAATGTGTTGGTTTATGGGCAGGGCGTGAAGTGTGGGGAGGAAAGAGCTTGAAGTTCAGACAACATTTGACCTTGTATGACTTCCTTTCTCTTTCTCTCTCTCACTCTCTTAAAACCGTTTTATTGAGGCATAATTTAGATACTGTTACGGACTGAACTATGTCCCCCTAAATTTCTTATGTTGAAGCCCTAACCCCTAGTACCTCAGAATGTGAGTGTATTTGAGATAGGGCCTTTGAAGAGGCAATTAAGTTAAAACGAGGCCGTTAGGGCAGGGCCTTAATCCAATACGACTAGTGTCCTAGGAAGAAGGGGATGCGAGTTCAGAGAAAAGGTCAGGTGAGGACACAGGGGGAAGACTAGCCATCTGCAAGCCAAGGAGAAACCCGCCCTGCTACACCTCGATCTTAGACTTCCAGCCTCCAGAACTGCAAGAAAATTAATTTCGGTTGTTTAGGACACTTAGTCTGTGGTTTTTGTTATGGCAGCCCAGGTTATAATACAGATTTCTTAAAATTTACCTATTGTAAGTACACGGTTCAAGGATTTTTAGTAAATTTATAGAGCTGTGCAATCATCATCACAATCGCATTTTAGAACATTTCCATCACCCCAAAAAGTTCCCGTAAGCTGGGTTGCAGTCATTTCACCCCCACGACCAGCCCCAGGCAACCGCTGATCTGTTTTCCATCTCCACAGATTTGCCTTTTCTAGAAATTTCATATAAACGGAATCATACAGTATGTGGTGTTTGGGTCTGGCTGCTTTCATTTAGCATAACGTTTGTGAGGTTTCTCCATATTGTAGCATGTATTAGTAGTTTGTTCCATTTTTATTGTTGAAAAATACTCCATTATTAGGAGATGCTGCATTTTGCTTATCTATTTGAGTTGGTTCATATGTGGATTATTTCCAGTTTGGGTCTGCAACGAATAACGCCTTATAAACATTTGCATACACGTCTTTGTGTGGAAATCATCCTCTTTCCAGATGTTCCTGACGTTCACGCAGACCAGATTATACACGTTTTTATTAGCTTTTTCAATGAATTTTTTATATTTAAAAAAGTTGCCTTTGTGAGAGCAGGGACATTATTGTGTTCACTGTTGTGTATCCAGTGCCTAAGTCTCTGGCTTAAAAAAAAAGTGTGGAGGGGGCCGGCCGGTGGCTGAGTGGTTAACTTCGCGCTCCACTTCGGCGGCCCACGGTTTTGCAAGTTCAGATCCTGGGCGCAGACAGGGCACCGCTCGTCAGGCCACACTGAGGCGGCGTCCCTCATGCCACAACTAGAAGGACCCACAACTAAAATATACAACTATGTACTGGCGGGATTTGGGGAGAAAAAGGAAAAATAAAATCTTAAAGAAAAAAAAAAGTGTGGAATTAATATATGTAATGCATCAAAACATTAACTGTATTTGTCTTTGGCTGATACAGCTACGGGTAATATTATTCTCTTCTGTATTTTTCATAAATGAGTATATTTGCTTGACTAATATAAAAAGTAAATAAATTAAAAGTATAATAAACACATTACCAGTGCCTGTTAATTTTTGTGTGGGTTGGCTCTGCGTGTTTGGAGGTTGTGAAGGTGCCATCTGGAGCAATTCAGCCCTGAGGAGGGAAGTCCTCAGTGCAAGGGGAAGGGGATATAGAGCCAAGAAAGGGTCTTTTTCTAAGTTGAGAGTTATGATGCTGTTTGTGTGCTGGGGGGAAGGGACCAGCAGGGAGAACAGAGAGAGGCAATTTTCATAAGCAAAATTGTTGAGAGATTCCAAAGAGATGCAGGTGGAGCAGGCCACTCAACGTGTGGTCCATGAACCAACGGCATCAGCATCAACTGGGAGCTTATTGGAAATGCAAATTCTCAGGCCCCACACCAAAACTATGGACTCAAAACCTGGTGCCAGTATTGTGTTTTTACAAGCCCTCCATGTGATTCGTGTAGGTGCTAAAGTTCAGTAGCAGAGATCATTCTAGAACACAACTCAAAAGTTAGCCTTCAGTGGATATGCTACAAGCAGGTCTTTGGAGCTGATCCAATTTTTGTTTGTCTCTGAACCCACCTACTGAAAGGACTCAAGGGAACACATTTAAACCACATTCCTAGTCTCCCATCTTGATAGATTACATTCCTGCTTACCTGCTTCATTCTTTTTTATTGTGGTACAATACATAACATAAAATTTACCATCTCAACCCTTTTTAAGCGCACAGTTCAGAGGTATTGAATACCTTCACACTGTTGTACCACCATCACCACCGTCCATCCCCATAACTCTTTTCCCCATGTAAAACCGGAACTCTATACCCGTTAAATAGTAATCCCCCTTTTCCCCTCGCTCCAGCCATTCAACCACCATTACGCTTTCTGTCTTTATGATCGTGACTAAGTGCCTCGTATAAGTGGGATCATACCGTAGCTGTCTTTTTGTGACTGGCTTATTCACTTAGCGTACCTGTTTCATTCCTGAGCACAGTCCCTTTTTGAACTTTCTTGTACAGAATCCCACAGAGGGTCACAATGAGAAGGAACAGCAACACTTGATTAACTGAAATGAAAATAGAAACGTGTTCCAGTTTAACCCACCAAGGTGAAATTGTGGGAAGTTTAGAATAGCCAGTGAGCAGGTGCCTTCCCTGACACACACAGGAGTGGTGGGCTGGGACCTTTCTTTAAGCACGTAGCATGTGGAGTAAAGAGTTGACCTGACATATTGTGGATGCTCAAGGATACACTGATGTAGTTTAAGGAAGATCCCGGGCTAAACCCAGGCAGGCTGATGGCAGAGGCCACCACCTTAATGACTATATGATGCTGCCTTTGGAGCCACTTCCGTAATGAACGCTTTGTGTGATGAGCCACTGCTTATGATGGGTACGTGTTCTTAGCTTTTATAACACAGCTGCTTCTGGTTAACTCAACCACTGGTCAAGGGTGACATACAGAAGATTCTTGCCCTGCATAAGAGGTTAGAAGACCCCAATACCTCTTCTAGTTCTAAGCCTCTAGGACCATCTGTTCCAGAACAGTGACCTTTGCCCTTGGGACCTAGTGAGAAGTAGAATGGTGTAGAACAGTGTTTTCCTAGGTAGGGAGCAAAGACCACTGGTTGTACAGGAGATGACTTAGGAGGTTCATGTTCATAGCATTAAGTAACATTAAATCACAGTGTGAGGAATCAGTCCGAATTTCACATGCAGGCAGGCAGAAACAAGCTACCCAGAATTGAATAACATTATTCTAATCATGTATAGATGTACAATCACCTTCTTTTTATGATAGGAGATAACTGTTACTCTATTTACAGTAAGAATATACACTTTCTATTATAAAGTACACTTAGAATGTTTAAAATGAGTCAATGTAAAGAAAATAGTAAGTCATGCATAGGATAGAATGAACACAGTTGGTGAAAAATTGAGAAGGTGGCACATTGCCACCTGTGGCCACTGCCATCTGCGGTGCACAAATGCCTGAAGTATGGAAGACATTGGTCGAAGGGGAAAGGGCTGGGATTTGAAATGACTCCAAACCTGTTTCTTCCACCTCCTAGATGTGTGGCCTTGGACAGGTTACTTAATGTTCCTAAGCCTCAGTTTGCTCATCTGCTAAATGGGGACTGTAATAATAATCATTACTTCACGGGGGTGTTTTGAGAATTAACAAAGGCAATGCAGGCCCAATAAAGACTTTACAATTGTTGTGTGCTATTTATTATTTTTGTGCACCAAGATATTTACATTTATCAGCCTCATACGGATCTATTTTCTGGTCCCTGGGCCTACGTCTTCACATTTGTGAAAGGAAGGAGGTGGGCCGTCTCCACAGATGCCTTCCACAGCTACATTCTGAGGTTCAATGATTCTACCTTACTGACATCCAGCTCTTCTCTGCCTTTCTACATTATCAGATTCATCCAGAGACAACCAGGTACTAGACTCAGTTTAAAATGAAACTACAGAGAAGCAGAAAATAACGGGCAAAGTTCTATAGTTTATCAACACATCTGATTAACATTCACCTGCCACAGCCAGTTTGGGGAAGCAGCCCGATGTCTATTACCATCTGACACTTTTCTTAGTATTATGTTCCATGCAATAGTTGGGATAAACTTATACTAAAAAATTACTCATAGTTTATCTGAAATTAATCTAACTGGATATCTTGTCTTTTCATCCGCTGCATCAGGCAACTCTGCCCTGAGGGTAACAGTAACACAATTAGGTTATCAAGGTTTTCCCCAGATTCATAAACTGTTTCTACAATCGGGGCAAATCCAGGTTTCAGTGGGTTCTGAACATTATATAATTTGAGGTGGCTCTTTAAGAATAAGAATACAAAATTACAAATGCTAAATCAGACAGGAATACATGAATATTTATTTTAAATGAGAAAATAAACTATATTTGCAAGTTTTGTAGAAATGCATGACCCCTCTCGTGATAAATCCACCTCTAAACAAAATCCATAGCAACTTTGCATGGGAATCATTCTGACGTGACGATGCCAAGAATTATCTGTGGGAAAACTATCCATGAAAATCAGAGATTTCAAAAAAAGCCAAGACAGCATCAAAACAGTCCTGCAAAGTATCTATTTTTAATCACGATTTTCAAAAGTTGTAATCTTACTTTTTCGTAACAAAGCCATGTGTGTTCACGGGGATAAAAACTGCAACCTGTGAATTAAAGAATAAAATTTTGTTTAAAAGACAATCAACCCAAAAGTCATCATACAATTTTCAAGGACTAGGTCTTTGACTTTCTAATACGTGGCAAACTGAGCAATCTTTCTTTGCTGTTGTGAACCTAGAATTTTAGAAACTAAATATTTCTTGAATATAGCTCGCTTCTTCAAACTGATTTCTCTGGCTGTTCAAACCATACAAAGGGCTCCCCAGAGGTCATCTTTTCTCTTCAGTTTTTTTTCCCTTCTCCAAAAAGAGTCCCGTCAGCCCTCTGAGTTGGCAGATCAGATGCTCTAACTGGAAGAAATGTCACAGAAGAAGCTCTCCTTGATCTAAAAGATCAACCCTATGCCTATCTCTGCTATCATAACTTCATTCCTTTGATAAGGAATCTTTTAGAGCTTCAGAAATCCCTTTTGGAAACAGAATCACTCCTGTGAGGGGTGCACCTTACGCTCAATTCACTCATTCATTCAGTAAGTACTTAATTCGATCCTACTAAAAGCTCAGCCCTGTGCTGTGTGCTGGGGATGCACCAATGAACCAATCAATCCTGGTCCCCATCACCACGGAGCTTTCAGTCCAGTGGGTAAAACAGATATTAAAATGTAACCAATAAAATAATTAGATATGGTGATATGAAGGAAACAACAGAGGTGCTGGGATAAAGATCAACAGAGGTGGGGAGGGCAGCAGGAAGAGAAATCAGGAAAAGCCTCACTGAGAAGATGGCATCTGAAGGCAGTGGAGAGAATGCAGAAGAGCCTCCTGGGCAAAGGCAACAGCAGGTGCAAAGGCCCTGTGGCTGAAAGGAGCTCTGAGTATTCTAAGTACTGAAAGAAGGTCAATGTGGCTGGAATGCAGTAGACTAATGGAGGGACTGGCCTGAAGAGGCTGGAGACATCGTAATGGAGTTTGGATTTTATTTTAAACACATATAATCCCCTCCATCAGTTTTTGTCTTCATTAAAGTCCTAAAGCAATGTTTTCAAACACTCCCACAGGAATTCTGATGTTAAAGGAGAGGGAACACTCAAAGGCATCCACAATGAGCTCAAAATATCTTACAAGTTTCTTGCTTTACCTTCAAATTCGTGTAAAGTGTGCAGGAAGGTAAGAAAAATAATAGTTCCTTTCATTGCTAGCAGAGTTCCCCTCAGGGAGAAAACTCTTTGTTTAGAAATCAAAGTCTTCTGTGCTTAGATGGAATGGGCAGAGATGAGAGCAGGAAAATCTTAAATGGGTCTGAGTAAATGATGAACTGGGATCCTGGGGTTTGGCAGCAGCCCAGGAACATTATGTGAGGAGGAGAAAGATTCAACAGCAGGGGCTGCCACTCGCCCCAGAGAACTTCTTTCCCCGTGGCAGGTGAGCCTCAGAGACGTTTCAAGAACTGGGATGTCCAATATTCAGTTCACAGTCTTCCACCATTCTTGGCCCCTTCTAGTCTCCACCTACTTTTCCCTCTGGATCCAAAGACACGATGTGTCAACGTGTTTGAGGGAAAGTAAGAGAAGGAGACCATGTTCCCCATTTTGAACACCCAGGACTGGGGAGAGAAGCAACTGAGATAGAAAGTTCCGTGGGCACTGGAAATGGAATGCAAGCCATCAGGAATTTGTAGGACTTTCGGAGGGGATACTGGATGAGGGAAAGGTGAGTTAATTTTATTTGAATCTCCAAATCCATGGCAGATGGCAGGAATCTTAACCTTTTTTGTGATATAAATATCTTGGAAGTCTGGTGAAGCCCATAGACCTCCTCCCAGAATAATGCTTTTAAAAGCTTAAAAAATATATTATAAAGACAACCAATTACAAAATTTTAAAGAAAAGAAAGCCATCCAGTATATTGGGGGGAAAACCCAAATTTGTGATACAGCAATATATATGCTTCTTTCTCAAGTAATAAGAATTATCAGCAGGTTTAATAGTTACTGTAACGAAGTAGTAATGAGCTTAAAAAAAAATGTGAGATATCTGTGACCACTGTAATGTGATATGAAAACATCTGATCTCTGCTGCTGATGAAGTCACGGATACTGAAGTTACTTTTGTGATTTGCGGCCGACATTCACAATCGAAGGAAATGCTCGATTTCAGTTGCAGGTTAGTGAAAATAAAGGCATAATTTTTTCTCAGCTAAGTACATGAAATCTTTTTAAATGTATCCATGGGCACTTTGGTGTTCTGCGCATCCCAGGTTAAAGGTTAGAACCCCCAGGCTAGGGAGACCCAAGTGACATCCGGGTTAAGGTGTCACAGAAAAGTGATGTTTTAAACGTTTACTATCTAGAACAACTGCTGGAAAAACTGGAAGATTTGCCAGGTTTGTCTTGAGGCCTTTCATAGCCTGGGGCATACGGTGTGACGCTGCAGGGTCCCCCACGCGCCGCAGGGTGAGGAAGTGGTCCGGAGCAAACATGAGGAGGGGGCGGGCTGACTCTCAGCGTGACTGCCAGAGGTGAGGGGCACAAGGGGAAGATAAAGCCCTCAGAGGAAGGCTGGAGGGATGTCACAGACAGAGCGGGGCTAAGATTTCCCTGTGCTGCATTGCTGTACACTGTTGGAAGTAATTAAAATACCCACCTCTTTGCAACTTCATCTAGACCAATGTTGAAAAGTCCCCTGCCTCGATGGTGCAGGTTACAGAAAACAACGGAAGGGCCAGGAGACAAAACAGAGGGAGATTCCTCACTTGATATTCGTACACGGCTTATATTGAACTTATTCAATAACCAATATGGCCCTCGGCATCGATCAATTAAAATGGGCACCCGACTGGCGTATTCTAATAACCAGAAGCCTTGGCACCTACAGAACCATGTGAACGTATCATTAAATAGGTAATAAAACAAACAAACAGTTAAGTACAGGAGATTCTAAATACACACACACACACTCACACACACACACACACTCACACACACACATGCATGCAATGCAATATATTCTGATTAGCAACAAGAGTTGCTGTCATGTCATCAACCCTTCTCATATTCTACCAAGCCAACTTTTTACTTTTTACACAGAGCCCTTGGTTTTGCATGTGACAAATTCAGGGCAAATTCCAAAGGGCTATCAACTAGATGTATTCTAGGAACAACTTCTTTTAACAGAAGAGGCTGGTTGTTTCTTCAGAGAATGAAGAACTGGCCTTATGAGAACTATTTTTCTGCCAAGACATTTGATACATGCTGACAAGGTAATTTCCTTGCGGTCTCCTGGATTTCCACAAATTTCCTATTCCAAACTTCCACAATTAGAAAGAGTGCTTCACCTCAGGAAACACAAATGTTGCTGTATCATAAATATTTGGGATACCTGTTTTATTTTAATTTTTTCTTAAACAGGCTTCCTTTTGGTGACACATAATTTATTAAAGGCATATTATCAGGTAAGCTTCAAATTTTGACTTGTTGACTTTTAAATGTTTAAATATTTACATATAGTAGAATTCACTTTTTGGGTTGTATCATTCAATTAATTTTAACACATGTATAAATTCTTGTAATAATCACAACAAATGGGACATAGAGCAATTCCAACACCCCCAAAGGATTCTCTTGTGCTGCCCTTTTGTAGGCAGACCCTGCCCAACACGTAGCCCCTGGCAGCCACGGATCTGTCCTCTGTCACTGTAGCTTTACCATTTCCAGCATGTCACATAAATGGAATCACATGGTATACAATCTTTTGAGATTCTCTTCTTCTGCTTAGCATGATTCATTTGGGGTTCATACTCGCTGCTGAGCCTATCAATAGACTGTTCCTGTTTATTGCTGAATAATGTTCCATTGGAAGGATGTACCACAGTTTATTTATCTATTTACCCGTTGAAGGACATCTGAGTTGTTTCCAGTGTTTTGTGATTATGAATAAAGCCTCTGTAAACGCTTGTTTATAGGTTTTTGTGTGATTTTAAGTTTTTACTTCTCTACAGTAAACACTTAGAAGTGGGATTGCTGGGCCATTTGGTAGATGTGTTTTTAACTTTGTAAGAAACCATCAATCTGTTTTCCTAAGTGGCTGTATCACTTTGCATTCCTACCAGCAATCTAAGAGAATTCCAGTTGCTCTGCACTCTTGTCGGTGGTTGGTATTGTCAGTGCTTTCTATTTTAGCTTTTCTGATAGGTGTATTTCACTGTGGTTTTAATTTGCACTTCCCTAATGACTACTGATGTTGAGCATCTTTTTATGTGTTTATTTGCCATCTGTGTATGGTTATGATAGTCAGTTTTAGGTGTCAACTTGATTGGGCCAGGGGTTCCCAGATATTTGGTCAAACACTATTCTGGGTGTTTCTGTGAGGGTGTTTTTGGATGAGATTAACATTAATTTGGTAAACTAAATAAAGAAGATTGACCTCTCTAATGTGGGTGGGCCTCATCCAACTAGTTGAAGTTCTGAATAGAGCAAAAAGGCTGACCTTTCCCTGAGTAAGAGAATTTCTCCTGCCTGACTGCCTTTGAACTGGGACGTTGGCTTTTTCCTACCTTCAACTCAAACTAAAACATATGCCCTTCCTGGATCTCAAGCCTGCCAGCCCTCAGACTGGATCTTCACCATCACTTCTCCTGGTTCTCAGACCTTCAGACTCAGACAGGAACGACACTACTGGCTCTCTTGAGTCTCCAGCTTGCTGTCTCACCCTGTAGATCTTGGGTCTGGTCGGTCTCCATAATCACATGAGCCAATTCCTTATAATAAATCTGTTGATATACATATATGTCCTGTTGGTTCTGTTTCCCTGGAGAACCCTGACTACAGGTTTACACAGTGAAGCGTCTGTGTAAATCTTTTGCCTATTTTTTATTTGGGTCATTTTCTTATTTTTGAATTGTGTGAGTTCTTTACATATTCTAGATACAGATCTTTTGTTGGATACGTGATTTTCAAATACTTTCCCCCAGTACATGGCTTGTCTTTTCATTCTCTTAACAATGAATTTTGCAGAGCAAAAGTTTTTAATTTTGATAATGTCAAATTCATCAACTTTTTTCTTTTATGGATCATGCATTTGGTGCAATATCTAAAAACTTTTTGCCTAACCCTTGATGAGTTTATTCTATGTTTTCTTCTGAGAATTTCGTAGTTTTATATTTTACACTGACATTTTGAGTTAGTTTTTGCATATAGCATGAGTCATAGGTTAAAGTCCATTTTTTTAGCATTTGGATATCCAGTTGTTCAAGGACCATTTGTTGAGAAGATGGTCCTTTCCATTGATTGATTTTTTTTTAAAAGATTTTATTTTTTTTCCTTTTTTTCCCCAAAGCCCCCTGGTACATAATTGTATATTCTTAGTTGTGGGTCCTTCTAGCTGTGGCATGTGGGACACCGCCTCAGCATGGCTTGATGAGCAGTGCCATGTCTGTGCCCAGGATTCGAACTGACGAAACACTGGGCCACCTGCAGCAGAGCACGTGAACTTAACCACTCGGCCACGGGGTCAGCCCCTCCATTGATTGATTTTTTCTTTAATATTTCATTCCAATTTCAGGGTGTCCAAAGGGAGACTTGAGATCTGTCAAGGAGTTTTAATATAGAGGATTAAGTGTGTCCCAAAGAAGGGAGAGAGGGCTCAACCCAGGTTTTGGATTCTCTCCAATGCTTTCTCCCAGGAGAATTATAAATCCGGATAGCCATCAGTCACTAAAAAGTGACTTATATCATCAAATAAAGATTCAGCAATGTTCTCAAAGTGGCACCAGGCTTAAGGAGGCAAGACAAGGACTGATAACATCGTGAAAAAGTTTCAACCAAACATTTCCCCACATTCAAATCCCACCTTTGCACAATATTTGTGCCCTCAAATCCAAGAAAGTTAACGAACTGCCTGTTCTTAAAATACACCTGTAACAACTCTGCCTCCTGGTTGTCCCAGTTCACAGCTTACCTATGTGCTTATTACAGCACCTGACACATTCATTAGAAGAAGCAGCGGGCACGAAGAGAAGCAGAGGACAGCAGGGCAGGTTTGATGAAAAAATTAACTTTAAGTATTAGAAGAGAACTTGATAAAATTCATTTTAGTCTGAAAATTTTAAATTAAAGTTTGTCCCATTTATATGTTCATTCACTTCTTTGTGGCATTTTGCCAATCAGCCCAGATGCTGGAAACCGACATCCTTTATCTTTTTTTTTATAAAAAAAAGTTAATTTTCTATAAATAACAATTTGTGTTGAAAACTCAAAGTTTATTTTAAAATTAAGTTGACCCTTCTTCATTATGGTCCTTCAAAGGGACTTCTGAACTTGACGTTTGATTGGAGGCAGCAGTCGGCAAACAGGGAATATAATAACCTTTAGAAACTGGCCACACGACAGAGAGACAGCCTGCGGGAGGCAATCAAGACAGAGGGGATGTCAGAGTACCAAGCTTCTTCGTGAAGCAAAGAATTGTGAGGGCTTGCTGGCAGTGGTCTAGGGAAATGCGTCAACGGGAATCTGATTCAAGTCTTTGATTCACTGTGAAGACCAGCTACAATGTCCCTTTTATTGTCCCAGGATATACACTCTATACCCAGGAGCTGATTGCATCCGCCTCTGTACCAGGGAAAGAATCGTGTCAAAACAGCACATTACTTAGGGTCCTTTTGCGATTGGTTTCAGGTACTGCTTATCTATTTACGATTTTAGATGGCAAGCATTCAGCTAACTTTTCGAGATGATGTAAGCCTAGAATGGTCTTTGGCCGCATGCCCCCATGCCCTCCCCCCACCCCTGCCATGAAGGAAGGCCATCTAGTACACAGGAGGGAATGAGGGGAAGAGCGGAAGGATTTGAGCTCGAGTCTCTGATGTCACCTCTTCCCTGGGTGTCCCAGTTAGCCATGGCAAGAAATTCCCCTTTTTTTCCTTAAATTGCTTTGAAATGAGGTTCAGTTTCTTGCAAACAAGAGCCCTTACAAACACATTCCCTGTGGGCAGAATGGTGGGGACACACGGGGAGAAGCTTGCTGGGTCTAGATAATAACAATAGCTACCATTTACTGAAAGCTTAATTTGCACCCAGCTCTATGCTGACCATTTAGATACATTATCTCCTTTAATCTTTACAACACTTTTCAGGTGGATCTATTACTATCTCCATTTCGAATGAGGAAACTGTGGCTCAGAGAGGTTCAGTAACTTGCTCAAAATGACACAGCTAGGAAATGGCAGAGCAGAGATTTGAAATTAGGGCTCTCTGACTTCAAAGCCTATGCTTTTTAACCACAAGGTGCTGAAGCTCTTGAAGGGCCAACTTGGCTACCCCAGGAAGCAGGTGACAGATGTCACTGTGCACTGATGAGGTTTCACAGCTCACAGGCAAGGTTGATCTGCTTGCCCCTGGGTGCTGGGCTGCCATAACTACTGAAATCATGCCAGAAGCAGAGAAATAGTAAGTGCTGACTCCTCTGAGAAGTGGGTTCATATTTCCCCTGTCCAGCATGCTGCCAACTCTAAAATCTCTTTAAGATGACACAAGAGGTTTCAGGAAACTGACAACGACACATCTAATTACAAGGCACAGCAGTGGTGAACCAAGGAGGGAAATTTCTGAAGCAGATTCCTGTAGGAAAGCTTCTAAGCCACTTTTAGAATACGAGGCAGGAGTGGGTTCCTTGAGAAGGATGTACTTCCAAAAGAAAGCCTGTTTTATTTAATTTAAAAAAATGAAATTGTATAAAGATCGGCATGCCTGATTGGCATCCTTCTCTCCCTCGTTACAATTTCATCTCATCTCTGATGGTGGCATGTCCTGTCTAAGCTGCTGTAAATTGGTGTTTCTGGCACTTGTAGTCAAAAGCATTCTAATAGATTAAGCAAGTGCTCGAGAAATGCCTGCAGCTCCTAGACAGGAGCTGACCTTGGGGATTTGGTACAGGGAGCGGAGTTGTCAAGAGGTAGGAAACTGATGGAGGAAGTCAGGGGCAAGAGCTGGCGGGAATGGAGGGAGGGACAGCTTAAGAATGCAAAGAATAAGAGGCAGAGACCTGGGGCCAAGAGCAACGGGAATGTCTGGGGCAGAGCCTGGGAGAACATATTCTGGGTTAACACGGTTCCTGCCCGCAAGGAAATGCACCGCAGGATTCACTCTCATGTAGGGCCAAGGCCAGGTGCCCGGGTGGTGCAGACCACCTGCCAGCTCTCTGCTCCTTTGCACACTTCTTACACGTGGCCTGGAGGACTCCACACTCGCCGGCTTTTCTGCCACCTTTCTCACTGCTCATTCTCAGTCACTTTCGCTGGTGCCCTCTATCTCCTGAACTTCTAAACGTTGGAACACCTCGGCAGTCAGTGCTTGATTTCTTCTCTTCTCTCTCTAAACTTTCTCCTTAAGAGGTCTCAACCCATCTCATAGCTTTAAATACCATTCACACTCTGACAACTCCCACATAACTCTCCCCAGCTCAGACCTCTGACATAAACCCCAGATTCCTAAAGCCACCTGCCCACTTGGCATCTCCACTTGAAGACATCCACCTATCCAAAACCAAGCTCCTGATATTTCCCCCAAAACAGGCACTCCCATAATCTTCCCAGCTCCATTAATGGAGACTCCATTTTTCTAATTGCTCTGGCAAAATGAACTTGGAGTTATCCTCGACCCCTCTGTGTCTCTCGTTCTCCATACACAGATGGACAACAAATCCTGTCAGTTCCACCTTCAAAATATATCCAGAATTTTCACCACCTGCCCTGCCTCTATGCTGGCCTGATCACCGTCATCCGTTGACTGGATTATTCTGCCTTTGTCTCCTTTTAGCTGATTTTCAACAAAGCAGCCAGAGGGAGCCTGTTAAAATATGAGTCAGATTATGTTATTTTCTGTTCAAAACGTTCTAAGGCCTCCCTGTCTCTCCCAGAGTAAAAGCCGAAGTCCTTACAGTGTCCTGCAGGATCTCACACGACCACACGAGCCTCCTTGCCAGACATTCTTTTGCCTCAGAGCCTTTTACATTCACTGTTCCCTCCACCCGGCATGCTGTTCCCTCCACCTGGAAAATTCCTTCCAGATATTCACGTGGCTCACTCCTTTACCTCCCTCAGACTCTGAGTCAAAAGCCCCGAACCCCAACAATACATAGATTACTTCTCCTCAGCAATTACCAGCACCCAACAGGCAGCCTATTTTGCTACTGGTTTATCATCTGTGCTTTCAACGACAGATTATAAACTCCATGAAGGCAGGGCTTTTGGTCTGTTTTGTCCATTGCCAGATGCCCAGCACAAGCACCTGGCGATATAAACCCTCACAAATACTTCCAGACTGAAGGAACGACTATCTGACCCTCTCCTCTAGGACATTGCCCAAGCACATCCAACCTCGGATTTCACAACTGAAACCAGCACCTCCCCCAGAGAAGCTCCTCCTCCAGTGTCCTCTGAACCTCCTCTTCAACTTCTCCCTCCTAATCCCTCAGTCAATCACTGCCTCCTACGAGGTCACCTCCCAAGTATTTCTTCAGTCCCTCTCCTTCCTTTCTTTCTTTTTGTTTTTTGAGGAAGATTAGCCCTGAGCTAACTACTGCCAGTCATCCTCTTTTTGCTGAGGAAGCCTGGCCCCGAGCTAACATCCGTTCCCACCTTCCTCTACTTTATATGTGGGATGCCTACCACAGCATGGCTTTTGCCAAGCGGTGCCATGTCCTCACCCGGGATCTGAACCGGCGAACCCCGGGCCGCTGAGAAGCGAACGTGCAAACTTAACTGCTGCGCCACCGGGCTGGCCCCCCATCCCCTCTCCTTTCTAACCTGCCTCATCTCACTCGCTCGCTGACTCTGCAGCAGCTTCCCACCCGGCCCTCCTGCCTTAGAATTTCTGCTCCCTCTCCTTTGCCAGTCTAGCCTTGGCACAGCTGCCAGAGTGACTATTTTTGTCGTTTGATAAGTACAGTAAATTAATTTGAAATATACATGTATTTTGAGTATCTTTAATTTTATGTTCAATTTTCCTTTTCTTCTTATCAACTAAAACATTTCAAGTCTACCAAAAAGTTGAAAGAATGAATTCTCATATACCCTACGCCAGATTCGCCAATTGCTTACATGCTGCAATATTTGCTTTATTTCTTATTTCTCTTTCTCTCTCTGATATCTATCTATCTATCTATCTATACACATCATGACATTCACTCCTAATTACTTCACATCTGAAGAACAAGGACATCCTCCTATATAACCACAATGCCATTATCACACTCAGGAAAAATAAAATAACGATAATTTTAAAACATCCAATAATCAGTCCACATTCAAATTTCCCCCATTATCCCAACATCATCTTTGATAGTTTCATTGTCATGACTTCAGTTTCTTTTACTCTTGATCAGTCCCACCCCACCCACACTGCCTTTTTAGTTTTCATGACCTCAATTTTCTTGAAGAAGACAAGCCAGTTGTCTTGTAGATTTCTTCTGACGATTTGCAACACAATTCTGAGTGCCCCTTTCTTGCCTAAAGCCCTTCATTAGAACCCCACTACCGAAAGGTTAAGGTTGGAGCTTACGATGCCTGTAGGTCCTCCGTGCTATGCCGTCTGTCCAAGCTGAACCACTTGAAGGTTAGTCTCCAGCCCTCCACGGTCCTCCACACCCAAGTCTATGCTTTTTTGCCTCTGGACTTGAGTTCCTGCTGTTCCCTCTGCCTGGAAGGAACAGGCAGAGGAAGGAACACCCTTTCCCTTCCTCCTCTTTCCCCAGTAAATTGTTCCTTGTGCTTTAAAGATCCGCTTCAGGCATCACCTCCTTCAGGAAGTCTCTCCTGATTGCCCTGCCTTGACGTTCCCCTAATCACCACTCCCGTCCATATCCCTGCACTCAGAACACTGTGTTCTAGCATCATGGGTGTGCCTGTCTCCTCCACTAGATCAGGAAATGACTTAAGAAAGGGACTGTGGCTTACCCACCTCTGTGAGCCTCAGTGAATGTGTGCAGAATGAATGAGTGAGAAACAGGAGAGAGGAAGAAAGAGAAAGAGGCTCTTGTTCTGCTCTTCAATCCCAGGAAGAAAGGGGTCAGCATACCTTCACTAAGGAAGAAAGACAGAAGGAGGAGACAGATGGTCCCACTCCAGGAATAAAAGCACAAGACTCTGGTTTTCTTACCTGCTTCTCTCTTCCCATCACACATCAAGGAGCCCCAGAACTGTGTCCTCTGTACCCTTATCAACTTTCCTAGGCTGAGTGACTTCCGTGTTGTGGTTTCCCTGTAGTAATAAACAGTCAAGCACGTAGCATTAAAGAGCCTGTAGGCTTGTCTTGAAGACAGCAAGAAAGACAGAGCTGGGGAATCACCTCAAAGCCAGCGTTAGAGGAATTCCCTAGGAAGGTACTGGATGGTGGCAGCTTCAAAGAGGGGAGAAAAGAAGGCTGAGGTCATAGGGCTTGTGACTGGGAAGAAAAGGAGAGCTGAGGGAATTGGTCTGGACCTGAGAAGTGTCCGTTAAGTTTAAAAACAGGCCCCTGAAGACCTTGCATAGGGAGCTGTTTTACCAGATGCCAAAGAGTTTGGGCCTGTAGCCAAGTCTGGAAAGAATGTTTTAAGACCTGGCAGTGGCTAAGGGGATTAGCCCTGCTGTGGAAAAAAAGCAGAAGTGGGAAGGACTCCAGAAAAATATTGCAAAAAGCAGAGCCCCTAGGTTTTATTTCACATGCCAACTCTAATCAGTTGGTAGGTGCTTTGGGTATTGCTAAATTGAGAAGGAATCTAAAGCCATCACAAGACTCAGTAAGAAAAAGAAAGAAAGAAACGAAAAAAAGAAAGAAAGAAGAGAAAAGAGAAAGAAAGAAAGAAAGAAAGAAAGAAAGAAAGAAAGAAAGAAAGAAAGAAAGAAAGAAAGGAGTGCTGTGATTGATTAATTATGTCTGCCATGGGTTCAGGTACAGAGGATGGGAACGGACCTGGGAATCAGAGGGGAACATAAAAGATACTGTTGAATGACTTAAATCCGTCAGGGAATGTGCCTGAGTGGAAATATCCTGGGCTTTGTCATTACACAGAGCTGACTTTGAAACCTGATTCTGCCCTATTTCTTAGCTGTGCAATCTTGGGCAACTTATAGAAGCCAATCTGGAAAATGGGATGTTCTGCAGATTAAATTAAATAACCTATAATAATAATAGGTAACACTTGCATAGCAATTTCTATCTGCCAGGCATTGTTCTAAGACCTTTACATATATTAATTAATTCAATTCTCACAACAACCCTATAAGGTTATTATCTCCAATTTGCCAATGAGGAAATGGAAGTTCAGGGAGGTTTAGAGACCTGCCAAGGGTGACACAACTAATGAGGGGCAGAGCTAGGATTCACAGGCAGGCAGTCTGGCTCTGAGTTCATATTCTTAACCAGCTTCACAGCTACTACAGCCAACTACTTTCCATGGCTGACTGTTATCACTATGTGTCCAGCGACTGACATAATCTCTGTGATTTAACTTAAACTCCATAAGACTTTAACCCTGCAGTTCACACCTGCATAAAACACATTTAATAGAGCCCTTCATCTTAAACCATGTAAGCTGTAGAGTCACGAACAGGACAATAGAACAAGCTCACCAGAAGAAAAGAGAGAGAGAGAGAGAGAAAAAGAACAAAATCAGAACTCAGGAATCTGGCCTCTAAGAACATCTCTGGCTTTTTTGGGTTTTGCTATAGCATGAAAGGTTTACTCAAGATCCACCAAGATACACAGGACAGGGAAGCCCGATGAAGGTGCCTTCAGTTTGTGGAGGACCTATTCTGCTTTTTCCTGTGTTGGAAAGAGGCATTCTTTCACAAAATGTGTCAACAAGCTATGGCTCCTGGCTTTTATATAAATTTCTATAGGAACATAGCCAGGCTTATTCTCTGATGTTTTGTCGATGGCTATTTTCACACTAAAACAGCAGATCTGAGTAGCTGCAATGGAGACCACAGAGCTTGCAAGGCCACCTATCTGGCCCTTTGAAGAAAAAGTTTGCTGATCCCTGCTGTCCCCTTGAGGCCAGATTTTCCATATCTCAACATGGCACATGTGATCAATCTTATGCCCTTAACTAGGGAAGGAAGAACAAGATGTCCCCTTGCATGTTCACCAGGGGAGGTATGAAGTAGGATGTTCATAAGAGAAACCAAATAAAAACAGATGTGGCCAGAATAGAATATAGTAGAGTGCGCTCTGAGATGTGTTGATCAATGTTACGTGATAAAATCATTCATGGGTCAACTGGGAACCAGTCTGTTAAGCAATCGCAAGCAGATTTCTCTACTGCAGGACTTCTCAGGACCTTTAAAAAGCCATTATGCTTTCTGAGATTTCTAAGAAGGTGATATAGTTCACAGAGCACTTTTTTCCCATGGGACTATCTTCTTCAGAACATTCTTTGGTAAATACTGAAATAAAAGGTGGCTTTAGAATCATGCTCCCTGGGAACTAGAAATGAAAACTATGAGGGCGTGGCTTAATAAGCATGTCTTTCTCTCATCAAGGAAAGAGGGAGAACAAAAAAGAAACAAAGGGAGCCAGAGTGGAAAAAAAGAAAGAGAGGCATTTGAAGAGAGGAAGGAAGAAAGCAGGGCCCTGGAGAGACAGGATGTGAGGACACAAGGAACACTTGGATGACCGGAGTCTCAGAGGGAACACGTGTCAAAAGCAGGGCTGCGGCCCAATGCAGGAGGTGTGGTCACTTTCACCATCGCCATCCTCATCATCAGCACCACCAGAGACGCTAACCTTCCCTGAGGCCTCACTACCCTGCAGATCCTGAGTCACGTCCTTTAGACATAGGATGTCCCTTAAGTCCCGTTTTACAGATGAGCAAATAGAGTCACTGACAAGTTAAATAACTCACCAAGAGTCAAACCTTATAAAGCTTATGAGCGGGAGTGCATAGATTCAACTCGGTGAGTCTGACCCCAGAGCCCACGTTCTCACCACTGCCCCGCACTGCTCTCCGTCTGACCACATTAGATGAAGGACTGGGATTCCGTTACATAACACAAAAAGGATACTGTACAGAAATGCAACACCGAGCCATTTGGAGAAAAAGACAAAACAAACAAACCAATGTCATTTTGGATATTTGGCTCCATAAAACCAAACAGCTAGAGGACTAATGTTTTTCCACAGCACATCCAGATTTTTAGATATCATCATATTTTCTTCCTCTCTCTCTTTTTACTCTTGTGTTAACTATCCCGTCTTAACTCATGTCACAAGTTATACATCAGGCTTATCCAATGTATTACATTTGCTCATAAAGTGAACATAACAAGACAGTTTTTGAGTGTTAAAAAGCATTTTCAACCCAAACACTATGACTATTGTATCTACAATAAGCCTCATTTAGATTTCCACAACTGTCAGTTCCTCTTTCGGGGGATTGCTGCCCTCAAAACAGCCTAAGACAGATTCTGAAAACATGAATCACAGCTCAATTAAATCTTTAGTGGCTCAGAAACTTACCTGCATTAAATGCTAGCGTTTGTCTGCGTCCTAGCTAACCGCTGATTTCCATGCTGAAAATCTGATGCAAAGAGTACACTGTTTGGGGTGGGGGGAGGGGTTGAACCCCGGTCTGGAAAAGCAGTCCAGGCTGTGAAAAACTTGCACACTGAGTATTCTGGATTTGCTTCCATGGCAAAAAAAGTTTCCGTTGAAACGCTGCAAACATGGGCTAGGGGCTCGTGAAAGCAAAATTTGTGTGGGACAATCTACCTCCGATTTGCTTTTTCGAATCTATAGCAAAAGAAAGGAGCGCTCCAGGCGGGCCAGGGTCGAATGGAAAGGCTGCCACGCCGCACGTAAATTTCTGTTACCTGGTGAATGGTGACGGCTGGGCTTTGGGCTCCTCGGTCCAGAAGAGCTGCAGGGCAGAGCGTTCAGATCGTGGCTGGCCGCGGGCTGCTGCCCTTCACAATACATCGGCTGCTTCTAAGATCTCATTGGAAATCCTACAGGGCTGGAGAGCCCCAAGGCCAATATAACGTTTCCAAGAGTATTCCTCCCCCTCCCACCCGCCTTTGCTTGCGTTGACTTGGAGCGGCTCGGGTTTCTTCCACCCCTGCGCGGAGCAGCTGGGACTCCAGGCGTTGCGCTGGCAGCGTGAGGAGGCCCGAAACCACTTCCAGATGTGCTTGGCAGGCCTGCTGGGATGGGCCAGACTTCCTCTGGCATCCTCCTCCACGGGCAGTCTGTGCGCATATCATTTCCAAAACAAGGCTGCTCTAGAGGAAAAGATTCAAAATCTGAGAAAAGTAAATGCTTGGAGGGTGAATTTCTACCACACGTTGGGTCTAAGGTAAACTTTGAAATGGCAGAAGTGAAAAAAATTAAGTTCATGCTGATTTTAAGAACATCTTCCTGTTAGCTAGCTTCTCCTGAAATCTCCTAGTCATTAAAATGCCAGCATCCCCAAATCAAAGCCAGGATAAGAATGATGGTCTCATCCTAGCAAGGCAGTGATAGTGGCAGAAGTTTCAAGATGGTGTGTTTTGTGCCTGAACACAGAAAAGAATAAGGCGGGGAATCAACCCCACCCAGCTCTGTGCTCTTCTGTGTTTCTGCCATTGAATCTCAGAAACCCAGGGAATGTGTTAGCGCTTTGCCTGGGATCACAGAATTTATTTCTGCCATGGCTTCTCTCCCTAGTTCCTATAAGGAAATGAGGACCCCTCTGCTCACAACCTCTTTCTAAAGCGGTGTTGCCCAATAGAAATGGAATGCAAGCCACATGGTAATTTTAAATTTTCTTGTAGTCACTTGAAGAAAAGTACAGAGGTAAAATTCATTTTAACAATATATTTTATTTAACCCACTAGATACCAAATGTTATTTCAACATATAATCAACATAAAACATTATTAACTAGTCATTTTACCTTCTTTTTTGTGTGTGTCAAGTCTTTGAAATCTGGTGTGTATTTTATACTTGCAGTACATCTCAATTCAAACACTAAATTTCATCAGAAACAATTGATATGTATTTAGGTTTCATAAAATTTACAGTGTAAACAGTAGATTCACATATTCAGGTTGTTCCAAGCACACTTAACAATTTTCCAATAACTGAATCAAGAATCAGTTTTTCAATTTCAATTCATTTAAATTAAGTAAAATTTAAAATTCAGTTCCTCAGTGGCACTAATCACAGGGTAAGTACTCAGTAGCCAGCGTGGCTAGTGGCTACTGTATTGAACCATGCTGCTCTAATGGATTGAGTGGGGTTTTTTCAGACTCGAACTTGGAGAGTGGGAGTATCCCGAATAGCTTCCATTTGTATAGAACTTCCAACATTGACAAAGCATTTTTGCATCTATTTTGTTTTATTCTCACGACATTCCTTTTAGGTAAATTGAGCAGATGTTTTTGCCCCAATCTGCAGATGAGCCAACTGAGGCTGTGAGCAAGTTAAAGTCTAAGTTCCCAAAGCAAGTTACTGATGAAGCCAGGACTGCAATTCTCGTTCAGTACTTCTTAACTGTTCCTTACTTGTTTCAAATACTAAGATTTTTGGCTGCAGCTCTAGGGTTTTATTGCATCCACAGTTACTGCATTCTTCTCTCGGTCATCCTTCAGCATCACGTCACTGTTTGTATAGAAATAAACTGGCTGCCCTGGCGGCATTCCCTTATATACTCCTGTTAAAGTGCTCACACAATCCAGCAAGTGTGTCATTTTTCTTTGGGGCAGGCTTGACATTATGCTATTCCTCTTCTCTCTTTCCTCCCAGCAAGTTGTATTCTGTTTTAACCACAGCACCATTCAATGTTGTCGCTAACAGGCATGGTAGTAAGATATTTATCTTTGGTGACAGCAAAGATACTTTGTATACATTGATCCCCTGTGGGAAGCCGGAAGGTTCAGTGGCTCTAAGTCCTCCTGCTCCAGTCCACATTGTACCCACGTGAGCAAAAATATCAACATTTCCTGGCTCAGGGCTTGCCGCTGCCCTTCCAGAATTATGTGCTGTCAGGAGCATCAGGAGAGGCCCTCAGACGTGTCCCAAGGCATCGTGGTGGAAAGCTCTCCAAGCTGGCCTATTCCAGCTTCCTCCAAAGACTGGGTTTTCTCCCCTTTGCATCTCTCATGCACTTGCAGAATGCCTGCCCCAGTGTAGGAGCTGGTGAATAAGCAGGTTCAGAGAGTATGACAACCAAAGCCCCAAGAGGGAACTCAGAACTGAAATAGGAATCACATTGTTTTCACAGACTCTGCTTGCTATTCAGATTAATTTCCACATGGACCCAAATCTCTGTGGTCATTATTCTCTGTACACTTTCCCCCTGGCCCCCTCTGTCTCCAACCTCTGATTCTTTCTCCTTTATTTCTGCTGGGCCATGTTCTGAAGATGCAAGAGGCTTACTATCTATGACCTAGATTTCCACATTGTACGCACAGATTGTTCCCTGGGGAAGAAATGAGAAGAACTGAAAGAGACACAGGATGTAAGAGACACGCTGATAAGTGCTGTGGCTACCAGCATGGGCTCTGCAGACAGACAGACCTAGGTGTTTGCTCAGGTATTAAAGTTACACATTACTGAAAACCTCACCTTCAGTTTCCTCGTCTATAAAGTGGGGAAGCCTCACAGGACTGTTTGAGGCTTAAAAGACATCATGGGGGCTGGCCCAGTGGTGTAGCAGTTAGGTTCACAGGCTCTGCTTCGGTGGCCCAGGGTTCACCTGTTTGGATCCCAGGCGCGAACCTGAGCACCACTTATCAAGCCATGCTGTGGCGGCATCCTATATATAAAACAGAGGGAGATGGGCACGGATGTTAGCTCAGGGCCAATCTTCCTCAGCAAAAAGAGGAGGATTGGTGGCAGATGTTAGCTCAGGGCTAATCTTCCTTAAAAAAAAAAAAAAGGAAAAGAAAGACATGCACATAAAGCACTCAGTAAGGGCTCAATATATCGTTATTATTAGTATTGTTGCCCAAAGACACCCCAAGGTAAGAACTAGGGAAAGAAATTGTAACAGTATGTTATTTGTAACTTTAAAAAAATCTAAATGAGTTATATGATGTTGCTGGGCCTACTTCTTCTGTGGCTCTGCTTCTTCCCTTCAAATAGAAACACTCTTTCATTTGCGGCAGTAATTGCCAGTTAAAAATACTCACCTGTCAGACCTCCTGCAGCTAGAGCGCCATGTAAGCAGAAGTCAGCTGTTTGTGACTTCCTAGAAAGCTGCTGTTCTCCTGACAAAGGGCTGTTTGGTGCCTTTTGCCCTTTCTTCCTACCTGACATCCAGCCTTGATGCCTGGAGGTGGAGTAGCCATCTTGCAGTTCTGCAGAGAAAAGGCCCACACTGTGCTGGGGTACGTGGCCACACTGCTGTACACAGAGATGGCAGTGTTGAATCAGTCAGGGCCCTGGCAGGACACAGATGGCTCCCTCCAGCGGGCTAACGGTGGAGACTTTGAAGAAAGGCACCATTTGAAAAGATGTAATTGGTATTAAGGAAACATGGTTAAGAGATGGTGCAGTAGCCTGGGGTTAGCAATTGCTGGAGCCGTTACCACCTCTAGCCCTGAAGGGCAAGGAAAGGAAGTAACTACCAGAACTGGGAGAAAGTAGCTGTATGGACAAGGCTATCCCACAGGAGCAGCCTGTGTTGACCCACACAAAAGGGACTAGGGGGCTAATTACCCCAACCTTACAATCTCCTATTGGGGGTGTCTCTCATTGGCCAAACCCAACGGGAAGTCAGAGGGCAGGAGAGCTCAAGTGAGGTAGCACATTTAGGTCAGCTTCTCAGGGCACTGAATAAGGTGAAGAAGAGTGGAGAGTAGAGCTGTGTAAGCAAATGGAAAATTTGCACAACGTGGCTGGGGTCCCCTGCATTGCGTGACCCGGCAGCCCTCCCTTGTTAAGGAGGGCAGAGCAAGAACATAGGAGGAGCCTAAGTCTCTGATGGTGCTGGGAGCCACCATAGCAGCCCTGTACTACTTATGGAACATCTAACTATGTGAGGAAAATGAACGCTAATGTGGTTAAGTCGATTGGTCAGGTCTCAGGTATATGCCTGAAGGCAGTCTCATGTGATCTCTATGCATTTTAAATTTGTGATATCATTAGTCAACACAATGTATATCTGAGTCATTATTATTCCATGTTTATTTCTAATTAGTTGAAAGTAAAATGTTCATCATTTCCTCTTCCCCAATAGACCTGCCTTGGCTGAGTCATTACTTTGTAGACAAGGTCTTAGATAAAATCTACTAAGGCTGATAAAAGTAACTGAAGAAAAGGAGGAAGCATTCTATAGCAGCAGTGAACCTCTACACTGGGTCACGCTGACAAGCCTCTATTTATTGCCTCTGTCTCCCAGGGCTGGGCTCCAAGATCACCCACGTGGGGCAGGAAGTACAACTATAGGAGCCTCGGTTCCCCCTCTTTTGCCGGGTGGGGCTCAGTGATGGGTCATCTCCTTGTCCAGAGCCCAGGTGCTCCAGACTCTTCCCTGCTACCCCCTGAGCTGCAGCCATTGCTCCTGCACCTGACTCTTTGTACCTGGGGTCCCTCTCTCCCACAGGAGATGACTGTTTTTCTTCCTTGGCTCTTGTGCCAATTCCCTGTTCTGGCAACTGGAGTAGGCTCCACCTGGCCTAGAGTTCTGCCTTGCTCTTGCCAACTGCCTTCTCCAAGCCTTGGCTATGGCTCTAGCCAAGACCCATGGCCAGAGCCCTGCGATCTGTGAACACACACCATCTGCTTCCTTCATCTCGGGAACAGTGCCTGCCCAGGCTCTCTGCTGTTGAGTTCTGCCTACCTGTTGGCACTCCCAAACCCCTTCTCAGGCCTCTGCCAATAAGCCCTTGGCCTGAGTCCTCAACTGAGATTAAGGTATCCCTTGGACATGGCAATTTACACTCTTGGCTGAAAGCACAGCGCTGTCTGCCACCTCCCAGCACCAGCCCCTCCCTCTCGGGCTGACTCCTCAGTGGCCTGTAGCTCAGGAGGAAGAGCAGAAACAGTAGCAACAAAATGAAAATGATGATGATGTTAGAACTAAAACAATCTACTACTTCCTACAGGCCAGGCATGGCATCAGGGCAGCACCGTCCTTGCTTTGCATGGCAACAGCACAAATTTCAGTTACCCTGGTTTAGTTTAAAAACATCGGTCTCCCAACAACACAGTTCAAATCTGTTACCACAGTATATTAACTGTGAGTAGTTACACAAGTACAAACTTTGTTGCTAGCTTTTTAGTCCACAAAATTACTATGAAATAACAGATCCACATCATGACCAGTGACCAATCATGTCACATCTTTGACAGTCTGTCAGTGTTTGGTCTCTGGACATCTGTTACTCAGTTTATAGACAGACAGCAAAGCATGTAGTCGTGTTGTTTCCTTAATTCCCAGTGATAAACCCATGTGATGTTTACAAAAATGGATACTAGAGAGAATTGGCCAACAAAGATAAAAGTGTGGCACAGAAACCAAAATGATAATGGCGGGAGTGACGTTCAACTCAAAGGTAAATGGAGGGAGAGAACAAAGAGCTGGCCTGGAGATGATACGGCCACTATTCAACTCTAGATTGCAGCCAGAAAAATTTAGTGAAGGTGAATTTATGAACATAAATGAGGAAAGCGGTTTCGATGAGAAGGATGAAGATGTTCCAGAGGAAGTGACACGGGCAAAAAATTCACATTAAAGGAACTCTCAAAGATATTTCATGACATTGAAGACGCAAAGGATAAAATACGGGAAGCTGCTCAAACTTAGAAAGGAGTGTGACAATGTGCGAAGGCACAGAAAAGACGCTCACTCCATACAGAAGGTTATGTGATCAGGCAGGCACCGCTCCAACTACTCTTGATAAGTTTTACACAAAAAACACATTTAATTCTCAATGTTTCTAATGTTTTAAATCACAATATAACAAATAAATATTAGGTCTACTCATTTTTTCATTTCCTTAGATATTTAAAACCAACAGTAAGAGAGTTTTAAATATTTGGACAAAAATGTTTAAAGATCACAGAACAACTGTGCTATTTCCCATTGAGAATTAAGATTGCTTTGCAGAGTTTCAACTTGCCTGTTCATTCTGCAGAACTGCATAAGCACGCAAAGCAAGAGCTGCCTGGACTTAACATGCATTATCTCATTTCATCTTCAAAATAACCCTAAGAGATAGATGCTATTATCATCCCCATTTTATAGACCAAGAATCTTAGGCTCAGAGAGGATAAATAACTTGACCAAGACCACAGCTAGTAAATGGCTAAGACCAGTGGATTCTGACTCCCATGATCTTGACCCCTATGTGATATTTTGAGTGCAGGTATATGATAGGTGTTTGATACAGGGGACGGCAGTGAAGGAGAGAAAGTGGTGAGAGATGCAGGTACTTTCTTTAATGCAATCTCAAAAGGCTAGGGCTGCACTGTCCAACAGAGCTTTCTGTTTTCTATTACATATTTATAGATTATGAACATTTATATAATCTATAATATAGAAATATATTCAATCCTAGTATATATGTAAATCTACATGTACTTCTGAGTCCGTCTTTTCTTGATCCTCCAGGATCCTGTTCCATCAAGTTTCAACTCTCCCTGAGGCTGGCCTAGTTGCTTAGCTCAACCAACTCTCATTTCCAACCTTATTCTTCCTTGTCTGCTTCTCGTTATTGAGGGGCTGAAAACAAACAAACAAAGGACCACTTTCCCAGGCGCCTGTAGCTACCCTCCTGCAAGATGACCCCCAGTGTCTGCTCTCCTATTCTTTCTCTGTAACAGAATCTTGACTATTAGCTAGGCACGTGGCCATTCTGAATAAAAACTACATTTCCCAAACTTCCTTCAACTAGCTGTGGCTTTGTGATTAAACACTGGCTTATGAGATGTAAGTAGAAATAATATGTATAATTCCAGAATGTGTTCTGGAGAGGGGAACATTCCTTTCTCTTACACTTTCCTGCTAGCTGGAATGTAGATGCAATAGCTAGAGCTAGAGCAGCCATCTTGGACCATGACTTGGAAGGAAGAATTCTTTTTTTTTTTTTGGAAGGGGGAATTCCAATTCATAAAGTCTACATATTCCTGAGGACTTGGTGAAATAGAGCTGCCACTCTGGCTTTGCACTGCCACCTCCAAAATTCATTTACATGGGAGAAACATAAACCTTTAAAGCCATTTTTATTGGGTATTTCTTCACTACAGCTAAGGTAATCTTAATTTACCAAATGCCCCAGTTCTGGGTAACGAAACCTAAGAGAAGTGTGCTGGATGGCTTCTGGGCAAGATGTTTTCCCTATCCTGGCTGTCCTCCTGCTTCACGCCTTTGGGCATGGTTGTATGAAGACACAATGCCCAGAGCTGCAACAGCCTTCTTACGACCACAAAGGAAAGGTCAAGAGAAATTCAGAACCCTACTTAGAACTGTGACACCACTGAGCTGCTGAACTAACCCTGGACCCACCTACCTCAGATTTCTCGTGCAAGATAAGAGCCTTATCATTCAGCCACTGTGTGTTGGATATTCTGCTACTTGTGAGAGAAAGCATTTCCAAATGACATATTCTCTTGTGATGATCTGAGTGTTTACGTCCCCCCCAAATTCGTATGTTGAAATCCTCACCCCCAAGGTGATCGGATTAGGAGATGGGGCCTTTGGTATTTTGGTGCTTAGGTCAGAGGGTGGAGCCCTCATGAGTGGGATTAGTGCTCTTATGAAAGAGGCCCAGAGTGCTCCCTTGCCCCTTCCACCATGTAGGGACACAGCGAGAAGTCAGTAGTCTGCAACCTGCAAGAGGGCCTTTGCCAGAACCTAATCACGCTGGCACCCTTCTCTTGGACTTCCAGCCTCTAGAACTGTGAGAAACAAATTTCTGCTGTTTATAAGCCACCCAGTCTGTAGTATTTTGTTCTAGCAACCCAAACAGACTAAGGCATCCCTTTTGTTTCTTCAGTCTTTCCTTTTCAACTGGATGCTTCTCCTGGGCCCACGATCATGCTCAAGTCTCATCCCATGCAAAAAAGTAAGAACAGCTTGTCCTGTATCCATTTCTCCCCTCCAACCACTTGTCTTTCCTTCCTTTCATCGGCAAGTCTCTGTAAAAAGAACATTATACATGTTATCTGCACTTCCTTAGTTGGTATTTGTTCTTCGATCTTCTCTGGCTTCCCTCCTCCCACTCCACTGAATATTTTAATCTAGGCCATAATAACCTCCTAATTTGCAAATCCAACAGACACTTCATTTCTCTCTTCTCTGACCTCTCTATTGCTTTTGGCTTTGACAACCACTTCCGCCTCTGTGAAACCCCCTCCACCTGTGGCTTCTTTGACATCACTTCACCCAGTTCTCTTCTGACCTCTCTGGCTACTGGTTCTTCATTTCCTTCCTGGGTGCCTCCTTCTGTCTTTACCTCTCAAATCTTGGCTCCTCTGGGGAGCTATTCTGCCTCACTCTTCCCTTCTACACTCTCCTCCCAGGTGATGACTTCCATTCCTGTAGTTTCAGAGATTGAAGGTGGCTATCTTGAGAACTGGGAACCTAATTCTAGACTCCTCACTTAAACAGAGTGGAGTCAAAGCTGCTCTGGTAAAACATCTCTCCCAGTGG
This sequence comes from Equus przewalskii, assembly GCF_037783145.1. Classification (NCBI taxonomy): domain Eukaryota; kingdom Metazoa; phylum Chordata; class Mammalia; order Perissodactyla; family Equidae; genus Equus; species Equus przewalskii. The sequence goes on from NC_091859.1 coordinate 28,102,367, forward strand.
ATTAAGCACTTTGTCACGGATTGAACTGTGTCCCTCAAAAGGATAAGCTGAAGTCCTAATGTCCAATCCCTTATTGTGACCTTATTTGAACATAGGGTCTTCGCAGATGTAAACAAGTTAAGATGAGGTCATTAGGATGGGCCCTAATCCAATATGGCTGGTGAACTTATAAGAAGAGAAGAGACACAGACATACAGGGACACCACCATGCGATGCTGGCGACAGAGACTGGAGTGATGCAGCTACAAGACAAGGAACACCCAGGATTGACGGCCACCACCAGAAGCTAGAAAGAGGCAAGGAAGCATCCTCCCCAACAGGTTTCAGAGGGATCATGGCCCTGCTGACACCTTGATTGTGGATTTCTAACCTCTAGAACTGTGAGCCAACAATTTCTATTGTTTTAAGCCACACGGTTTGCGGTACTTTGTTACAGCAATCCTAGGAAACTCCTACATGCTTCCTCCATTATACACGCTTCCTGCAGCTCCTTATCTAAGCAGCCAGTTATAACTTGTAATCTCTCGTCTTAATATTTTCCCTTCACCTTTCCCCTAGTTCAGGGATTTTCAGATTTTCAAATACCATAAACCAGATTTATTTTGTTTTTTAATTTGAATATCAACAGCGGGTTTGCAACTTTTAATTTTGCTCTTAGTCTTTTGCTGGAAGAGCATTAAAGAAACAGCTACCACCTACTTACAGCATCATTCATAAATTTAGGACATTTTAACACTAAACCCTCAGAATAAAGTACAGTTCTTTAAATATTTTAAGTTTTATGAAAAACTCATTGCTTTATCCCAACTTTTCCAGTATCGTTTCAGATACACAACAGCTTTGTAACAGAAACATTTAAGAGCCCACATTATGTATGTGACCAAAAAAATATTAATACATAAATATTCATAGCTTCCTTTCTTTGTTCCCAGCCGTCTTCCCCCTCCCTTCCCAAATTCTCTTTGACCATAATATCAAATTGGGGTAATAATCAGTGAAAGGAAGAACTCGAGAAGGAGGAGCTGGAAAGAACAGTGAGAATTCCTTTTAAAAAGGTAGAGGATCACCTCTCAAAAGAAAGTTTAAATGGATGAGAAGGTAGAAAGGTTTGAAGGAGTTGGCGGAGCGAGGATGAGCTACGCATAGGAGAGAAACTGAAAATAATAAGATGAGGAAAAAGGCACTTTAGGAAATTTGAGGTATGCTGTGTGTATTACCCCTTCTGTACTTGCTTGAGAATGTGAGTTAGGGACTTAAACTGTTTTCACTTTTTTTTTTCTGCTGGATTTGTATCTCTTTCAGGGCGAAGGCGTAGGACCAGATCACAACGCAGCCCCGCCTTAATACATTTACGAATGACTATGACTAGAGGCAGTATCGCATAATGGTTAGGGGTAGGGGATTCTGGAATCAGAAGCCCTGCGTTTGAATTCTGGTCTCAGTCCTTTTCTGCTGTGTGCCCATGGGAGAATGACTTTACTTCTCTGTGCCTTATTTCCCCACCCACGAAAGACAGATAAGAGTACCCAGTTCACTGAATTGTTGGGAGGATCACACGAATTAATTAATACATAGAAGGGAAGTAGGACAGCGCTTGTCAACGGAAGACCTTCAAATATTAGCTAGCAATAAAACAGAAATCTATATATAATCTTCCACCTGCTTAAACAAAACAAAACAGAAAACCCTTCGCGGCTCACCGTTCCTAAACTTCTTGGCCTGGCACGCCCCCCCCAAAACCTGATCTGCCTGATGTGCCTTTGCAGGCTTAGCTGCGACCTTCCGTGCGGCGTTCCGAGCCACAGGCGGCGCGGCGTGGAGTGGTCCAGCCTGCCTCCCTCCCGCGTTTGCCGGCCTCCCGACGCTGCGGTGCCCGGGGCGCGCCCGTCCCCGCGCTCCGGCACTCCGAGCCTCCACACGGGCTTTTCTCCGTCTGCATCGTCATTGTTTCCAGGGTCTGACTCGCCCGCACATCCTAGATGCTCAATTAAAGCATCCCTAAAGGAAAACGCTGCACCTTCTCTCGCAAAGACAAAACGGGGGCCTCTGAGTGGGCAGGGGAGACTTGGTGGGTAGGCAATGTCCTTCCACCCTAAAACCCATTGTCCCGGGGGCCCGGGCCGGTCACATCGCCCGGAGGTGGGGGCGGGGCTCCCCCGAGGCCTCCAGCCTTGCCCCGGGCGCCGCGGTCATGTGACCTTCCCCCCCCCCCGCCCCCCGCCCCGGCGCACAGCTGGAGGCGGGGCCCCGCCCTCCCCCGGGAGCGGCGGCGCCCGAGCGGGCGCGGTGTATTGTGGGCAGAGGGGCGGGGGTTGGGAAGATGGCGGCTCCCAGCCTCCTCAACTGGAGGCGGGTTTCCTCCTTCACGGGGCCGGTCCCCCGCGCCCGGCACGGACACCGGGCCGTGGCCATCCGGGAGCTGATGATCATCTTTGGCGGGGGCAACGAGGGCATCGCGGACGAGCTGCACGTCTACAACACGGGTAGGCGCGGCGGCCTCTGTTCGGCCCCGCCTGCGGGAGCCGCGGAGGGGGAGGGGAGGCGAGGCGGCGGCCGCGGCCCTGACAGCTGTCACCGCCGGGTCACTGCCTCCTCGGGCCGGCGGCGGGAGCGCGGCTCGGCCGGGCGGCCGCGGTCCGACGGTGTGGCGGGCGGCGGCTCCGTTTCCCCGGGGCCCGCGGGGCGGAACCGGCCCCGAGCGGGGCGCGCCGGCCGTCGGGCAGGCGGTCCGAGCCCCCCCGCGCCGCCGCAGCCCTGTTGGCAGACGGAGGCGAGAGAGACCGCTTCCACCGGCCTGGGCCTCTTCCCCAAGTCTCGCCCGCTCCGGGGCTCCGAGATCCCTCCCCTGTCAAACACTTAAAACAACTCCAAACCGAAGCTCCTCCGGGCCTTTCCCGTCTTCGCCTTCCTTCCTTAAGGAGAAGAGAACCTGGGGGGCGGGGGGTGAGGAGGGGAACAAGAGGCCTTCTGGTACTCTCATTCCCAGTACAGCCCAGGATCTGGCAGGTGCCAGGCCAGACTTTTGCCCCGTGGTAGCCCTCTTAGCCGGCGGGGAAGTGCTTCGTGGTGAGCCGGACGCCTGTCTCTGCATAGTCGGGTGTGTGTCCCCAAACTCCGCCGGGCAGCGCGGGGACAGAGGACTGTCGCCTTGAGCACCGCTGCAAATCACAGGTGCCCCTGGGCGGGGAGGCCCTGCCTTTGAGTACCTCCGAGGGATGGCAACGAGGTTGGAATTTCATTTTCCCCACTTGTAAATGCGCCAGCTATCATGAGAAAGCTGTTCCCTTGTTGTAAGGCTAGTTGCTGGATTTGGGGTCTATGTCATGATCACTAACTTTTCCTTGACTTTGACCAACCTGCTTAATCATAGTGGACATTTAACGGTTAATAAAATAGTGGAGTAGGGGACATTTTATTTTTTTCACCCTCTCCCCCTCCTGGCACCCCAGCATATAAAGTTAAAAAGTAATTTGACCATTTGGTATGGTGTAAAACCCCTAGTTTTGGAATAAGTTAGACCTAGTTTGAATTTTGCCCTGCCCGTAGCCCAGGATCAGTGCTAAAGTTACTAAACCTAAGTGTCAGATCTTCACTTGTGAAATGAGGACGATGATACTTACCAAGCAAGGTTTTTGTAAGAATTAAAGGATATAGGTCAGGGTTTTTCAAGAGCAGCACTCTTGACCTTTTGAACCAGAGAATTATTTGTTGTAGGGGGCTGCACTGCACGTTGTAAGATGTTTGGCAGCGTCTCTAGCTCTACCCACTAGTTGCCAGTAACACCCCCCTTACTCTCGTTATGATAACGAAAAGTTTTTAGTTTGCCCTTGGGGGGGCGAAATCATCCCCCATTAAGAACCACTGATTAGATGATACATATAAAGTGCATATTCATAGTCTGCGGTGACTGTTGATTATAATTTATTTTAATTTTATTTTGGCAACTAGTTACAAATCAGTGGTTCCTACCAGCTGTTAGAGGAGACATCCCTCCAGGCTGCGCTGCCCATGGATTTGTCTGTGATGGTACCAGAATATTAGTCTTTGGGGGAATGGTTGAATATGGAAGATACAGCAATGAGTTATATGAGTTACAAGTAAGTCTGTTTCAAATTTTTTATCTCAATCTGAAGCTTTATTAGTGATATTGGTCATACTTCTTAGAAAGATTGCAAAGCATTTCATTAACATACTTAAAATAGTGTGAGGTTCACATTTTATAGTTTCAAAGAAAATGTCTCCACCTCACTAAAAAGCCAACGTTTCTAATGTAAGTCTTTTTTCAATACCCACTGCCACATTTGTTACATTAGGATTTCTGTTAGTATCGATTGTACATGTTATGTGTTTAGGCTTTTGTATCTCAGTGGTTGTTCTTCAACTTTAGCCTGCAATAGAAGCCTGGCGAGAGCTTATGAAAACAGATTGCCGGGGCCTGCCCCTAGTTTCTGAAGCAGTGTTGTGTGTAGTGGGTCTCCACCATTTGCTTTCCTACCAACTTCCCACCTGCTGCTGCTGGTCCCCGGACCATAGTTTGAAAACGTCTACCTTAGTTATAGAAATTGTTACCCTCACACTAATAATCTTCCCCCCCCCCGCCCCCCCGCGGCAATACATACATAAGAGAGGTAACAGTTTCCTATATCCTTTCTAAATTTGACTCTCTACTAAACCAGACTCGGAGCCCTCTGTGACAGCCCTAGTTGAATTTTCCTCCTGAACTGTGCATATCTTCCCAGTTCTGTGATCATGAGGGCATCTGGTAATTGGCAGATATAGGTGGATTATACCTATTTATAAGCAACTCATTTCAAAAATAGTTTTAGATAAAGAAAGAATTCATAGTCGGAGAATGAGTTTTGGAGTTTGGTTTGATAAATGATCTTTCTGCTTATTTAAAGGTTAAAATATATACCATTCATGGATTACCTAATTTCAGAAAATAAGAATACATAAATTACATTAATATTAAAGCTATACGTGATACTTAATTTTTCATTTGGAAAATATTTTGGAACTGTTAATATTTATTATTATAAACTTAGTTTTCCATTGTGGAAATCTGTGAATAAGGAAGACTAGACTGAGTTTTTATTGGAACATTTATTTTAATTCCAGAAGTTATCTGCTTACTTGTCATTTTTCCCAAAAGTAGATTATTGGAGCCTTCTGATTGGATTCGGATTAAAATGTATTGGTATGATGTTACCCTACTGATGATATAAGAATGCTTTCCTTATTTTGTCTGAGTGTATTTATTCTCTTTTTTAGGCAAGTCGTTGGTTATGGAAAAAAGTGAAACCCCATCCCCCTTCTTCTGGTTTACCTCCTTGTCCTCGGCTTGGACATAGCTTCTCTTTATATGGTAACAAATGCTATTTGTTTGGTGGCCTGGCAAATGAAAGTGAAGATTCAAACAATAATGTTCCCAGGTATGTGGACTCTTTCAGACCAAATTCTTATTTTATGATTTAGATTAAGAACATTTAATTGCTTCCATCTTTAGTTATTAAGAGGGAAGAAACTTAGCCTTTTGCATTTAAACCTAACAATGAACAAATTTGTATGCATTTGTGTTTTCCTTAGTCCCTGGAGTATATATATATCTGTTTTCAGGACTCTGCCTTTTCTAATCAGAAACCATCTTATTAAATTGATGTTAATATACCTGCTTGTAGCAATACGTTTGTATATATTGAGCCATAACGTATTTTAGTTAAGTCATAAATGATAATGAAAAGCAACTAATGGTTACTTTTCACATTAGGTTTCTCTGGGAATTTGGTGACAACAGTCTGACTATAAAATGAAGGCCATCATTTTCATTTTTCATACAGGAAGCTGTTAGAGTGGTTCACACAAGCAAATACTTTTTGAACTAATCCCCTCTTCCTTTGTTGAAACAGAATTAATCACTACCTCTTTTCTTTTCACATAGCGTTTTGATCACGTTGTCGTTATAGCACTCAGGGTTTGGAGATTTAGAGTCCAAAGGGCTGTTTTCTGATACACTGATTACCATGTGTGTCCTTTAGTGGAAGTAATCTAAGCCTGTTTTCCTTCACTGTGAAATGGGAGGGATTAAATACCTACCTTACAGTGTCATTGTGATGGCTAAATAAAATCGTTGGCATAATTTTCAAAGCACTTTCTAATTGCTATCAGCATTTAGTCCAATAGTTGTCATCACCATGATAGTGTGTCCTTTTACCTACATTCAATGGATGTTAGAGTCTTAGCTTTTTTTCCCCCAAAAAACTTTTAAGAATAAGATATACTAAAACATCATGGAAAATTTGGAAACTGGAGAAAAGGAAAAAAAATTATCCTACCACACTAATCCAGATACTTTTACTTTTAGTACATATCTTTTTTCGTTTTTCCGTTAAACAGATTGTTTCAATACAAAGTTCTAAAAATTCAAGAAATTAGAAAGAATGTAAAGTTCTTTCTCACGGCATCACTGACCTCCAACATAGGCAAACACATAATTCAATTTGATATGCATCTTTTGGGTCCTTTTTCATGTAACACATTGTATTAGTCAGTTTTCGTTAGATTGTTATATATAATGGGAAAGCTGCTCAAATTTGTGCTGCTTGAGGGAGCATTAGATACATGTGATGCTTTTTAAAGCCTCTGATGAAAGCTAGCACGTTCATTTCTGTTCACATTCCATTGGTCGAAGGAAGCCGTACTGCCAGGCCCTGAATCAGTGGTCCAGGAATGGATGTTCTGCTTCCCAGGAGAGGAGAGCTGGGAACATTAATCCGATCCTCTGCCCAGACATGTATTTTCGTTTATGCAAGTGGGATTTTTCTTTTTGCTTTGTGACTTAGGATGTTTACTTGTTTTTGTTGTTTTTTTTTCCTTTAACAATATGTCTTGGAGATCTTTTCATGGCAGTAAATATAGGTTGAACTTAATTTTTTTCCAAGGCTGAAAAGTAGTCTGAATTATACAAATTATTTAACCATTCCCCTACTGGACATTTAAATATTTCCTTTTTTTTTTTTTTTTTTGCTGTTACAGCATTTGCATGTGTATAAATATTTTTGTAGGATTGACACTTCTAAGTGGAATTAGGGAGGTCAAAGGTTATTTACATTTAAGTCTGTTAGGTACTCCTGAATCAACCTCCACAGAGATGGAACCATTTTGTATTCCTAATAACAGTGTATGAGAGTGCCTGTACCCTTGGCAATACTGAATTGTCTTACACTTCTTAGTTTTTGCCAAATAGGTGAAATACATTTCATGGATTTATTTTGATTTTTTTTTAAACTAAGAATGAGCTTGATTAACTGTGCTTATTAGATATTTGCAATTCCTTTTCTGAAATTGTTCATGTCCTTGTTCGTTTTTCTGTTTTAAAAAATAAAGTATAAATTATATGCCATAAAATTCATTCTTTTTATATGTACAATACAATGATTTTTCGTAAATTTACAGTTTTGTGTAACCATGACCACAGTCCAGTTTTAGAACACTTCTATCACTCCACAAAGAAACTGCTTACTCATTTGCAGTCAGTCCTCATTCCCATTCCGATCCCCAGGCAACCATTAATCTGCTTTTCATCTCCATAGACTATCCATTTCTGGACATTTCATGGAAATGTGATTTTCTGTATTTGTCTTCTTTCTCTTTGCATAATGTTTTTGAAGTTCAACCATGTTCTAGCATGTATCAAATGTTTCTTCCTTTTTATTACTGTATAGTACTCCATTGTATGAACATACCACATTTTGTTTATTCATTCATCAGTTGATGGACATTTGGATTATTTCCACTTTTTGCCTTTTATGAATAATCTGGCTGTGAACATTTGCATACAAGTCTTTGGACATGTATTCATTTCTCTTGATTAGGTATCTAGCAGTAGAGTTGCTGGGTCATATGGTAAATTTATGTTTAACTTCCTAAGAACTACTAAACTGTTTTCCAAAGTGACTGTAGTGTTTTATATCCCCTCCAACAATATATGAGGGTTGTAATTTCTCCATATCCTTGCTAACACTTGTTATTGTCTGTCTTTTTGATTGTTGCCAACCAAGTGGGTATAAGGTGGTATCTCATTGTGGTTTTAATTTGCATTTCCTGAATGACCAAAGATGTTGAGCATCTTTTCATGAGCTCTTTAGCCATTCATATATCTTCTTTGGTGAAATTTCTATTTAGGTCTTTGTCCTTTTTTTTTTTTTGAGGATTTGCTGATGAGATTTATTTTCTTATTTATTTGTTTATTTCTTATTGTGATAACATTGATGTATAACATTATATAAATTTCAGGTGTACATCATTTTATTTCAGTTTCTGTGTAGATTACATCATGTTCACCACCCAAAGACTGATTGCAATCCATCACCACACACATGTGCCCAATCACCCCTTTCACCCTCCTTCCTCCCCCCTTCCCCTCTGGTAACTACCAATCCAATCTCTGTCTCTATGGGTTTGTTTGTTGTTATTTTTATCTTCTATTTATGAGTGAGATTATGTGGTATTTGACTTTCTCCCTCTGACTTATTTCGCTTAGCTGAATACTCTCCAGGTCCATCTGTGTTGTCATAAATGGCAAGATTTCATCCTTTTTTATGGCTGAGTAGTGTTCCATTGTATATATATACCACATCTTTATCTATTCACCCCTTGATGGGCACCTAGATTGCTTCCAAGTCTTGGTTATTGTGAATAATGCTGCAGTAAACATAGGGGTGCATATATCTTTACACATTTGTGTTTTCATGGTCTTTAGATAAATACCCAGCAGTGGAATAGCTGGATTGTACGGTAGTTCTATTCTTAATTTTTTAAGGAATCTCCATACTGTTTTCCAATGTGGCTGTACCAGTTTGCATTCCTGCCAGCAGTGTATGAGAGTTCCCTTTTCTCCACATCCTCTCCAACACTTATTTCCTGTCTTGTTAATTATAGCCATTCTGACAGGTGTGAGGTGATAGCTCATTATAGTTTTGATTTACATTCCCCTGATAATTAGTAATGTTGAACATCCTTTCACATACCTGTGGCCATCTGTACATCTTCTTTGGAGAAATGTTTGTTCAGATCTTTTGCCCATTTTTTAATTGAGTTGTTAGGTTTTTTGGTTGTTGAAATGTATGAATTCTTTATATATTTTAGATATTAACCCCTTATCAGACGTATAGTTTGTAAATATCTTCTCCCAATCATTAGGTTGTCTTTTCATTTTGTTGATGGTTTCCTTTGCTGTGCAGAAGCTTTTTAGTTTGGTGTAGTCACATTTGTTTATTTTTTCCTTGTTTCCCTTGCCTGGTCAGACATGGTACTTGAAAATATGCTGCTAAGACCAGTGTTGAAAAGCGTGCTACCTGTGTTTTCTTCTAGAAGTTACATGGTTTTAGGTCTTGCATTCAAGTGTTTAATCCATTTTGAGTTAATTTTTGTGTATGGTGTAAGATAATAGTCTACTTTCATTCTTTTGCATGTGGCTGTCCAATTTTCCCAACACCATTTATGGAAGAGACTTTCCTTTCTCCATTGTATGTTCTTGGCTGCCTTGTTGAAAATTAGCTGTCCGTAGATGTGTGGGTTTATTTCTGGGCTCTTGATTCTGTTCTTTGATCTCTGTGTCTGTTTCTGTGTCAGTACCATGCTGTTTCCATTACTATAGCTTTGTAGTATATTTTGAAACCAGGGTGTGTGATACCTTCAGCTTTGTTCTTTTTTCTCAGGATTCCCTTCACTACTATCTGGGGTCTTTTTTTGTTCCATATAAATTTTAGGATTCTTTATTCTACTTCTGTGAAAAACGTTGTTGGAACTTTGATAGAGATTGCATTGAATCTGTAGATTGCTTTAGGAAGTATGGACATTTTAGTTAGGTTAATTCTTCCAATCCAAGAGCTCAGAATATCTTTCCATTTCTTTGTGTCTTCTTCAGTTTCTTTCAACAGTGTTTTATGGTTTTCAGTGTACAGGTCTTTCACCTCTTTGGTTAAGTTTATTTCTAGGGATTTTATTCTTTTTGTTGCAATTGTAAATGAGATTATACTCTTAATTTCTCTTTCTGCTACTTCGTTGTTAGTGTGTCCATGTTTAAATTAAGTTGTTTGTATTCTTATTATTGAGTTGTAAGAGTTCTTTATATTCTGGATACAAGTTTGTTTTTTTAAAAATCAAAAATGGGACTGGCAAATATTTTCTTCTGGTCTGTAGCTTGTCTTTTCATTTTCTTAATGGTATCTTTTGAGGCACAGAGTTTTTAATTTTGATAAGTTAAATTTATCAATTTTTCTTTTACAGATCATGCTTTTAGTGTTATATTTAAGAAGTCTTTGGGGCTGGCCCAGTCGCGTAGCAGTTAAGTGCACATGTTCCACTTCAGTGGCCCAGGGTTCGCCGGTTTGCATCCCGGGTGCGGACATGGCACCGCTTGGCAAGCCATGCTGTGGTAGGCGTACCACATGTAAAGCAGAGGAAGATGGGCACAGATGTGAGCTCAGGGCCAGTCTTCCTCAGCAAAAAGAGGAGGATTGGCCGCAGCAGTTAGCTCAGGGCTAATCTTCCTCAAAAAAAACCTCTTAGATTATATCAAGGTTGTGAAGATTTATTCCTGTGTCTTCTTCTAAAAGTTTTATAGATTTAGCTCTTACATTTATATCTATGATTCATTTAGAGTTAATTTTTAATGCCTGGGGTAAAGTCAGTGTCTAAATTCATCTTTTTACATATGGATATCCAGTTGTCCCAACACCGTTTGTTGAAAAGACAGTCCTTTTCCTATTGACGTCTTTGTTGCAAATCAATTGACCATAAATGTAAGGGTTTAATTCTGGGCTCTCAGTTCTGTTCCATTCATCTATAGGTCTAGCCTTATCTCAGTACCACACTGTCTTGATTACTATAGATTTGTAGTAAGTTTTTAAATCGGAAGATGTAAGTTCTCAAATTTTGTTATTCTTTTTCAAGAGTGTTTTGGCTATTCTGGGTCCTTTGCATTTCTATGTAAATTTTAGGGTCAGCTTTCCAATTTTTGCAAAAAGTTCTCCTGGGATTTTGATAGGGATTGTGATGAATATATAGATCAGTTTGTGGAGAATTGGTATGTTGTTAATATTGAGTCTTCCGGTCCATGAACATGGAATGGGTTTCCATTTATTTAGGTCCTCTTTAATTTTTCTCAGCAATATTTTGAGGTTTTCAGTGTAGAAGTTTTCTCTTGTTTTGTTAAATTTATTCATAATTTTTTATTCTTTTTGATGACATCATGAATAGATTTGGTTTCTTAATTTCATTTTTAGATTGTTCATTGCTATTACATATACAGTTATCCTCTGTATATTGATCTTGTATCCTGTGACCTTGCTGAATTCGTTTATTTCTAATTGTATTTTCATAGATTTCAGTTTTTCTTTCTATTATTGATTCTTGGCGGTTCTTTATATATTTTGTTTCATATGTTCCAAATATTTTTTCCAAGTCTTCTGTTTGCCTTTTTTTTAAAGGGTTTTCTTTTCTTTTTTTTCTTTTTTGAGGACGATTAGCCCTGAACTAACATCTGCAGCGAGTCCTCCTCTTTCTGCTGAGGAAGACTGGCCCTGAGTCACATCCATGCCCATCTTCCTCTACTTTATATTTGGGACACCTGCCACAGCGTGGCTTGCCAAGCAGTGCCATGTCAGCACCCAAGATCCAAACCAGCAAACCCCAGGCCGTCGAAGCAGAACGTGCACACTTAACCGCTTCGCCACCAGCCCGGCCACTAAAGGGTTTTCATTTTTGTTTTATCAAGTTTGACAGTATTTTCTTTTATGGTTTTCTGGTTTTGTATCTTGCTTAGGAAGACTCCTATCCCGAAAATTATAAAAATAATTTTTCTATATTTTCTTCCAGTACATTCACAGCGTTTTTTTTTATGTTTAAAACATTAATATATTTGGAATGTATTTTTGTGACTGGTGTGAGGCTTTTTACTTTGTCTTCCTAGTGGATTTCCAATTCTCCCACTGCCATTTATTAATTAAGCCATGTTTTTTCCTGTTGATTTGAAGTCCCATATCTGTCACACCTTAATCCTCATATAAATGGATCTTTTTTCTAGGCTCTCTAGACCAGGGGTTACAAACTACACTCTGTGGTCCAAATTTGGCCTGCTGTCTGTTTTTGTTAATAAAGTTTTATTGGAACACATCCATGCCCATTCATTTACATCTTGTCTCTAGCTGCATTCATATTAAAACAGCAGAGTTGAGTAGCTGTGACAGACTTTATGGCCTGCAAAGCCTAAAATATTTACTTTCTGACACTTTACAGAAAAAATTTGTCAACTCTTGTTCTAGACTCTATTCTATTTCATTAATATATTTACTTTTCTATCATTAATGGTGATGTTTGCTGTAGATTTCTACTATAGTATATGCTTTTGATTGGATTAAGGAAGTTTTCCTAAATTTCTAGTTTGCCAATTAGTTTTTTCCTCTCCTTTTCACCAAAAATGTATGTTGAGGTAGTTCTAATTCATTTCAGGTGTGGAAATGAGCTTACCATTTCTTCCCTTTAATCCATTAATTTTGTGAGTTGTATTATTAGTTTCTGAAATATGAGCCACCTTTTTATTCCTAGTTAACCCCACTTTATTGTGCTACAGTGTTCTTTTCATACTTTGCTGAATTCACTTTGCTAACATTTATTTGTACTATCAAGTGTCGTTATGATTTTGCCTATATTGTTTTTTGGGGAGTAGGGTGCTATTCTAATCTCATTTGAATATCAAGATTATGTTACCCCTGGGAACATAATCAGAGCTCTGTTCTGAGGTTATGGGCAGCTCTCCATCTTTTATTGTGCTTAAATAATATCATTTCTTGAGTATTTAGTAGAAATTTTCCATAATTGTCTGGGATTGGTATAGTTTAGGGAGGGATTTTTGACTGCCTTTTCTATATCTCTTATAGCTATTGATCTATTTAGATTTTCTACCTTTTCTTGAATCCTTTTGATAATTTATGTTTCTCTTGAAAAATCGCTCATTTTATCTAAATTTTTTAATTTACTGATAAAAATTATAAGGCAATTCTCTATATCTTTAAAATCTCTATCTATAGTTACATCTCTTTTCTCATTTCTAAATGTATGTGTTGTCTTTTCTTCTAATCACACTTGCTGGTGGTTTGTTATTTTATTGGTGTTTTTGGAGAACCAATTTTTAGTTCTATTAATGGTCTATGTTTCTTTTTCATTTATTTTCTTTAACTCTTCCATTTCTTTAAGTTTTGTCCTTTTTTCTAACTTCTTTTAAACTTCTAATAGTTTAAATGCTTTTTTTAACCTTTTTTTCTAACTTCTAATAATTTGAATACCTATTAGTTCATTTATTTTCAGTGTTGTTTCCTAATAAATGCTACACATTTTCCTCTGGTTACAGCTTTAGCCATATGCCATAGGTTTTGCTATATAGTGCTCTTAGTGTCATTAATTTCTATTTTCTCTTTAATCCCAAAGTGATTTGACATAATTTTTTTAAATTTCCAGATACAAAGTTTTGTCGTTGTTGCTAATGTCTAGTTTTATTATATTGTGGTCAAAAAAATGTTCTATGAGTTTTCTCCTTTTTGGAGATTTCTTTGTGGTCTGTTTCACAGTCGATTTTTGTCATTATTCCAGAAGTGTTCATAAATATTGTGAGTTCTTGATTGTTTGAGTACAAGTTTCTTTATTAAATCAGTGTTTTAAATTATCATTCAAAGCTTTTTTATTTTGTGGGTCTAGGTCATTTCTACTTCTGAATGACGTTAAAAATCTCCCAGTGTGATTGTGAATTTGTGTTTTGTTCCTTGTATATCTAATTTTCAACCTATGTGTGTTGTTTTGTTGTAGATTTATCTTTTGTAAATAGGGCTAACAGTTAACCAATATGAACTGGTATAGCATACTGGCTGGGGTCCATTCTGATCTATTTAAGTCTATGCCATATCAGTTGTTAAATAGTTTTAATATCATCCTTGCTTTTAATAGCTTATATTTGGATTCAGAGTTCTTTTGTTTCCCCTGCACACCTCCTGCCCCCAAGGGACTTTGTCTTATAATAGGGAAGTTTTTCCTGCCCTTGTATTTTATGTCTTCCATCTACTCTGCTTGTGGTTGCTCCCTTCACCTCCTTTTTTCTGCCTTGGCTAGATTTTTAAAAATTGTGATGAGGTTGAACATTTGTGTGTGTATGTGTTTGTATATCTGTGTCTGTGTGTGTCTACACGTTTATGTAATTTTTATTTCCTGTTCTGTGAACTGTCAGCTTATATCCTTTTATCTGTGTCTGTTGTGTGATTAGTCATTATCTTGATTTTGTAGGAGCTCTTTTACATTAAGAAAATTTGATCTTTTTCTGTGATGTGTACCAAATCTTTTTGTTTGTCTTTTTTCTTTTGACATTGTTTATAGTGTTGTTTTTTCCTAACCATTTTACTACGGGCTTTTCCATAGACTATACTTATTTTTCCTTTTTTTCTTAACTTTTTCTTGATTTATTGTTTTTCTTTGCTTCTTTTTTTTTTTTTTTAAGGAAGATGAGCCCTGAGCTAGCTGCTGCCAATCCTCCTCTTTTTGCTGAGGAAGACTGGCCCTGAGCTCACATCCGTGCCCATCTTCCTCTATTTTATATGTGGGACGCCTACCACAGCATGGCTTGCCACACGGTGCCATGTCCGCACCCGGGATCCGAACCGGTGAACCCCAGGCTGCTGAAGCAGAACATGCACACTTAACCACTGCACCACCAGGCCGGCCCCTCTTTGATTCTTCTTTCCTTCTAATGATTTGAAAGTTATACGTGCTAATTCTGTGCTTCACTTAGTTGTTCGGAAATTATCACACACAGTTAAACTGAAAATGTCTTGTCATCTTTGGTAATAGATTACTATCTTTAGTTTTAGCCTTCTTTTGCTTACCTCCTTTTTCCATATGTTCCATATATTCTTGAGTCTTATTCCAGACGACAATAATGTTAAATTAATTTTTTGGTCAGGCTTTCTTAGTGAGTATTTAGACCTCACAACCACTATTATCAACATCAATTTAAATATAATTGTAAATTACTGGTTTCTTTGTGCTACCATTTCTCTTATTCAGTGCATTCTTTCTTGGATTTCTTTTTATTTTTCGTAGGTGACATCTAGAATCATTTTTTCCCAAAATAATTATATGGCTAAATTTGAAGTTTTGTATGTCCTAAAATGTTTTAATTTTGCCCTCATACTTCAGTAGAAATTTGATAGGCAATAGATTCCTATTAAAGTCACTTTGCTTGAAACATTGAAAACATCCATGTCACAGATGAGAAGTTTAATGCCAGTTTCTAGAGTAAAAAAGCTATGTAGGACACTGCTATGACATTATATAGTGAGAACTTAGAGAGAAAAAGAAAGTTGCAAAGCAACATTTGTAGTATCTTTGTTTATACATATGTGGATATCCATAGAGAGAGAGGTCTAAAGGGGTATTTATAAAGTATTATCAATAGTGATTGTTCTGGTTATTTAGCACCATGTAATAAATTGCCCCAAAAGTTAGTGCTACAAAATAACTTTTATTATGCGGGTGGATTCTGTGCATCAAGAATTCAGACAGGACACAGCAGTGATGGCTAGGCCCTCAGATGGAAAGGCTTGAGTAGTCACTCTCACGTCTCATGCCTCAAATGGGATGGCTGAAGGATGGACTCAACGGGGACTGTCATCCTACCTGCTTACATATGGCCTCTCCAGTTGGTGGTTTTGTGATAATTGGACTTACCTGGTAGTTCAGGATTCCAAGAGCAAGTGTTCTGTAGTGAAACTGCATTGGCCTTCTGTAACTGACCCTTGGAACTCACATAGTATCATTTCATCACACTCTATTAGTTGAGGCAGTCATAAGCCTGCCCAGAATCAAGGGAGGGGGACATAGATCCTACCTTCTGATGGGAAGAGTGTCAGAGATTTTGCGGCTATGTTTTGAAACCATCATGGTGGTTGTCATGGATAAGAGTGTTGGCTAAATGATGGCAGGAATTTTTTTAATCTCTCTGTTCACTACTGATCTCCAGAAGAGTGCCTGGTACCCAGTAGTGTTTGATAAATATGTGTTGAATGAATGAGATGGGGTTTCTGCTCTCTTATTGCCTTTCTGGACTCTATGAATTTTTCACAGTAAGCATAGATTATCCTTATAAATAGAAACAAAAAAGCAAATAAAAGGTATATATTATGTTAATGTTTTCATTTCTTTCATGATATCCTAGATATTTAAATGATTTCTATGAGTTAGAGCTACAGCATGGTTCTGGTGTTGTGGGTTGGAGCATTCCAGCGACTAAAGGGACTGTGCCTTCTCCAAGAGAATCCCACACAGCTGTTATATATTGCAAAAAAGATTCTGGAAGTCCTAAAATGTATGTTTTTGGTGGAATGTGTGGTTCTCGCCTGGATGACCTATGGCAACTTGACTTAGGTAAGCTTAACTTAACTCAGGAATCAGTTATGCTTGATAAAAGGCAAATATAAAAGTTGCTTTGAAAAAAATTTTTGATGACAGTATTTACTGAGTTACACACTTATATTTATGAATAGCACTTGTAGCCAGCCCCAGGGGCAGCCGAGGTGTAACGTGAATGGTTGCTGATCGATCGGGTTGAACAAATAAATGTTTAATTTATGACAGTAACTCTCCTGTGCTCCCTGTAAGTAGGGTCACCATATGTCCTGGCTTGTCTGGGATGGTCTTGGTTTATGCGTAGTCTTCTGTGTAGTTATCAATAGTAACCCCTTTCAGTCTGTAAGGTGTCCCAGTTGGGGATGATCAAATTTATATGGTTATTCTATCTACAGGAAATGTAGCAGTAGTAATGTTATTGCTGGTCAGTGAAAAACCCTTGGGTAGCTCTCTTTAAAGGCATCCTAAGAATAAATGATTAGAGGGTAGATGTGCCTCTCACTTTTGACTATCTTCCATACAATGTGCTCTTACTTAAAATTCCTAATCTGGTCTTAATTCACCTCTCCCTTACAAATACTAACATTCAAGTATAAATAGATTTCTGTGAATTGGCAATTATGTCAGCTGGAAATGTTTATTTTAAGATGAAATTAAGTAATTATTTTGAAATATTTTTGCTTTGCTTTGGTTAAGTCCTTTTTTGTTTTATTTTGTAAGATTCTGCAAGTTGAGGTAATTGGCTGTTATTAGATCAAGTTGCTAATACACTTATTTTTACTTTTAGAAACTATGTCATGGTCAAAACCAGAAACTAAAGGGACAGTGCCACTTCCACGAAGCCTTCACACAGCCAGTGTTATAGGAAACAAGTATGATTTTTTGTTTGTTTTTTGTTTTTACTTTTTTTTTTTTTAAACCAACTTAAGAAAGATACAAGAGTGATGCAACTAGTTTCTTGGAAATAGATTACTAGATTTAATAACATTTGACTGTGCTTACTGAAGCTAACGTAATATGCCTGTGGAAGCTAAAATAGTTAATGTGCCATTTTCTCATCATGCTGCTTCTTGTACTCCTTTATGTTCCTTACAATGCCTTGCACAGAGTAGGTATTACATAAGTGTAAGGCAGTGTTGTCAAACTGATTTGTCCTCCGTCCACAGGTTTGACCTACCTAACTCAGTGTTTCTTTTTACACATTTTTGGTAGTGCCTGATTTGTGCTCAGGTGTATTCTCAGTGTGTATGCTCAATGATTGTACTTTGGGTGGAGTTATGATTAGAATACAGACTCTGTAATCAGATTGCCTGAATTCAAGTCTCAGTTTCAGTACTTGTCCTGGATGACCTGGGGCAAGGAATCTTAATCTGTTTGTACCTCAATTTCCTCAAGTATACAATGTGGATAATGGTGAAACCTGCTTCACCAGGTTGTCATAAGGATTAAAAGGACTAACACATACCAGATGCTTAGAATAGCATCTAGTACATAGAGAACACTCCATAAAGGTTAGCTATTACTGTCTTCTGTGCAGCACTGGGCCAGGATTAGGAGTACTGTTTAAATAGAATTGAACTGTTGACTTGTGTAGGGACTTTACCTTAAAAGTAATGTTTTAGGAAACAACTAGTTGTAATTTAGAACCTTATTAGTTCTTTTTAAAAAATAACCGTAAACAAAATCTAGTAAGATACATGTTTTTTCCAACAGCAGAACACTTTTATAAAATTTGGTTTTCCATTGGAACTCTAATATATAAAATAGATTAAAAGTAGGGCTTCTCTGGTTGGCATGAGGTCACCTGGGCCATAAACTCTGCCTGGTGAGCCTTTCTCCTTCAGCAGCCATTAGGCATGTCTCAGGAACGCCTAGGGCCCTGGGGAACATAGTTTAAAATTTTTTATTGGAGTGATATCAGTGACCAAAGTTATATGAAACTTAATCCTCTTTGGTTACTATATGTATGCAATTCTCAATTTGATTTTGGATGTCATAGATCATTTGAATTATCTTTCTGACTGAGGTACCCTTAGTATATTACATATAATATTGATTTTCACATCTGTTGTAATTGAAATACTCCCCACTTTAACTTGCCAGCGAGAAATTATTTTGATTCTGTGTTGCTTCATAAAATTGTAAAATCTTGAAAGAAGTGCACTTTATTCATTATCTTATTCCTATTATCTATTTCTGAAAGTGATAAGTGAATGAATAGTCCTGAGGCTTTGGGTTAACAAGTAAGAAATTTAAGTGTATTCTTAGCAATTTAAATCTAAAAAGTGAAAGCTTTAGGGAAAAAATCAACTACTTTATATTTTCTTTTTTGTTGTTTAGGATGTACATTTTTGGTGGATGGGTTCCACATAAGGGGGAAAATATTGAGACTTCACCTCATGATTGTGAATGGAGATGTACCAGTTCATTTTCTTACCTAAATCTCGGTGAGTCTTTTAAGACTTATTATTGAAATAAAATTTATTAATAAAAATTTTTGTTATTTTGTTGTTTAAGAACAATAGATTAGTTATAGATATTTCGCGTATCTTTAGATACAGCAGAGTGGACCACCCTAGTATCAGATTCTCAGGAAGATAAAAAAAATTCAAGACCGAGACCAAGAGCTGGACACTGTGCTGTTGCAATTGGCACTCGATTGTATTTTTGGAGTGGAAGAGATGGCTACAAAAAAGCATTGAATAGCCAAGTTTGCTGCAAGGATCTTTGGTATCTTGATACTGGTAGGTAAGAGTATTTAACAAGTGCAATTATTCCGTTAGGTAAATACTCGAATGATGTCTGTCTTTTGAGACTTAGTGTAAATGTCACTGCCTCTCTTTCCATAATTAAAAATGAATGAAAGAAATAATATATGTCAATACTTTCCACTCCGGGGGAGTTTCTTAATTTCCCTCTCCTTGAGTGTAGACTGGATTTAGTGACTCCATTCCAAAGAACAGAGTATAGAAAGGGGAAAATAGTAGCTTTACACTGGAGAAACCTGGCAAATGCCACCTTAATCAAGTAATCAAGGTTAATATCACTAGTGACAAGCTATGTTGAAATCTTTTATCCCCGCCTCCCATATCATGTGGTAAGAAGAAACTTCCCCTCTATGGTACTCTTCCCTCAAATCCATAACCCCTCTCTGTGAGAATTCAGACAAACCCAAACTGAGGGACATTCTAGACATTCTACAGAATATGGGAACAGTACTCTTCAAAAGTTTCAAAGTGGTGAAAAACAAGGAAAGACTGAGGAATAGTCACAAATTGGAGGAGACTAAGGAAACATGATGACTAAATGCAAGGGGGTACCCTAGATTGGATCCTGGAACAAAAGCGACATTAACTGACAAACTAGTGGAGTGAAATCTGAGTAGTCTGTAGTTTGGTTAATAGTATTACTCCAATGTTAATTTCTTAGTTTTAACAAATGTGTTAGCGTTAAGGGAAACTGAGTAAAGGTAAATGGGAACTCTTTGCAATTTTTCTATAAATCTAAAATTATTCCAAAATAAAAAGATTTTTTTAAAAAGTATTATAACACCAAAAAATATTAAAATATGGAACTCATCCATGTTTCCATAAATATTTATTGGTTGACATCTGTGAAACAGCAGTTGCTCCAAATGCTGAGAATATAGCAGTGAACAAGACTGATAATATCCCTGCTGTCAAAGAACTTATATCCTAAGAGAGTGTGAGGGCAAGAGGATAACGGGCAATAATCAACCAAATTAACAAAATAAGTCCACTTTCTGGTAAGCATGGATAGACAGTAAGATAGAACACTGAGATAGTGAGAGGAGGTACTGGGAATGGCCGGGGGTGGCTCCTTCAGAATGGGTAGTCAGAAAAGGATGAGATGGCATTTGGGATGTAATCCGCGTGGTGAGAAGACGCCATCCATGTACAAACACTGCAGGAAGAGTGAACAGCAGGTAGAAGGGCCCTGAGATAGGAATACGTGGCATGTTTGGGAGTAGATTTGAGTGGAGTAACAGAGGAGAGGGTAGAAATGGAGGTTAGAGAGATGACCATGGGACAGCTCATGTAGGGCTTGAACATCACGGTAGAGCTTAAATTGTTTTAAAAGCACAATGCTAAGTTATTTATGATTGAAGGAGAGACATGTCATGATCTGATGTACATTTTGGAATGGTCGCTGCAGTTATGACAACAGGAAATTGTAAGGGCAAGTGTGCACACAGGGAGACAAGTTAGGAGGCTTGTGCAGTAGTCAGAGGTCTTAGACTACAGCGGTGACAGTGGAGACGGGGAGGAATGGGTAAATTCGGGATGTATTTTGGAGTTCTTGTTGACAGAACTGGCTAATGAATTAGGTGCAGCAGATGACAGAAAGAGGAATGGAGGATGAGGTTTTTAGCTTGAATAATTTGGTGGTATTTCCATTTACTGAGATGGGGAAGACTGAGAAGAAAACAGGCTTGTGGAGAAAATTAAGAGTGCCATTTAGACCATGTCAAGTTTGAGTTAAGGAGATCAAGTAGGCAGTTGAGTGAATGAAGAAGTCCGGAGGCCAGTAGAGAAATCAGATCTGGAGATGTAATATGTGTTGTTATATGGGAAAAGCAGATTACAAAATATACTTATGACTTCCAGTTTTTTGAGTTTTGTTTTGTTTTGGGGAGGAAGATTGGCCCTGAGCTAGCTTCTGTTGCCAGTCTTCCTCTGTTTGCTTGAGGAAGATTGTCCCTGAGCTAACATCTGTGCCAGTCTTCCTCTATTTTGTATGTGCGATGCCGTCACAGCATGGCTTGACGAGCCATGTGTAGGTCCTTCCCTGGGATCCAAACCCACAAACCCCAAAAACCCTTTGGTCTGCCAAAGTGGAGCACACAACCACTACGCCACCCAGCCAGCCCCTCCAGTTTTTTTTTTAAGTGTATAAACAGAAAAATCTGGAGGGGTACACTGTGTACCAAAGTATTATCTAAAAGGAGAGAGTATACATTTCTTAAAAGTTTTTCTCCCTATCTGTATTTTCTACAGTAGCATGCATTGCTTTTGTAATGTAAAAACAGTTTAATTTTAAAATTAAGATAATTGAAAAAATAATAAATGGAACAACTAAGAAACTAAATGCTTTCTGTGGAAGAAGCACATAATAGCAAGTAGGAAAGAAATACAGAAAATTCACCTTACTGATTCATCTTTGAAACTGAGAATTATTAACTGAAGTCCAAGGATAAGCTTCGGTCTCTGAGATTGAAAGAAAAATCGATGTGTATAAATTTTTCTTGGTAGCAAGTATGTCACTTTAAGCAGATTCTCTAAGGGATCTGTGACTTTTAAAAGGTTAAAAATCATTAGCTCTGAATGGTCAGTTTTTCCATAAACCTTTCCAAAAAAGGCTTTAGTCACCAATGTCTATCTAAAAGTAATCATGGCCACAATCATAAGGGCAAAATTTAGATTTTGCTGTTCAACTTGGTAGGTTGGCATCAATTTGGGAGGGAGAAGGAGGGGATAATGAGGGCTCTTCATCTTGCCTTTTTTCACTTTTATTAAACTTTGTACATTTAGTAACATTTAAAAGAGTAATATAAGTCCATAAGGTTTTTTATGAAAAGTAGCAGCAGTTTTTTGCTCCTACCTTCCTCCCATTTCCCTTGCTTCACCAGCATCTTCTTTCAGCTCTGTTAAACAATTCTTTTGGTATTTACTTTCATATCTCCATATAATGTGAATATGTTGTCGCTTTGATTTTTTTCAGCTTAGGCATAATATGCTCACTTTCTACTATGGAAGTTAAGGATTTATCACTTCTTCCCACCATTCCTTACCTCGCTCCTATGCACCTTTTCTACCCCTATTCTCTCAGTATGATTACACATAATGTTGTTAGATAAGTATTCAGTATTACATTATGACTATATAATTCACGTTACATTATGACTATATAAACACTATTCACAGGTGAGCCATGTAGAATATTTTGCATACCTTCCTTGCACACTTTTTTTATTTGCTATGGATTAATAATTGTCACTTTTGTTTGTTTGGTTTAAATTTGTATGTATTTACCACCAATTCCATCCATACGCTCTACTGGTTGTTTAAATCTTCTCTCATATGGTTAGATGCATCAGATGTTCTGTCAGATTTCATCGTCTTGAAGAAATTTCTCCTGCTCCAATCTGGGATGTTGC
The DNA here is from genome assembly GCF_037783145.1 of Equus przewalskii. Taxonomy (NCBI): domain Eukaryota; kingdom Metazoa; phylum Chordata; class Mammalia; order Perissodactyla; family Equidae; genus Equus; species Equus przewalskii. Next base: position 28,124,994 of record NC_091859.1, read on the forward strand.
CCTCCACAAATCTAGCACAGCTGTCATCTTGGAGTCTCCCTTCATCATCTTCCGGGGGATATCTTTTGCCTCTCACCTGTGCTGGATTCCCTATTTCCTGAATCCCATATTTTTCCCTTTCTTGGTTTACTTCCTCATTTTTTGTGGAACACATCCCAGGGAAATGGTGCATAGGTGATAAATTTATTTTGAGATCTTGCATTCTTTCAAAATATGTTCCATCTTCCTTCCCACTTAGTTGAAAGTTTGCATGGGAGTCATTGCCCTTCAGAATTTTGAAAGCATTGTTATATTGTATTCAAGCTTATGGTGTTTTTGTTGAGAAAACCAAACCACTTCTGATTTTTGGTCCTCTTAGATGTGACTGTCCCCCTCACCCCTCATAGATTTTCGGATTTTTTTCTTTGTCCCCTCTGTTCTTAAATTTCATGATAATGTGCCTGTTGTGTGTCTATTTTTAATCCATTGTGTTGAGTACTCAGTGGGCCCTTTCAGTCTGGAAACTCATGTTCTTCAGTTCTGGGAATTTTCTTGATTTATTTCATTGATTAGCACCCTTACATTTTCTCTATTCTCTCTTCATGTAACTTCTACTATGTGGGTGGTGTACCTCCTGGACTTGTGTTCTTCTCTGCTTTTGTTCAGGTGTGGGTTGCCTTACTTTGAGAAACATAAGTAAACTGGATTGTGAATAGGATATCGGAGGAATTTACATGTAATTCAACTATTACATGAATAGTTGAAGGAACTAGGCTTAATCATCCTCTAAAACAGGGTCTTCATATTTTTTCTGTAAAGGCCCAGATAGTAAATATTTTAGGCTTTGTGTGCCGTATGGTCCCTGTTATGATTATTCAACTCTGCTATTGTAGCATGAAAGCAGTCATAGACAATATATGAACAAATGAGCATAACTGTGTTTCATTAAAACTTTATTTACAAAAACAGGCACAGACTAGATCTGGCTCATGAGCCGTAGTTTGCTGAACCCTACTCTAAAAGATACAAAGAGATAGACATTAGACTTGTTCTATAAGGATTAAATTATAGCTTACAGATTTTAACTCACTAGAAGAATAAATTTTCTTGTATAACCATTGAAAGATGGAATATACAGTTTAGGAATTGTGAGTTCTCTGATTTGATAGGTAAACAAAAAGAGGACAAGGATATTGTGGAAATAATCTCAGGTCCTTTTTTCCAATTCTAAGAGTCCATGCTTATTATTTATTTTGGAAATGTTGGTAATATTTTATACCAAAGTAACTACCTTTTTTGGGAAGTGTAAGTTTTGATAAGAGGGTATTAACTTCGAAGAAGTTATATTTTTCCAAAATATCATGTCCAAATCATCTTTGCTAACATTAACAGTATTTCAAACATGTGTGCCGTTGGCTAAAATTGGCTTTTAAATATATAAAAACTTATGAGGAAGGTAAAATGATGCAGCTATAACTGTATAATACTTGGTTTTCCCCCCACTTCTAGGATTAAACATCTTTTCTGAATCTGATGACTCAGATAGCTTGGAATTACATTGCAGATTTATTTGTATAAGGAATTAAATAAATAAATAGAATCAGAAACCCAGACTATTTTCATTTGACCTCCTGTAGTATGTTTATCTGAGCAAATTTTCTCCCTCTTGGTAAACCAATGAAATACTCATTGGTGACGTTTTCAGAGCTCCAGGTCCACAAAAACTGTATAGGCAAACTCTTGATACATTTGAAACTTACATGTATAATATCCATATTGTTCTTTAGAGAAACCACCAGCACCATCACAAGTACAACTGATCAAAGCCACTACCAACTCATTTCATGTCAAATGGGATGAAGTGCCTACAGTTGAGGGCTATCTTTTGCAGTTAAATACGGACTTGCCATACCAAGCTACATCATCAGATTCTTCAGCAGCACCAAACATGCAAGGTAACATAATTTTCATGCTCAAAGGATGCATGGTCATATGCTTTTTAAAAAAGATGCTGCAGAAAAGCCTACGATTAGACCTGGTCCAAGAAATTTTATGTTTCCTGCCTGGTAAATCAAATATGTTGTGTTTCAACTCCGAAACTTGACTGTCTTACTATTCTGATGTAGTAGAACACGCAGACATGTGGGGTGGAATGCTTTTTCTGCAGTCCGTTTCAATGTACTCTCTTAATTTGACATGCTGCTTGACTTTAGGAGATGGTTTTAATTAGCTTTCAAAAATATTTCAGCTTTTTTCAAAAATATTTTTAACTAACAGGCACTTGGAAAGTAAAAGCTGATTTAATCTTACATGTTCTTCCAGAAAGGATTTCAGTAAACTTTTAAGCAAACTATTAAGAAAATAGATAAACTTTGATAAAGATACTACTTCTTTAAACTTTAATATGTAACTTCTAAAAGTATTTTATTGTAATACATTTTATTGAAGCTAATTTAGAGCATATCAGTCTGAACCTTCTCATTTCTACAGGAGTCAGGATGGACCCTCACAGACAAGGCAGTAATAGCATCGTTCCTAACAGTGTAAGTTTAAAAAATTATGATGGTAAAGGACTATTTATGGTTATGGTCCCAATTTTTATTAATATTTTTAGCATATTGCCTTATAACAGGGCTTCTCAACCCTGGCTGCACATCAGAATCACCTCTGAGATTAAAAACAAACACAGATTCCCAAGCCTTTCCCCAGATCTAGTGAATCGGAATCTTTATCGTGATACCCAGGTAGCTCTGTTTTTTAAAGAAAGGTCCATAGATCATTGTGACAGTAGCCTGAGTTAACCTCTGGCCAAGAGAATCTAGCCTCATTACACATAGCATCAGAGGTTAATCCTTTCTAATTTATATTACAGTGTCTTGAAATCTATATTTTGACATTTCTAAACATCATACACACATTCGTTTTAAATTTCTAAAGATATGCTCCAAATATGTATATGAAATATGTTCCTTATTATGTATTTTGTTTACCAAAGAATATGAGTTGCTGAGTTTTGAGCACCTTTGTTTTGAAGTTATTTCTTGTTTATGAAGTGCTTCACAGTATGTACTTGTGAAGACTGATGAAAAAGTTAGTAGGATTTAAACTGTTTTTATCTGACAAACTGCTATCTACATCCACAGTAGACTCTTTTCAAGGGACATGATGTAGGTATAGGCTCACATGTTCTGAATATGACTGAGGATCAGTAATGAGCATAAAAGGCTGTTGTCAGGAAGGGTATGTAACAAGTAAAGCCCATACAGTTGCTTATGAGTAGCTTGTGTTAATAGACGTATATATACACACACATATATGTTATATGTTGAATATATACATTTTATATATATACACATATAAATATATATATATATCTGTCTTGCAAATTTAGATGGTACTACAAGGTTTCTAATGAAGAGCAGTAGTTTCGTAATCTGTCCCTCCCTGCTCTTGATTCCGCCTCTCTAGAAACAACTACCTTCAACTATTTTAGCTTTCTTCTAGTATTTACCTTTGTGCTTTTAAATAAAATCCTTATGCTGCTACTTCATGACTTTCTAGTTTTGGATCAGTTGTCTTCAATAATGGAAGATGAAGGTTGACGATCTCTTAAGATACTGACATTTCCTCCCCTTCCCCTTCCCACGTCCTTTAGATATTTTTAGTTGAATCCTTATTTGATGTTTACGTTATGATGATAACATGTAGTATGCTGTGAGTATTATTCCTTTTTCATGTAGCTTTTTGTTTTTCCTGGGATTGTTAACTCCCTCACTTTTTCATTTGCTTAGTTTTCTCCTTGCTTGTCATTTATTCATACTCGAATTCTCCAACAAAATTATCAAACTTTTCTCAAAATATTCAAACAACGTATAAGGTAGTTCCCCCTGCCCTCCCCACCCCCCGCTGCACAGCTGTCATCTTAGATCTTTCCTTTGTTTCATAGTAGGATTTTCTTTTATCTTTTTCCTGTGTTAGAACCCATGTTTCTTGATCTCATTTCTTTCTCTTTTTTGATGTTTTCTCGTTTTGTTGTACATTCCCTCCAGTGGTTTCCTGAGAAAGGGTTTATGAAAGGTAAACTTTTTGAGATCTTGCTTATCTGAAAATGCCTTTTGTCTATTCACATTTGATCGGTAGTTTGGCTGGGTTATAGAATTCCGTGCTGGAAACTTTTTCCTCAGAAATTTAAAGGCATTAGCATTCACTGTTGCTGTTAAGAAGTCTGATGCCACTTAGATTCCTGATCATTTGTATGTGACCTAATTTTTTTCTTTTTATCCCCAAAATTCTGAAATTTCAACAATGATGTGCCTTGGAGTGTATGTCTTCATTCATTGTGCTCTGCACTAAGTGGACCCCATCATTCTGGAAATTCATAGCTTTCATTACTGATTATTTCTTCCCTCCATTTTCTCTCTCTTATTTTTTAGACTCCTGTTAATTGAATGATGGTCCTCTTGAACTAATCTTCTGATTTTACTTTTTTTTTTTTGAGTAAGATTAGCCCAGAGGTTATATCTGCTGCCAATTCTCCTCTTTTTGCTTGAGGAAGATAGGCCCTGAGCTAACATCCGTGCCCATCTTCCTCTATTTTATATGTGGGACGCCTACCGCAGCATGGCTTGATAAGCGATGCGTAGGTCTATGCCCGGGATCCAAACCGGCGAACCCTGGGCTGCTGAAGCAGAACACACAAACTTAACCACCACGCCACTGGGCCACCTCCTGATTTTACTTTTTATTTCCTATTATCTGTCTATTCTGCTTTTGAAAAATTTTATTTATATTATAAATCTTCTATCCCATTTTTAAATATTTTCAGCCACATATTTAATTTCTAAAACATTTATTCTTTATTTCTTTTGTAGCATCTTATTCTTGCTTCATAAATATATCATCTTCCCTTATCTCTTTAAAAATTATGCTTTTTTTAAAATTTGGAGTTGTATTCTGCTCTCAGCAATATTTCTTTTTTTCAAGTTCCTTTTTTAAAAATTTTCTTTGGTCTCAGATTTTCCTGTTAGAGGCTGTCATCAAATGTCTGGTGATGCTTGCCTGTCCTTTCATGTTTAAAGTGAGGCATTAAAAAGGAGCTTGTCAGATGTCTTAGTCCATCCAGGCTGCTGTAACAAAATACCACAGACTGGGTGGCTTTTAAGCAACAGAAATTTACTTCTCATACTTCTGGAGGCTGGAAGTCTGAGATCAGGGTGCCAGCATGGTCAAGTTCTAGTGAGACCACTCTTCCAGGTTGCAGATTGCTGACTTCTCATTATATCGCCACTTGGTGCAAGGGGCAAGGGAGCTTTCTTGGGCCATTTTTGATAAGGGTACTAATCACCAGCCAAAGGCCCTACCTCCTAACACCATCACCTTGGGGATTAAATTTCAACATATGAATTTGTGGGGGACGCAAACATTCAGACCATAGCAGAAGGGCTATGCGTATGGGCATGGCTTGTTGATTAGTGTACCTTAATGAGGGTGATTGGGTGGGGACCCACAAGTATCAGTATCTGTGGGTCTTTTCTCTTGGACCAGTGAGTTTCCCCTGAGAATTCTCCAGCCTCTTGCCTAAGGGTTGGTTATAAGCCTGGCTGTTAGTATTCTCAGAGCTTAGTGAGGGAGTGTGGGGGTGAATAGTCTCTCTGTTCAGCATGCAGACTTTCTCTTAATCTGCATTTTCAGAATGGGTGCCTCTCCTCCACCCACACCTGAAGGACACTGCACCACAGTCCAGAGCCTCACATTTCAGCCTTTCTACCTATTTTCCATCTTTGATTAGAATGAGGGAGAGGAATTTGTTTGGCTTTGTGTACTGGAAGAGCCGAGCTGGGGCGAAAGCCACTTTTTACACAGTCTTGCGTATGGTGAGCGTTTACTTGCACTCTGCACCTCCGGCTCCAAAGAATCTGATGTCTCCAGTCCCAAGCCTTTCTGGACTCTGGCACAAATGGTTTGCCTCTTAGTGACTTTCTGCCTGCAGACTCTTAGCTTTCAGCTTTTTCTGCTTTATATCTTCTTACCTACTGTTGTCTCTTCTCTCATTCTCTTTTTCCTTATAAGTTATACCTTTATACTTTTGTTTATTCCTTTACGATCATTTGAGTTGTATTTTTGGAGCAATCTCCTGAAACATGTATTTAATCTGCTATGTTTAACCAAAAACTCAGGGTTTATTTATTCTCATTTGACCAGTTCTAGTTAGACTGGATATCTGATACTGCTCTTTTTAAGCAAAGAGCACATTAGAGACAGTATAACATGGTCAAATTCTAGTTCTGCTACTTACTGTTTACCTAACTGTGGGTGTATTATTTGAGATCTCTGAGTCTCATTTTTTCATCTGTAAGCTGGGGTCGTATTATCCAACTTATAGAATTCTTCTGAAGATTAAATGAAATACAGATTTTATTAATATGTAGCACAGTGCCTGTCACATAGTGTAATGCTCCCTAATAGTTGAAGCTGTCATCATCATTTATTAACAGTAGCACTATCAGCATCAGTTAGAAGTACAGAGCATGTTATGGACAAGTATCCGTAGAGCCATGAGAGATTATAATTGACAATATCGTTATAATTGACAATAAAGGTGGAGACAGAAAAGTAACAAAAAATAGGTACCTAAAAAGGAGCAACAATATTGGGGTATTTGAATGAAGCCAAATCCCTTTTATGGCTCAGTAGACCTATAGGTATTACTGTATAATAACTGAACTGAATATCTGAATGTGAACATTGATGACTTGAATTATCAAAAAATTTAAATGTGTTCGTTGTGGTGTATCTAAGAAGACAAAGAAAAATGTAATTAGGAAGATTCCTTCTAAAATGTTTAATAGTAAAGAATAGTTATATGTATTTGTATTAAATCTTGATATCTCTATGGAAAATTCAGTCATACAGAATAATTTATTTGCTTGAAGGTTTCATATAAATGAGATTTTGCTTTTAGGAGTCATCAGATCTTTAGTATACATGTCTGACCTTGTTAAGAAGATTTGACCAGAATGTTAAACTCAATAGCTTTGATAGTCTCCTATGCTACATACATTTTTACTTGAATACCAACTACCACTTATAAAAATGTAGATTTTTTCCCTCAAAATATACCCTCCCTTTCCCCTTCAGAACTGGCCTTTTGAGAATGGAGATTAAGTAAAAAGAAATTGTTTTCTTAAACTATTGTAAAATGTAAAGAATAATTCTATACAAATTAAGAATATAATTTAAACTGTTTTATATTTTGATAAACTTATTTTAAGAAGCATTTAAATTGTAAATTATTTTGCATTTTAAGTTGTAAATTATTTTTTTATATGTATTTCTCTTCGAACATTGCTTGTTACAAAAACTATTTTATTTCTTACAGATCAATGATACAATGCACAGTGCGAAAACTGAACATGCAGCTATGAAAGGAACTTCCGTGAAAAACAAACTGGATCTCAAAGCATCAGCTGATTCTAATGCCATTTTACATTCATCTTTGGCAACTAATGCTTCTAATCATAATAGTTGTGTGGTGGATATGATAAGGAAAACTGAAGGTATATGATGGTATTTTAAACAAAGCTGAAGTTTTTTATAATAATAGTGGGGAATTTTAGAGTCTTGCAAAAGTAATTGTTATATGGTCTTGGTCCATTTTCAAAATAATAATATACCTACCATATTGACCGTAGGTAGAGTGATGTCAAGACACCAAGCAAGCACTTACCCGAATAGTAATAATTTGTTATAAGCTGTGGAATCTAAATGAGGCAAGCTCTTATGTGACGTTTGAGATTGGCTAGTGTGTCAGTGTCACTGTCTCATTGTTCTATTTTCCTAGATTTATTTTGGGCAGGGATTTTTATCTATCTTGTTCACCTTTATTTCCCCAGCATCCAGATCCTGCCTGATAAATAGTCATCACTTAGTAAACATTTGTTTAGCAAGTAATTGAATTATCCTCAGAAAGATAATCTATTTATGAGAACTGTTGATTAGCCCATTGCATTCATGGGATAGCTTGTAATTTGGTGATCCTTATGCTTAAAGTAAGTTATTTGACTATTCTCATGTCATTTGAGATATACAATGCCTCTGATTTCAGTATCTAAGTTATTAATCTCATTCTGATATATCCCTGACATAGGAACATGTAGCTTTATTTTTAACTTGGAAAAAGTCATGACAGATGATGTAAATCTAATTCCTCTTCAATGATTCAAACTTAACCAGATGAACTGTTCTTTTTATTTCCATTTTTTATGAATCCATGGTAGAAAAATATTCAAGGAAAATAACTTCATATAATTTTTCTCATTTCATTACTTGTGGAAGAGGAAAGCACTTTTTAAATTAATTTGCTGATGTAAGGGAATCATTTGGTCAAAATTATAAAAGCTTGGTCCTGGACCTCAGTTTAAGTTCTTTACTATAGTGGTTTGCCATGTCTGTCTTTTAAAAAAGTTTATGCTCTTGAAAACAAATATGAGCTTTGAGATTTCTGAACCTTAATACACTCTAAATCCTACATTGTAAGGCAGTCTAGATAAAATTAACACTAGGCAAGTGGGAAAACCAGAGTGGTTGCACGGTGACAGATTCTGGCACACCATGGACATTTAAATGTGTGAATGAGTGGCTCCCCAGTCTCAGGTCACTGAGAGGAGGCTGGGCTTTGTCTCTGCAGGTTGTCGTAGCTGGTATGTTTCAGAAGGGGAAGAGCAACATGATTAGCTTTTCTTTTCTTTTCTTTTGGAAAGGACACTCTAGCCTCACCATCAGTAAGAACTATAGTAGGAAATGATTGGGAGATGTGTTAGAGGGTCCTTTTAGGACTCTAAGAAAGGTATAGAGACTAAAGCAGTAGGTGGGTTGGAGAGGAGAGAATGCATCATTTCAGAGACTTTTTTGTGTGTGTGAGGAAGATTGGCCCTGAGCTAACATCCATTGCAGTCTTCCTCTCTTTTGTATGTGGGATGCCACCACAGCATGGCTTGATAAGTAATGTGCAGGTCCACATCCAGGATCCGAACCTGCAAATCCCAGGCTGCTGAAGCAGAGTGTGGAAACTTAATCACTGCACCACTGTGCCAGCCCCCAGAGACTTTTAGATAGTAACATCTATTAGACTTGGAAATTGGTTGGATATGGGAAATAAAAATCAGTTGAACTTGACTCCCAGTTTTTGGGGTTAGACATTTGATAGATAATGATACTCATCATCAAGATAGAAAATATAGGAGGAAGAACAGATTTGGGAAAAAGATGGGTTCAACTTTGAACTTATTGTTTTTGAGGCACTTGAGGAACATATGGTAAAGGTTTCTTTTTTTTTTCTTTTTTTTTTTTTTGAGGAAGCTTAGCCCTGAGCTAACTGCTGCCAATCCTCCTCTTTTTTTTCCTGAGGAAGACTGGCCCTGAGCTGACATCCATGCCCATCTTCCTCTACTTTATATGTGGGACGCCTACCACAGCATGGCTTTTGCTAAGTGGTGCCATGTCTGCACCCAGGATCTGAACCCGCGAACTCTGGGCCACCGAGAGGCAGAACGTGCGAACTTAACCACTGTGCCACTGGGCCGGCCCTGGTAAAGGTTTCTAACAGGCAGTTGCGTACTTAGGTCTGGAGTCTAGGAGACAGTTCTTGGCTGGAAGTATAAATTTAGATGCTCAAGGTATCTAAAATGTCAGCTCACAAGAGCAGGGACCTTGTCTCATTTGTTCACTGCTAGGTTCCCAGCACCTGGCACAGTGCCTCGGACATAGCTATTTGAGAGATGTATGATTTGTGAATAGTAATTAAAGCACAGGGAAAATATGTGACGGGAGAAAAGAAAGGGCTTAGGAACACCTGCATTTGAAGAGTCATTTGAAGAAGAGAATCCATCTAAAGAGATTGAAAAGGAGTTCCTAGGTTAGGGAAAGAACTTAAAAGATTGGTGGTGTATTTTCTTCCTCTGTAGTGGGCATCACAGTTTGTGACTATACATTTATTGTATATGCATGCCTCTCTCTACCACATGACTATAAGTTCATGAGGGATGAACCATGCCTGCCTTATTTCACTGTAATGGAAACAAGCACAATGTCTGGTGGATAGTATGTCTTCAGTTTTGTGGAATGAATGAATATAAAGTTATAGAAAGAAACAGCTTCAAAAAGAAGTATGTGGTCAGCATTGCTTACACTACGGAGAAGTCAAGGAGATGAAAATGGAAAAGTTTCCCGTAGAAATCATTGACGTTTGCCAGAGCTGTTTCATTAGAGTACTGTGTGCTAGCAACCAAATTTGGGGAGGTCAAGGAAGTAGACTGCTCTGAAGGGAATTAGCAAGAGGAGATGGTAACTGGAGAAGACCTGTGGGGTCAAGGAAGTTGTGTGTGTGTTTGATTGAGAGACTTGATAACGTTTATGGACTGAGGGCCAAAAACTGCTGAAGAAGAATAATCTGAAAACCCTGGAAAGAGAGGAAGATTGATGAAAGAAGTTCCCAAAATATGGAGGAAGGAAGGGAGCAAGAGCACAGGAGGATAGATTAAACTTCCTTTGGAGAGAGGTCAGCTTATCCTCTGAAGTGGAAGAGAAGACAGAGAGGAAGGTACAATCGTCAATACGTTTCTAGTTTAGGGCAGAAGGAGGCAGAAAATTGATGGTGTTCATGTCTGATGACCTCTGTTTTTTTCCTCTAAAATGGAAGGCAAGGCCATTTGATCTATGATTTAGTAGAGTTCGAGAACAGTGATTCACTGCTTAGAATAGAAGAAGGAGCTGAGAAGTGGACATCCATTATGAATCTAATGCACTTAATTTTTCTAAACATTTTGTGCCTAATTCATATTAATGACATTTGCAGTGCTCACATTTATGATTTTAAAATTAAAAATATGAGGTATTGTATGACAAGAACTATAAGAGAAAACAATTATCTGTAGGTATTATGTTAATATTTGCTATTTTCCATTTAATTTTAGGTCCTCACACATCAGCAAATATAGGTGTTCTAAGTAGTTGCCTGGACTTAAGAACAGTAATCCCTGAAACTTCTGTATCCAGTACTGTTTCCAGCGCACAAACTATGGTAACCCAGCAGACCATTAAAACTGAATCATCCAGTACAAATGGGGCAGTTGTTAAAGATGAAACTTCACTAACAACATTCAGTACCAAATCTGAAGGTTTGAAATGTGTTTCACATACTGTATTTTGAACCATTTTTGTATATAAATTCATCAAACTTATTTGTTTTAGATGGGAATTGTATTTCATCTTGGATTGAATCATATATAAACAGATAAAGCATTTCAATTAAAATCATTATAAATATACTCTTTGCTGCCTTTCATACAATAGTTAAATCAGCACACACTGAAGTACAATCAGAATGTATCTTTCCTACAGTGAATATAATCAGCAAATTTTTTTTTCCTTAGAAAAGATTAGTTCTAGACTATGGAGTAACAATTCTCTCAGCTTGAATGATTTCTGATTTTGTAAATTCTCATTTTATTCTTTTGCAATAGGAATTGTGTTTCATCTTTGGTAAACTTTCTCTGAAGTTCTAACCTAGTTATCAAACCCTTGAAAAACGAACTTTGTCAATTAGTTTGAGTTAGAGGGTCCATATTTCTAATTGTTGTGGTTTTCTCCCGCTGGCTGTTTTTTGTATATTTACAAATTATATTTTAACATGTCTGTTTGATAAATGATTATGTAAGTCTCATCTGATGAATTGTTTAATTTTTAGTTGATGAAACGTGTGCACTGCCTGCAACTAAGATCAGCCGTGTAGAGGTGCATGCTGCAGCAATGCCATTTTCTGTAAGTATATGACCTGGAAATGACGTGTTTCCAGACGGTTAAGTACGCTTTAAATGCTGAGCAACTTCAACGTAAATTTATGAAAAGATTCTTGGGTGTCCTCTATTAAGGATTTGACATAGGTTGAGAAATGAGGGGTTGAAGAGGAAAATGTTCACAGTCTGATGTTAAGTGAAAAAAGCTGGATAAAAAATAATATATGTATGTATTGTGGCCCCAATTTTATTAAAAAATACACACAACAGATAAATTCACACTCTCCCATGAGTCCACACACGTCCAAACTAAATGCTAGATAACTTTCTCCAGGTTGTTGGGCCACAGATAATTCTTACTTCTTTATGCTTTCAACATTTTTCTGTAATGAAATGTATTACTTTCATAATCAGAAATATGTGAGTGTACATATATGTGTAAATTTCATTAGTGGTTTAAAAAATAAAAGGACATATTATGGAACATAAAACTTGAATGGTTCTATTGCTAGCTACTTAGTAGAAGAGCAACAGAATATGGCAATATTGAGTTAGATATACCTGTAGGGGTAGCCCAATAATCTCTGACATTAGGTTGTTTTATGGGAGGCCGGAATTGGTCTGCATGGCACCAAGCTTAAAATGCTAGGAATATGCCTCACAAGTATGCCAAGATTGTCTTAATTAGATAGATATAAGGATAATACGTGTGTGTGTGTGCATATACTTTTCAATTTATCATTGATTTCAACTTTATTGCTATGAGCAAGAGTTTTAATTTGACCTAATATTTACCTTTTAGAATCTTCTAGAATTGACTGTAGTTTTAGTTTTCTTTCAATCGTGATTTTATGGATTTTGATCATATAGATACCTTCATCAGCTGTCACCTTTCCAGAATGTTAAGTCCTACTGTTCTTAGACTCTTCTCAGAGAAGAATTATTAAAATGAACTTTTTTCTCTTAAATTTGTTTCGCAGTGCGTCAGCCAGAATGGTATTTGTTATTTTAGTTGGAGCCAGTTGTTTTATAAAAGTTGTGGAAGAGAGTTTTTAAAATGAAAACAAGTTTAAACCTATTCCTTTTTTTAAACCTTAAAGACTCTAGTTAGCTCACTTTGTCATGTGTGATAGCCTAAATAACAAATAATGTGAATTATAAGCATGTACCTCTACTGTTATATATTTAAGACAGAAATAAATAACTGAAGTGCACATTTGTTTTGAGCTTCTGGAAACAGTGTCTCAATTATAAAGAAGATGGCTTAAAAAGGTTAGTTCCAGGCATAAGTATAATTCACTTATCACTAAAAGTAGCTTAAGGTAGAGGAAGTTATTTGTGTTAAAGCAAGGTAAAAAATGTAAAATTGTTTAATCTGCTCCCCTTTAGTATATACTAAAGTATGGTCAAATTGCATTTTAGTTTTGAACATTTTTTCTCCTTTTAGGTTTGGAGAATCACAGGTATTTCAAGTGCAAACGTCACTGAATTTCTGCTAGTTGTTTTTGAATCTAGAAATAAGCCAGCTTGGAATGAATTTTTCCTTATTTGCTCCTTTTGGAGCAATTCGTAATGTTACACTAAAGGGATTATCTTTTCCGAGAGAGTCTCTGAAATGACAGTGTTCTATAAAACAGCTGGTATTTTAACATATCACTGATTGGAAAGCATGCTAACTCCAGCTAGGTTGATAGTACAGAGCTACTGACTTGGAGAATGCCTGTCACTCCCTCTGTTTGAATTGGCCTCCCTGTTTCACTGTCAGTTGACCTAATCTGTTAAGAGTCTATTTACTTATGAGCTATTAATGTTGTGGTGTTTAGCCATATACCTACTTGTAGATCACTGCATGGATTTATTAAATCTTGAAATTTCGTGTATGTTCAATAAGAGTCTTCATAAATTTTTCTGTCTCTGAAATTAGAAAGAAACTCCGTCAAATCCACTGGCCACAATGAAAGCAGGAGAACGACAGTGGTGTGATGTAGGAATTTTTAAAAATAATACAGCTTTGGTGAGCCAGTTTTATTTGCTGCCAAAAGGGAAGCAAAGCATCTCAAAGGTAGCTATTGAAGGATTTCTACACTGAGTTACAGCCTCCAGAAGGAGATTTTTCTTATATAACTTTGATTCAGGTCGTTTGAATGAGTGAAATTGCAATCTGTTCACAATCTGTAATTGAGAGTTCTATATACCTAGTTATCTTGTATTCTTTTTAAGGCTCTTTTTATAGAATATATCACAAGCAGGTCATTTGAAAAATCTTATACGATCACTGGGCTGGATTTTGAGTCATAAATAATGTAGTCTGGCCAATACAGATAAGTAGTTTTTTGAAATATCTGTAATTTTGTTACCTGGTGTGTTTAGAGAATGGAACATTTTTTTCTTACCAAGAACTTTTTTATTCCTGATTTCACAATTTAAAAAATGTAAAAGCCCCTATAGGCCATTGACTACAATCTAATTTTTCCTAAATTCTGAAGCCCCTTAAAGAGGACCTCGTATATATAAAGGAGACATTAACCCTGTAAGAATTATGAAATAGATAACAGCTCCAAAGCCTACTGAACTAATTTGTTTGTGTAATAGAGAATTTTCAGAGAGGGAATTGCCAAGGAAATAGATACTCAGTTTGAATCTCCCAAAGATCTGCACAAATGGAGAATATGTCATTTATCATTATATTTTAGTTTCTCTAAGAATATTACTGCTGGTGTCCCTCTTTTTCATAGTGAATTATTCCAATTATTGACAAAAATAGAAGTCCTGGTTAATAATTTGTTGGTATTATGCCTAATGAAAATTCTCTCTGTAGTTTGATTACATATATAAGGAAATATCTGTAGCTAAGGGCCTAGTAGCTGCTGGTGTTTCCCAAAGAGAAAAAAGGGCATAAAATTTAGAGCCAGTAAAGCTGGGTTTGAATTGTTAATCTCAGCACTCAACACTGTGGCCTTGGACAAGTCCTTGTTTAACCTCTCTGAGACTCAGTCTCGGAGAATATGTAATATCTGCTGAATATTGATTTTAAATTAAATTGATTTTAAAATGCTCTATACTACATACTAGTCACTCCTTTTCTGTCAGGCTTGCTTGCCTGTGTGCAAAGGGTGTTGTTCCTGGCTAAACTATTTGGCTGTAAATCTTCAGAGATTTCTACTCCAAGTTAAGTTTACGTGGAGACGAGATAGTTGTGAATTTTTTGCTACCTTTGTACTCGTCATGTGCAGAATACCCTTATATTTCTTTTTGAAATCAGTGATTCTCAACTGGAAAGGGCACTTTACTTCTGTATGAGAATCACTTAATTTATTGACTTAGTTTCTTTTGTACTGGAGGGTTCATTCCATGTGTGAAAGAAGGAAATAAGTAAACATGAACTAGAACTTTATAACGTAATTCATTCTTTAAAAGTTTTGTTGTTTAATGAAAAAATAATTAATTGCACCTTTTCTTTGACTTTTGCATATATTACATTTTAGATAGGAAATGCAGACGTACCTGACTACAGTTTACTTAAGAAACAAGATCTTGTTCCAGGCACAGGATACAGATTCAGGGTTGCTGCCATCAATGGTTGTGGAATAGGCCCTTTCAGCAAAATCAGTGAATTTAAAACTTGTATTCCTGGTTTTCCTGGAGCTCCTTCTGCAGTCCGAATTTCAAAGGTGAGATGTTGGGTTCAAGACTCGGTGATTTAAGTTACTGAAACTTTGTACATGAAGTAGGACTGTCAGTTTAGAGATTCCTGTTACTGCCCGATGAAATGAGAGATACATAAAAGGAGTGGATTAAAAGTTAAAAAAAATATTTTTTGTTAATCACTCATGATATTTTTAAGGACCAAATTTCAAGCAGAGTTATAGCGTCCAAATTTCAGAAAGTCAGGGAAATCTAGTATGCTTCTTAATATTAATGTTGTTCTTGTTATGCAACCAAAGTTTGCGCTGGAGACTTTTAATAGAACACATGAAATTGGATTCTATTTTATCCTAAGGTCTTGCCCCTCCTTAGAGAAGAAAAGGTCTGCTTTCAGGTAAGAAAAATCCCTTTCTTGGGATAGTACTGGCAGACATTTAAGCCTAGTTATGTTTTTGAAAAGTGGGCATAAATTGAATATTATAGATCCAATTAAGGTAGCTTTTTAAAAATCAACAATGAAAGTTCTAACATCTAATGTGATTACTTTAGCGGAAAGCAGCATTTTATGTTCTAAAGATAGATTCAACATAATACGTGATATTAGAGAAAACTTCAGAACCTTTACCTGTTTTTTCCCCCTTCTCTTCAAGAATGTTGAAGGTATCCATCTTTCCTGGGAACCTCCAACTTCACCTTCTGGAAATATTTTGGAATATTCAGCCTACTTGGCTATCCGCACAGCACAAATTCAAGATAATCCAAGTCAGCTTGTGTTTATGAGGATTTATTGTGGTCTTAAGACTTCGTGTATAGTAACTGCTGGGCAACTTGCAAATGCACATATTGATTATACATCCCGGCCTGCCATTGTGTTCAGGATATCAGCAAAGAATGAAAAGGGGTATGGACCAGCTACACAAGTTCGATGGCTTCAAGGTAACAATAAAAAAGCACCTTTAAATTGATTTTTTTTTTCACTGAAGCTATTGTGATGATGATTATTTATTAGTAACTGGTTATGAAGATTTGTCATTTAAGAGAGTGTTCTCTGACTGTATTTCTAACAGTTATGAATTTGAGTTTGTAAGTTGTTCTTAAAATGTATTTGCTCAATTCTAGATCCAAATAAAAATAGAAAAGAAGAAAAGACTCTGAAAATTAGTATATGGATTCTTCCTTACAGTTATAGCTCTTTTATAAAGGAAAATAGTAAAGTTAAGATAAAAACTAGAAGGCTTTGTTACTCCAATATCTTTTATAAAGGCCATGTAACTCAGTCACCCTAGAGTTATTGAGATGATTCTAGTAACTGGCTGCTGTACACTGTGCTGTCGTATATAGCAATGTTCTCTACGTTGTAAAGGCCCTGTCTTTGAGTACTCCCTCTTTATTCCACATGAGCAGTGGTCCTCTAGCAATTGTCTTCTACTGGATAATATTTGTGATACTGATTTTAGTAGCCGTTTGATTCATTTCTTTGTTTATCTACAGTTAGCACAGAGCTTAAATTAAAAAAGAAAGAGCAAAGTTCAGAAATTCTACTTTAAAATTTTTATTAGTTTCCAAGAATCATGGCAAAATACAAAAGGAGTAATAGATTTTCTTAATTCAGACCAGGCTGATATGTTCAAATATATTTTTGGCAAAGCACTTAACTTATCTGGCCCTCAATTTCCTCATTAATAGATGAGGGAGTTAAAAGACTTTACCTTTAAGGTCCCTTTTGGCACTAAAATCCTGTATTTTCATCAGAAGTGAAATATATCCCTGAACATTTTAACATGTGTCTTAATGGCTCTAACTTAGCTTTTGCTGAAATTAAAATGTTCATAATTTAAAACTCAAAATTAAAGTATATGTCCTCCTTACTGCAGAAAGAAAGAAGCACCTTAACAGGACACAGGTTTTGAAATAGTGTTTTAACCATTTGTAAGATTTTTGTAAATGCTCTAAATGTTTTATTTTTGCATTGTTTTTACCTCGAAATTGTATAAACTTTTTTACAACTGAAATATAAGCATTAGACAGCATACTCAGGTTCCATTACAACCTTAAAGATGCAGATAGGCATTATAGATACTCTGCTACAGGTAACTTGTTTTCAACCTTTTAGGAAGTCCATGGTTCCGCTGCCTATTCAAATCTGGAATGAATATCCAGAGCAATAATTGCAGAAAAGATATTTCAAACTAAGAGCTGCAGTAACTGCAGGAGCACAGGCCTATCTTTTTTATACCGTGTAACCTTATGCCAGTTTAGGTTGACTGAGTAGCTATGTCCTCAAACTTCATGTATAATACTCCCAGCAAAGATGGATTTAACTGTGCAGAATTGATATATATGTATGTTCCAGTTACTAATTTAAAGTGTATAGAATATTTTAATATATAATTTTTGTAAAGAACTGGGGTTTTTATACTACAGTATTTGTAATTAATGTGTCTCACTAATTAAGTTTCTCTTGAAGAAAATATGCAAACTGTTAGACACGTAATGAGTGATTTCCAAACTCTAAAGGTAAAATAAATGCACTACTATGGTGTTGTTAGAATATCTTTTTTGTGGCTTTATGAATCTTTAATCTTTCAATGTGTACTTTACAACAATGTTTACAAGGAGCTTCTCTGGTTTGTCATCCCAGCACCTCCCTTGGTGAGAGCTTCGTTCTGCGTTTGTTTAACTCATATGCTTTGCTTTCAGCATATGCTTGCTTTTTGCACTAGTAGAATTTTAACTTACCTCATTATGATGTGTGTAATCATTTTTATAGCTTCCATAATATGTCTGATATAGGATAAACAAATACTTAATAACCAAAGTTAAAATAAATAGTAAGCAGTTTTGCACATATTAAATGCTAGAGTTTGTTGTATATGTGTGTGTTTAGTTATAAAAAGAACAAGAATGGAAAGTTATAGTGAGTATATGTTTCAAGTCCAATTATTTTAATGATCCATTTGCTTTATGAGAAGAAGATCTGGCTTTTAACCCCTTATTCTCTGAGTTAATTAAAAATTTGCATCTTGAAGCACTTCTTTTAATGACAAGGAATAAGTTGACTTTAAGCAAAGAATAGAATATTTGAGTGTGTACATTTATACTATTCAGTATTTGGTTTAGTTTACTTTGCTTAAATGCCTCTACTGTTCTAGACCAGGAGGTAAATATGAACCTGTGATTCTAACATGTGTCTCATTTTCTAGAGAGAAAGGCAGTCTTTCTATACTGAGGGATTTGTTAAAATAACAAATGCTTTTGCTTTGAGAATTAGCCCAGATTCTGTTATTATTTTTTGGCATTTGTACATTAAGCACTAGTCACATTTATCTCTATGACAAGATTGGTGACTGAAAGATGCCACTGAGAAATCTCTGTGGCTTTGATGTTAATAGTTAATAAGACATCTTTGAGCTGTGTGTTCATGAATGGAATGGATATGGGTGAGTAACAAGAGGAGCGCATTCAGCTTCTTATGAGTTGCACATTTTCTAAGTGAAGATCCATTTGAGTAGTAGTGGCTGTGCCATGCAGGCGCCTTTCATACGAGGACTTACACTGAGTTAAAGTGCGTTTACTCCTCCGAGCTGAACAAGCAGTTCAGTTGGACAAGCCTTTGGGCCACAGTCCTCTTCCTGGCTCTGCACCTTTGGTTCACGTATATAGTGAAAATATTTTAATGTTGCATGCTCTTAGAATTATGTTTTCTGAAATATTGTATTGGCTTCATTTTAGTTTAGTAAACTGTTTTGGCAATTTAACTAGAAATAGGATATTATAAACTCACTTTTATCTGCATTTTAAAAAAAACGGAAATAATCTGACTGCATGTATGAGGCCCCCTGCTCCCTAACCCAGTTGCATAAATATAATCATCTGTAAGAAGGTGAAACAGATGATCCATTATTTCAAAGACTTGTAGACTAGCCAAGGTTGGTTCTGGTTAGAGATATGGTCTACTATTATTGAAGATATTTTTATTTTTAAAAATTGCAGCACTTACAGCATAAAAATCATTTATAACATTGGATATGAAGAGATTATTAGTATTTAAAATTATTGTAGTCATCTGATCATAAAATGAAGTAGGTTGCAAACTAGACTTGGTCTTTGACCATTTAAGGTATAACTAACAGTTATGTTTTCCAAGACTGATTTTAGGCAGTTTTATGTATTGTGTACCAATGATATGTAAAATAAAGCACCTTTTCTACCATAAGCAATTACAGGTGTTATTTATTTTGAACTACATAAAAGAAAAATTAATGATGGCCGAGTAAATCTGTAGAAATGTTGATTTTATATCATTTGCTTAAAATAATATAGGCAGTCTCATAAAGAATGGATTGTGTCTAAAAACTTGTTTTTAAATTAGTTGGTTCTTTTTGGGAGTCATTTTCTTATAGATATGTAAAGCCTATCTAAGCCTTATTTTAGCTGAACTCGTTCACTTGAAAGTAAAAAGGCAAATGGCTCCAAGAAACAGTCTAAACTTGTCACCTCTTCTTTGTCTTCTGTTTACACTTAACTTTTTTCTTTATGCTTTTCACACATTTTAACTCACAGCAGCCAGACTTTTATCCTGCTACTCCATCAAAATGGCTCTAGCAAAGGTCACAGATAACTTCCCATTTCCCAAATCCAGTGAATTCTTTCGTTGTACTTAATCTTGTCATTTGACACTTTTAACTACCCCCTTGACACTTTCGCATTTTTAGTTTCTGTGATACCATGCTCTCAATCTTTCTTTATGTTCCTCCTCTTGCCTGCAGTCCCGTTTTCCACTCTCACCTCTCTCAATTCTGTTTTTCAAGATTCAGGTCAAATGTTGCCAATCTTATGAAGCTTTTCCTGACATACTCCGTTTCCGGGTAGATTTGACCCCTTCTTCTTGTGTCCCACCGTCCTTTGTTAAATCTTCTGTCACAGCAGCCTAAAAGTTTTGGGCCCTTACTTGTTAGCATTGTTGCTCTCCCTCTGCCAGATGCTAGTCCTTGACGCGGAGACTGGGTCTTTTTATCTCTTCCATATCAGCCAGTTAGCTGGGACTTAAATATTTTAGTAAATGACTAAAGAAAATTGTCACCTTTACATATCTCCATACTCTCATTCCCCCCTTTCGAATTGGGGTCAACTTGGGAGGGAAGCTTTGAAAGGGAAAGAGATTTTAGCAGATTTACTAAGCCTCTGGAGGAAATACAAACTCCAGCTTTATCTTAACCTACCCTGCTATTACTTGGATTCCTAAGAGAAATTCTGGGATAAATAAGGGATGTGTCACATATTTACTAGGCTAAAAGGGATTTAATATAGGTATGTATAGATCTCAAGAGGAAGTCTTTGATCTCAAAAGATCTGAGCATTTAGTAAAATCAGTGGACATTGCTGGATTATGATTTTTAACGTTGGATGATCGAGAAAATGAGCTAAAAATATTTCCAGAGTTAATCTCTCTGGCATCCATATAGGAAAGCCATAGGCAGTTGTCTGACATTAGAAAAAACTCCCTACCTATTTAAGCACAGAGAGCTGCTGGAGGACGTGGAATACCAGCATTAGAACCACACTGGAATTTGTTAATTCTGTTACATGCCAAGTCAGGTCACTGCTGTCACCTCTGAGCTTATAGGATAGATGATTCTCACACTACTAGAAAACAAGGTGACATTGGCACACCTTCCTTCCGTGTTTCCCAGTTATAGTTGGGAGTCCTTGTACATTTCTGTAACTCAGGAAAAGTTTTTTTTATCATGCCTGGAAAAACATGAAGTACAACATTCTGGGGAGAAACAATACATTCTGTAAACCAAATGAAGAAAGAAAAGGCTATAAAATCCAGGGATACCAGCCTCCATCAAAATAGATTTCTACATCTTATTAGTATCCATTTGCTTCTTTCTTGTCCTCTGCATAACTAAAATGAGGAAAATGGCCACTTATGGGACGTTAATCTCAGCAAAGTCATCTGAAATTGAGTGTGAGGTTCTGTTGTTTTGTGTATTTGGTACCTTGAATTACATTGAATTGAGCAAGGGCCTGGTACTTAAAGTCATCAAATTTGCAGTCTGACTGCCACTCCTGCCAGTACCTCAAATTCGAAAGTCTTGAGAATACAGGGTTACGAAGCCTTTGGCCTCGGATAAGAAAGAGGGCTAGGAAATCACAGGTATGAGGCTGTGGAGGCAACACAGAGATTCCCTATTTCCTGATAGGATTTTGCTGGTTCAACAAAAAGTCTTTGCAGAGGACTCAGAGATGGCAGGGTGTTTACAAGTAACCCCTGAAAATAAAAGTACACAAAGTATGAACTGGTGGCATATCAGATATGAAAGCTATACCAGAGAAGGCAGTGGCCCCCATCCTACCCACTTCCCCTTCCTGTTCTCCTTATCACCCAGAGACTAGAAGCTAAAGGATACGTCATTCTTTAGCATGAGAATTGAGGAAAGCACAAGGAGAACTCTTTGTGTCTGAGTATATACAGGTTAAAAATAAAAGTTAGCAGCTGGTATTTGTTTCTGAACATAGAGTAACTCTGTCCACTAGTAAATCATGGTCCAACAAATGTCCAGCTCTGACCAAGAGGATTATCCATTCCTCCTCCTATCTGGGGAGATCGAGTGAAACTTACCTAAGAACTTGAGAAAGGTTCCCTCCTGATTTATGTTTCCTATTGGAGAGGGAGAAAAAAGCTACAGGTACAATAATTACTGTCCAATGCAACAAAGGTGTGGGTGTGCCACTCACGGCAGCAAAGCATGT
Organism: Equus przewalskii; assembly: GCF_037783145.1. Taxonomy (NCBI): domain Eukaryota; kingdom Metazoa; phylum Chordata; class Mammalia; order Perissodactyla; family Equidae; genus Equus; species Equus przewalskii. Next base: position 28,147,169 of record NC_091859.1, read on the forward strand.
AAGAGAATGGGCAGAGTTCTGAAGGTCCAACTAACAGCTTGATCCCAAATCATCCTGTTACCTGTTGCAGTTTAGCACCCCCTGGTGGCGTTGTCCGTTCCAGCTTAAATATGGGTAAGATTTTGGATCTGGAACTATCTGCTGAGTTGGCGCCCTGTGTTAGACCCAGCTGGGGAGAACGGACCTCCTTTCTCCTTCCCTATTTCCTGGGAATAGGTTGCTGGCCATTTGCTGTCGGGCCCGGTCTACCTCTTGCACCAAGTCCATAACCCAAGATGAGAACTTGAGCCTGCCCTGTTAGGGCACAGGGGATGGATCAAATGTTTCAAGATCTGGTTTTTTTTTTTCAAATTTAAAATCGTATACCAAAATTTATAGCTAATTCCCTGAATCGGGAGAAATTGCGCCTTAACTATGTCTTGTTTAATCTTCAAGATGGCACTGCCAGCCATGACCTTGGCAGACATGATTGCAAAATTATTATGACATTTGTGTGACCATCCTGGCACCTGTTATTGATCAATGTGGAGAAACAGTCAATAGCCAGCATGCACTTTTTGTCTGTTTGAATTACTTAACACATAAATGCATTATTAGGAGAATGTGCCAAAGGGAATTTGTACTTTTAAAAGTCAACAGAATTTAGTAAACAGGCAGTGTCTTTGTCAGTTTCTTTTTGGATTTGCATCACCTATCATTTCCTTCTCTGCTTTGTGCAAATAATTATATCCAGTAAACAAAGTAACCCGGTAACCAGAATCATGCCAGCGACCCTGAGCCAACTTGGCAGAGCAGTACTATCATACTGCCCTCCCTTTGGATCCTGACTCTGGGAAACTAGTTCATACTTCTGTGAGGAATAACCCATGCTCATTCTTTTTTTCGTATTGTCATGTACTTCTTCCCCACCAGTTACGATAACGGGCTGATTTGCAGTGCACAGCAGTGGCTGAAATATGGGGAGATGTTCCCTCTCTTTGTTGATGAAATTATGTATTACGTAACCTTCTATCTTTTTTCTTTTAAAATATTTGTTGTGAAATAAATGAAATGATCATGCATATACCCAACCTTTAGCTTACGAACTAGAACATTCTCAGATGCCTAAAATCCCCAATTTTCCTCTCTCCATACACACCACATGAGGTGAACATTATCTGGATTTTTAAATAATTCTTATTTTTTATTTATGGTGTTACCATCTATGTATGTATCCCTAATAATATGTTGTTTAGATTTACCTGCTTTTGAGCTTTTATGTAAATAGTATCATGCTGTATGTACTCTTCTGTGACTTTTTTCTGACATTGTTTTTGAGATTCCCATTCATGTTTATGCATGTAACCGTATTTCATTTGTTTTCACTGCTGTATAGTATTCCATTATATGATTATACCACAGTTTGTTCTTCTGTTCACGGAGATTTGGATTGTTTTCAGTTTGGGGCTATTATGAATGATGCTGCTATGAACATTCTGCCAGTTACAATGTAAGCTCCGCGTGGGCAGGGATTTTGTCTGATTTGTCTGTTTAGATATTCACAATGTCTAGAACAATGCCTGACATGGTAGATGCTCAATAAATATCTGAGGACTGAATGAATTCTTGTACGTGTCTCCTGGTGCACGTGCACAAGAATTGCTCTAGGGCGGTTGTTTCAAAGTGTGATCCAGGGACCCTTGAGGGTCTGTGAGACCCTTTCAGGGGATCTGTGAGGACAAAACTATTTTCATAAGAATACTAAGACATTATTTGTCTTTTTTACTCTCATTTTTCATGAGTTTAAATATTTTTCAGATATATGATGACATCATCACTCTGACAGCTAGTCAAGTGTATACTTGCATATTTTTGTGTTTTGAGTATCTTTTTATTTCTAATATAGTAAATATTGATAAACATAACCCACATGAACAACAGCAGTTTGAGGTCCTCAGTAATTTTTAAGGATGTAAAGAGGTTCTGAGAGCAAAAATTTGAGGACTGCTGCTCTGAGAGGTGGGTTTTATTTAGTCAAGCTGAACTGTTTTTATGAAGTATTTGTACCAGTTTCCACTCCCACTGGCAGTGGTTGAGTGTCACTGCTCCACATCTTAGTAAACATTTGGTCTTGACTGTCTTTTGTATTTGCCAATTGGATGTCTAATATGTGGTGTCTTACTGTGGGTTTAATTTGCATTTCCCTGATTACTAATGCTATTGAGCATTTTTAAAATATATATAAACATGTTTCCTCTCCTGTGAAATAGCTATTCATGTCTTTTGCCCATTTTTCTGTTGGGTGTGTGTCTTTGTTCATTGATTCACGTGGTTTCTTTGTATATTCTGGATGCCAATCCTTTTTCAGTTAAACATATTGCCTATATCTTCTCCCAGTTTGTGTATTATCTTTTGTAATTGTGTTAAACTGTTGGTAGCTTGGAGAAAACTGCTATCTTTTCAATAATGAGTCTTCATAGCCAAAAATATTGTGTATCTCTCCATTTATGATCTTAATATCTCTCAATAAACTTTAATAATTTTTCTCCGTAAAGTCCTTGACGTCTTATATTAGATTTCTTCCTAGGAGTTTTATATTTTTTAATGCTATGGTAAGTTTTTTAAAATTATGCTTTCTGTCCTAACTGGTTGTTGCTGATTATGGATATATTGTTACTATGTGCTGATTTTGGATCCAGCAACCATGCTAAATTTTTCTTCGTTCTAATAATGTATCTAGATGTTCTTTTGAATTTTTTTATATAATCATATCATCTGTAAATAGTGGTAGTTTTCTTCTTTTCTGATCCTTCTACCTTATTGGAAATTTCTTTCTACACTTCTACACTGGCTAGAACCTGTAGTACAACGTTGAAAAGAACTGATAATGAACATCCTTGTCATAGCCTCAATTTAAAGAGAATGCTTTCAACAGTTATTTTGGTTTTTTTCCCATAAATGGCCTTTATCAGGTTAAGGAGATTCTCTCCTATTTCTAGTTTGCTAATAGTTTTGTTATGAATGGATGCTGAATATTATTGAATGCTTTTTTCCCCCTCATCTATTTAAATGGTGGAATTGTTTTTTGTTGTTTTTTTTTTTAAAGATTTTATTTTTTTATTTTTTTTCCTTTTTCTCCCCAAAGCCCCCCAGTACACAGTTGTATATTCCTCGTTGTGGGTCCTTCTAGTTGTAGCATGTGGGACGCTGCCTCAGCGTGGTTTGATGAGCAGTGCCATGTCCGTGCCCAGGATTCGAACCAACGAAACACTGGGCCGCCTGCAGCGGAGCGCACAGACTTAACCACTCGGCCACGGCGCCAGCCCCTGTTTTTTTTTTAAAGATTTTATTTTTTTCCTTTTTTCTCCCCAAAGCCCCCTGGTACATAGTTGTATATTCTGAGTTGTGGGTCCCTCTAGTTGTGGTATGTGGAATGCTGCCTCAGCGTGGCTCGACGAGCAGTGCCATGTCCATGCCCAGGATTTGAACCGACAAAACACTGGGCCACCTGCAGTGGAGCATGCGAACTTAACCACTGGGCCACGGGGCTGGCCCCATTGTTTTCTCTTTTAATGTTAATGTATTAAATTATGGTAGTTGACTTTTTAATATTGAACCAACCTTTAATTCCTAAGATAAATCCAACTTGGTGATAGTGAGTGTGTGTGTGTGTTTTAATATATTGCTGGACTCAATTTGCAAATATTGTTTAGGATTTTTGCTCCTATGTTCATGAATGAAATCAGCCTATAATACTCCTTTCATGTCCTGTCATTGTCTGCTTTGGGTTTCAAGCTTATACTAGCCCCATGAAATGAGTTTTTCAATTTTCTGGAAGAGTTTGAGATTGGAACTTGTCTTTAAAGCCCTCTGGTCATTAAGAAGATTTTTAACTATTTTTTCATGTCTTTAAAGGTTATAGGATCATTAGGATTTTATGTTATTCTTGAGTCAGTTTTGTTTAATAAATTTTTCTAGGGATTTCTTCATTTCATCTTAGTTTAAAATTTTTTTGTATCAAGTTATCCATATTATCTTTGTATCTTTTTCGTTTCCACATATCTGTACTTAAAACCTCTTCTCATTCCTGTTAGTTTTTGCCTTTTAAATTTTTTTCTTGATTAATCCTTCCAAAGTTTTGACTATTTAACCCATTAGTTATTTTAAAAGTGTATTTCCAAATGCCAGGGGTGTGTTATAGTTGTCTTAATCTTTATTTCTGATATCGTTCTGCCAGAGAATATGAGCCTGTAAGGTTTCAGTTTTCTGAAATTTGAGACTAGCTTTATGATTTATCATGTGATCAGTTTTTATACATGCTCCATTTATACTTGAAAAGTGTATTCCCCAATTGTTGAGTATAGTGTCCTTTAGATCAGATTTGTTAGTTGTGCTGTGCAGAGCTTCTCTTTACTGATTTACCTTATACTTGATTGCTTATTTCCTGAGGAGTCTCAAGATCTCATTATGATAAGTTCTTCAATTTCTCTTGAAGTTGTATTTGCTTTCTTTTTCTTTTGGCTTTATTATTAGATGCATACTAATTTAGAATCGCTTTAATCTTCCTTGGCGAATTGAACCTTTTATAATTATGTAGTGGCTCTCTCTCTGAATGCTTGTTGCTTTCATTTTGTTGCTGTTGTTACTCCAGCAATATTTTGGTCAGTCTTTATCTGAATATCTTAGATCTTCCTTTGGCGTTAGATATTTTGAGTTTGCAGAAGACACACTTAAAAGATAAGGCCAAAGAAAATCTCTTTTTAACTGAATGGTTTAGTACATTTATATTTATTGTGATTACAAATATAAGTTGGATTTATTTCTAGGTCCTCATCATAAACTGTCTTGTTTTTTTGTCCACTCCCTTCTTCCCTTATCTTTCATTTTCTTACTCTCTTTCCCGTCCTTTATTTTTGGGTTTTTATTTTCAATTATTACATTTTTCTCTCAAGAGTTCTGTTTGGTTTTAAATCTGTTTGTTCTCTATGTAATCTTTTACTCTTTATTCATATCTTCCATGCTTCTATTCCTTTGCACATCATTAGCTTTTCCTGTGTTGATACCAAGTCTTTGTGGATGCTTCTACTGACTATTGTATAAATTGTGTTGTTTTTCACTCATGGTGCCATTTTCCCTTGTTTTGTGATATTTTAAACTTATTTTCCTTGGAAAACAGGAATTATTTGAAGTATAACCAGAAATTGAGATCCTTGAGAGAATTTTCTCTGCCAGACACCCAGGGGCTACCAACCTGAGACCAGTTTAAATGATCAGCTTGAAGGTTCTGATTTCAGATCACAGACTTTGACAGCTGGCCTGTGATTATGAATTTGATGGTGGTGGTGATTTATTCCCCTCCACCCAGCACCAAAATTGAGACAGGCAAGGTTCCTTGCTGCCCACCTCTCTGCGGCAGCCTTCCGAGACTCCAGTCTGGGTGAGCCTTAGGCTCTGTCCAGTCCCATCTCTCTGCGGCAGCCTTCCGAGACTCCAGTCTGGGTGAGCCTTAGGCTCTGTCCAGTCCCTCCTCTACTGTGGCTCAACAGAACCCTCAAAGCAGCAGCAGCCTTTGGTGCCAGCTTACCGCATAGGTTTCCTATTTGCACCTCATATTTGGAGTTCTGCACATGACTTACTTTCATGTCAACTCAATGATACATTTTAAAAGATATATTATTTAATATTACTTTACATTGTTTCTTGTATTTTATTTATTCAGCATTTGGTTTTGTAAACCAGGAGTTATTGAGGGTATCTAGACTGCCTTACTCTTTGAAATGAAGTCTAAATTAAAATGTTTTACTTTTGCCCTTGATGTGAGTAGGAAACATGGTGATTTGTAGTCTATTCAGAATTCTAGGATGCCTGGTTCTCTCATTTGCATTGTCCTGCAAGAAAGCACTTTTATGGTATGGGGACTGCTACTTGCAAGGTTAGAAAGGTACAGAAGGAAGCCATTTTTAAAAGTTATAGTCTTCCTCCAGAGTCAGGAATGGCTGTTAGCCCAAATAGTACTCCTTTGTGTTCTTTGATTAGTGATTGCTTTGGTCTGAAAAAAGGATTTGGACTTGGTTTCTTATAAACCTAACATTGGGGACTATATGTGCATGAAAGAGCCTTTGGGGATTCTTCTTCTGGCTGAGAAGCACCATCTGTTAGAACTAGTCTTTGCCCCGCAACTTGTTTTCTTTTTTTTTTTTTTTTAAAGATTTTATTTTTTCCTTTTTCTCCCCAAAGCCCCCTGGTACATAGTTGTGTATTCTTCGTTGTGGGTTCCTCTAGTTGTGGCATGTGGGACGCTGCCTCAGCGTGGTCTGACAAGCAGTGCCATGTCCGCGCCCAGGATTCGAACCGACGAAACACTGGGCCGCCTGCAGCGGAGCGCGCGAACTTAACCACTCGGCCACGGGGCCAGCCCCCCCGCAACTTGTTTTCAACCAATTATCCAGTCTTTAAGGTTCAGAAATGTCTTTCATTCAGATATACTCTGAAATTGAGTCCTGGAAAACAGGTGCAAAAGACACAAAACTTAGAGGACATGCTCTGAGGACACTTGAGAAAGACCTAAATTATACCTTAAAGAGGCAAAAGAGTTTATGCTGTAGTGTCAGAACTTTTTCATCTTGTATATTTTTGTGGAAGACGGAGGAATTACCTTTCATCTTGTAATTTCCACCCCTAAAACTAATACATGGCCATTAGTTTTCTACAGAAAGAGCCAGCACATATTTCACTGACTTTACTTGGCATGCATGCCAGCATTAAACTTGGCAAAGGAGTTTTTGTAATACATTGACTTGCACAGGTATCTACTTATTATGCAGGGCAGCAGGAATTGTCTTTGGAGTAAGGTCAAGGGAAGCTGTAACTGTCGTGTTCAGCAGGCTTACATCTTCAAAGATATGGTCAGAAGCCAGAGAAATGAATCCATCTCACTGCCATCTGTGGCCCATGATTTGAAGGAATTCTGCCTTATGGTTTTAAAATCCTTAAAATTAGGTATAAAAAGAAACATATCTTGAAAGAAATATCTAAGGGCTACAGCAGCAGCCAGCATACAGGCTGTATTAGAAAACTACTCAGTTTTGGGTGGTGCTATTTTCTGTATTTGGTGATTAGTACAAAGTTTTTACAAAAGTTTTAAAGGCTTTCCTGATGAAGTTTAAGCTGAAACCTGAAGGATGAGTGGGACTTAGGCAAAGGGAGAAAAAGAATGTTCTAGGCAGAGAGAAGTCTACGTGTTTTAAGGCCATGGCAGAGGGGTGGGAGGAGGCAAAGAACTTGGCCCAAGGAGCCAAGAGATCAGGGGAGCTGGAGCCTTCGAAGCAGGAGGAAGCTCATCTTGGTGAGGTGAGCAAAGCAACATTTCCAGCCATCAAAGAAACCATAATTAAAACGGAGTATTTTTCAGCCAGTATAGTACAGTTCCTTGAAAATCAAAGTTAGTAGGGCTGTTTCTATTTTTTACTCGTGGGCACACTATATGATTAATATGAGTTTAAAGTCAGTATATATAAATTATTACATAAATTAAAATATAAATTGTCTAATCAGGGAGACCAAAAATATGCATTTAAATAGACTAGCTTTTGGTAAAGATCTTAACCAACATCACTAATTTGAGTAACTCAAAAGTATTATCTGGGGCTGGCCCACTGGCATAGTGGTTAAGTTCATGTGCTCTGCTCTGGCGGCCTGGGGTTCACAGGTTTGGATCCCAGGGACAGACCTAGCACTGCTTGTGAAGCCATGCTGTGGCAGTGCCCCACATAAAATAGAGGAAGATTGGCAACACATGTTAGCTCAGGGCCAGTCTTCCTCACACACAAAAAAATTTAAAAAAAAAATTTTTTAAGTATTTTATCACTTGTAAAGCAACAAATATTGTTTTGGACTGTTGATAAAATAACTTTCCCTAAAAATATTTTTAAAAATAATTTTGCACTCCAAGATTTCATTCTTGGCAAACAGTAGAAACTTTTTTTCATTTTTCATGCCCAATTTTTATTGCTGTAGAAATCCTTTTAGTTGGGCCCCCATAACTATGCTCAATAGCATTATTAAAGGGAACTGGTACTCTTTTAACCCAATAAGGCAATCCAGAGAACACACAATAAGGCATGTTTTTTTTTTTTTTTTTTTTTTTGAGGAAGATTAGCCCTAAGCTAACATCTGCTCCCAATCCTCCTCTTTTTGCTGAGGAAGACTGGCCCTGAGCTAACATCTGTGCCCATCTTCCTCTACTTTATATGTGGGACGCCTACCATAGCACGGCTTGACAAGCAGTGCCATGTCTGCACCCAGGATCCAAACCAGCAAACCCTGGGCCACCAAAGCGGAATGTGCGCACTTAACCACTGCACCACCGGGCTGGCCCCAAGGCATGTTTCTAAAGAAAGGAAAACACTGCCTAGCTATGACACTGTAGGAGGAAAAGAAATACAAATAGCTTAAAACATATCATCATCATACCCAAGTATGTGACATTAGGAAGACAGCATTAAAAAAAACTTCTCTCAGGACTAAAGCATCTCCATTATAATGAAATAGTGAGGGGACAGACAGAAACTACTAAATTCCCTTCTTCTATCCATGACTCAGTCACTGAAGCCCATTTCCCTCTTAGATACGCATTAAAGCAACATGTACAAAGCTATACATATTTTAAAAACACTTTCAGGTTAATGGAGGAGCTTATATATACTCAAGAAGTTCCAGGGGGAAGAAAACCTGACATTCAATTAAATGCAACACAGGCCAAATAAAAAGCCAGCACTACCTCTCACCTGTATCAAAGCTCAGGTCCCTGACCCAGGAAGAAGGCCAGTGTTCTTTCAGAGTGTGACGGCCATAGAGCCTCAAGTCCACCTGATTTTACCTCCTCTCAAAGTTTCGGTCAGTACTACCAACAAATTATTAAATTTAGAAATTTGTTTTGGTATATAGTGATATAAATTTTAAAGTTGTCTAATTCCTTTTTTATCTGATTCTTAAACATAACCCAATCTGTAATTTTAGAGAAAGAATCTGAACCAAAGACTAAGTGCTTTTATCAGTTATATAGTGACATACTGCCTGGATCAAACGGAAGATATTTAAAAACATACAAGTATCAAAAGCCCTAAAATTTTGCCTAAATTTTAACCCAACAACTCTACTTCTAATAATTTTAAGAAAACAGCCATGGATGTACACAAACAAGGTTAAAGTGTTGTTTATAACTGTGAAAAGATGGATATAATTAAAATGTCCATGAGGGGATTAAATAAATTAGGGTTTGGCCATACAACAAAATAATAAACAAGTAAAAATAGAAGACTATGTAATGACCTGGCAAAGAGGTTCACAATATATTGTTAAGTGAAAAAAGCAGGTTACAAAACAGTATGCAAGTATGAGCCCATTTTTATAAAAATATACATATTAGCAAAGTAAAAGGACAAATGGCATTTACCAAAATATTAACATTGATTATTTCAACAAAATAGGTTGATGTTGATTTTGCTTAACCACTCCCCCACTTTTTATTTTTTGGCCTATTTGAATTCTTTGTAATAAAGATTACTTTTTAAATGAGAGGGTGGTGAGGGAGTTATTAACCTCAGATTAGCCCAAATATGCCGCCAAAGGCTTCTTCTGGCAAAGTAAATATTTCTGTTCAGCTATATCTGGGAAATTGCTTCTACCTTATAAAGATGAGTGTCCTTCCAAGATGACGTTCTCTCAAACTCCCTTTTGGCAAACAATACAATAGCAATTGTTGATACCAAACAAACAACAAAACACTCAAGTTAATTATCATCACCAAAAAGAATAGATGAGAAAATACAAATCCTCACTTTAAAAAAGGAACCACCCAAGTACATACTACTAAATTATACAAAGTTACATAGTATCTAAGTTTAGTTTATTGCAAAGATCAAGACAGCACACTGGAAGTTGGTGACTTCTGTTTCACACCATTCATAGCACTCACTCTATTTTCCATAGTATTCACTCACTCATGCAAAAAAAGGTGGGAATACACAAAATGTCTGACGTTTCTTGGTTCCCAGAGTAATAGGAAACTTGACATTTCAATTAAAAAGGTAAAATGAGGACATTTACCATCAGACTATAAAATTCCTCTCCTGGAAGAGGATACTATAGTTTTTGAAGATATGCTTTGGAAAAATCATATACAAAATGAAAGGGGCACCATTTCAAGAGCACTAGAACTACATTCAACTTAAATGGATTCCAACACTCATAATTATGTAACTCATGAACAACTCTAGTCTTAACAAAAGCTCCAATAAACTAAAACTATCTTAACAGGCATAATGAACAGTGTAAACTGTTAATGGGCACCAAGTTTAATAGGGCAGACAATATTTGCTTCTGCATTCACACTTAATTCTTCAATTACATTTTTTAAAAAATGGTGCTGCTTAAGCTACGAATGTTTTACAAAAAAATTAGTTTTAATAAATATGGCAAATGCTAAAAATCTAGCTATGTTATCATGCAAGATATTATATAACCAAGACAAACTCAAATTTATAATAAAGGCAACTTGCATTCAAAATGAACTCTACCCTTATATTTTATTAAAAGGGCAAACATCATGAATTAACCCAGCTGCTTACTTGAATTACAAAAGTAACATGATTCAATATGAAAATAAGAAACTGTCTACAAATCTCTGACAGTAATAAATTGCAATATACAATGCATACAGGAGTCATACAGAGCAACAAACTCTTGTACAAAACAAAAATATTTTAATACCTTTAAAATCCAAATTTTTCTTTAAAATCATTCATGAAAAAGATTCTCAAGTCAGAATTAACACCTCAATTAGTCAAGCATCAGGAAGCTACATTACAGCTATTTAACATACAAAGAGACATTCTTTCACCAGTCATTTCCTTCTAAATGTCTCTGTTCCAGAATCATAGACTCTTTCGCTTCTCTACACTCCCCATTCCATCATTTCTTCAGATCATGAAAACTGAATTTGTTGAACACCAGAAATCTAAGATGAGAAAATGTAAATTGAGAAGAGTTAAAGAAAAATTAGTTTAAAAATAACATATGCGTACTATAAACATTCAATGAATAAAAACAATAAATGAACAATAAGTCTACTTCCCACCCCAATCTCCATTCTCTCTACCCAAGGAAGTTACTTTATTAATTTCTTGTGTATCTTTCTAGAAATCTACGAAAATATGAACGTGTGTATAAATATATTTTTAACCATTAAGAGAATTCTACACACAGTTATATATTGTGAGAAAATAATTTTTAACAATCTTCAATCTGTCAGGTTCTTACTGTGTTGAAATTAACCACCTTTGATAAAAATCAATGGATATAATCATTTTTTAAAATAATTTAAGATACAAAGAAGGTACTGTACCTGTTGATATGATGTTGTGTAAACCATAACATTTTGTTGTTGACCATCTGCAGTTATTAAGCCAGCTGGTAACTGGTTAGCTAAAAGACAAAACGAAAGTTAAAGCAGGAAAAGAACTGCACCTACTTTCTTGGCCTGGACTTTAAAGTGGTGCCATGAACGTCTCACTACAATTCTGCCACTTATCATGTAATCTTGGGCAAAATCCAAAACCCCCCCATTTTCCATTTTAAAAAAAGCTTCCTAAAAAGCACATTTCTTCTGTTGTGTTTTTCAGTTTTCTCAATCTTCATTTCCCTGGAGTGTACTTTAGCTAATTACCCATGTACACAAATCTGCAGAAAGACTGGATGGAGATTCTGACCCATGGGTAGACCTGCGCCGTAAGGCCTGGCTGGCAGCAACACTTACATAACTAAGCAGCATATATTTTACATAGGACAACTATAAAACACACATGTAAATTTTATATGAGAAATACAATCACCATAGACCTTTTATTTTACCGATATGACATGATACTCAATTTTTCAAAAAGAAACCTTCAGTTTAAATTTATTTAAATCACAAGACTTTATATTACAAACTACAATTCTCAATATTCTTACCTCATGTGAATCTTAAACCAAAACCCAGGGGCTATGGAAATCAGTCAGAACTACTGGTGAGAGATTATAATGTCTGCAGAATTAAAATTTCTACACTTATCCCTCATTGACTTCAAGTATGAGGGCATGACCTCGTGAGAACTATTCAAAATGCTGCTATGTCAAAATACTCAGTGCTGATAGTCCAAGAGTACCGCTACAGACATTTAGTATTAATCACTCTAACAATCTACGTGGCTCGTAAGAAGAACTCCAGGTGCACAGGTGTGTCATAGCCCCGCTTACTAAAGGCCTCCTCCGCCAGCTCTTCACTTAGTCCGTCCGTGGCTGTGACTGCCCCGCCAATTCCCTTCTCTCCCTTCATAGCCTGCGGAAGGAAAACAGAAAAGGTAACCCCTGGCATGCAAAAGAAACTGTTTTCTAAATGAGAAGGCGCACTTATATCCTAAAATTAAGAGCTTCTATTATTATAAACACTACACAGCGTATTTATTAACACTTCTGGTTAATGACATATGAAGAGGCCTTTCAAAATGCTAACATTTATATAAGCAGCAGTCATCACAAGACAGTTTTAGTAATGACCTAGAAAATCTAAAGTATTTATGGGTAAAAATAAAAAATTATTCTAATTTCACACTACATCAAAAGGAAAACAGAACTCACAGATGAAGCAGTCCGTAAAGTACTATAAATATTCAGCTTATAAATTTACTACAGATTATCAAGTTATTTAATTATATATACAGCTCTTAGCCAACTGGGCAGTACTGTAGAAAAGTTGAGAGTTTAAAATTCCTAAATCAAAATTGCACTTTGGACCAAAGGCCTCTATGTTCCATCCAGTCTAAGGTTCTGTGATGCTGAAGATTTGGAAAAGTACCGTGCAGAATTTACACACTGTCTTCCTACTTTGATCATTCCATGCAGGTATCACTAATTTAATGGTATTCTAACACTAAAGATACTAAGAAAATATTTTGAAAGCAATCTGAATCTGACAGTCAGGTTGGAGTGTGGAAATAAATACGCTGATCTTAACTCATTTTCACAAAATTCACACCACAGGCAAAGATAAACCAAAGAGGAAATGCAGAAGAATTCAATCAGTAATAAGAAAGGGGTATAGTTAGAATTCCCTCTTTTTTATCCAAAAGGCCCCAAGTTTTGAGATGCTGCCTCTTTTAAATTAGTAACAATCACAGCATGCATTAACATTACTGCATGCTCAGTATATGCCAAGCTAATAAGTGCAGTTCAGATTATTGCACGTAGTCCTCTCGATAGTTCTATGAGGTAGGTACTATTATTAGCCTCAATTTACAGACCAGGAATCCAAGTACTTAAATAATCTGCCCAGCGTCACAGAGTTCACATGTGGTGGAGCTGGAATTCAGCCGCGAGGTGGTCTGAATCCAGAGTCCACACTCTTAATCATTATCTAACTATGCCGTCATTAGTAATAAAAGAAAAAAGAAAAGGCTTATTATTCAAGTACAGTAATAAACTGATTACACACTACTTCTGAGAAATGTTATGTGATTTGCTATAAAATGAATTTTTAAACAAATAATACATTTAAAATGTTAGTGAATAGTGTACCTTATTTTCTTAAAAGCATAATGGAAGACATTTTACTTACCTCTCTGAATTTCTGAAGGTATAACTTTAGAGGTTCTACGTAACTGTCAAAGCCTAAGGTAGACATGGCAAAGAGAATATCTTCTCCATTGATTGTCTTCCGTTTCTCTTGATGGCATCTTTCACTTGCTTCAGATGTTATAAAGCTGATGAACTCACTCACACATTCTTGAACGCATTCTTTGGCATCTTTTGCAATCTGAAGAAAGAATTATAGGTAAATTTGCAGGGAATATAATCATCACCTTCCTAACAACCTGCGGAAGTAAAAGGCTGTTCACAAGAATACAGATTTCAGTTTTCAGTTTATGACTGTTAACCTTTAATGTTTGAAATATATACCGATAACATTAACACAATTTGTGCTAACAAAATTCTAACCCTCAGAGTTAGAATAAAAACTTGAGGGGCTGGCCCAGTGGTGCAGCAGTTAAGTGCGCACGTTCTGCTTCTCGGTGGCCCAGGGTTCACTGGTTCAGATCCCGGCTGTGGACAGGGCACCGCTTGGCAAGCATGCTGTGGCAGGCATCCTACATATAAAGTAGAGGAAGATGGGCACGGATGTTAGTTCAGGGCCAGTCTTCCTCAACAAAGAGGAGGATTGGCAGCAGTTAGCTCAGGGCTAATCTTCCTCAAAAATAAATTAATTAATTAAATTTAAAAAAAACCTTGAGTCAAGTTAGAGAAGCCTTGACAACTATTCACAGAAAACAGACAGAATTGGTATAAAAGCAACCACTGGATGTCCCTACCATCTCATAAAGGTGAAAACTCTTACTAAGCAAGTGCCCCAAGAAAATCATGCATGTAGTGTACTGCGAGCTGCAGATTGAGTGAGCTACCACTTCACTGCCCTAGCACTTCCATGAATAAGGACACCAGAAAGCTTTTTTAGACAACACCGAGTTCACGTAAGGCTTATGAGGGAGTGAAATAATGACATCTGATGACGTTTTTACTACTGGACATAAAAAGTGTCAGGGACAGGCTTTGAGTTTATTAAAAAGCCTACCTAAAGAAGCACACACCTGCCACCTCATTATAAAACAATTCTTCTCTTAAGGGTCTAGGGTTTCAAAGTGAGACTCTAACAGATTAAATCATGCAATTCCAAAGCCACCTCTCAAAATCCTTCCTGAAACATACTGCCTTTCACCTCCCTGCCTATTTTACAGCCTGGAGAAAAGGAAACAAGAGTTCACGTAATAAATGCAGTCAAGCAAGATAATATAGCGCGAGCTTGATACTGAACTTTAGATTTTCTAGTAGCTATGTTAAAAAAGAAAAAACAAACAGGTGAAATTAATTTTAATAATATAGTTTATCCAAAATGTCATTTAAACACAGAATCAATTTAAAGACTGAGATATTTTCTTTTCTCATACTAAGTCTTCAAAATCTGGTTTATGTTTTACATTTACAGCACATCTCAATTCAGACTCGCCACATTTCAAGTGTTCAGTCACCACCTGTGGCTGCGGCTGCGGCAGTGGACAGCGCAGGCCTAACCTATTTCAGCAATAATCGGCAGTTGTGCTTTTTTCCCCTTAAAACATAAGGAGGACCTCTCAAATCGGAACTTCTAGGCTTGGTGATGTATTTAATAATATATTTATTTATAAGCTTTATTACTTTCATAAGTACTTTATAAGCTACAATAAAATGACAGAAAAGTTTATTATGCGATATAAAATTTAAAGCGTGAATTTTATTTTAGACCAAGTGATGAGCTGAGTGACAATGAGTTTTTAAAAGGTGTTCTAACAAGACAAAATGATCTTGTAAAAAAATACCAGTTGAATTTAAATGTACATTAATATCTATAATTATATAAAAACTTGTTTCCAAATATAAGGATTTTTTAAAATCCTTACAACATCCATCAGTACAATATGACCCAGTTTTGCTGCAACATTATAGAAATTACATCATCATAAGCACAAACCTGATAGTTCTGACAATACACCTATTTTCAAATGCATCTATTTTATCTGCTTCCAATAAGTGGAGGAGTGGGGAGCATTTGGGGACATGACAGAACAAAGAAATGGAACACTGTTCAGTAACTAAGTATGCAGAATTGAAGGAAATATTTGATTTGCTGAAAGGCTGAATGACTGAAATAGCTAACTATTCCTGAACTATGTATTCGTGTAGTTTTACAATCCCCCCACCCCTCGCCCCACAAAAAACCGAGTTAAATTTCTCCTCTGCATTACCTTTCCTGTTTGAGGTATGGCATTTTTCATTATCCTTGCCACATTTGCAATTGGAAGATATATGTCTTGTTCTCTGAAACTTTCTTTTGAACCGTTTGTGTCTTCATGATCATTCATACTGTCCTCAGTATCTAAAGAAATAAAAAATAAGTTAGGTTTAAAGTTTCTCATAATTTTTACTTCAAGATAGACAAGACTATCTCAAATGATCTAGAAGAGCCGTTCTGGTTCATTCCCCAATCCTTTTTAGGGATTAGGATAGCAGTTCTTTTCACAAGTTCCTCAGGGCCAGAACTAAGCCTACTCATTTAACAATTTCAAACCCACTGCCTAGGGAAGACTTTTAGCCTCAACTCTGCCTACTAAAATCCTACCTACTCACTCTCCAAAATGCTCAGAACATCTCCACAGCATCTGCACACGTGATCTCTCCTTTCACAAAGGCTCAGAAGTGCCTCTTTGAGTCTCTCCTCTGGCACACTTTATATTTCTTTTTATTTCTCATTACCTCTACTAGATTTTTGCTACCCGAGGCCAGGGATCAGATTCGTGTCCTTCCTAGGACTTGGCAGATCACCTTCCAAAGAAGAGGAGCTCATG
Source organism: Equus przewalskii (assembly GCF_037783145.1). Taxonomy (NCBI): domain Eukaryota; kingdom Metazoa; phylum Chordata; class Mammalia; order Perissodactyla; family Equidae; genus Equus; species Equus przewalskii. Next base: position 28,163,620 of record NC_091859.1, read on the forward strand.
AATATATGCTGCGTGACTTAGCTATGAAACCTACAGACCGTCACCTATGGCTCCTTGAATACCGCTAGATTAAGAGGTTCTATGTTCATCCAGAGCCAAGCTTATATAGAAAGGACAAACTGGACCTGAATATTACTGACCCAGTTGGATTATTACCAATGTAGTAATATTTTTGAACAAAGCTATAATAGTGATTCAATATTCTTACAAAAAGTGAGTTTTCAAATTATACTGATGTAGATAAAACTGAAGCTTTCACATAACCAATAATATCCTTTTAGGACTAAATGCAGTATCTTGTAAGTAAACTTTCCACTCTTTACATATATTAAATAAGAAAGGAACTTAAGCTGATTCAATTTACATTTTTATGTGTTTAAAATGATGTTATCAGGGGCTGGCCCAGCGGTGTAGTGGTTAACTTCACCCACTCCACTTCCATGGCGGGCGTAGACCAATACACTGCTCATCAAGCCATGCAGAGGTGGCATCCCAAATACAAAACAGAAGAAGACTGGCACAGATGTTAGCTCAGTGACAATCTTCCTCAAGCAAAAAGAGGAAGACTGGCAAGAGATGTTAGCTCAGGGCAACCTTCACAAAAAAACCACAAAACCCCAAAAAAGATGTTATCAAAATTAACTTGTTTATCTATTGTAGGATGAAATAACTAATTGCCCCCTTCCAATTGTCTTCTACAAAAATACATCTTGATGTTTTTTAATCTTACAAATCAGAATGCCAGAAAAGTAAATTATTTCTGATAGGCCAACGTAATACTGCTATTCTAATACCTGACATAGTTCAAACTTAATATTGAATGAAAAACAAAAATAAATCTTTCATAGGTACTAGAAATATAATAGCTAGCAACTCACCCTCTAAAGAACTATTTTATTTACTGTATCAATTGAATAAGAATTTGCCATATTTAGTACTCAAAAAGGAAATCAACAACAAATTTGTAGAGAAACTGTACCAGTTTTAAATAGGCAAACTTCTATAGAATTCTTTTCTAGAACTGATCATTCTTTTGAAAACTATTTCTACTACAAACAGCATGGTACAGCTTTAGACCGTCACTGAACTGTGACACAAGACGGCCAATTTTCCTGTAAAGACAAAACCAACCTATAATATCACATTACTAAAATTTCCACTTGTGAATTGGTTTCTAATTGTGGCTCTCTTACCATCATGAGGCTGTATAACGTAATGACTTCCTCCGATGTAGTCTGCAGAAATTCCTAGTTGAGAAGCATCTGTCGTAGAACTGTCACCATCCATCTATGAGGAAAAACAGGTTTTTAATACTCTTCAATAAAACGTGTCTAAAAACATAACAGATTCCATGCTCATAAACTGTCACAGGGTGGGTCAATCACATTTTTCATAGTGTTAAGCTTACTAAAAGAAAACATTTCTGTTTCTTGATTCAGAAACTTTTTGATAATTGGCCAACTATTCAGGAGTCCCCTATCCATCCCCTGCAGCATGGATATCCTTATCTTATGATAAGCATAAGACCAACAGGGAAACAAAACAAGGAAATGAATCTAAAACATACACCTCTTTGCTTCCAACTGCATAACCCTCAGCTATACCATAGGCAACGCTGACTTACAGCCTACTTTACCCCTAGAATGACAAGCAGTTGCCCAGAAAGCATCTCTATTCACCACTTCAGCTCTCCTGCGGAAGCCTGATAGCCCTGGGCAAACCCTGCTGCTCTGGCTGCACACCTTCTTTGTGGTCTCACAGAAGTTCCACAACAGACAATGTCTTGGTCCAAACTGTTGTTTGGTATAAGAAGCATATGGATTCCTTGTGCAATTCTGTATCCATGCAACCCAAAAATGCACACACATTTTGAACTAACCCATCTTCTCTAATTCTAGTCAAAGGTTAGTTTTCTTTCTCCACTTCCCCTCAAATGTCTGATTCTTTACAGAAAAAAGAAAAGTGTAGGGGTCAGGAGATTAGAGATCTGCATATAAAGACAGGAAAAGTATAACCACAGACAAGAGTGAGATTAAAGGGACTATTTGAAAAGAAGCCTGCTTAATTCATTTTGCTCAGAGCTAAAAGAATTCTAAGAGGGAAAAATCGGGAAAAAACTGAACCATAAGCCCTCAACTGGCTCCATTCCATTTCACCAACATGGCAAATCCTGGAAGTCTTTCTGCTTTACAAATAATGCTATTCAAAACAGTAAGCTGACTGTGGTATCTAATTTAATTGTAGACACAGATACATTTCCAAAATGTATACAGCTGTTTTAAGGGGGCAGAGAATAGAATTCATCTACCTTTAATAATTTGTGAAAGTACAGAGTACCTATTTATTGATCTTTTTGGTGGCAAACAACAGTCAGCGCTGATTCTGACTCTCCTACTGAAAACAAGCATCCCTACTAACTAAATGTATTTCTCTATAAAATGGAAATAACCATATGGCCTTCCCCACCCTAAATGGCTATAATATAAAGGAATGTGAAACATTACCCAAATACAAAATGCTATTTTGATCCTAAAATGCTAACAAGATACTAGGAGAGTAGTCTTTAATAGATAATGATGATGGCTTTATTAGCCATGAAAGAAAGCTCAGTTAGGATAGCTGTGAACTGACTAGTTTTTACAATGCCCCAAGGGAGATCAAGGTGCCGGAGACAGGACCAGAGTGGTTGTTTCAGAACCTACAAGTGGAAACAAATCTTGGGGAGAGGGGCAGGGCAGTAACAGAAATTCTTTGCTAAATGCATGGCCACAGGATACCATGAGTCTTTTTAAATTAGCTGATGAGGACACTGTTCAAATAACCAGGATCTGGGAGATTAATTAATTTATAAATCTAACATTAAAAAGTCTTAAAGGCAAAAAGTTTCAATCCCATTATCTTGTCATGCACTGGGATTAGCAGCAAGATTGTCATTGGATTAATAGCATTAGCCTCTAAACCTCAGTCTTCTAAAAAATACTTCTAGAAGTCTGCCAGAGTTGTCAGAATTCCAGCGTACAGAAAGCTGCTAGGGCCCGTGTCTGGCATGCAGTGTACTCCGGAGATGTTAGATCTCATCCTCCCTCCTTTGAAGATGAGCCGCACATCAGCGGCTCAGCTGCATGCGTCTCTCGTTCTGCAAATTTTAGCTTTTCCGTCATTCCACCACACCTTCTGTCTTCCTGTCCTCCATCTTTCTACCATGAAAATCCTGCCCGATTCTTTAATCTCAGTGTTCGCCCATCCTCCGGACAACTTTCCGGATTTACCGCACTCAGCAAGCCAAAAATTAGTGTTCCCTTCTGAATCCCCAAGGCACTTAGTACCTTCCGTTCAACAAATTAGCCTCATCTTTGATAATTACAATATGCTAGCCACTCTCCTATGGATATAAGAAATGAGGGGGGAAACTTGCTAGATATATCCCAAAGGTTTTTTCCTAGGTCTAAAACTTCCTATCAAAATTTACAAAACGGGTTATAGATTCTAAGTAAGCTAATCAACAAATATTTACTGAGTAAACACTTAGTACTTATCAGGCCCGTGCTGTGTGCTAGGGATGAAGCAGTCAACACCACAGACAAGGTCTCTGTCCTCATCTTGCAGAGAAGACAAATATTATGTAAACTCGGGGCAGGAGGAAGGCATGGGGAGCGTAGTCTGCTAGTACTTCCAAGTCACAAGTAAAGACTTCTCAGTACAAGAGGAGCACTCAGTAAATGTTACACATAGCTATTAAATAATTAGAAATAATTAACTAATTGTTAGTACCAAGTACTAAGGAAACAAAGATGTTTTGTTATATGCTTTGGGAGTTCATTCCAAAGGGACCTCACTAGTCTGAGGAGTCACGGAAGGCTGTCTTAGGAAATAACATTTCAACTGAGACTGAAAGATGAATTGGAATCAGTTAGGCAAAGAAAGACAGGAAAAGTGTTCCAGGCAAAGGAAATAGGGAACTCTCGTAGTGGTGGAGTGCAAGGAGCTAATCGAAGAAGAGTTTTAGCAGAAGAGTGCCAGTCAGATTTCTTTTTTAAAAGATCACTCTGGCTACACTGCAGTGTAGAAAATGACCTGGAGGGAAGCCCCGAGGGGGCAGAGACCAAGAAGGACCACATGCTGCAGTAAGGGCACGAAGGCAGGCCAGCTGACGATCCTTGCCAGCATGCGGTCCAGGAGCAAGAGGGGCAGAGACTCAAGAGTGTGTGAGGAGGCAGAATCAACAGACTTGGGAACCGACTGAACGAGAGATGGAGGAAGGACCAAGGATAATGCTGGGATTCCTACCCCCGGGGAGACAGATGGTTGTCACTGCAGAGAAAGGGAAAGGAAGGGACAGCAGGGTCAGGCAATGCTGAGAGCCTAGCTGAAGCTGGTGCCCACGAATGTGCACTATGTCCAGTTGGGACACTTACAGGCTGGTGTAAGAGCACAGAAGCTCAAGTGCTGGATTCCATCCAGACAACAAAGAGAAGAGCAACAGGACAACAAGGGAGTGGGTGAAATGAAGAATCAGAGATCAAAGGGAACTCATCAATATGGCCAAAGAGGAGTTAAATCCCATTAAATTCATTTTACTGACTAACTATTTAGCTGAACTGATGACACTGATCTCTAAACTACTGTGTGAGATAAACGGTCAGCTGGTTAAGCTAATAAATCTTTATTCTACAATTTTTTCATGTAGCAGTATTTAAACTATACTAATAATTTGTTGCACAAATGCAGTACAGAGTGCCTTCTTTAATATGTTTAACATTTACTGAACACTTTCTAAATATCTCACACAAGCTCACGCCCCTGTGAAGCAGGTGAGAAAGCTGAGGTTGCATGAGGCTGATGACTTGCCAAATGGGACAAAGTAAATGGGACTGAAATCCAGAGTCCCAGATGCCAAGCACTTTACACTACTTGTTCCTGAGTTTTTCCTATGGTCTTAGGCCTAAATCTTTTATTTGCCCCCTCTCAATGCTAAGTCTACTGACTGCAGATTGAAAACATTTGAAGGTTTCTTCAAATGTTGGCTTCTCCAACAAGGACAATATTTGTGAAACAGTAAGAAATCCACCCTGGTTTCGGGGTCGTCTCTCCAGGAGGCAGTGATGGGGCACTGGCTCTGAGGACAGACCACCTGGGTTTAAAGCTGCGCTCCCGCTCACTAGCCCTATGTCTTTACTCACCATCTTCTTTGTGCTTCAGCTTCCCCATTTTTAACGTGGGGTTGTAATGAGAAGTGGAGTTATTGTATAAGAAAGCACTTAGCAAATAGCATGATACATAACAAGACCTCAACGAATGTAACCTAGTATTGTTAGTATCCCTTCAAATACAGTTCTCACCATTCTTCCAAGCCATCAAAGGTTTTCTCTCTCACATCACCCCTTTTACCTGTTCCCTGGATCTCATTCCTTTTTATCTCTTTGAGAGTAGGAAATAATACAAAGATTCCTCATCTCTAATATATCTTCAGTCCTCCTTACCAGCATCCTCACTCTTCCTTAAACATGCTTAGACTCTCTCATTAAACACACAGAAGTGCATTTAGACATATAAAACCTTAATTCTACTCCATACCCTTGTCTGGCTCTCACTGTCACCCTGACAGTCCTTACATAGCTCTTCATTCCTATTTAAACTCCTTGACACATGCTTTTCCACCTGATACTAAACCATTCTTAGAAGTTGCCCGTGATCTTGCCTTCATCCTACTGGACTGTATTTTGTAGTGCTGGGCACTGCTGACCCCACATTTATGCCTGGAATTCTCTTCTCCCTTGAGTTCCAAAGCAATATTCTTTCCTGGTTTATTCTTTTCTCCTCATCTCCTAATTATTATTTTTATCCAAGGTTACTGTTTTCTCTCTCTTCCCTACTCTCTTAACGAACTCACTAAATATCACTTCTATGCTCATGAATCCTAAATCTACAACCATATCCTGCCTGCCACTCAAGCAAGCCACAACTATAACACGTCTGATCCCCCATCACTGCAAACTTCAGCTACTGGGAAAGGAGACTCCCCTTCCCCGTCCCCTGCAAGGAGGCAGTGGACGAGAGCTCCTGATCTCCTTTACAACTGTTGCAATTCTATTCGTAATACCCCCGCCACTCTTCCAGGCTAGCTCTGTCAGTGTCATCTCCTTCAAGCTCTACCTAATCTGTTACCACTTTTAAAATGACTTCTGCATATGCCCTGCCTTTTCTATTTCCACCAGGTTACTACCCAACCCACCTAGGCACATGTTGTCTTAAGAATAATCTCGCTAAGTAGCCAGCCTGGTGGCGCAGCGGTTAAGTGCACACGTTCCGCTTCAGCGGCCCAGGGTTTGTGGCTTCGGATCCCGGGTGCGGACATGGCACCACTTGGCAAAACTCATGCTGTGGTAGGCGTCCCACATATAAAGTAGAGGAAGATGGGCACGGATGCTAGCTCAGGGCTGATCTTCCTTAAAAAGAAAGACTAATCTCGCTAAAACACTGCTTCTCTAGCTCTTGAACCTATGATGGTTCTAAAAGTCTTCAGCATCAAATCCAAACTGAGTTTTCATGGCTTTCCATGAATGGATCCCCTACTTAACCCAACTAAATGTGTTTTCAACTCTATCTTCAGGGCTGATAAAAATCTCGGTGCTACAATGTGCCCTACTTAGGGATCCCCGGGTACAGTTCTTTTATTTTAGGAGTGAGCCCATCATGGCTCAAGGAGGTTGTGACACGCCTGAGGTCACAGATATAGTAGCAGATCCAGGACTAAGTATCCAGACAGGCCAAGTGGTATCTCTTAGCTAGGTTATCTTGGGAGATCCTCACTTGGACAACGCAGGTCTATTCCCCATCCCCTACACATAAGTCACTCATCCCTACCTTGAGGCTTTTGCTTTTGGTGAGCCCTCCTCCCATCCAAACCCCACTCATCCTTCAAGGCCCAGACGTAGGTCCACAGGCTCCTCCATGACACTCCCACCTGCCCAGGCCCACCACACCTCTCTTCACGCGTGCTACCCTCAGAACCAGCATCTTCCGTTCCACAAGGAACTGTCTTCTAATTATTCAATTCAACTAAAGCCCTGCCAGCTTAACAGCCAGCCTCTTAAGAGCTGGGACAAGTTTTGTACCCTGTCCATTCTACAGCACTTAGGGGCCCACAGGAAACACTTAATACACGCAAGTCACTAAAAGGAAGGAAGCAACAGGAATGAGGAGAGGTACTGTCTGTCCAGACTTAGAAAGCATTCATTCCACCAGGAATCTCCAATATAAAGCAGTTATCATTTTGTTTCTGGCTAATTATTGTTCAAATCTAATTAACAACCAAATGGTAAAATATACTCACTGTCATGAAATACTGTCAGACTCGTGTTGTCAGTAGTGTTCAAGAACACCTGTCTAAAAACGTGTCTAATCTTTGCCCAATTTCGACCTAGAAGATAAACAAACATCTATTAGTAGTAAAAACATAACCTACAGGCTTTCTTCCCAGTAAAATTTTTAAAAGCATGTATAATTTTACCTATTATTCACTGGAGTGCATGGATATAAAATGGTGCAAAAACAGGCACCTAATAAATGTTTGTTAAATTGGAAGATATTTTTTGGAGAACTTACAAAAAAGTTAACTCCATTAGAGGGAGGGATTGCTTTTCTAACATAACCCTGAATGTACTCATGTTCATCATAAATATTCATCACAACACACCAATTATATAATATCCAAGAGACCAAAAATTACACGTCTAAACTACTTAAAATATTAACACCCAACACACAAATACTCTACTTATCAACTTAATTTTTGGTGATGGTTTTCCTAATGTTTTAGAGATTTAGGGTTCCAAAGCTCAAAAGGGGAGAATTTATCTCAGAATATAATGGTTTTAAATTAAGTATCTCAGATTTTTCCAGAAAGATGCATGTTGCCCAGAGAACATACAGAGGACACCACCACAATCAATTAAGACATTCATTCATCATTTTAAACACCACCATTTTGGAGTAAAATTGCATCTGAATAGCACTTCATTCTTACTGTAAAGCATAAATAGCTGTATAAATTGGTATCAATTACAATGTTACAGTCTTCATTTCTTATTAGCTCTTTTCCTTTTTTCAAGTGAAACAAACTGGGAGGGGGACAAAAATATATCCTTTCAAGGTTAATTTTAAAGGAAGAAAAAATACTGATACGCACTCAAGCGTGAATTCTAGTAAACAGCAGAAAAAATTGAAGTCACTGAATTCAGTTTTTAAAATGCCATCACTAGGGTCCAGGCAGCAAAGACTGGCTGCCAATGTCTACTCTGCTATAATCTTAAAAACAATTTTTTAAACACTGTCCTCTTTCCAACCCCAAAGCTGCCCAGAAAATTCCTTCTTTGTAGCTAGGAGTGTTATTTTTTTATGGCTGTCTTTGGAAAAAAATCCTCAGAACACTTAAAATATAGGAACTATATATATATTTATGTATTTTGCTGGGGGGGGGGGGTGACACCCCACCACAATTACTCACCCAAATAGTTGTCGGTACATATTTAGATTCAGTATTTCAAAGAAAACACTACCACCTCATATGGTATATATTTTCTTAAAGGCAGGTTATGATATATGTGAAAGCTCAAGGGAATGCATACATCTGTTTAATGTTTGAAGAAATGCAAATCTGTATCCGAGAAAAGCAGCAGACCCCTCCTCCACCCTCCATTCTTTGGCATCAACAACCAGAGTTTTGCATCAATATGATCCTTAAATTAAGCTACAGGAGCAGTGCGGGGAAGGCATAATTGCCTTTTAAGGAATTCTGGTTAAACTTTCCATACTCTACAAATAAAACCCCTATTTATTAATGCCACTCATATTGATCCGTTTACCTCATCACTTTATGTTGCTGATCAGTTACTAGACTAACAGCCCAAACCACCCCAGTGATTCGTGTGGCACGAACCACGGAACTGTCGAGTCCGTGCGGGTTAGGAGGATGCTATTTTTTTTAAAGGTCGCACGCTACCTAACCTTGTTTCAATTATCTTGCTCTAGTACTCTGGGCGAGATTACGACTTGGGGGTGCTCTGTAATTCTTTGTTCTCGGAGACTCCTGCTCCCGAGGCCCGGCACATCCTCCCCGCCTCCCACCTAAGACTAAAACCTTAGCCCAACCCGAAAGGCTGCCTTCCCACCTTCGGGGCAAGTCCAGGGACCGCAAGCCGCCAGATGGCTGCATTCTTTACGTGGAAGCCAGACCACGGGGACACCGCATCCGTGCCTTCCTCCCGGGGACCTCGCTTCCTCCCCACGAAGGTGCGCGGGCTGCCCGGCCCCACGGCCCGCCGCCGACCTGTCAGTCCCGCCCGTGCGGCGCGGACGCCCCCGGCGCGCATCCCCCCGGCTCGCCCTGGCCCGGGCCCGCGCCCAACGCCGCCCGCCCGCCGCGCGGCGCCCGGGGTGCCGGGCAGACAAAGCGGCGCGGCCCGCCATGCCCCCGCGGGCGGCCGGCCGGGCGGAGGGGGGCGCTCCCCGGGGGGCCGCGCGGCGGCCAGGGGCCCGGCCGGGGGTCCGAGCCGCGGCCCCCGCCCCCCGCCGGCGCCCCGCACAAAATGGAGCCGGCCGGGCGCCGCCGAGAGCGCGGCCCGCCGCTGCGCCGGCGCCCCCCTCCCGGCCCCGGGCCCGGGCTCGGCGGCCTGGCCCGCGGCCCGCCGCTCCTCGGCCCGCGCACAAAGAGCCGCGCCGCGGCCCGCGCCCGTTCCCCGGCCGGGCCGCCGCAGCAGCGGCCTCGCAGGCGCCGGCCGGCCGCAGCCCCGGCCCCGGGCCCGGGCCGGAGGGAGGCGAGAGGCGGGCGGCGGGCGGGAGCCGAGTGCCCCCGGCCGCGGCGGCGTTGGCGGCGGGGACGGCGCCGGGAGGAGACGGACATTTCATTCGAGCTAAAGTGGAGTCGGTTTAGGAGCGATCATTGGCCGAAGCGAGACACAAACCTCCAATGCAGCCCTGGTTGGCTCCCGTCTCCAATCGGCTGTTTGGTTGGACAGAAAATGGCTGCGAAGGAACCAGTCCCAGCGCGGAGCTCCGCTTCCAGGACTCGGGCTCCCCTCCCTCCGCCGCGGGCCGCTTCCCTCGGCGCGACACCCTCCCTCCGCGCCTCCCGCGCGCCCGCCCGCCCGCCGGGCCCCGCCCCCGCCGCCGCCCCGCCCCCGCCGGGCCCCGCCCCGCCCGCGCCGAGCGGCCGCCGTGCGCGGGTCTGCAGAGCGGGCTGCGGCGGCGGCGGGCGGTGTCCCCGAGGCCGGGGAGGTCTGTGCGGGCTTCCTTCCCACGGTGTTTCCCCGCGCCTCTGCGCAGCGCGATTGCTCAGGCCTCCCTCTCTTTTCAGTGCCCTCCCTCCCCCACGTGGAAGTGTCTCCCCGCCCGAGCGCAGCTGCCCGCGCCTGGGTTGTTAGGAAGGGGAAAGCAAGGGCAGAAGCCGCCGGGCAGAAGCAGGGCGACACCCGAGCCACGGGGTGGATTTGCACGGCGGTTACCCCCTGGAACGCCTTCAGCACCTCGTGTTTTCCTTGTGTCTCTGCTAATGCTGCCAAAGGCACAGCCCTCCCTCGCGCTGGGTCACTGAGCTCGGCTGTTCGTTTTTCAGATTTCATCTAAAGATACAGTTCTCTCCTTCAGGTCTAACAGGTTGCTCAGTCTAGCCCGCCTTCCCCCTGACCTTAAAATATTGCATTTCCTGTTCCCCTCACGCCCCTGGTAGTTGCAACCTGACATGTGGCGTTTCCCAGCCAGATGACAGCTGGGCTGCAAGAATCCATGGCCCGTTCTTGCCTCGGTGCAGCCAGGCTCCCTCGCTGCCCTCGCTGACTGCAGTCTGGGTCGGACTTGCCTCGGCTGCGACCATCACAGACACCCGCCCTGCCAAGGGCGGCAGGATTTCTGCCACGGGAGCCAAGAATGGCCTTTCCCTTTACTGCCACTAAACAAGTGGCCTGGTGCCACATTAAACTTTCCAGTTTTAATCATTTAAAAATATATAGACGTTTTATTTATAGAGCTCCTACTGTTTCTCCGCATATTTTAACATTTCTGGAGCAAATAAGGAAGCAAAAACAAATAAAAGCCTCCAAATTATTCCACGAGGAGTAGGTAGCAATGCCCTGTGGAATCAGAAGACCTGATTTGCATTTCACTTCCTTCTTTTACTGACCAAATTTCTTTACCCCTCCGTGATAGTTTCTACACCTCTGTAATGGGAGGAGTAATTCTAGCTACTTCTTAGGATGGTTTGGAACTAACTTAAAGTAAATGCACATAGAAAGCCCTAAAAAAGCTGGCCCGTTATCTTAAGATCTTTATATTGACATGAATTTCGATCTCTATCACCCTTTTCAAAACTGTTGTTTGCTAAAAAGGAGTAAAAGTGGCCTGCATTTAACTCTCCTCTTTCTCTACATGTACCCATAAAGTGGAGTTTTAGGAGTGAAATGATGTGATCAAGGGCAGGAAATATGAAAGAGGAAGAAGTAGGAAAGAGAGATGTCTGCTAATCCACAGGCTGGATGATGAACCAAAAAATGCAGAGGACGGCTTTCTCTGAGTTAATATGGTGTTACTTCGGTACCATTGATCTAATCCAAATGCTTGATTTAGATTCAACAAAAAGGTTATTGAGGGCTGGCTGGGTGGCCTAGCCCTTACATTCACGCACTCTGCTTGGGTGGCCTGGTTCGCTGGTTCGGATCCCGGGTGCGGACCTACCCATCATTTGTCAAGCCATGCTGTGGTAGGTGTCCCACATATAAAGTAGAGGAAGATGGGCATGGATGTTAGCTCAGGGACAATCTTCCTCAGCAAAAAGAGGAGGATTGGCAGCGGATGTTAGCTCAGGGCTAATCTTCCTTAAAAAAAACGTTATTGAGCTCCTACTGTTTACCAGGCACTGTGCCAGGAGTCCCAGGGCTCAAAGGTGTATAGAGCCCGCTCCTTACCCTTGGGCACTGACTCTAGGAAACGGATACAGTTGAATCCCAGGTCATCCCGCCTTGACAACCCATGTTCTCTGTACCTTTTGTGCCTGTATTCAGGAAGCCCTCAATAAACGTTAACCATTTTTCGTGATTACGTGGTGAAAGAGAGAGATGTGAATCACAATTGAATCGTGGAAAAGATGTTACCTAGACTAACCTAGATTTAGTGTTAAAGGTCACAGGACGGTGAGTGACTCTCTTTTTTTCCTAGTCCGCACACCACAGCTACCCCTTAATTTATACCACCATTTATATGAGTCATAATTCCGCACACAATAAGACAGTCTCGGGCACAATGAAGACTTCTCAGTTGGATCTTACTTTATTACTTTAATGAGCCCTCACAGAACTCCCATGATGACAGTGCCTATTCCAGTATTGTCTCCCTTTCCAGCTTCCGGATTCTGCTCTTGCCCCCTCTCTTCTCAACACATTCTATGCACTGGAGGCCTGGAAGGATCTGGCTTCTGCTTCCCTCTCCCCTCCTAGCTGCGCCACTTGCCCCAGCCCCACCTCACCACCTTCTAGACACACTGGCCTCAGCGCGCGCACACACACACACACCCACACACGTGCACCCCAGGCTCCTGCCTTAAGGTCTTCCTGGCTCTCATCTTTGAGGTCTCACATCTTTATTTATTTATTTTATTTATTTTTTATTTATTTTTAAAGATTGGCACCTGAGCTAACAACTGTTGCCAATAGTTTTTTTTTTTTCTGCTTTTTCTCCCCAAAGCCCCCCAGTACATAGTTGTATATTTTAGTTGTGGGTCCTTCCAGCTGTGGCATGTAGGACACCGCCTCAACATGGCCTGATGAGTGGTGCCATGTCCGCACCCAGGATCCGAACCAGTGAAACCCTGGGCCACTGAAGCAGAGCGCGTGAACTTAACCACTCGGCCACGGGGCCGGCCCCTCACCTCTTTAAAGAGGCTTTCCCCAACCCCTTCTAAAGTAGCCCCACCTGGTTACTCCCTAAAATGTCACGCAGTCATGCCACCCTATGGGAAGGTAAATATTGTTACGCTCACTCCAATATACTCAGGCTCATTGGATTGTCTTGTTTGTTTGTTGTCCAATATATCCCAAATGGGAGCCCTTCTCATTACCCCCTACTGCCGCCATGGTCCAAGCCACGTCTCCTCCCACCAGGATGCCTGCTCTGACCTCCTCACCTGGCCCCCACCACCCCCCCACCGCCGGCCTACGCAGGAGCCAGAGGGCTCCTCAGAAAATGCAGCTCAGATCCTGTCACCTCTCAGCTCAAAAATCCTCTAAAGCTCCCCATTTCCTCAGAGTCAAAGACAAAGGTTTTAGTGGCCTTGCAAGCAGAGTGACAAGTTTATTCATTCCCAGTTGAATGAAGGAAAAGACTAATTATTCTCTGGCCAGACTGCAAGTAACCACTAGAATCTGTTTTACTCAATGGATGACAACCTCCCCATCAGTGACAGCCCCTTACTTCAGAAAGTCAGCCAGTCAGCAGCAGTCACACTCCAGGAATCTTGCTTCCTCAACTAAAGATCAGCTCATCTGTAACCCTCTCACTTCCCAAATGCTATATAAGACCATAGATTTCTTTGTTCAGAGATAGTCTGCCTTACAATGAAGCTGTCCTTTGCTTAGCAAGAAATATATTCAGCACTTTTTTTTTTTTTTTTTTTTTGGTGAGGAAGATTGGCCCTGAGCTAACATCCATGCCAATCTTCCTCTATTTTGTATGTGGGATGCCACCACCACATGGCTTGATGAATGGTGTGTAGGTCTGCACCCAGGATCCAAACCTGCCAAATGCGGGCTGCCTAAGCAGAGCATGGGAACTTAACCACTATGCCACCAGGCTGGCCCCTATTCAGCACTTTGTCTTCCTTTCAGATATGAATAGTGGCCTCTTCATTGGACAAGGCCCTATGGGATCTATGATCTACTCCCTCTCCACCTCCCCTCTAACTTCATCTCCTCCTACTTTTTCCTTTGCTCAATTCACCTCTTATTGTCCTTATTTCTGGCAGGAATGCTACTGCCTCAGGGCCTTTGCATTAGCTGTTCCATCTGCCTAGTACATTCTTCCCTCAGATAGCCACATAGCTCCTTCCATTTCTTAACGAGGTCAACCCTGATCACTGATCTAAAAATCGCAATTCCAGCTCCCTATCCCCAACTTTTCCTTAACTGCTTTATTTTATTTTTCAACAACACTTCTTACCTTCTAACAAACTGCAGAGTTCTTGACTTGTTTTGTTCATGGCTTTTTATCTGTCACTTCCTACTAGAATGTAAGCTCTGTGAGGATAAGGATTTTGCTTGCTTTGTTCACTGATGCCTACCAAGCAAATAGTAGGTACTCAATAAATATTTGCTGAAGGGATGGATTTTTAATATTTCAGCTTATTAGGATATAAACTCCTTGAGTGTAAAGACCTTGTATTCACCACTGTATACGCAGCGCCTGGTACATAGTGAGCTCCACAGACATGTATGGAATGAATGAATGAATGCATGCATGAGCAGGCACTGGATAAAACTGTATGTTTTTTTTTCTTTTGAGGAAGATTAGCCCTAAGCTAACAACTGCCGCCAACCCTCCTCTTTTTGCTGAGGAAGACTGGCCCTGAGCTAACATCCATGCCCATCTTCCTATACTTTATACGTGGGACGCCTACCACAGCATGGCTTGTCAAGCGGTGCCATGTCCACACCCGGGATCCGAACTGGTGAACCCCGGGCCGCTGAAGTGGAACATGCAAACTTAACTGCTGCGCCACCGGGCCGGCCCCACTATGTGTGTTTTAATTGATAATATAAGTGACCCTGAAATTACCAAAGCCTTATGTGTCATTTTTCTCCAGAGACACAGAGTTAATAAACATATTTAAAATTCCCCAAGTTATTATGAAGTGTTCATCAAAATATTTAAACCACATTCATCTATTTCCCCATGGATTAGATGTGTTAATACGCAAAGATGATTAAAATATCATTGATCCGCCTGAAAAAGCAGCAAGATCACGCTCCTTTCTAGGGCTGCTTGGGCCAAGGACTGGAGGAAAAATTTATCATTAATGGGAAGGAAGGTCAGAAAACATCCTTTTCTCATTTCGTTTGCTTTTTGCTTAAACTGTTGGGCCTTCTCTGAACTGGTGCCCCTGTCTGCAAACTCTCTTTAATCATTTTAATATAACATGGCCAGATTAATCTTCCTGAAACAAAGTTCTCATCATGTTATTACCTTTTAAATAAACAAAATAGCTCCTATTTATTGCATGTTTACCGTGTGTCAGGTACTCTGTCAAATGTTATGTGTGTTTTCTCATTTCAGCCACACAGTGACCTGACGAAGTAGGTGTTCTCCCCATTTAAAAGACTTGAAAACAGGGACTGGCCCAGTGGCGCAGCGGTTAAGTTTGCACGTTCCGCTTCAGCGGCCCGGGGTTCACTGGTTCGGATCCCAGGTGTGGACGTGGCACCGCTTGGCAAGCCATGCTGTGGCAGGCATCCCACATATAAAGTAGAGGAAGATGGGCATGGATGTTAGCTCAGGGCCAGTCTTCCTCAGCAAAAAGAGGAGGATTGGCAACAGATGTTAGCTCAGGGCTAATCTTCCTAAAAAAATAAATAAATAAAATAAAGACGTGAAAACAGACTCAGAGTTTAAGAAACCCAGAAATCACACACCTAATAAGTGGGGAGCCAAGTCTCAAACCTAGGACTCCCTCTTAGTCTCGTCCCACGGCAGGTTCATTCTGGCCCCACTCTCTCTAGTAGAAATCCTACCCATTCACAAGATCTGAATAGACATATTTCTAAGAAGCTATACAGATGCCAATAAGCACATGAAAAGATGCTCAACATCATCAATCCTAAGGGAAATCCAAATGAAAGCCACAATGAGACACTACTTCACGCCCACTAGTTTTCCTGTAATAAAAAGAGAGGTAATAACAAGCACTGTTAAAAATGTGGAGAGATCAGAACCCTCATACACTGCTGGTGGGAATGGAAAATGATGCAGCTATTGGGGAAAATAGTTTGGCAGTTCCTTAAAGAGTTAAAACAGAGAATTATCATTTGACCCCGCAATTCCGCTCCTAGGTGTTTACTCCCTAAAATGAAAAAAAGTATCGACACAAAAACTTGTACCTGAAGGCTCAGAGCAGTATGATTCAAATAGCCAAAAAAGTAGAAATAACTCAAATGTCTGTCAACTAATGAGGGGATAAATGAATGTGGTATATGCATACAATGCAACATTATTCAGCCATCAAAAGGAATGAAGTTCTGACACATGCTACAAAATGGATGAACCTTGAAAACGTTATCCAAATGAAGGAAGCCAGACACGAAAGACCACAGAGCGCGTGATTTCATTTACATTAAATGTCTAGAATAGGCAAATCCACAGAAACAGAAAGTCAACCAGTGGTTGCTTAGGGCTGAGAGAGGGGATGGGGGGAGTAGGGGGTAACAGCTATAGCGCCTGGGGTTTCTTTTGGAGGTGATGAAAATATTCTAAAATTGATTGTGGTGGTGGTTGTACAAATCTGTCAATATACTAAAAACCACCGAATTGTACGCTTTAAATGGGTGAATAGCCTGGTATGTAAATGATACCTCAATAAAACTCTTACCAAAAAAACTCTACCCATTGTTAATACCTTTATGTGTGAAGCACATACATATTGATAAGAAAAACACTAAATCTCCAATAGAAAAATGAGCAAAGGACATAAAATAGAAAACTCATGAAAGAAAAAAAATACAAATGGCTAATAAACACATGGGGAAAAAAAGGTTTATCCTCAAATGCAAATCAAAAGAAGGAGAAATCTGTCAAATAAGCAAAGAATTTTATGACAAAGATGAAGATGTGGTGAGATGAGTGTTCCCATACAGTGGGGATGAGAGGCTTTCTAGAAAGCAATTAGGCAGTGTGCACTAGCAGCCTTGAAGATGTTCTTACCCTTCGAGTCAACAGATGTAGCATAAGGCAACAATTCGTAATGCAGGTAACAAGATAATAAATAGGTAGTAAGATATTAAGAAGAGCACTGTTCATAGTAGAAAAAATTTGGGAAAAACGATGCAGTAGGCAGCCTCTAAAATGGCCCCCAATGATCCCAACCTCCTGGTATTCACAGCTTTGTGTAATCCCCCTCCCCGGGAGCATGGGAGGACTGACTGACTCACTTCTAATGCCTAGAGTTCAACACACAAAATTAGATTGCAAAAAGACTGTGAACTCTGTGTCGGGTACCCTTTCTCGATAGATAGATAGATAGCTAGACAGATAGATAGATATAGAGATATGTATAGAAATATATAAATAAACAGATATACATATAGATATGTCTATCGATATGTCTGTCTGCCTATCTATCTGTCTATCTATCCGTCTATCATCTATCTAGCTACCTAGAGAGAAAGGAACTGATGTCTCCAGCCAACAGCCAGCAAGGAACTGAATTCTGCCAACAGCCCAGGAAGCTTGGAAGTGCCCCCAGCTGGACCTTGAGATGACTGCAGCCCCCCCAATACCTTGGTTGCAGCCTTGACAAGCCCGGAGCCAAAGCCACCCTCTGATTCCTGCCCGGCAGAAACTGTGAGGTGATAAATGTATGTGGTTGTAAGCCAAAGAATTTTGGGTACTTTGTTACCAAGGAAGAGATAACTAATATGACCTAATTGTCTAACAGCTTGAAAATGATTAAATAAAGTATGTTATGAAATAGAGTATTATGCTGCTATCAAAAAATGTTAATTTGTGTGTGTATGTGTTTGAGGAAGATGGACCCTGAGCAAACAACCGTGCCAGTCTTCCTCTGTTTTATGTGGGACGCCATCACAGCGTGGCTTGACGAGCATTGCTAAGTCCACGCCTCGGATCCTAACCTGCGAACCCTGGGCCATGGAAGCGGAGCATTCGAACTTAACCATTACACCACCGGGCCAGCCCCAAGGATTTTTAATAACATGGGAAGATGTTCAGAATACAGTGTAGAGAATAAAGCAAACTATAAAAAGATACATAGTACAACCCCAATTTTGTAAGTCTATATTTATATGAGTACTTACAGAGAAAATCTGCAAGTAAATATGTTGAAAGTCAACAGTTTTCTCTGAAAAACAGAATCAGTACTCAGTGCATGCTTGTTGATTTCAGTTAGGAAATCACTCATTCAGTCCATTTTTACAATGTGTCAGCCAGTCCTTGGGAGACAGTGGGGAACAAAACCAGGTCCCTGCTCTCGTGAGACATTTCTTGATGAGATCTAATGATGGTTTCTTCTCTCGTGGTGCTGGAGATAGAGAGATGGAGAGTGGTGGATGGATTGAGGATACATTTTAGAGGTAGAACGTTTCGGTGCCAAAAGGAAGAGTGAAGAAATAGGATTGACTCTTGGGGGTTCGCTGGGGTAACTCGAGGGGAGAGTGGCTCTAGAGCTGGACTGCTTGGTATAAAATCCTGGTGCAATCAACTAATAGCTGAGTGACCTTGGGTCCACAGGCCACATCATCTCTGCATGCCTCAGTCTCCTTATCTGCAAAGGGGTGCCTTTCCTCATCCACTTTGGAGATAACAACCTAACCCATAGGGTTGTTGACAGGCATGAGTTAGTATAAAGAGCTTAGAAGAGTGCCCAGCACATTGAAAAATGGCCCAAACTGTTAGCCATTATTGTTCTTGTTATAATCATTGAGAAGAAGATGACTGAAAAAGAAATCAAAATTAAGAATGACGGAGAACCAGCCCCAGTGGCCTGGTGGTTAAGTTTGGCACACTCCACTTTGGTGGCTGGGATTTGGTTCCCAGGTGCAGACCTACACCACTCGTCTGTCAGTGGCCATGCTGTGGCAGTGGCTCACATACAAAAAGAGGAAGATGGCAGCAGATGTTAGCTTGAATCTTCCTCAGGAAAAAAAAAAAAAAGAATGACTGAGAGTACTTAGGAAGTGTAACGGTTATTAATATTTCTTTATTATGGTGGAATCATGCCATCTTGAAGGTTATCTGGTTTACCTAGTTATGGGAATAATTTATATGCTATGTGATCATTAACACCCATCTCACTGTGGATTAGAGGTGCCTGGGAGAAGGCATAAGAAGGCAGTAAATTTTAATAGGGGCTCTATGGAATAGTCCTACAAGGGTGGCGTGATGAGGCAGGCTGAGCCCTGGAGGAGAAGGAACTGTTGAGGGAGGCACCTGGAGGGGAGGAAATGGGAGGCCACAGACCTACCCCCGCCTCTGTTCAGGGCAGCTCCTGAGGACTTTTAGTGGCTCTAAGCACCAAAAAGATTATATGATGCTATGTCTCCCAAATGAAATTCAAAATAAAAAGGATGCTTCACTGCAAGGACATGGATGGAAGTCCCACAAAGTTTTGACTTTCTCCAAAATGGGCACCCTGATACATTTTTCAATATCAAATTCTTTCCAAAAAAATTTTTTCCCTCATTTTCTGATATCTCTAGTCCCTAAGTACATTCCTGGTTTGCATAATAGGTAATTCTACCCAGAAAGTTTTGGCTATTGACCCCTCACCCCTTGTCATTTGCTTGACTGACACCTGCACCCTTCAAAATTCAGTTTAGACATCACCCCCTCTGGGAAGCCCTCCCTGATCCTCCAAGTCCAAGCCTTAGAATCACATCCATCTTGTTCACTAAAGCACATCCTCCTCTGGAATGCAGATCACATGAAAGCCAGACTAGGTCCATCTTGTTCATCACCGCACCCTCTGCACCTAACAGCGCCTGGCTCAGAGCTGAATGCAAGGTCACGAAAGGAACAAATTATGGAATCAGTGATGCCCCAACTCCCCCTCCCTCGACAAGCACATGGACAAACTTATCCGGCCAGCTCCATGGAGAGCACTCTGCCCTGTCTCCGGGACCCCTATGTTTCCTCTGCCTGGGAGTCAGAGACCCTCCCACCAGCCTGCCTTGACTGACAACCATTGAGTCCAGTGAGAACCCAATGCAATCAAAGGACACAAAATCATAAGCACGGACTGAATTTAGATGACTGCGACAAAGTTTTTTAAAAAGGCATTTATGACCTCACTCTGAGAAGTCACTGAGTTTTATGAAACGTAGTGAAGGACGCCTTGCAAAGTGCCTCTCCCAGCTTGGATCATCCCCCACCTTAATTACCCTTCTGAAATCGTGTTTCCCTGGCAGGAAATGCTCCTCCCACCTTTGTTGCCTATAATCAGTCTCAGATTCACCTGCGGAATTGCTAAGGAATTCTTAAGACCTTCTAGTTCAAAGGTTACAAACTCCTACCACGCCATTGTGGTTTTTAAAGGCAGCAATGCATATTTTTATTTCACTTATGCAAGGTTTGGAGTGGGGGGGGTGGAATTTAAGTGTTTGGGGAGTCATGACTTCTTTCATTTGCCCCAGCCCCCACCAAACCCTGGCTTCTACCAGCTATTTCTCCCATTTATGTGACCCACCTGACCTCTGAAGGCAGTTCTGAGTTTTGGCCACTGATGCTCGTTCACTTTCCAACCCATCCCAAGTAAGAACTCTTACGCAGAACTTTGAACTTGACACCAGGAGAGCAAGTGTCAGTCTCTCTCTGGTGGCAAAGCTGGGAGGAGCCTGCCTGGTGGCTGTCGCCTGCCTAGCCACCAGCCCTGGGAAGAAAGCCAGTGCACAAAGAGAGAAGCAGGGAGGAGAAACAGGAGAGTCTTCGCAGAGTTCTGGTCTCTGGTTCTCCATTTTGTCTAAGCTAGGACTAGTTGAGTTTTTGTCTAGTACGGTCCCAGATGTAATAACCACCAAGCAGAAATTAATTCTGTTCACTGTGATACCGCTTGCCATCTCTACCTTATACCTTACACAAAATTGATTCCGGATGTCCTATTCACGGCCCCCACCTCTGACAACCACCCCCACTGCCCCCAAACACAGCCAGGTGTCAGGTGGCCATGTTTGTCCTGTAGATGACTCTAAGGATATTAGCACTGTAGTCATGGCAGGCACTTAGGAAAAAATGTCATGTTGATAAGGTTAATAGAGCCGACATTGCTTGTGAACATAGCACGCATCTGTCTGCCCAGCAGGCCTTTCCGCCATTATTCAGGTGACATCACCCTCCTTCTTTGGGGCAATTGCTCTTCCCCCCTCCAACCACATGGTCCTAGTGGGTGCAGGCAATCATATTATGTGGGCACTGGACACAAGCTAATCAGATCATTGGACCTCACCTCCACGGCCAGAGTAATTAGCTCAAGGAGTGGGCATGTGACCCAAATCAGGACAGACAGGATCCTTTCATGGGGTTTTAAAATTTAGATAGAGGGGAAGAAGCAGCAGGGAACTTCCCTTTCCTCTTAGGTGGTGAAGCCAGGATGGGACCCAGAACTGTCAACCGGCACCTCCCTTGAAGTAGAGAAAATACTCATCCACAGAGAAAACAAATGCAGAGATAAGGAGAGAGAGAGAATATGAGTTCAGTCTCTGAAATCTCTGAACTTGCCTAGTTCATGCTGTCCTGAGGCTGAATCGTTGCCCTTCAATTCTGAGAACCACTCTGCTATCCAATAAATCACCCCCCCCCCTTTTCTATTTTTCCCCTTACGTTAGTTAGAATTCAGTTTCGGTTGCTTGCAATCAGAGTCCCGGGGAATACATAAACGGTCTGGGGTCTAGTTTGGATTTCCTGAGGAGCGTTCAGAGAACCCAGATGAAAAGCCTGCAGACTGGAAACAAACTTTAAGAACCAATAGTCCTCAAAAGGACAGCAGAATGGAACAAGAGAGAAAAAAGTAACTATGAGCCTACTTTGTTACCCTTTGTCATAATAATCGCTATCATTACCTAGGAGGTGAGTGTTATCTCCATTTTACAGGTGAGTAAACTGACTCAGCCAGTCCAAACAGCTTGTAAGTGGCAGATTTTGAACTCAGTCTATATGATTTCAGAGCTTAATCTTCTTTTCCCCAGACTAGGGTAGGTTTCTGGCATGAAAAGGAAACCTTCCTTTAGCCTAACATATTTTCAGGAAAATATTTGAAATCAAGACGTTGGAGCTGGAAATTCCTGCCCTGTATCCCTTATTAGTGGTTAGTCAGCTACACATGCATTCTTTCTTGGACGTCTATAGAAATTAAAGCAGAACCCACGGACTCATTCATTCCTGGTACTGTGAAAGGGGATCGGAGTGTTCATCTGTCAGAAGCTAGATGGGGGGAAAGGCCCATTCGAATAGAACATCAAAAGTCTGTCATCAAAATGATGAAAAAATTCTTGTGTCTAGGGTAGGGGCTGACACACTGCGACCTGCAGGCCTGCTGCCTGTTTTATAAATACAGTCGTGTTGGAAAACAGCCGCACGGTTCATTTCTGCATCGTCTAGGGCTGCTTTTCCCCTACAACGGCAGTAGAGTAGTTGTGATACAAAACTTAAAATGTTTACTAACTGTCCCTTTAGGAAAAAGTTTGCTGACCTCTGGCCCGGGGCAAGACTTGAAACAAAGCAGCCAGGAGCCAGCGTAACAGTTTTTAAGCCACTTCTGCTCCAAGCTGCACTGCCCCTTGGATCTGCCCATCAGGGAACATTCTGGTGCTCGATGAGCAACCTTATCGTTTCTAAATCAGCAGCACATATTGCTCCCCACCCCCACCTTCCCTGCTTCTGCCCTGCTACTCACCTTAATGTTTCTTTCATTTTGATTTTCCATGCCCATAGCCCGCGGCGTAAATCATCCCTTTGCCTCCTACTCCCTAAACCACGGACAGTCGCTCCCCTGTGTGATGTGGATTCAACCGGCCGCAGGTGGAAAGGTCTGTGATGTGCCCGTACAGACTTCTTTTTCTTGTCATTATTCCCTAAACAATACAGTATAACAATTATTTTCATAGCATTTACATTGTATAGGGTATTATAACTAATCTAGAGATGACAAAGTATACAGGAGGATGAATGCAGGTTATATGCAAATACTATGCCATTTTATGCAAGGTACTTGAGCATCCTGGATTTTGGTACCCTAGGAGATTCTGGAACCAATCCCCTGAGGATGCTGAGGGTCGACTGTAATCACCTCTGTCCAGCCCTGTTTTTACCACTTTCTTCTAACTCTGGAACTCAGGCTCTGCGGTTGAGTTTGGGCCATGGGAGGAGGTACCAGCAGGAGATGAAAACTGGGAAGAGAGTAGGGTTGGGGTATTTATCTCCCTGGCTCCTTTCCTGCTAGAAGCTGTGGATTGGCTGCCTCCCTCCAGCGAAGGCCTCACGCCCCTCTGGGCAGCCCTCTCCGTTCAGCTCCTCTCCACTGACTCTGGAACTGCTCCCTCCCCCTGCTCCCTCTGACCTAAGGGTGCTAATGCTTTCCTGCTGTTGCTAACCCAGAGGAACCACGCTGTCTCCTGGTTTTCCTAAACCCTGCTCATGTCTTTGGCCATCTGTATATCTTCTCTGGAGAAATGTCTCTTCAGATCCTTTCCCCATTTTTTAAATTGGGTTGTTTACCATTTTTATCACTGAGTTGTAAGTCTTTATATGTTCTAGATATAAATCCCTTATCAGATATATGATTTGCAAATATCTTCTCCCTTTCCGTGAGTTGTCTTTTCACTTTCTGGATGGTGTCCTTTGAAGCACGAAAGTTATTTGTTTTTTCTTTTAAAGATTTTATTTTTCCATTTTCTCCCAAAGCCCCCTAGTACATAGTTGCATATTTTAGTTGTGTGTCCTTCTAGTTGTGACACGTGGGATGCCGCCTCAGCATGGCTTGATGAGCAGTGCCATGTCCGCGCTCAGGATCCGAACCAGCGAAACCCCGGCCACTGAAGCGGAGCGCGTGAACTCAACTACTCGGCCACAGGGCCGGCCCCAAGTTTTTGTTTTAATGAAATACAATCATCTACTTCTTTTCCCTTTGTCACAAGTGCTTTTGGTGCTGTTATCTAAGAAGGCTTTACCTAACCCAAGGGTCCAAAACTTTACTCTTATATTTTTTTCTAAGAATAGCTTTTACATTTACATTAGATCTGTGATCAATTTTGAGTTAATTTTCGTGCACAATGTAAGGAAGGGATCCAGTCTCATTCTTTGGTATATAGATATCCAGTCATTCCAGCACCATTTGTTGAAAAAGTACTATTTCCCCCATTGAATTGTTTTGGCCCCCTTGTTGAAAAGCAATTAACCACAAATATGAGGGCTTATTTATGAACTCTCAGGTCTGTTCCATTGATTTATATATCTTTCTTTATGTCAGTATCACACTGTCTTAGTCATGCGTTTCTAATGTATTTTGCAAAGGTATCCATTTATAAATAGATTGAAAAAGAAAAACTCCATTGTGTGTTTCTTCCCAACAGCAACAAGCAAGTCTCCAATACCAGCTGGGTGTGCTACAATTCAACTCAATTCTGATACTATCTACCTGGAGAAGGTGTCAGATCCCACAGGTGAAGGGCTCAGTCCTACAAGACTGTTCCTCTCCTTCAAGATGCCAATTGTCACCTGGGTTTCTGACCACACACTATAGATGCAAGGTTCCCACGACCCCCTCCTTGGGTTCAGTTAATTGCTAGAGCAACAGAACTCAGAGAAACATTTACTTACATTTACCAGTTTACTTAATAAAGAATATTATAAGGGAAACAGATAAACAGCCAGATAGAAGAGATGCGTAAGGCGAGGTATGTGGGAAGGTATGTGGAGCATCCGGGCCCTCTCCGAGAACACCACTACCCCCACATCTCCAAGTGTGTGCCCACCTGGGAGCTCTCTGAACCCTGTCCCTCTGGGTTTTTATGGAGGCTTCATTACGCAGGCATGATTGATGAAATCATTGGTCATTGGTGATTGAGCTCAATCTCCAGCCCCTCTCCCCTCCCTGGAGGTTGGGGTAGGGGTGTGAGAGGCTAGAGAACTGGGAGTTTCAAGCCTCTAGTCACCTAGTTGGTTCCCCTAGCAACCCGCCCCCATCCTTAGGGGCTTTCCAAAAGTCACCTCATGGACATAAACTCAGGTGTGGTTGAAAGGGGTTTGTTATGAATAACAGGACACATTTATCTTCATATTATTTAGGAAATTCTAAGGGTTTTAGAAACACCAATATAAATTTCTTACTATAAATCACAATAGCACAAAAAACAACTGGTTCTTCACCACAAATAGCTTGAGACAGCCTGGCCAGGTGACTTCTCCCCGCTCCTTCCCAGCTGATCCAGACGGCAACGTGAATAACGGCCCGGAGTGGTGTGAAGCCGTGGCTGGCTAGTTCTATCAGCCACTAAGCTGAACTGTAATTGTCTGTTTAGTTTTCTGTCTTCTTATCTTGACCTTGAATTTTTGGAAGCCTAGGGCACCTTTTGTTATCTCTAGCATATAACCCATAATAGACACTCCAGGAATGTTAGTTAAATGAAAATATAAATAAATAAAATGTCTTCTTGCATGGGCAAACTAAGACAGCCTTCAAATTTGGATTTGGGCTGTGAAAAAGCTTGCTTTACACATATTGAGATGCTCCGGTCTGTAAATGTCTGTAGAAATGTTATGTTGCCAAAAGAGAGAGATAAGGAGGACCCTACGCTCAAATAAGTTTGGAATTTCTAAGTACAAAATGAAGTTGAAAAATTTTTTTTAATTGTTAACAATTTTTTAAAGAGCCTGTCGTATGTAACATGTATTGTGATTCTCATGACTGGGCCCATTTGGTTGCAGTGGAAAAGCGTTTCTCTGGGACCACTGTTCTGTGGGCCACACTTCAGGAAATTCTGGTCTTGTCTCTAGATTCAAATGTAAGAGAAGAGGAAACTATCCTTTGCATTTGGTGCAATTGAACAAACATTTACTGAGTGCCTACTATGTGCCAGGCACTAGGATTACAAGTTTGAATAAAACAAGCTCTGTTTCCTGCCTTCAAAACATGACCTAGCACGGGAGACAGCACCTAATTCTTACAATTTCAGTGTGGTACACGCAGAGAACAAACTGTGTTTACGGGAGAGATGGGACACGAAGATGACACCATTAACTCTCTCCAGGGTGAGGTGTGACGTTGGGGAAAGGTTCAGAGAGGATGGGGACAATGAAGCAGACTCTGAAAATGAAAGAAGCTGTCACTCACTGGGTAGACAAAGCAGGGAAATGATTGCTTATCGGTTTGCCAGGATATCACTCAGCTGGGCTGGTGAGATGATAGCTCCCTCATTCTCTTAGACCCCAGAGCAGGTGGTACACCAAGGAGCGCCATTTACCTAGACTGTGGTCATGCAACCTGTTGGCTCAGCCTGCTCCATACATCTGTCATACCTTGCTCTCCATTGTAACTCATCTGCCACAGCCCCCCACCAGCACCATGCTCAGAAAACCCTTGCCTAGCACAAACCTGGACTATTTCACATCACAACAACTGTAGGAAACTTCATTGGTGTGCCAACCCTCTTTTCATTGGACTGATGCAAATAGAAACATGAATATTCATGAGCTGAAATGTTTTATGGTTCCATCCTTTTCTTGTTTTCCTTCTCAGGGATATCAGGCTGTGTTTCTGGCTCAGTCTTATTCACCTTGGGCCATTTCCAAATTTCTTAAACTAGATAGGATCGAACAGTCCAACTCTTGAATTCCGGAGACTGCCAAGGATAACGGGGCAGTGCAGAAACCAATAGAGGCAATTCAACAAGTGGCACTTTATTTATTTATTTTTTTAAAGATTTTCTTTCATTTTTTTTCCTTTTTCTCCCCAAAGCCCCCCCAGTACATAGTTGTATATTCTTCGTTGTGGGTCCTTCTAGTTGTAGCATGTGGGACGCTGACCTCAGCATGGTTTGATGAGCAGTGCCATGTCCACGCCCAGGATTCGAACCAACGGAACACTGGGCCGCCTGCAGCGGAGTGTGTGAACGTAACCACTCGACCACGGGGCCAGCCCCTGTGGCACTTTATTTAAAATCACACAGGAAGGATGGAAGCAAGGCTAGCTGACCTTAGCTTTTGGAGTTGGCTATATGCTTGCATGTGAGACCACAAAACCAAAATCCTTCAGGCTTGCTGCCAATAAAAATTTTTAAATGTATATTTTGGAGGAAAAATGGATTTTGAAATTCAAAGTTCTTCTGCTCTTTTGATCTTTGAGTCAGTGCGTGATTTTCTTTTAATTTCTTGGTACCTATAGAATTCTCACTAACAACGCTTGAAATGCATGCTTAGCCTATGTTCAGTTATCTTTAGGAAGGATTCATGGCTAGTAGCTCTCCCCAGCAGGTCAGGGCCCAGGGCAAATGACACTGCCCTTTCTGACCAGCTCAAAATGTTTAGGGCAAATTAAGTGATATTAAATTTAATGCAAAGAACAGCTTCAAGCGGAACATAAGACACACAACAAAATGACTGAGGAGCATGAGGGAGCCCAGTGTCCTATAACCCACCTGCCTCCACTGTTGGAGGAGCTCACAGGCTGACTGTCTTCAGGTCTTTTTACATTTTCTACTGCCGACTACTTAAACTATTGCCATACCCAAGTGATCACTACACACAAACTAGAACCAGGAATCGTTTTGAATAGAACCTTTCAAAGTCCTCAGCATAAACTAAACTGATAAAGTAGGGACTGGGAAGAAAGTCTGAGGTGACAGGTGCCCCGTCCATCTCATGGCATTCTTTGGGGCAGATCCTGTGAATTTTGGCCAAAGGGTGGCCAGCCAACCCTGTGACCTGGGGGGAACTGAGAAAGCACGTTCCTTAGGGACAAAGAGATATTAGCTGATCAAGACAGAATCAAGGATCAAAATGGACTGGGGTCCATCAAGACGATGAGCTGTGGATACGCTAAAGGAGACAGACAGAAACAAGCGGGGAGGGTAGCGAAAGTTGACAATGTCCGGAAATCTGCAGGACATGTCAAGGACCAAATTCAGCAAGTTTCGTAAGAGACGGCAAAGACAGAGGATCACCTAAATAACACCTGAGAATTCACCGATTTTCTGGTTATTTTACACACTGGGAGGAGAGGTCCCGGACACAGGGTCTGTGAGCTATCCAGGGCCTACGAAAATATTTGGGACCTTGCAAAAAAGTATTGCTCTAAAATACAAGGAGAAAAATCTCAAAATCGAAGTTAATAAACGTTAGATAAATGTGTATGAAGCATCACATGACATCAACTTCATTAATTGTTCAATCTAGTATTCATAAAAGATTCCTTATATTGGAAAATAATTTGTAGATTTACATAGTGGTTAACCACATGGACCGTGAAGCCAAATTGCCTGTGTTCAAATTCTGGCTCCTCCATTTACTGTGTGACTTCCGGTGAGTTCTTCAACCTCTCTGAGCTTCAGTTTCCTCAACCTCTGTAATCCTATATACAAAATGGGGATAATTATACCATTAACCTTATAGACTGTTGAAAAGATTCAATGAGCAAAACACTTAGCACGGTGCTCGGCACATTCTAAGAAGGAGATGGGAACTAATTGTTGTTATCACTACTTTATCACTTGGGAAGAATTCCAAAATATAGACTAATTTCTAAGAAATCATAACCAAATTACATGAGTTACTTACACTTAAGTAATTTCAAAAGCAAAATTATAAGAACTCATTCCAAAGAGTTTCTTAAAACATTTTGTCAATAAAATTTTCAAGCAAATACCAACATAAAGAAAATACGGTAAGGAACTATGTGGACCTTTCACTCAACTTCAACAATTATCAACTCACAGCTACTCTTTTTTTTTTTTTTGAGGAAGATTAGCCCTGAGCTAACATCTGCCGCCAATCCTCCTCTTTTTGCTGAGGAAGACTGGCCCCGAGCTAACATCTGTGCCCATCTTCCTCTACTTTCTATGTGGGACGCCTACCACAGCATGGCTTGCCAAGCGGTCCCATGTCCACATCCGGGATGCGAACCGGTGAACCCCATGCTGCTGAAGTGGAACGTGCGAACTTAACTGCTGGGCCACCGGGCTGCCCCCTGACATTATATTATTTATCTAAAATATAAACAGATTGAAAAATGCAAAAGAAAAAGAAAAATTGTAAGTAAAACAAAAAAGAGAGATGGAGGGAAAAACCTATAGATTAATAATATAATGTCAGGATGACCATTTTAATCTAAATGACATGTTTTCAAGTTTTCTCTACCAAAAAACTATCCAAGTCAGATAATACAGTTCTTTTTTATTGAAGCATAGTTGACATACAATATTGTATTAGTTCCAGGTATACAGCATAGTGATTTCACACTTAGTTACATTACAGAATGATCACCCTGATAAGACTAGTCACCATCTGTCACCGTACAAAGTTATTACAACACTGTTGACTATGTTCCCTGTGCTGTTCATTACATTCCCAGGTCTGATTTATTTTATGACTGGAACTTCATAGCTCTTAATCCTCTTCACCTATTTCTTCCTTCTCCCCACCCCCTGCCCTCTGGCAACACCAGTTTGTCCCCCGTATCTATTTGTTTCTGTTTTGTTTTGTGTTCATTTGTTTTGTTTCTTTTTAGATTCCACATACAAGTGAAATCATATATTCTTTCTCTGTCTGGCTTATTTCACTTAGCTTAACATCCTCTAGATTCATTCACATTGTCACTCTTACAATTTTCCTCGTTGGATAAACCAGGTTGTTTGTCCGTTGGCGTTTACAGTAGTCTGGATTTTGCTGCTTTGCAGCTCAGAGAGTTATTTAACATGTCCTTCTTGTCTCAGTATTTCCTGTGAGTTGCTAGTCAGCTCTAGTTACTTGATAGATTCAGACGCAGAATTTTTGGAACCCTCCTTCAGAGACGCCTCCGTCAGGAGGCCCACTGTGTCTGGTTGTCTCTCTCTTTGCAACCATCGATCACTGCCTAGATCCGTTAATTCACTAAAAGTTGTAAAATGGTGATATTCTAATTTTATCATTCCTTCTTTTAACAGGTGGAATGCTCTAAAAAGAAATGTCCCCTCCTCAATTATTTGGTGACCCTGAAGTATAGTTTGTGTAAGAAAGGCAAGATAAATGCTTGGTTCTTCCCTTTCATTTACGAGTTTTCAAAATAATGAGTTAGTTCTCCAGCGTCCTCTAAGGTGACCAAAGAAAATTGTTTGTTACTTGGTTTTAGTTCTTCACAATGTGGTTATGCTGACAATCAGATACGCAGTTAACTTCTTTTTCTTCTTTTAAATGCTTTCAGCATTAAATATTGCTTTTTTATTATTTAATTTTTTTATAATTATATAAAATATTAGATGGTTCCTTGAATCTACAAAACAAGATATATTCAAAGAAGTCTAGCTCTTATTTCTGTCCTTTCTGATCAGTTTCTTTTCTTCCCCTATAGATAACATTTTTTTTAGATAACTTCTTTTTAATGATGTATTCTTCCGTTGTCCTTTTCTCTGCCAAATAAGTAAATATACATATATATTCGTATCTCCTTCTTTTTGTATAAACATTGGCATATTATACTCACTTTTTTCCATCTTGATCAAATAACACTTACAACAAAAAACAAAAGGTGTATTTAATACGTGACGTGGTTCGGTGCCATTTTAATGTTTGCTGTAACAGGTAGGCAGGCCTATCACAGCTCAGAAAAAGCCAAGCCGGCTGCTTTTATCTTCTCATCTAGACAAAATCCGTCTCTACGCCGGGCCATTTTGAGGTCGACAGAGCGACTGAAATCAGCTGGCCCAACGCGGGAAGCATCCTGGAACGGCGAGGAGACGCAGTTCTAGCCAGAAGCAGTTCCTGGGAGGCTGGGGTGCAGCGTTGTCTTCAGCATCAGCCCTTTGCTGTGGTTTAGGATTTGAGGACCCCTCCATCCCTCAGAAGGTGAGGTGGAGGATCTCGTTAGCGGAACCACATTGGTTGTCTGGCTCTAACAATAACCGCACCTTAGAATGAACAGTTCCTGGTCGTTTTGTTTCTTTGTTTACAGACTCAAAAAACCCCCTGCAGCGTAAGGAGGGGAGTGACGGGCCTCGGCCAGAGATGGGTGTCCCAGGCAGCGAGTAGGAGGCGGGGCCGCGGGGCGGTGGGTGGAGCCAGGCAGTGGGTGGGGCTGGGGCGGGACCTGATGGGATATGGGGCGGGGCCGGACGCCGGGCTGGGGTCGGGTGGAGCGGGCGGCAGAGCAGGTGTCACCGTGGCCCGAGCCCAGCCAGCGCGGCCGAACCTCCTCCTGCTGGATGATTCGTCCGGCTAAGCCAACTCACTCCATCGCGGTCCCCAGAAGCGCGCACGCTCGAAGGCCGAGAAGAGGCAGGGCGGCCCGGGTGGAGGAGCGAAGGAGGGAAGGGGGAAGGCAAGACGAGGTTCACGTGGCTAGAACAGTCTGCGATAAGCTTCCCCTCTTCCGCGCACAGTCTGTTTTTCCGATCAGCACTGCCAGTGTGTTTTCCTGGCAGCATCTCTGCGACCAGGCCTGGCTGGGAGAGCTTGTCTTCTACCAAACGTCTGCCCTCTCTTGTTCCTAACTGTGATTTATTTGCTCAGACTTCCTTTGGTGTTCCTTTAAAAGTGCATTTCCCCTGCATTAAAAGTGGCCTTATTTCTGGGATGGAATGTGGAAGAACGTAGTAATTTGACCTGTAAGCAAGGCTCTGCCGGGGTCTCTCTCCCATGTCCTTTGATGCAGAAAAAGGGCACGACATGAATGATCATGGACAGAAGCACATTGACCAGGACACATTCCTACATAGAATTCTATAAGGGCATGAAAAAGACTGAGATGGATGCATATGTAGTGATGTGGAGGGATGTAGTTCATATATTGATGACAACAAGATAAATCAAGTTGCAAAATGATATGCATATTGGTAAATGTAGTATTGGAAAAGTTCATAGTAAAATGTTATCAGAGGTTTCTTCTGGGAAGTGGGATTGGAGAGAAATTGTATCAAAGACAGTGCTTTCTGCTGCAAGGAAAGAAAACCCCAGCTTGGTGGTTCACACAATAAGGAAATGTATTGTCTTGCTAAACCAGAAGTCCATGGGGAGAGGGATCCTGGAGCTGACTGACTCAGCAGCTCAGGACATCACTGGGGATCCAGGTTCATTCCATTTTCTGCTCTGCTATCCTCAGTGAGTAGGGCTTGTTCTTAGGCAGCTCCCCTCAAGGGGGAGAGGGGCAGTAGTTTTGGGAGAAACATCCAAACTTAACATTCCTAACAGAGAAGGCCAAAGTCACCTCTAGCCAAAGTCAGAGGAACCCCATGTCTCCCAGAAACAAGCCTGTTTTATATCCCTGCCACACTTCATCACTGGCTGGAAGCAGGCCCTGGGAAGCACGGCCTCAGATGCTTAGACACTGCAGCAGCCATCCGTCACTTCTGCTCCCTGCAGCTGGAGATCGGAGAGGACACACTCATGACATTCACAAACATTCTCTCCTTTTACAAACAAATGCCCCAGCGGACTTTCCCTATGTGTCACGTGTGTCACATGTCCTTGTCTAAACCAAGGAGACCACTATGATTGACTTAAAGATACACCAGTCAGGACCGCACTCTCCGGCTCAACTGGTGCCCACCAGCCTGAAATGATGTCATGTAATAATAGTTATTTTAGTTAGGACAGTTAAGAGAGTGGGACTTGGCATCAAAAAGAAAAATATTTGATTCCATCTGTATGATTTATAATCTGTAGTCTTGGGCAAGTAACTTAATATCTTAAGTCTTTATTATTAAAAAGTTGAAAGTGATTCTCAGGTTGGAAAAAAAAGTATGGAAGACATTAAAGAGATGTGGGTTTCTCTTATATCCTGGGGAACAAATTACTTCCTATCTGTAAAGATTCAGAAACATATGTGTTAGATTATACTGCTTTAGGTTTGTTATTGTTTTAATATTTCAAAGAACTGGAAAAATATGGTTCTTCCATAAGCACATTAAAGAAAGTCCTGATTTCTTTTTAACATTTGAATAAAATGCTCTTTTATTTCCTCTCGACCAGTTTCTTGTTTGAAATGATAGAATAGGGTATTTCCCAAAAAGTTATGAGTTTTGCTTATGAGAGTGTGTGGCTGTTTTGAAAACGATCAATTTAGTTCTATTTACTCAAACAATTATATATAATCTTGGCTCTTGATTACTTTAAATTGAATCAAAGCCCACTATCTTAATATCACTTTGAGATGCCTGCTAAGAAACCTGGAAAGTTGGAGAACCACGATTAATAAGTGGATTCAGAGTTGGGCATTTTCCAAGAGATACTGGAAGCTGCAGAGATGAAGTGGGCTTTAGAGTCTAGGATGTAAAGTAAGAATTCAGATTGACCCCTAAAATATGGTGAGCTCTTAGGAGAGTCATTTATCTTTGCTATGTTTAAGTTTTTCTGTTTACAAAGCAAAAATAATTTGGCTGTTTGAAGATTACATCCTATCAGTTATCTATTGCTGTGTTAAAAAAAAAAAAACAAACACCATAGGGGCTCGCAGGCAGCGTAGTGGTTATGCTGGCATGCTCCACTTTGGCAGCCTGGGGTTCATGGGTTCGGATCCCAAGCGTGGACCTACACTCCACTCATTAAGCCATGCTGTGGAAGCATCCCACATACAAAATAGAGGAAGATTGCCACAGATGTTAGCTCGGGGCCAATCTTCCTCACCAAAAAAGCCCAACCAAACAAGCAAACAAAACAAAACAAAAAACCATACTGAAATTGAGTGGCTTAAAACAACAATCCTTTAATTTGCTCAGAATTTCTTTGGGTTAGTAATTTGGGCTGAGCTCAGCTGGATGGGTTTTCTGCTGGTTTTGTGTAGGGTCACTGATGTGGTGACAGTCAGTTTGTAGACTGGCTGAAAGCTGATGGATCTAGGAGGCCTCAGCTGGGCTGCGACTCTCTGCTCCTTCGCCTCCAGTGGGCTAGCTCAGGCTTCCTCATATGGCATTCTCAGGGAGCAAGAGAGGGCAAGCCTCATGTCCAAGCATTTTTTAATTCTCTGCTTGTAACATGTTTCCTCATGTGCCATTGGTCAAAGCAAGTCACATGGCCATCAGTGTGGGAGGGCTCTACACACAGACTGGAGACTGGAAAGCTGATTGAGTGGGAGCCATTCTTGTAACAATCTACCAAAGGGACAGCATGGAGAAATCAATGAGCAAACATGAGAATCATATTGTAAATTTTAAAATACTAAATGAGTTACAGTCATAAACCCTTGAGGGAAAGTAAAGCCAGTGTTTTCACTCAGAGTGCATTTTAAACTGCAAGAGACTTGGGGAAAAGAATG
Organism: Equus przewalskii; assembly: GCF_037783145.1. Classification (NCBI taxonomy): domain Eukaryota; kingdom Metazoa; phylum Chordata; class Mammalia; order Perissodactyla; family Equidae; genus Equus; species Equus przewalskii. Next base: position 28,197,818 of record NC_091859.1, read on the forward strand.
ATTTGTGAACTCGAAGTGAAGTTTATCCACATATCAAAAGTTTCATTATTTTGACACCTGCTTGGCTAGAAAATGCCCTCCCCAGGTGAGAGGTCATGTGAACAGTCCCACCCAGAACCCAGCCTCATCTTGACCACCCACCGTAGGACATTCTGTAACCCCATCCCTTCACTTCTTTTCATGGCACCTGGAATCGACTGCCTTCATACGCTCAACACAGTTTGTACATTTTAATCGTACATACATCTGTTGTGGTCCTTCTCCCCAGTACAGTTTATAGAAAGCTCATGAGGACAGGAACCAGGTCTGGTTCACCGCCCAGTTTGTACCCGGCATCTAGCACGCGACTTGCCACATAGCAGGAACCTAATAAATCTTCGTTGAGAAGTGAATGAAATGAAGAGCTACACTATGCAACGCGTACCACTTGGGGTCGTTTCCCAGGAGCAGGCCTCCTCTGTCCTGAGGATACCGTAAACTTTCCTGTCTCCTAATGGCCGATTCATTCTGTCGATGATTTGCCAGGGGAGGGCAGTAGCTCCTTGCTTCTAACTCTTGTCTCTCCATACTTCTGCTGACCACTTCTTCCCCAACTGAGGCAAAAACCAAGTCCCATGGAGTCTCCCTGAGCTCTGCCTCGGGAATCCCACCCATCGCTCTACCACTGCCTCAGGGGTCTTTCGCACTTCTTGCCAGGATTCGCAGCTTAGCCTCCTAACTCCTTGCCAGCGGTCTTGCCCAATCCCACCTCGCCTTCCCCTCAGCTGCCAGAGCTATCTTCATCAAAATGTTTGAAAAGTTAATTCTGGAGTTAAAGACCTCCCCTGCTTCCAAAACCGAGAGATAAGATCAAGTCCAAACTTTTTGGCATGAGGTTCAAGGCATTTCGCAATCTGCCCCGAGGTCTCTCTCCCAGCTCCTCTCTCATCACCCACCTCCCTTCCTCCGGTGCAGCCTCAGCCTCAGCATAGGGAACGTTCCAGTGTTGCATGAACATGCCTAGCCTGCCAGGACGCCATGTTTTGACGCCAGCTGTCTTCTTTGCCTGGCCTGTCTTCACCTCTTCTCCTTCACCCAGCAATCTCCCTCCTTCTCATCGCTTAGACTGACTCAAAATTCCTTTCTCGGGAAGCCTGTCCAGACTCCGTTGTCCAGATATCTATTAAAACCCTCTCACATCGTGTGGTAAGTTGAGTCACTGCTCCTGCTGTGGCTGTTTCCAGCAAGCGAGGAGATTTGTTGGATGGGATGAATGAAGGCAGGAGAAAAGGAAGAATTTAGAAATGAAAAAAAGATTGTGTGTCCTACAGCTGGCGTCCCATCCTTGACTTCTTACTTCCTTTACCTCTCTGTTCCACAGAGTAAGTTACTCTGAAAGGCCTTTTGTGGGGAATATCTGTTGCGTTTGTCTGCCTGACAACCCTTCCCTCTTCTGGAAACACCGTTCTTCTCCCCCTTGGGAAAACCTGCCCCGTGTAGTTGGAGTGGGTTTGATCACATCCACCTCTCAGGGGACTCCATGCCCTTGGACGTAATGAATGGTTCAGGATTGGACACAGGACCCAAATGAGACCATTTAAAATCCTCCTTGAGAATTTTCTGCCAAAGGGATTTGCAAAGATGCTCTTTCCTCTGAGGATGTTAAGCTGGTAGGATGTAAGTCTGGGCTGCCAGTGATCATTATGATCTCCAGTAGAGAAGGTCTGTCTAAGCCAGAGGGAGTCCTGATGACCCCATTTGAGCTCCCGGATCAAGCTGTGCCTGAAGCCAACTGACTTTCCTTTCCATGAGCCAATAAATTGTCTTTTCATTAATCTAGTTTCTGGGGTTTCTGCCAGTTGTACCCGAAAGAGTCCCCAACTGCTATGTCTTTAAAACAAAACCGCTTCATTGTTATCTCAGCTTTACTCAGAAAAGGTGGGGATTAGACATGAAAAGTAAGACTCTGTTCTCACAGCATGGGGGAGGAAACACGACTGAGGCAGAATCTTTGGGTGAGGAAACTATGAGTCTCTCTAGCCCTTCTTGAGTCAGCTTCTCACAGAGCAGCTTCATTCCTGTCTAGATACGTGGCAAGAAATTTACCAGAAATCAGGCAAACCCATTTCCAGATGTAAATATCAAAGTGCATTCCTTTGCCCAAGATATGCTTTTTAACTCAATTCTCTTGGGTCATTAACATCTTAATTATTGTTACAGATGCTATCTGTATAGCCGCTTTGACAGGGCTCATTTTCCAAGTACTAAAGTCAGGAGCAATTCTACTTTTCTTTGCCCCAATAATTTCAGTGAACCATCAAGTTCATTCTCATTAATGCTCAGAAAAACCTAAAATGAACGCTTAATCCTAGACCTTCCTGCCAAAGTCCATCTCAAGCACAAAAGGCATTTCATGGCTACTGCATAGAAATAATACGGGCCTTGAGAAAGGCCTCACAAATTCTGGGGAGCCACTTGGTACTTAAGGAAGATAAAAAGAGAGAAGCCCAAGAAATGATGGCACTTTAAGACCTCTCCATATACAGGGCTTCAAAAGACTTTTTTTTTTTTTTTTTTAATGGAGAGTTCTTCTATTTAGAGGTTTTTAGGGCAAAGCAAAATTACGGGCCATTTTTGGAAAGGGAAATGGTAAAAAGGCAGGATTGACACGAACAAACTAGTACCAAAAAAATCTGCTTTTAAACCATTATTGGCAGTTCAAAAAAGGCTGGTGAGGGCCCAGCTCGGTGGCTTAGTGGTTAAGTTCGCGTGCTCTGCTTTGGTGGCCCAGGGTTCGTGGGTTTGGGTCCCAGGCACGGACCGACACACTGCTTGTCACATGATATGGTGGCATCTCACATACAAAATAGAGGAAGACTGGATGTTAGCTCAGGACCAATCTTCCTCACCAAAAAAGGCTGGCGAACCATGGGGTGATGTTGAGAAAGGAGCATGGATGAAATGTCTGCAAGAATAAAATGAGCTGGACCATCTCACTTCAGGACAACTTATCTGAAAGGGTCCATGAGAAGCTGTCATTAGAAAGGTGTGTCCAGGAGACCTGAGAAAGACAAGCTGTATGTGCCTTGCTCATTGACCTTCCTTTCCTTTGCTCTGAAGCACTTTGAGATCATTAGCCAAGTCCAAGTAAATGGAACATTTATTTCTTCTTGCATTTACTTATTCAGTTGAGAAATGTTTACTGATCAGCTATTATGGGCTAGGCACCGATGAGCAGTCTGTGTGACTCAGGATGGAGCAGAAGGAGCTGGATTGTAGGACTTCTGTCCCCACTCTCCACTCTTCACCAGGCTCTAGCTTGGACTATTCAACAAATATTTACTATAAAGGCATATTTTGTGCTAGGCTCTGTATTAGGCACTGGGATACCGCAGAACCAGTCATTCCCCTTTGCAGCAATGGTGGCAGTTAGACAGGCCTTGATTCCTAAAGAAGCCTAATAGGACCCAAAATGACAGTGTTGCAGGAAAGGCTAAAATATAGCAACAACATTAAAGTCAGGTTATGCATAGTGTCAACTTAAAAAAGAAATTTGCCTATTTTATCTCAAAATAAGTTTATTTGGGAAGAATTTCAATTTGGGATGTGCTTCCTATGGCAAACCATAGGCAGATTTGGAAAAGAAAGGAGGGGAGCTGCTTTTACAGAGAAAAAGGGGGAGTCGAGAGGAATGATTCTAAAGGAAACTGCGTTGGGAGAAAGTAACAGTTCAGGGTGGCAGCCGGCTTCTCATTGGCTGAGCTGTGGTGTTTCTCATTGGCTGAGCTGTTGCCTGGTGGGGAGAGAAGTCTTCCTTCAGTAGTGAAGTAGTTTGACTTCTTGTCCAAGATGCAAGCTATTCTCTTCCTGTTTGGTATAATTGATGATGTGTGATAGGGCATGAGAGTTCCCCCTACAGGCCTTTCTGACTCCAATTTAGTTAAGGTTTCTTTTACAAATTTGTGCAACAGGAAGCAACCAAAGTCTGCATCACAACAGAGGGTCTGGAGAGGCCGGATGCAGGCACTGATTGTCCTCTCTTTGCGGGGCTGAATGGATGCACTTTGTCTTTTAGATCAGGAACCACTAACATGGGCATGGAACATCTTAGAATCAGAGCATCCAAAATGGAGTATAGGCTGGGCATCATATACCCTGCTGATCACATCGGAAATTCTTGCTATGTAAGCACCCCAAGGCAAGAGCCCCCCGGGGGTGTCTCATTGAGACCAGGTGCAAATCGTCAGCCTCACGGTTATCAATAAACAATGCTGACAAGCTGGCACAAACCACCCTGAAACTTGCCTTGGACACCTGGTTACAAAGTAACACTTCGGACTTTTAAGTCTCGACCAGAGGCCAGTTCTGTTCAGGTACATCTGTCCCTTCAGCAGCTCATCTCAGGCCAGTTCCAGACCCACAGGAGGTAACCCTGAAACCCATCTAATCGGTTCTCCACACTGCATCCAGTGAGCTTTTAAAAGGGAAAATGAAACTTGGTCTGAGAAAACAGAAAATAACAAGTGTTAGTGGGGATGTGGAGAAATTGCAACCCTTGTGCACTGTTGGTGGGAATGTAAAATGGCGCAACTGCTATGGAAAACAGCATGGAGTTTCTCAAAAAATTAAAAATAGATCCAGCAGTCTCACTTCTGGTATATATCCAAAGGAATTGAACGCAGGGTCTTGAAGAGAGATTCTCACACCTATGGTCATAGCAGCATTGTTCACAATAGCCAAGAGGTGGAAGCAACCCAAATATCCATGGATGGATAAATGGATAAACAAAACAATACATACATAAAGTAGAATGTCATTCCGCCCAACAAAGAATTACCCAGCCCCAAATGTCGATGGTGCCAAGGTGAAAAACCTTGATACAGACTAACAAAGGGGATGCCTAAAGATAATCAGAGTAGGGGCTGGCCCTGTGGCGCAGCAGTTAAGTGTGCACGTTCCACTTCAGCTGCCTGGGGTTCTCCGGCTCGGATCCTGGGTGCGGACATGGCACCGCTTGGCAAGCCATGCTGTGGTAGGCGTCCCACATAGAAAGTGGAGGAAGATGGGCACAGATGTTAGCTCAGGGCCATGGGCACGGATGTTAGCTCAGGGCCAGTCTTCCTCAGCAAAAAGAGGAGGACTGGCAGCAGATGCTAGCTCAGGGCTAATCTTCCAAAAAAAAAAAAAAATGATAATCAGAGTGCTTTTGCCAGAAGAAGGAGGGCCTAGACGCTGGCAAACTCCAGATTCCACTGCAAGGACAGTGCCTGGCCTGGTTTTCTTTTTCTTCTTTTTCTTCTTCCCCTGACTTGTTTTCCCTCTCTACTCCTGACTCCAACCTTTTCCCGCACATCCTCTTAGAAATGAGCCTTGCCCCAGTCCACAAAGATGAGGTACCACAACCTCTCCCATAACCTAAAGCCCTCTAGGAATTGCATGTCCTCGTGATGCCTTGAATACTGAGGGGTCTTTACGTCTCCCCGACTCCAGGCCACGCCCACCTGCCATCACAAATGTCAGAAGGCAGGAGATGGGAAATGGATGGCGTGTCTGTTGAATTTGCACACATCTTCAGTCCTACTCACCTAGACGATCATATATATTCTTTTTTGGCCCAACTTTCCCCTCTGGATACCATAACACCAAATTCATGCCCCAGCTGCTTTTCTTTCTTTCTCCTATCTCTGTCTCCTCTCAACATGATTTTCCCCGGCTACCATCCTCTTTTTAAATTGGTTTCTATTCATGTGGTTCAAAATTCAAAAAGTACCAAAAGACACTTGCAGCAAAAGTTACTCCCACCTGTCTCCACTTCCCAAATCCCTCATCAGAGGCGACTACTGTTACTAATTTGTTAAGCACGTACACACACAGATACTTCTCTTTCCTTTCTTCTTTTAAACAAAATGGTAGTATACTATGCACATGGCTATGCACCATACTCTGGCTTACCACACTTAAAAATTATTTTGGAGATTGTACCTATCAGTACATAAAAGCTTGCTTGTACTTTGTATGGAGACTTAGCGTTCCATTTTATGCATGTGTCAAAATTTATTTAACCAATCCCCTCTTGCTGGATACTATACATGGAATGTTTGTGTCCCCCAAAATCCATATGTTAAATCTTAAAGCCTAATGTGATATTTGGAGGTGGGCCTTTGGAAGGTGGTTAGGTCATGAGGGTGAAGACCTCATGAATGGGATTAGTGCCCTTATAAAAGAGACACCCCTCCCCCAGAGGTTGCTCATCCCTTTCACCTGTCAGGACACAAGGAGAAGATGCCCTCTATGAACCAAGAATTGGACCTACACCAGACGTCAAATTTGTTAGCACCTTGATCTTGGACTTCCAGCCTCCAGAAATGTGAGAAATAAATTTATGTTGTTTATAAGCCACCCAGACTATGGTATTTTTTTAATAGCCGCCCCAATGGATTAAGACACTGGACATTTAGATTACTTCCAATCTTCTGTTATGAAAAAATCCACCATCGCTTTGCATATGTATGAGTATATCTGCAGGACAAATTTTTAGGAGTGAAATTGAAGGGTCAAAGACAAAGTACCTTGTTGTTTTGACAAAAGTCTCCATTTTGCATCAATTTGCTCTCCTGCCAGTAATGTATAAGACCGCCATTTCCACCACTCCCTCACCAGCATGGGGCACCGCTGTTGCCACATTCACTCCTAATGGTGTTTGCAGTTAGAAGAGCTAGTGAGGTTCCTTCTGCATAAAAATAGAAAGGAGCGTGAAGGGCCCAGTGGGCAAAAAGCAGCGAAACACCTGCTCCGATGGAGCTCCGGGTTGGGAGTTTCTAAGCTACAAAAGAACTCAGTGACTAAGATGAGAGGCTATTCAGCTATGAAACATCTAAACACACACCATGGGGTGTGATGAAATCTTACCGCATAGAGAACCCTAAAAACAGGGTGGCCTCTGGCACTCTGTGCTAAGGAAATACTTCGAAGTATGCAAAAAGCTTTATGCACTGTCTTGGTCTGCTCAGGAGGCCACAACAAAATACCACAGACTGAGTGGCTTAAACAGAAACTTATTTCTCACAGTCCTGGAGGCTGGAAGGCCTAGATCAGGGTGCCAGCATGGTCGGTTCCTGGCCGGAACCATCTTCCTGGGTTGCAGATGGCCAGCTTCCACTGGGAGGTGGGAGGGAGAGAGGCAGAGGGAGATGCAGTGCTCTTTGGTGTCTCTTCTTATAATGGCACTAATCCCAGGAAAGCCCCACCCTCACGACCTTGTGTAACCCTGATCACCCGCCAAAGGCCTCATCTGTAAACACCACCACACTGGGAGTTAGGCTTCAGCATATGACTTTGGAGAACACAAACATTCAGTTCATAACATGCACAAAGTTGTTCATCTAACCTAAATGTCTAGCAAAATGGGCATGGTTAAGTGCACTGGGGCACAGCCCTGAGATGGAATATCACAGTTTGCAAACAAAACTGACAACTTAGGTTTATCAGCCAGAGTTCTTTGGCTGCACAATAGAAACTGACTTTGGCCTATTTAAGCAAAAGGGAACTTATGGAAAGATGTTGGAGGCTGAGACCACCCAAAATCAACAGGAGGCCAGAGGCTGAGGTGGCAAGTGGGCAGGAATCAAGGTAGTTCCAGAGTCCTGGGCAGCAGCATCTCCCCAATGGGCTCATACCAGGAAGTTCCCGGGAGAGAACTGAAGTGGCAGCAACTCCCCTGGAGCCACTCCTTCCCTCCTGGCATCATGCTCCCGTGGGGTGCCTCCAGCCTGCACGGAGGTGAGAAGATGTGGATCTGGCCCTTTCAGCTTCTCGGGGCGGGGGGGGGGCGGTGGTGAGAGGGGATGGGGGGGGAGGTGGGGAGCATCACCTGGATTTACTCTCACATGATTCACTATGGGGAGGAGAGAATTTGCAAAGAAAAAACCAAACAAACAAATCAGGGCATTGCTTGGATGATAAATTGGTGTGCGCTGGTCAAGAGTGACCGCTACAGTGGAGAAAAGTCTATTTTACACTGTTAAATTGAAAAAGTAAGCAACACAATTCAATATTTGGTGTAACTATGTAGAAAATGCACCCACTGAAAAAAAAAAACTGGAAGGAAAGACACTCAAATGCTATTAGAGCTTGTCTTTGGGAGGCAGATTATGGGTGTTTTTTCTTCTTTCTACTTTTCCATATTTTCTTCTTTTTTCTAATACACCAATCCCTATTTATTTATTTTTAAAATAGCTGTGTGAAAAGTTTAAGTGCACTGCTTCCAGGGAAAAGAGACATTTAGGACTGGCCCTAGGTGACCTTGTGAGTAAGGGGGCTTTTGGGAACGCCAGCTCTTGTTCCGTTTCTTCTTTCTTCTTCCTCGTATTCCTCATCCTTAGGCAACCAATGACTATATTTTTCTCAACTGACTTGCCACTTTCTCTCTATCAAAACCTGCTCTCAGAAAAGGATGTGATATCAGTTGTCTTAAGGAAATTCAGTAAGATTAAAGTTTTCAGTAGTAATAACATCAGCTGTAAGCTAACGTTTACTGCCACGGACTCCCCCCCTGCTCCCCTCAATTCATATGTTGAAGCGCTAATCTGCAAGGTGGCTATACTTGGAGATGAGGTTTCTAGGAGGTACTAGAGATTAAATGAGGGGCTGGCCCAGTGGTGCAGTGGTTAAGTGCATGCGTTCCACTTCGGTGGCCCGGGGTTCGCTGGTTTGGATCCTGGGTGTGGACATGGCACCGCTTGGCAGCCACGCTGTGGTAGGTGTCCCACATATAAAGTAGAGGAAGCTGGGCACGGATGTTACCTCAGGGCCAGTCTTCCTCAGCAAAAAGAGGAGGATTGGTAGCAGATGTTAGCTCAGGGCTAATCTTCCTCAAAAAAAGAGAAGCCACCTTTTATTATCTCACTATTTCTGTGGGTCAGAAATTTAGGAGGGGCCAGCCCCATGGCCAAGTGGTTACGTTTGTGCACTCTGTTTCGGCGGCTCAGGGTTCACTGGTTTGGATCCTGGGTGCCGACCTACATACCGATTATCAAGTCATGCTAAGGCAGCATCCCACATAGAAGAACTAGAAGGACTTACAACTAGGATATACAACTATGCACTGGGGCTTTGGGGAGAAAAAAAAGAGGAAGATTGGCAACAGATGTTAGCTCAGGGCCAATCTTCCTCACCAAACAAAAATAATAATAATAATACTTAAGAAATTTAGGAGCAGCTTAGCTGGGTGGTTCTGGCTCAAGGTCTCATGAGGTTGCAGTCAGATGTTGGCTGGGGCTGCAGTCATCTGAAAGCTTAACTGGGGTTGGAAGACCTGCTTCCAAGATGGCTACTCACATGGCTGTTGGCTAGAGGACTCAGTTCCACACTGATTGTTGGCAGGAAGCCTTAACTTCTCACCACATGGACCTCTCCATAGGGCGGCTTGAGTGTCCTCCTAACATGGTAGCCAGCGTCCCCCAGAACAAGCCACATCATCTGAGAGAGCAGCTCACGTCATTTAGATCTGGCCTCAGATGACACACACTCCTCATTTATGCAGCATCCTCTTTGTTCTAAAGTGAGTCACTGGGTCCAGCTCACACTCGGGGTCAGGGATATCAGGCTCCACCTTTTGAAGAGACTAGTGTTAAAGAATCTGTAGACTTACTTTAAAACTACTCTAGCATTTGAACTGATGCCGGAACAAATTCTAATGCAAACGACTTGATTTTTCTGAACTTCTGTTTGCTCAAATGACAATGACTGAAGTGATGGGGTATGTAACTTGTCTGGTCTGAGTTTCCTTGAACTTCATGTTATGGGTTCCTCCACAAAAAAAAGAAGGATTCTGTTTCCGGAAGGAAGGAGAAGGGGAAGGAAGGGGTAGTCAAATGTGTCCAGATGTCCATTGCACACATCATTTTGGCATAGCGAGTGTCAACATGAGCAGACTGCAACAGAGGCATTGCCCATTGTCCTGCCTGAGTTAGAGGAGTCTCAGAATTTTTTTCATTTTCATTTTTAATTTTTAAAAATTGTGGTAAAATACACATAACATAAAATTTACTATTTAACTTTTTTTTTTCTTAAAGAGATAATACTTTAAAGGTATGCTTTTTTTGGTGAGGAAGATTGGCCCTGAGCTAACATCTGTTGCCAATCTTCCTTCTCCCCAAAGCCCCAGCACGTAGTTGTTTATCCTAGTTGTAAGTCCTTCTAGTTCTTCTATGTGGGACACCACCACAGCATGGTTTGATGAGCTGTGTGTATGTCCACACCCAGGATCTGAAATAGCAAATGGGCCGCCGATGCAGAGCACATGAACTTAACTACTACACCACTGGGCCAGCCCCCATTTTAACCATTTTCAAGTGTACAGTTCAGTGGCATTAAGTACGTTCACATTTTTGTGCAACCGTCACCACCATCCATCCACAGAACTCTTTTCATTTTCCCGAACTGAAATTCTGTACCCACTGAACCCTAACTCCCTATTTCTCGCTCCCTGCAGCCCCTGGTAACCACCAGTCTACTCTCTGTGTCTGTGAATTTGCCTACTTTAGAAGCTTCGTATATGTGGAATCATACTGTATTTGTCCTTTTGTGTCTGGCTTATTTCACTTAGCAGAATGTCCTCAAGGTTGATCCATGTTGCAGCATGTGTCAGAATTTCATCCCTTTTTAAGGCTGAATAATATTCCATTGCATATGTATATACAACATTTTGTTTATCCATTTCACCCATCGATGTACATTTGGGTTGTCTCCACCTTTTGACTATTGTGAATAATGCTGCTGTGAACACGGGTATAGAATCTCAGCATTTTACCAGTAGCTCACTTGGAGCATTTGAAGGCTTTATTCTCAAATTTAGATCCTGGGCTCTGAAAGTTTCAACTGTGTCAGGGGAAAAGCACACTGGATGTGCAGGAAGAAGATACAGGTTGAGGTCCCCACTCTGCCTGCATCAGCTACATGCCCTTGGGCAAGTCACTTCACCTCTCTGAACCTCAAAGGGTTTCTAGGTGACTCAAAGGAAATAATGAAAATGGAATGGCTGGAAGGACAGATAAAGAGGGAAGCAAAAATAACAATTGTCTACTTACTGGACTCCTTTTCCCAGCTCCCGGCGTGAGGCAGACCTGGAACATCATAAATGCTCACTGAATATCTGCTAAATAAATGAATCCTAGAACTTGTTAGTATACTTGATTCATTGCTTAAATCTCCTTCTTTATGAGAACATCGTAAACTGTGATGACTACTAGATTCCGTTTTTCTCCTTTTATTACTCCGTACAGAAAGATTCCTCGGGACAACATTTTTCAGATAGCACACAATATTGATTTTATATAGAATCTCGTCACAGGAGCATCTTTTCATAGGATTCCTGTGTCCAGAGGCTCAGAGCTGAAAGCCCATTTTAATGAAATAACAATCCTATTTGACCCCAAGCTGGTTGGTCTTTGATCATACTTAATTCTCAGTATTCTTTCAGGCTAATCTTATTTTTTCCCCCAGAAGTTGACTGATTTCAGATATCGACACTAATTCTTCGTTTTCCTAATCCAGGAAAAGGACCCGATTCTCATCTTAAAGCTGTTCCTTGATTGTAAATGCAAAGATTCTCTCTGGAAGGATCCACAGGAGCCTAACTGTAGTTGCCTCTAGGCAGGGAGATTTGGGGCTTGGGATAGGGTGGGAGAGAGATTTATTTTTTAGTAAATGCTTTTGTATTTTGGGGGGAAAATTTTTATGTTGTGCATGTATTACTTTAAAAATAAAAAACACTATTCTTGAAGCAAGAGTAAGTACTAACGATGTGTTCAGCCAACTCTGAGTCACTGGGTGGGGGGCGGGGGGGAAGATTAAAATGGCAGAGGAAGGTAGTTCTTGAATCAGAAGACAAAGCCAGCCCAAAGAAAACGGTAAACGAGATGCAACTGCTTCAGAGGCGATGGTGTGTAGGATCTGTCGACAACATGGGAGTTGGATAAAGTTGGAAGCGAATTCCAGTTTTGCCATTTTTTGGGCAGAGAAACCTGTTTAACACCTTCAGGTCTCAGTTTGCTCATCTGCAAAATGGGGATAATAATGTGCATCTGTTATTACTAATTGTAAGCGTATTTGGAGTTTTTCTCAGGGGACCTCTGAAGAACACAGCTCCCCAGGGAAGGCAGAAAACATTCGCTAAGTGTCTACTGTGTCCCAATTTTCTTGCTGAGTAATTACTTTTATTTTATTTAATCTTAGTAGCTATCCTGCCATGTAGATATTATAATAGTCTAATTTTATAGAGAAGGTGGAGGCTCAGAGAAGTTCTATAACTTGCTCAAAATCACACAGCTAATGAGTGCCAGAAGCAGGATTGGAATCCAGATAACAAAACTTGTTTCCCTGCTCTACTCACCTGGAATTTCAGTTGCCAGGACAGGCACTGTGGGAACTTTTTGAGGCAGGAAGCAATCTAACCGGAATGCATCAGAATGACCAGCCTTGCAGGTACATCTCCCAATGACCTGCCACAAGTCATTTTGGAGTCCACCTTCCCACCCAGCATTCATTTCATCTTTATCTTGCCTGGCATACTAGTTGTTTTGGGTGAATAGACCACATATAGTCCTACATATAAGTGACCCAGTGTTATAGTCACCTTTAAAATGGAACATAGAGGGGCTGGCCCCATGGCCGAGCGGTTAGGTTTGCGCGCTCCGCTGCAGGCGGCCCAGTGTTTCGTTGGTTCGAATCCTGGGCGTGGACATGGCACTGCTCATCAAACCACGCTGAGGCAGCGTCCCACATGCCACAACTAGAAGGACCCACAACGAAGAATATACAACTATGTACAGGGGGCTTTGGGGAGAAAAAGGAAAATAATAAAATCTTAAAATGGAACATAGAGTTTGTGTGTGACTCAAGCAAAAAGTTCTAATATTAGAGAAATTAGATTTAGGGAAATTGCTTTAAAATCTAAATTCCAGAGCAAATTCAAACAACCAGAAAACTCAAATAACTAGAATGTTTTTCAATGTATAATTGAGGATTGATGTTACGGTTTTCAATGTATAATTGGTGGTCGACATTATGTGATAGGCTGTTCATATTCATTCTCTCAGGCACTGAGAAGGGTGCTGGGGACACAAAGGTGAATTAGACAATAACAATTGTTGGCAAAGATGCAGAGAAATGGGACCTCATACATTGCTGGTAGGGATATAAAATGGTGCAACCACTTTGGAAAACAGTCTGGCAGTTCTGCAAAAGGTTAAACGCAGAGTTACTCTTTGAACCAGCTGAAACAGATGTCCATGCAGAAACTTGTCCACAAATGTTCAAAGCAGCATTGTTCATAATAACCAAAAAGTGGAAACAACCCGCATGTCCATCAACTGATGCATGGATAAACAAAATGCTGTATATCTACACAGAAGAATTTGTCCCTACAAAGGAATGAAGTACTACTTCCTTACATAGTGATACACGCTACCACGCGGGTGAACCGTGAAAACGTTGTGCTGACTGAAAGAAGCCAGTCACAAAGCACCACAAATTGTATGGTTCCATTTCTATGAAATGTCGGAATAGGCAAATTCACAGAGATGGAGTGTAGATTTGTGGTTGCCTAGAGCTGGGGGTGGGTGTGAGGGGTACAGGGAAATGACTGTTAATGAGTATAGGGTGTCAATTTGGGGGATGATGAAAATGTTCTAAAAGTGATTGTGGTGATGGCTGCACAGTTCTGTGAACGTTCTAAAAACCATTGAATTATACACTTCAAATAAATGAATTGTTGAATGGCATGTGGATTATAAAAAAATTTAGGTGAGGTGCTGTTTACTATAAGACTTGTAAGCATTGGGGGTTTTTTTGTTTAAACTTTTATCACTGACTTCTAGTACTGTCTCACTGTGGTCAGAGAACATTGCCAAAACAATTTCTCTGAAATTAAAAAAAAGGTGAATTAGACCTGCCGTAAGATAGATCTGCCTTAACAAGTTCACTATCTTGTAGGGAAAATCGTGGTGGCGTCAAAGGGTAGCTTGGAGCATTTGACTTCTCCACTCCTCCCAGCCTCCCAGCCATCCCCAGTCTTTGATGTGGACAGTTAGAATTTTCTCAAGCTTTTGTGAATCTGGGCAAAGCCAGCTTCAAGTTCTTGTGCCACCCCATCTCTACCCCCTTGAAGCCCCCTATGAGAGACATTCTGGCGTGACTCTGAGAGCGTGAGTAACGGGCAGCCTAAGGGCAATGATAGCAGGAGGGTGGATTATAGAAGTACTTGTCCCAGCCAGCCCACCCCTGAAAGAGGAGTAGAGGAAGTCAGCCCAAGAAGGGCAGCGGGAACCTGAGCCAGCTGCAAAATCTCAGGGCCCACAGGTGACCTGGCTTCCCTGTGCCCTTTGCTCTGGGGAGAGCAGCGAGAGATGCAGACGAACGGAGGGCCTCCTCCTGGGGTCTGCTAAGAAATTTGTCTCTCCTCTCTTCCAACCATGCTGTAAATTTCAGAGATGGCAGGAAGCTAGTTTTGTTTGATTCTCCTCTGGTGTCCTAGCTCCTATCACAGTAACTGGTCGGCCTGTTGCAGATGTCAAACTTGTGTGCTGCAGGGAGGCAGATTAGGGGAGCCACATAAGGCAGAGATGTCACAGAAGACTTTCCTGGCTGCCACGCACAGGCAGGATGTGAGAGGAACGAGACTGAAGGTGGAGAAGAGACTAGAGCCTAGGGGCCTCATAGGGGTGGGGATGGGAGGACTAAGGCACCAGCAGTAGGGCTGGGGAGCAGCAGATGTATTCGAGAGAGATTTAGCAGGTGGAATGAACAGAATTTGGTGGGCTACGGGCAACCTCTGACCATGGATGATGGGACAAGGGCTGGCAGGAGGCGGGGGTGGTCCAGGTAAGGCACAAAGCTAACTAGAGCAGGGTATTCCTCAATCCTTCTGAGTAAAAAGAAGTGTACTGTATCTGGATTGCCAATACTTAGAGACTAACCAAATAATTGTGGAGCCCTAATTTTGTTGTGATTTTAAGACTTTGTTCATAAACTCCAATTATGGAGTGGCCCTCTGAGGTGGACTGATGGTTTATTTTAAATGACATGTTCTAAATTTGATCTGACATCAGCTTTTATGTCAGTTATCTCATTTTGAAAATTACAAATATGGTGGCGGTGGCGATGAGTCCATCAGTTGTTATCCTGTGGTACCTAGAATAATGCCCTACACACAGCAAAGCCTCCATAAGTACTTTCTGAGTGAACGAATGAATCCTGCTCCAACATTATCAACTTGTAAATCACATTGATGTTCCTTCCTTCTTTCGTTCGGCAAATACTTAGTGATTGCCTGTTAGTGCCAGATGCTGTTCTGGGCGCCAAGAATACAGCAGCAAACAAGACAGACAGAAATTCCTGCCCTCGAGTTTACATTCTTTTGGGAGAGGCAGAAAATAATCAAGATGATTAAGTAAAATGCATAGAGCATGACATATCATCATTATATATTATAGATTACCTGTTATATTTTTATATTATTATTATTTCCTGTTATATATTTAGATGGTGATCATTTCTAAGGAGAAAATTGTAGCCTGGAAGGGAGAAAGTGGCCGTGGGGGTTAGCTGCAGAGCAAGGGGCTTGTTAATTTTAGAAGGAGTGGCCAGAGGAATCTTCATTGAGAAGGTGCATTTTGAGTTGAGGTCTGAAGAAGGCAAGGGAGTGAGCCAGGCGGATATAGGAGGGAAGCGTGGTTCTGGCAGAAGGAAGAGCCTATCAAAAAAAACACACACAAAAAGGCTTAAGATGGGAGTGTGCTTGGTGAATTTCAAGCAGAAAGACATCAGTGTGGCTAGAAGGGAGCAAGGAGGAGAAAGGCAGGAAAGGAGGTCAGAGAGGTACAGGCTGGGGATGCCTCATACAGGACATTTTAGGCTACTGGTTTCACTCTGAGGAGATTGGGAGCCATGGAAGTTTCTAAGCAGAGACAGGACACGATTTTAACAAGATGCTTCTGGTTGACCTGTTGCAATAGCAGGAGGGGGAGGGGGGCTGGGCCAAAGCAGGGAGACCATTAATGGGCTGTTGCAATAATCCAAGTAAGAGGTGATGACAGCAGTAGACATGGTGAGAAGTGGTCATTTTTTGGATATCTCTTTTTTTATATCTAAAAAAAATTTTTTTATTATGAAAAATTTCAAATACACAAATTAGAGAGGATGTGGAATGAATCCCCATGTACCCATCAGCCAGCTTCAACAATCTGCACCTGGCAAATGTTATTTTATCTATAAATACACTCTACCCAATGCACTGGATTATTTTAATGAAAATCCCAGATATATAATATCAGTTGTAAATATTTCAAGATGTATCTCTAAAAGATAAGAACTTTAAAAAAATATTAATAGGGCCGGTTCGGATCCCGGGTGCAGACACGGCACCGCTTGGCAAAAGCCATGCTGTGGTAGGCGTCCCACATATAAAGTAGAGGAAGATGGGCATGGATGTTAGCTCAGGGCCAGTCTTCCTCAACAAAAAGAGGAGGATTGACAGCAGTTAGCTCAGGGCTAATCTTCCTCAAAAAAAATAAATAAATAAAATAAAATAATTTTAAAAATATTAATATAATAAAAGAATCACAATTAAAACATTAATATATAAATAACCAGTCCATATTTTATATATTTTTATATATATATATATTTACATATTTTACAATTGATTTGTTCAAATCAGGACCCAGAGTCCACATATTGTATGGTACTAAAACATATACAACATGAGAAACTTACCATTTTGAACATTTTTAAGTGTACAGTTCAGTGGCATTCAGTACATTCACATTGTTGTGCAACCATCACCACCATCCATCTGCAGAATTTTTGCATCTTTCCAAACTGAAACTCTGCACTCATTAAACAAGAACTCCCCATTCCCCCTCTCTCCCCAGCAAGCACCATTCTACCTTCTGTCTCTATGGATTTGCCTACTCTGGGTACCTCGTATATCCTGTCTCTTTGATTGATAAGCTCCTATGCCCTCTTTTTCTTCCCTTCTTTGCTATTATTTGTTGATGAAATCGGCACATTCTGGATTTTGCTGATTACATCCCTATGGTATTGTTTAACTTGTTCCTTTATCCTCTGTTTTCTATAAACTGGTAGTTAGAGGGACTTTGTTTGTTTGTTTTTAAATATGGTTTGAAGGTAGAGTGGATAGGATTTGCTGGCAAGTTGAATGTGGGATATGAGAGAGAAGAGTCAAGAATGACTGTGATGTTTCTGGCCTGAGCAACTGGAAGAATGGAGCTGCCATTTTCTGAGACGGGGAAGACCGAGGGAGGTGCAGGTTTGGGGAGGGGACAGTGTTTGAACACTTTTGGTTTGAGACATTTATTAGAAACTCAAGTGGAGGTGCTGGGCAGCCAATCAGATCTGTGAGCCTGGCATTCATGGAAGTGGTTGGGGCAGGAGATATAAATTTGGAAGTTGTCAGTGGATAGATGGCATTTAAAGCTTTAAGACTGGATGAGATCACCAAGGAAGCAAATGCAGATTAAGACTGAGAGAGAGAGAGAAAGTTTAAGGACTGAGCCTTGGGGCACTTCAATATTGAGTGCTCGGGAGACTGGGGAGGAACCAGCAAAGGAGACTAAGAAGAGGCAGTCAGCAAAATAGGAGGAAATTTAGGAGGGTGTGGTACCCTGGAAGCCAATTGTCCCAAGGAGGAGAGAATGAAAAATGGGTCAAATGCTAGGGACACGTCAAGTGACGAGGACTGAGAATCGATTATTATTTAGTAGAATAGAGATGTTCTCTCTTTTGATGCTCTTTAAATTAATCGTGTATAATTAAATTAAAACTCAAAACATTTCCCAAGGAAGAGTCCTTTCATGGACAGGGATTAGTGGACTGGAATATCACAGCGAGGAGAGAGGTGAGTGAGTGGTTAAGAGCAGAGATCCAGGAGGCTGCGCATCAGCCTATGTGAACCCAGTCAATTAGCACACAAAGTGTCAGCACTCCACCTGTAAAATAGGACAAGAATGGTCCGTACCGCATAGAGCTCTTGTGGCTCATGAGATGATATGAGTAACATACTTAAGCAGGATATCTTAGTCATCTTAAGTGCCCAATGAATTGTTGGTATATAATAGGATGACTCAGGTCAGCACCTGACTTTCAGCTACCTTTGCCTAGGTATTTAAACAGAAAATGGAAAAGCCACCATTTTAGTTAAATGTGTACTTTCAATAGAGAAAAAGGGAAGACAACCACAATTGGAATTTTGCTGACAAAACAGTAATTTTAGCATAAATTGAACAGCATTTTAAAAAAAATCTCTGAAACAATCATTCCAACTGAATAAAGGAAATGCAGACCTGGTTCTCAGAGGGAGAGAACTTCGCTTTTAAAAAGTCCTAGTTTAATTCTATCAGTTACTATTATAACAGACTGCAAACACCTGGATGAGGTTGCTATTCAGATTCACTTGGCTTTTTGCATGTCTGTTTTTAAAAGGATTTTATTTGTTCAGCTTTTATTTGTTTTTTGTATTTAAGCAAATAAACACCTGGTGTTTTCCAAGAGCGTTTTGACTCTGGGTTACTCCCAAGAAAAGCAGGAAATAAGCTTGCCCATAAGCCCAGATAAAAACAAAGGGCCTGCACCATTCCACACATCTGGTGACCAGACAAGCTCACTAAATCTCAGCTGGGATGCAAGTTCCTCAAGAGCAGGAAACTATGTTAGACCCCATGTAACCCCAGAGTGAAGGCGGATATGGGTTGGATGCATAACATATGTCAATTAATTGAAAGAGGGAAAAACAAAGCCATGCACTGATTGGCAACAGTGACCTCCACCTGATGTGGCACCATGTGGTTTTGGTGTTAAATATCACTCTCGGGTAGTATGGAACTTTCATTCATTACCACTGGGAGTACAGATGGGGACCACCATTCTGGAAAAGCAATTTGGCAATGTGTAAGCAGAGTCTTAAAGATCTAAACACAAAGATATTCACTGCAATCTTATTCATAATATTTTAAAATAAGAAACAAATGTCTAATGATAGAGGACCAGGTAAGCATAGTACAATAGCTCCCTTGGAAGGACTATTATATTGATAGTTATTAAAGATAGTATCTCCTCTCATCTCCCTTTCTTTCTTCAATATTGAATTCCTACAGTGTCCCAGGCACTGTTCTAGGCTTTTGGCATATGACAAAGGAAAAAAAAATGTGAAGATGCTATTCTGGCAGGGTTTACATTGTAGGAGGAGGGAAGTAGGAGCAGGAAACAGAGACTATAGCTTAAGTTAGAAGGCTGTCAGTGCTGTATAAAACAAAAGAGTAAGGTAGGAGGTGGGGGTCAGGTGACGGTGGGGTGAGCTTTCAAATAGGATGGTCAGTGCAAGTATTATCCATTGGGAAAGTCTGAGATGAGGCTGGAAGCCAGGCAATTATCTGTGGCTTAAAGACTATGTGATAGTATGGAAAATGCTAGTATTAAGGGAAAAGCTGGGTGCAAAAACTACGTATTGAGGGAAAAAAATGGGAAAGAATTAGTAAACGCAGCAACGATAGTTTGAAGCGTAGGATTTTGGATGATGCTTTTTTTCTTCTTTCCACTTTTGATTTTCCTATTTATCATTACTGAGCGTATCTTAACGTTAAAAAAATCCATGAGCTTGAAAGAGAAGTAGGCCTAAGCACTAGGGGCCCACCGCCCGCCCCGCCCACCGCCCGCCCCGCCCACCGCCCGCCCCGCCCACCGCCCGCCCCGCCCACCGCCCGCCGCCGCCCGCCCCGCCCACCGCCCGCCCCGCCCACCGCCCGGGGCCAGCAGAGGGCGCGCGCCCTCCACTCGGCGCCCCGCAGCCCCGCGAGTTCCCACAGGGCCTCGCGCGCCATGGGCTGTGCGAAGAGCAAAGAGACGTGTTGGGCTGCCCGGCGGCAGCAGGAGGCCGTGGGCCCGAGCTGCAGGGCCCACCGTTCCTCAGGTACGACCGCCGGCCAGAGAGGGCGCCCCGCGACGGCCCGCGCCGCCCCGCGAGGGTTGGGCTGCAGCGCCCGGAGCCCTCGGCCTGCGCCTCGCCGGCGTCGCGGCCCGACGTGCGGCAGGGGCATCCCTAGCCGGCGAGGCCCGCCCGGCCTGGGCCCTGGGGGTGCCCTGCGGCGGGGAAGGACCCCTGCCCCCGGGGACCCGCAGCTGGAGGCCGGCCGACGGGCTGCCCCGGCCGAGGCTCACGACTGGCCTGAGTCTGGTCACCGGCCGGCGGGTGACCCGTGTTCCAGCACCGTGGTTCAGAGGCAGTGTTAGCGGGGAGGGGCCGCACGGTCCGCGCCCACCTTCACCTCCCGGAAGCCAGGCCCCCGAGCTGAGGGTGGCGGAACCCCAAGTCAGGCGTAAGCGCCAGAGGGCACTTTAGGCCTGTTTAACTGGGGGTTCTGACCGGGGTGGGGCCCGTGTACCCCCTTGCCCACACGCCCCCTCCTGTGCCAGCAACAATCTTGTCAGACACATCTCTTCTCTGGTCCCCCACTTGCCCAGCAGGGTGAGCAGTGGGGGATAGGCTGCCGAGAAACCCAAGAAAAGACTCAGAGACAGTCAACAAGACATATGGGTTTATCGGGAGCTGTTTACAGAAAAGGTCCAGTGGCCATGGCTGGACAGTAATGTGGACTGGCTATGGACCCCTGAGAGAAGCTTGCTTAAGTAGGCAGAGGAGCAAAGGCTGCATGCTTGCCACAGGGGACTGTCCCTGTATGACCTGTGTTCCAAGGACTGGAGACCCCCCTCTTGTTCCCTCTGACCTCGAGGGTCTTGGTGCTCTACCCCGAGAAAGCAGCTGGGTTGGCCAAGCCCAGGACTGTCGTGATCGTGAATGCTGGCATTAGGCTCAGACAAGGGGCCTCAAGGACACATGGTTTAAAGGGACGTGCCAGCCAGTGACCCTGCACTCCACCCCACAGTGTCCACGTTGCGCCACTCTGTCATGGTTTCCCTCCAGCCAGACACAGAGAGGAGCGCTGTAGTCAGACCACAACAGCAGTAGAGAGCACAACATGAAAATAAAAGCAGCAGTGAAAAGGCAGGGACACCAAAGCAAGCATGTCCCCCCTCTCAGGCGGAGGGGCAGGAATGGGAAGGTGGGCAGCGCTCCTTCACTCTCACAGGGCTCTCCAGTCAGAGGCGTTGGCAGCTTGGAGACGCCATGGTAACCCCGTGGTTGAAGAGAGGCCGCTCCCTGCATACCCAGCAGTTGGAGTGGTTTTGTGTGTCAGCAATGGTGTGTGCCTAAGTGGTGAAAAGGTTGGCAGACATTGTCCTAAGGATGAAAAGTAAGATATTGAGAGGGAACTAAGACGGAGAGATCATGACCATCCAACAAGACACACCAGAGGGGAGAGGATGAAAGTGCCTTGAGGAACGGGAGGTGTTACTGTGATATCCTGTTTTAAGCCTGTCCCCCAAGGGGTTAAGAGACTATACCAGTGGGGCTCCTACCTGCCAGTCCCAGGGCAAGTGACCATGTGGGTCCCAGTAGGGAGTTCTGTGGCAGAGGAAAAAGCAAGTTGTTCTGAGTGCTCATCTGTGGCTGTAGTTTGTCTCTTTGATGATCCCTTGTCTGTAGACGCACTGTTGTATCAGGTCCTTGTGTCAACATCTCATATGCGTTGGGTTGGGTGCGCCTCTCATGTTCATTCAGTTGACGTATTGCAGTTGCCAGGTGTCTTGTCTAGTGGGCTAGGGTTCTGTCTTCTATCCTCAATTGTTTCAGGAAGCCATTCATTTGTTCTACCAGCCTTGTGGCCATGGGATTGTGTGGCAGGTGAGAATGCCAATGTATGTCCATTTGACCAGCCCGTGTCTGTACCTGATGGCCAGTAAAATGCATACCTTTGTCACTGTTGATGTCTGTGGGAACACCGTATGCAGCACAGAGACGTCCCAGGCCTCATGCTGTGGCCCTTTTGCTGGGGTATGTCTGTAGCAGTCCTGTAGATGTCCCCACACAAGTGAGAGCATGCCGACAGCCATCAGAAAGAGGCAAGGGCCCAATGTAGTCCACTTGCCAGCGTTGTTTCTGGCTATTTGGCCTGTGTCCCAGGGAATGGCCCAGGGTCTCTGCGAGGAGCAAGAAGGGCACACCCGACAGACCTGCACCACACCAGCATAGTGCAGGGGGAGGCCCCAGGCCTTGGCAATAGCCCCTAGGATTCTTTGTCCTTTGTGCCAGTCTTCTTGTGTAGCTGCTCTGCCACTCTTTTGGCTGGCACTTCTTCCAGGAGACGAATCCAAGCTAACTCATCTGCTTGTTGGTTCCCTGGTGGCGTCATCGCCTGATGTGCAGACACATGGTACACTGTTACTGTCATTCCCTGGACCTGCTGCCAGATATCATCCCAGAGTTCTGCCCCCCACAATGGGCGACCATTAATTGTCCACTTTTGTTGTGCCCTCTGTGCCATCCACAGGGTGAGCCCTTTGTAGACCGCCCACCTGTCCATGCACAGACGCATTGGATCGGGTTCACGAGTCAGCACCATCCAGGCAGCTCGCAGTTCAGCCCATTGACTATTGTACCCAGAGCCACAGTCCAACCACACGCTGTCGGTCGAAGGCTGGATGGCTAGTGCTGTCCACTGGGGGGTCGGGAGGGGGGTTGCCCCTTGCAGAGCCATCCATATACCAGGCCTCCACTGGGATTGGTCCTTCTCCTTTCTGTACGTTTGGCAGGGTTTCAGGCATGGGCGCCTCATCTAACAGGGTTGTTTTTTCTGTGGTGTATGTTACTGGCCCCAGGATGGCATGCAGTTCGGCACTGAGGGGACTGTTGGTCAGGGTCCCTCGTCGTTGTAAGTGTGCATGCCATTTTGCCAATGTCTGTGTTTGGGCTGCTCTCGAGTGGGGCTTCTGGAGAGCGTCCTGCAGCCACCTGGCAATGGGCGGATGAGTACGGATTGTGACCAGCAGGGAACAGGTTATGGGCTCCACCTGCTGGAAGGCCAAGTAAGCAGCACACAGTTGTTTGAGGGCATTGTACTGGTTTCCAGCCCCTTTCCACAATGGGGACCAGGAGCCAAGGTTTATTGCCTTGCCTCTGCCAGAGACCCCATCCGAACCTCTCTAGGTTACTGGAAACATCCAGTTCACGCAATTGTCCTTGTGTTAAACACCCAAGGACTGGATTTGTTTCACTGTTATTTGGCTTGGGTGAAGGCCTTCTGCTTGGTGGTCCCCCAGTCCCGGATCATACCCCTTTGCCCCAACTTATAAAGAGGACAGGCACCCCTTATCTTATTTATGACAGTGGCAAGAACCACTTTTGTCTTATCTGACCAGATAACAGCTAAGTATTTGACAGATAATCCAGACCTTTTGTTGTCGTTTACCACCCATCCTTGTTGGCATAGGTGGGTGAGGAGGGATCCGGAGGCTTCCTGAAGGTCTGGAAAAGACTCAGGTTAGCACGACATCAGCAATATCATGAAACAAAGCAAGCTCAGGGGGTTTTGTCCACCGCGCGGTGTTATAGAAGCATGGCTGCAGGGTGGGGTGAGAAGTGATGGAAGTCATTTTGCTCATTTCCACCCCCGACAGCAAAATGTCTTTTGCTCCTGTAGACCAATACATTGTTATTTCTGCATGTGGCCTCCATTCCTGATACCCGAGTCACCTTCACGGCGCTTGAGGTCACTTGGCCTTTCTCCTGGTGGGCGGCGGTGGCGGGGGGGGGGGGGGGGGGGGGGGGGCAGCGGCGGTGGGGGTTGCTCTAGGGTGTTCCCAGGCTGTCACTGGGGTCACTGTTAAAGCCACCAGAGCAGCGTTTGGTTATCACTTTTTTCCCAGGGGTGCTTGCTGTTTCCTGGGGCTGCGGCAGCCGCAGCGCAGACTTTTCTCTCTGCGCTGTGCTCAGCCTGGTCGTGCCAGAGAGGAGGGAAGAGAGGGGAGTCCCGGCCACCTGCCCCTCCGGACTCAGCATCCCGCTTTGCTCAGCCGCTGTGCCAGTGCTGGGGTGGCTGGACCATGCCCTCCCCGCACTCTCCCTGTCCTCTGCAGGTACTTTCTGCCTGTGGCTAGACACCCTCCTGGTCTGCCCTCACTTCTGCGCACAAGCTGGAGCCAGCGGCTCTTCTTGTGACTGCTTTACTTTTTTTTTTTTTTAAATTTGCACCTGAGCAGGGCCCGGCCCCGTGGCCGAGTGGTTAAGTTGGCACCCTCTGCTTTGGTGGCCCAGGGTTTCGCTGGTTCGGATCCTGGGCGCTGACATGCCCCAGAAAAAATAAAATCTTAAAAGATAATAATAAATAAATAAATAAATTGGCACCTGAGCTAACATCTGTTGCCAGTATTTTTCTTCTTCTTCTTCTTCTCCCCGAAGCCCCCCCACTATATAGTTGTAGATTCTGGTTGTGAGTGCCTCTGGCTGTGGCATGTGGGATGCCACCTCAGCATGTCCATGCCCAGGATCCGAACTGGTGAAACTCTGGGCTGCCGAACCGGAGCACGGGAACTTAACCACTCAGCCACAGGGCCGGCCCCTGACTGCTTTACTTTTGATATTGAAACTCTTTTATTTTAATCTCAGCCAACTTGACCATACACAAAACTCCTCAGGGTTTTACTCCACAAACCTTCTGTCACTTGTTTTTAAAACTCAGAATTTGTTCCATACTTTTTCTTTTTTTCTTTTCTAGTTCTTTAAGACAAATTTATCTTTCTTAACAAAACAAAGGAAAATATCTCTATTTGTTATACCCTCTTCACTGAAAACATACATTTTACTTTCCTTGTATACAGACTTTCTAGAAATATGTGCTTTCTCATAGAAAATTTTTCACCATGAACAAAGCATGTTCATCAGTAAACTCAAGCATCTTTTAGTTTCTTTGAGATAAGAAACCAAAGGCAGACAAATCTATGTTTAG
The DNA here is from genome assembly GCF_037783145.1 of Equus przewalskii. Classification (NCBI taxonomy): domain Eukaryota; kingdom Metazoa; phylum Chordata; class Mammalia; order Perissodactyla; family Equidae; genus Equus; species Equus przewalskii. The sequence goes on from NC_091859.1 coordinate 28,222,714, forward strand.
TAATCAATTTCTAATATTTTATCTTGATTGGAAAATGACCTAGATACTCCACAAATTTTTATTATTTAGCTTAACTTAGCAAAACTCTTAAGTTTCAAGTTACCAAAAAGATTTTGGAAGCTGAGTTTCAAGCATTTATACCATAAAACATAATTATTGTACCTGAAAACTCTTACCCATTTTTATCTAAATCATTTGTTCACAACAATTATGTTTAGATTACTCACAAAAATTTCATGTGACATTAAAGCAGTCAGCCATCATCTTGGATTGTTTTAAATACATAGACCATAACACAAAATTATTGTTGAAAGTTCACCCCTAATTTTCATGCTTTTCACATCTGTTTAGTTTACTTCTTCTCCAATTCCACCAGTTCTGTGGTGGTATAATCCCTCATGGTGCAATGCATATGCCCAACAGGTGGAGGCAGGTCCCTGGGATCCACCCCCGCAGGTCAGGGCTGGTCACACCTTTATCCTCTCATCAGACTCCCACAGGTGTGTTGACAGAGCCTTGGTAGTTTCGACTTGAACCAGCCATGCTTCCCTTTCTAATTTTAATTTCTCTTGTGGCTGCCTCACCTTTGTCTTAGCTTCCATTTCAGCTTCTGTTGCTATGTGAACAGTGGCAAGGAGGGGCCATCCCACCACAGCAGCTACTGCCCAGGCTTCTAATTTCTTTCTCTCATCGTTTATCCTGCCCAGGACTTCCCCTGCTTTCGTTGCAAGCTGTCCTACGGTGGAAAGGGGCTACCCCATGGCTGTAGCAATGGCTTGGGCTTCTCTCATGCCCAGGACTTTCCCCTAGGCCCTTTTGTGTTTTTTGGGGTGTCCCCATACTCACACAGTGGGCCCTCTCCTTCAAGGATAGTGGCAGCCAGCCCCCACAGGGCGGACCCAGGATTACCCCTGCAGATTCCCCTTCCATCGCCCATAGTCTCAGCACTCATGGGGGTTTTTCTGTCTTCGCCAAGTGTTCTACCACACACCCAGCTGGGTGAGCAGTGCGGGATAGGTTGCCAAGAGACCAAAGAAAAGACCCAGAGTCAGCGAACGAGATATGTGGGTTTACTGAGGAGTTACTTACAAGGAAGGTCCACTGGCAGCTGGCTGGACAGCAATGTGTACCCACTACTGCCTCCTGAGAGAAGCTGGCTTAAGTAGACAGAGGAACAAAGGCTGCATGCTTGCCAAGGGGGACTGGCCCTGTTTGACCTGCATTCCAAGGACCAGAGCACCCCCTACCCCCACCCAGTGGGCCTCTGTGTTCCCTCAGACCTCAGGGTCTCTGGGCTAACTCTCCCATGAGAAAGCAGCTGGGTTGCCTAAGCCCAGGACTGTTATAATCGTGAGTGCTGGTGCCTAAGCCAGACAAGAAGCATCAAGGACACGTTTTAAAGGGGCATGCCAGCTAATGCCCCTAATTCCCCTTGAATCTTAGGCACATTTCTGACACCACCATCCTACTTTATCCTTTTAACTACTCTTTGAAATGAGAAAGGTGCTTGTATTTTCTCCACTTTTCAGATGACGATAGTAATGGCTAACAGTTAGTAAGCACTATTTTAAGCACTTTACATGAATAATCTTGTTTCATTTTAGCAATGATAGTATGAGATAGGTTTATCATAACATTCATTTTACAGATGAAGAAACTGAGGCACAAAGAGGTTATGAAACTTGCCCAAAGTCCCACACTTGGTAAGTGGTAGAGCTGGGATATAAGCTGAGGCAATCTGACTCCGAAGCCCAGGAGTCAACCATTACACTGCCCCCTCCCCCCTGGGTTTTATAGGTGTGAGAAGGGAGACCCAGAAAAGTAACTTGCCCAAGTGATGGAATTTGTTAATGCTGTAGGATCCATCTCTTTCAGAGGCTTACAATTTAGTCACAATGCAGCATATTGTGAACAACTATGAGCAATGGTAAAAACAACCAAGGGGGGAAGGCAGCTCCCTTGGGAGAGTTAGGATTTGGCAGGAGTGTCTGAAGGGGGAAGATTTTGTTGGGGGAGCAGCTGATAAGACCATCCTGGAAATAATGAGGATACGTGTCCTGCTGGAGTTGAGGAGTTGAGTTGGGGGAAGGGGAGATAGGAGAAAAGGTTGGGTGGGGGCGGTTCGCGTTCAAGGTCAAGCAGCTGATTTGTGGCCATCACTTGAGTCTCTTCCCATTTACACCATGGAGTTTGAGTTGCTGTATCCCAAATCTGCCTTTCTTGTACCATCGTCAGGATTTTTCCAATATCCATGTACTGCCATTTATTTACTATTTTTCTTTAACTATATCCACCTTTTAAAATACTTTTTGGGGCTGGCCCGGTGGTGCAGTTGTTAAGTGCGCACATTCCGCTTTGGCAGCCCGGAGTTCACTGGTTCGGATCCCAGGTGCAGACATGGCACTGCTGGGCAAACGCCATGCTGTGGTAGGCATCCCACATGTAAAGTAGAGGAAGATGGGCATGGATGTTAGCTTAGGGCCAGTCTTCCTCAGCAAAAAGAGGAGGATTGGCAGCAGATGTTAGCTCAGGGCTAATCTTCCTCAAAAAAAAAAAAAATAATAAAATACTTTTTAATTGAAATACACTGTCCGTACAGAAAGGTGCAATTATCATAACACAGGTTACTAAATTTTCACAAACTGAATGTCCTTATGCAGTCAGCACCCAGCTAAAGAAATAACTTTTTCGGTACTCCAGAAGTCCCCCTCATACCTCTTACTCCCATACCCAGGGCAACCACTACTCTGATTTCTCATAGCATAAAAGTATTACCTGTTCTACATTTACTTTTTGGAATAAATTTAGCATTGTTTTAAGCATTAACTTATGAAAACACTGCTTTGTTGTAGATGTTTTTCTATACACATACATGCATGCATACTGTTGAACTTTACAATGTCCTTTCATGTATCACTTGTAAACATTCTAGAAGCTATCTTCCTTGAGTACCACCAATGATCTACACACCAAGTTTAGTGAAATGCTGGACCATGTGATCTCTAAGTTGCCTCCCAGTGTAAAATTATGTGGCTAAGTTTCAAAAAACTGATTTCTTAGATGAGCAGCTAGCATCTAATGTGAGGTTTCTCACAATCTGGCCCAAGTTGTCATATTAAAGAATGTCTTGATTGAATGACTCTTCAACTAAGTGTTTATTATTTATCAGGCACTAGAGACTCAGGAGTGAACAAAGCGTGATCTCAGCCCTTGAACGTGCAGTCTAGTGGAGAGGAATAGTGTAGAAAGTGCAGTGTCATCATGGGTAATCATAAAGGTGGACGGGTACGAGGTACTGGGGAAGAAGCGTAGAGGGAGTTAACTGCTGGGTACTTAGAGTTTAATTTAGATTTCTGCCGTGACACATATTCCATTCTATTTTAATTAACTTGTAAACATTTATTTTTCCTGCTGGATTTTTGAGGATCAGGAATGTGTCTTGTACATTATTATATCTCCCACAGTCCTTGACACACTGCCTTACAGATAGTTGGGACTCAGTAAAAGCATCTGTATGGTCCATGTGGCAAAGGGCTGTTTTTTATAAGTGAGGAATTTTTTTTAATTGCAGTAATTTCAGATTATAACATTGTATAGCTTTCAGATGTACATGGTAACATATTTCGAATTCTATGTAGATTACATCATGTTCACCACCCAAAAACTATAGTCCATCTCCACACATGTGAGCCTAATCACCCCTTTTGCCCTCCCCCCTAGGAATTTTCCAAACGCTGATGTTACTAATACTGACCAGCTTCTTCAGTGAGGCAAGATGTTGTTTCTCAAAGTGTGGTCCTAAGACCACCTGGAAGAGAAGTAATTACGTAAGGGATGGGGATGTGTAGGTCAAAAGCTCAGTTTCCTGGTCTCCACCTCAGACCTACTCAGTCAGTCTTGGGGCGTTGGGCCAGGAATCACCACCTTTGTCGCCTCAGGTGATCCTGTTTGAGCCAAGGTCTGAGAACGCGGAGGTGAAGTTTTGGGCCAGAGTCAAGCCCTTTTCCTGGGCAGAGGCTCCTGTCCTCGGCGATGGGGCTGAGGCTTGCATGGAGGTAGCTGCTGCCCATCGTTGAGGCTGATGGGGTGAGTCAGACGAAGGAAGAGGAAACTGAAAGCTGTGGTGTAGAACCAAAGATCATCCTGACTAACACGCTAGGAATCTGCAATGAGAAGTGATTTACTAGATAATTCAAGAGAAAACTTGCTTTTGGCCCATGTTAGCCACATAACTTAAATAAAAGTCTTTACCCGCTATTTGGGTCTTCACACTTGAATGTTCAGTTCTTTGTGTTAATGCGTACTGAGTAAAGCTTTTAAGTTATTTAGTGTTTTTCTTAAGTGTATTTTGGATTTACAGGTGGATTAAGTCCCTGAAAGAAGGGATTAATCTGTATGCCTTTTTTTTTCACCTTTATAGAACATCAGTGAGTATTTCATAAGTGTTCCTTATATCCTAATTTTTACCTCTGAGCTTTAGCTGGTAGAAGCTAGCGTACATGTGTACAGCTGTAAATCACTATCACAAATTACTGTTTGATGTTAAAAACAAATCATTTCTTACCTGTTGGATTAAGTAGTAGTGCAATGGTTTTCAGCTTTCTTCTTTCAGGTTTGTCGAGAAAGTCATCTAGGCATGCTACCAACTTGATCAATATGTAAATATTATTTTTTGCCACCATTGAGTGTGTATGTGCCTGTGTGTGTGTGTCCGGTGTGTATACACACATATAGACACATACACTTCACATGTCAGTGTCTATTAGAGGAAAAACTGAACTGAGCAGGTGATGGGAAGTGGTATAGAATGTGAAATAACTTATTATGAGAAGAATTAGGAGGCCATGGCTGAGGAGTTGAAAACCCAAATATCTACAGGGACAGCAGGTAGTACAAATGAGTGAAGCAGGCAGGTGGTAAACAATAGGGAGTGGTGGAGACTGGGATGAACTGAGGAGAGAATGCTCCAAAAGGGGCTGCCTCTACTCAGCTCCCCTTCCATTGAATAGGAAGATGAATGTAGTGTTGCCACTCTTTCTAATTTTTCAAAAGAAACTAGAAATCTGTATTTATTTATTATTTTTGTGACTGCTTCCAGTTTGTAAATATCAACAGTAATTCAATTAAATAAAGCAAAACACTGAGGGCCAAACAAGGTATGATTGCAGGTGATTGTGGCCTGTGAATGTGTAATGTCAAGCTGGCACACATTAAAAAAAAAAGTGGTGCCTTTTAAATGTGTAGAAGTGGCCAGGACAGAAAACGGTTTTTCTTAGATACCAATGCAGTGCAGAGAAATGAGCGAGGGAACAGTGTAATGACTGTTGTCGAAGTATGGTTTTCAGAAAGTTAAAACACATGATTCTTGTTCAAAAATAAAATGAACGTGTATAAAAATTTATTAAACTCATCAATTAATGAAGGAATCAGTAAAGTGGTAAAGCTGATTTAAAGGAGAATTCAAGGAATATAGACATAATAGTCAAAGAATTGCTGAATTGAATTTGCTAGTAATTACAAAACTGATTAATGTCTACAGAACAATAAAACTGTAACCTTTGGTATTAAGGGACAGAAATGTACAAGTTAACGCGAAACTTCAGTGTCTGGACGCTAATAAAATAATAAATAGCAAAGTCAAGTGCAGTTACATTCTCTTAGGGAATTAAGTGATCCTTGATTGCACTTGTTAAACAATGCCCCAGCATGACATTGAAAGGACATTGTTATCCCCTTCCTTTATTTCCAAGTTTTTTCTTAAGATTCTGGATATTACAGTGTAGTTATAATTTCTTTGCAATTATCGCTCACTTATTTAGTGGTATTTTAAGTACTTTATTCCCCTCAAACGTGCTGCCAAAATTTGACTACTTTCTCAAGTTTGTGCAGCAGCCTGCTAAAGCCACTGTGAGCATCCTGAGGGCTTGCTGCCCTCTGTATCCGGTTAACGATTGTTTCATTGAGTGCTTTACCACAAAGATTTATTTTGAAGTGAGCTCAGTGTACTCTTGATCATCACATGTTTTAGGGAGTAATCTTACCTACTGGAACAAGAGCCAATATTTTTGCTTTTCTGTACACAGTGAGATCAAGGAAGAAGGTAGAGTGGAAGGAAGCAGAACTCAGTAAGCAGCTCCCCACCCCCAGGCCAAGTTGGTCAGATGTATACTGCTAGACTAAACAGTCCTCATTTTGGGAGACCAGGAAGCATGGTTTCCTCATACCTGTTTGCAACAGGGTTCCAAGGTGTCTTTCTGGATGTGATTTGATCTGCTAGCCTGGTAATATAATCCTCAGGATTTGGCCAGGCCCATCTTGGTGGGCAAGAGGGGGTGTCCAGGCCAAGGCAGAATAAAAGGAAAGCTGAACTGGGATTTGGCCCTCAGTCAAGCACAGGGAATAAGCAATAAAATCTCTCTGGTGTCAGTAAGAGGCAGCCGAAGGTAGGTACTGGCGAGGAGGGAAGCATGAGCCGGTATGTGTCAGGCAGCTGGTTTTGATACCGGCTCAACACAAGGTTGACATAAGGGAAGCCATATTGTAGAAAAGAAACCATATTGTAACTCTGAGTGACTTCTGGTTAACCCTGACTCACTAGCTCTTTGAATCTTTGCTTTATTTTGCCTAGATAAGTAAGGGTTTGTCTCGGAGGTATTTGCAGGGTCTGTAGATTTTATGGCCCCTCTCAGCTGCTGTGTTGATAACTGTGTTCTTTTGAGTTTCTTAGGAATGTAATGACCCCCAGGCAGAGAGTCTATGCTGATAGCCATGCATCAATGACAAGGAAAGATCAGGGTGTAGGGCGTTGCTCCTGTTTCTGATGCATATCCAGTAAAACAAAAGACTATCAGGAACCAAGACCAGACGTCTGCCCCCACCTGGAGGTCAGATGGAGGCCCCACTTGGAGACCAGCTCCATATGTAACTGGCCTGTAGTCTTTGTTCTGTAAGATGATTCTTTCAGACATTAGTTGGCCATCTTCCCTCTTGCTAGCAGGCTGTAATAAAAAACCCTTCCTCTTCTACCACCTTGCCTCCTGACTATTGGCATGTCTTGCCACGGGCAGATGACCCCCCTTAGGTGGTAACAGTTTTAGGGTACAGTGGCTGAAGCAGGCTTGCTAAGGAGTGTTAATTTTATTTATTCACCCAACAACAACAAGACAAAGCCAAATCGTGGGGCCGGCATGGTAGCACAGCAGTTAAGTGCACATGTTCCGCTTCAGAGGCCTGGGGTTCACCGCTTCGGATCCCAGATGCGGACATGGTACCGCTTTGCAAGCCACGCTGTGGTAGGCGTCCCATGTATGAGGTAGAGGAAGATGGGCACAGATGTTAGCTCAGGGCCAGTCTTCCTCAGCAAAAAGCGGAGGATTGGCAGATGTTAGCTCAGGGCTAATATTCCTCAAAAAAAAAAAAAAGACACAGCCAAATCACTTTCTCTGGCTCTGGGTGTGGGCAGAGTGGTGTGAGGGGGGTAGATTTTATGTGAGTAGAATCACATAGTAGTGTGGAAGGGGGAGGGAGTAGAATTGTATGTGAGATCTCTTCTTTTTGCACCAGCAGTCATTAATAATCATTGACTACATTAGATCAACACTGTAACTCCTGGTGAACTTTCTTTTAAGAACAAAGGACCTGGGGCCTTCCCAGTGGCGCAGTGGTTAAGTTCATGAGTTCTGCTTCAGCAGCCTGGGGTTCACCAATTCGGATCCCAGGTGCGGACCTACGTACTGCTTATCAAGCCATGCTGTGGCAGGCGTCCCACATATAAAATAGAGGAAGATGGGCACAGATGTTAGCTCAGGGCCAATCTTCCTCAGGAAAAAAAAAAAAGAAGGATTGGCAACGGATGTTAGCTCAGAGCTAATCTTCCTCAAAAAAAAGAACAAAGGACGTTAGGCCTCTTTTTAAGCCCTCCTCTCTTACATATGGCACAGTTTTTTTCCTGTTCCCTGACGTTGCCAGGCTCCCTCACTCATCTGTTCTTGAGTGTTGTTCTCTTTCTGCCTGGAATACCCTTCCTTCTCCTCTTTGCTGGACACAGTCTCCTTACCCATCAAGACCCCATCTAAATGAGTCGTGTGATTCCCCAACTGGAGTTAACGTTGTCTTTGTGGACGTCTATGGCCCTTCCCATTTCTGTGATAGGGCTTACAGTGTATTGGGTAGCGCATTCGACTAGACTGCGTTCCAGGGCAAGGATGTCTTGTTCAGAGCTGGATTTCACATTTGAGATAGTGCATGGCACACAGTAAACGCTCAGCAAATGTTTGAATAAAGTGAGTCAAGTTATTCCATCCTGACTTTCTCTCCCACTGTTGATCAATCCAGTAAACTCTTTTTCCCCTTGGAGACTTCTTTTGTCTAATTCTCTTGTCTCTGACTCTTTGGAATCCTACAAATGGGACAGCTCAGGCAGGTAAAATTGCCCTTGCCATGAGGAAGAAGGAATGATGTTTCCAACATCCTCTATAGAACATTGTAGTTCCCAGTAATGTGTAGTTTTTTTGAAAGAGGGGATAACTTCTAAGATGGTCTTGAAAATTAGGTTGCATTTACTCATTCAACATTTGTTAACTGTCTTTTAGATGTCAGGCATTATTGTAGGTGCTAGGGATATGAGTGAACATGGCCTTCTGGAGTTGTTTTCTAGAGTAATGTATAACTTCTGAGACTTTTTTTTTTTTTTTCCTGGAGCCTGTTGGTTTTGGCTCCTAGCAGCCTGTGGAACCAGGCCCAGATCTCAGGAACAGCCAACAGAGACCGCTCTTTTGAAGAAAAAGAATCGCAGTCGTGGAAGAGAGACTAGTCTGAGCGTTATTCATCCACTCGCTCATCAAAGAAACCACTTAATGCCCATTGTCCTCATGTTTGGATCTGTGCACAAAGTTGACTCGCACACCAATTTTCTATCTCCTTATGTGATTATTTGCCTTCTCCAATTAACTAGAAGCCCTAGGAGGTCTTGCACTGTACCTGATCTTTTTTCCTGATTTTGAAAAAATATGTTCCTGTGTTATGTTTAAACAGTATAAAATGGTAAACAGTGAAAACTGAGTCTCCTACTGAACCCCTTAATTTCCCAGTTCAGCTCTCCAAAGGGAAATCACTGCTCCACTGACACCTGTTTCTTATGTATCTTCTCTGAGATTGACTGGCTGTCTCCCTCCGTCCCTCCCTCGCTCCCGCGCTCCCTTCGTCTGTGTGTCTCTCTGCGTGTCTCCCTGTTAAAAATACAAATGGTGGCTGTAGTGTGTGTCTTGCACTTTGGTTTTTCCCCACTTACTAGATTATGTCAGTGCTGTGTATCAGCACATAGAAAATGTGTGTCATTTGTTCAGTTGCCCCATAGTGTTCCACTGTGTGGATATACCACAGTTTTAACCAGTTCCCTCTGATGAACACCTAGATTGTTTCCAGTCTTTGCTACCACAAACAGGCTGCAGTTTAATGTCCTGTTTGTGTCTTTGTGCTCATGTGCAAGTGGGTCTATAGAATCAGTTTCTTTTTTTTTAAATTTTTTATTGAGTTAATGATAGGTTACAATCTTGTGAAATTTCCGTTATATATTATTGTCTGTCAGTTGTGTTGTAGGTGCAACTGTTCACCCTTTGTGCCCACCCCCCACCCCCCCTTCCCCTGGTAGCCACTAATCTGTTCTCTTTGTCCTTTGTCCAGAGGTTTAAATTCCTCATATGAGTGGAGTCATACATAGATTGTCCTTCTCTATCTGGCTTATTTCACTTAACATAATTCCCTCAAGGTCCATCCACGTTGTTGCAAATGGGATGATTTTCTTCTTTTTTACGGCTGAGTAGTATTCCATTGTATATATATCCTACATCTTCTTTATCCAGTCATCTGTTGATGGGCACTTAGATTGCTTCCATGTCTTGGCTATTGTAAACAGTGCTGCAGTAAACATTGGGGTGCATAGGACTTTTGGAATTGCTGACTTCAAGCTCTCTGGATAGATACCCAGTAGTGGAATAGCTGGATCATATGGTAGTTCTATTTTTAATTTTTTGAGGAATCTCCATACTGTTTTCCATAGTGGCAGCACCAGTTTGCATTCCCACCAGCAGTGTATGAGGGTTCCTTTTTCTCCACAGCCTCTCCAACATTTGTTACTATTTGTTTTAGTTATTTTTGTCATTCTAACGGGTGTAAGGTGATATCTTAGTGAAGTTTTGATTTGCATTTCCCTGATGGTCAGCCATGATGAACATCTTTTCATGTGCCTATTGGCCATCCGTATATCTCCTTTGGAGAAATGTCTGTTCATGTCTCCTGCCCATTTTTTGATTGAGTTGTTTAATTTTTTGTTGTTGAGTTGTGTGAGTTCTTTATATATTATGGATATTAAGCCTTTGTCAGATGTATGACTTGCAAATATTTTTTCCCAGTTAGTGGGTTGTTTTTTTGTTTCAATCCTGTTTTCCCTTGCCTTGAAGAAGCTCTTTAGTCTGATGAAGTCCCATTTGTTTATTCTTTCTGTCGTTTCCCTTGTCTCAGAAGGCATGGTGTCCGAAAAGATCCTTTTAATACTGATGTCAAAGAGTGTACTGCCTACGTTTTCTTCTAGAAGCCTTATGGTTTCAGGTCTCAGCTTTAGGTCTTTGATCCATTTTGAGTTTATTTTGGTGAATGGTGAAAAAGAATGGTCAATCTTCATTCTTTTACATGTGGCTTTCCAGTTTTCCCAGCACCATTGTTGAAAAGACTTTCTTTTCTCCATTGTATGCCCTCAGCTCCTTTGTGGAAGATTAGCTGTCCGTAGATGTGTGGTTTTATTTCTGGGCTTTCAATTCTGTTCCATTGATCTGTGCACCTGTTTTCGTACCAGTACCATGCTGTTTTGATTACTGTAGCTTTGTAATATGTTTTGAAGTCAGGGATTGTGATGCCTCCAGCTGTGTTCTTTTTTCTCAGGATTGCTTTAGCAATTTGGGGTCTTTTGTTGCCCCATATGAATTTTAGGATTCTTTGTTTTATTTCTTTAAAGAATGTCATTGGGATTCTGATTGGGATGGTGTTGAATCTGTAGATTGCTTTAGGTAGAATGGACATTTTAACTATGTTTATTCTTCCAATCCTTGTGCATGGAATGTCTTTCCATCTTTTTATGTCGTCATCCATTTCTTTCAGAAAAGCCTTGTAATTTTCATTGTATAGGTCTTTCACTTCCTTAGTTAAATTCACCCCAAGGTATTTTATTCTTTTTGTTGCGATTGTGAATGGTATTGTGTTTTTGAGTTCTTTTTCTGTTAGTTCGTTATTAGAGTATAGAAATGCTACTGATTTATGTAAATTGATTTTATACCATGCAACTTTGCTGTAGTTGTTGATTACTTCTAAAAGTTTTCCAATGGATTCTTTGGGGTTTTCTATGTATAAGATCATGTCCTCTGCAAACAGTGAGAGTTTCACTGCTTCCCCCCCCATTTGGATTCCTTTTATTCCTTTTTCTTGCCTGATGGTTCTGGCCAGGACCTCCAGTACTATGTTAAATAAGAGTGGTGATAGAGGGCATCCTTGTCTCATTTCTGTTCTCAGGGAGATGGCACTCAGTTTTTACCCATTGAGTATGATGTTGGCTGTGGGTTTGTCATATATGGCCTTTATTATGCTGAGGTAGTTCCCTTCTATCCCCATTTTTTTCAGAGTTTTTATCATAAATTGCTGTTGGATCTTGTCAAATGCTTTCTCTGCATCTATTGAGATGATCATGTGGTTTTTATTCTTCAGTTTGTTGATGTGGTGTATCACGTTGATTGATTTGCGGATGTTGAACCATCCCTGTGTCCCTGGTATGAATCCAACTTGATCATGATGTATGATCCTTTTGATGAATTACTGTATTCGGGTTGCCGAAATTTTGTTGAGAATTTTTGCATCTATGTTCATCAGCGATATTGGCCTGTAGTTTTCCTTTTTTGTGTTGTCCTTGTCGGGTTTTGGTATCAGCGTGATGTTGGCCTCATAGAATGTGTTAGGAAGTGTTCCATCCTCCCTAATTTTTTGGAATAGCTTGAAAAGGATAGGTATTAAATCCTCTCTGAAATTTTGGTATAATTCCCCAGGAAAGCCATCTGGTCCTGGAGTTTTATTCTTTGGGATGCTTTTGATGGCTGTTTCAATCTCTTTCCTTGTGATTGGTCTGTTCAAATTGTCTGCTTCTTCTTGAGTGAGCTTTGGGAGATTGTAGGAGTCCAAGAATTTATCCATTTTCTCTAGGTTATCCATTTTGCTGGCATATAGTTTTTCATAGTATTCTCTTATTATCCATTGTATTTCTGTGGAGTCTGTTGTTATGTCTTCTCTTTCACTTCTGATTTTGTTTATTTGAGCTTTCTCTCTTTTTTTCTTTTTAAGTCTGGCTAGGGGTTTGTCAATTTTATTTATTTTCTCAAAGAACCAGCTCTTTGTTTCATTGATCCTTTCTACTGCCTTTTTTGTTTCAATAGCATTTATTTCTGCTCTGATTTTTATTATTTCTCTCCTTCTGCTGACTTTGGGCTTTGTTTGTTCTTCTTTCTCTAATTCAGTTAGGTGTAGTTTAAGATTGCTGATTTGGGATTTTTCTTGTTTGTTAAGATATGCCTGAATTGCAATGAATTTCCCTCTTAATACAGCTTTTGCTGCATCCCATATGAATTGGTATGGCATGTTATCATTTTCATTTGTCTCCAGGTATTTTTTGATTTCTTCTTTAATTTGTTCAGTGATCCATTGCTTGTTCAATAGCGTATTGTTTAGTCTCCACATCCTTGTGCCTTTCTCAGCTTTTTTCTTGTAATTAATTTCTAGCTTTATAGCATTATGATCAGAGAAGATGCTTGTTATTATTTCAATTTTTTTAAATTTGTAGAGGCTTGCCTTGTTTCCCAGCATATGCTCTATCCTTGAGAATGTTCCATGTGCACTTGAGAAGAATGTGTATTCTGCTATTTTGGATGGAGTGTTCTATATGTGTCTATTAAGTCCAACTGTTTTAGCTTTTCATTTAGCTCCACTGTTTCTTTGTTGATTTTCTGTCTGGATGATCTGTCCATTGATGTGAGTGGGGTGTTGAGGTCCCCTACTGTTATTGTGTTATTTTTGATATCTTCTTTTAGGTTTGTTAATAGTTGCTTTATGAACTTTGGTGCTCCTGTGTTGGGTGCATAGATATTTATAAGCGTTATTTCTTCTTGATGAAGTGTCCCTTTGATCATTATATATTGGCCCTCTATGTCTCTCTTTATCCTGCCTTATCTTGAAGTCTGTTTTGTCTGATATAAGTATTGCGACACCTGCTTTCTTTTGTTTGCTATTAGCTTGGAGTATTGTCTTCCAACCCTTCACTCTGAGACTGTGTTTGTCCTTGGAGCTGAGGTGTGTTGCCTGGAGGCAACAAATTGTTGGATCTTGTTCTTTAATCCATTTTGCCACTCTGTGTCTTTTTATTGAAGAGTTCAATCCGTTTACATTGAGGGTGAGTATTGATGCATGGGGGCTTAATGCTGTCATTCTGTTGCTCATTTTCTGGTTTTCCTGTGTTTCCTTTGTTTCTCATCCTGTGTGTTTACTTCTGAGACTTTTAATGAAAAGTAGTCGTATTTATGGAATGCTCCTTATGAGTGCTTTACGTGTATTAATTCATTTAATTATTGCAACAGCCAAGTGAGGAAAATGAGTCACAGAGAGGTAAAGGGCATCTAACTGGTGAGTAGTGGAGCCAGGATGCTCACCCAAGAAGCAGACGCTCTTAACCACTGGGCTGTACTGTGTGGGGGACTGGAATTGGCCACCCCAAGATATGTCTCTTTGGCATGAGGATTATTTTGGGCTGGTTACTTTTAAAAACTGCAGACAGGAAAGAAACTCTGAAAAGTGGAATTTACTTACCCTTTGATAAGATACATTTACATTTGTAAGGGAAATCTCCATCTGTAAAGGTGTCCCCCTCTCTGTACCAAGAAGAAGGGGGGATGACCTTATCTCTAGAAACTCTTATCAATGTGGACTTAAATCTGCATAATAACCTTAGCCTTTTTATTGTACTTTTCTGGTAATCTCCCATAAGTTACTCCCCCCACCCTCAACATCCTCCTTTGTCTTTAGCTGAGGGTGGTATTTAAGAGGAGAACCTCCGCCATTTTGGTGAGTTGCATAAAGCTTTGTTTAACTTTCTCCTGCTATTCTGTCTCATGTGAATTTAATTCATTTCCCGGCCAGAAGGACCCCACGCGGGTAGAGAAAATGTCTTCCTCCCCTACAGCGGCCTCACTTAATAGACTGGTTAGCCATCTCTGACCTGGTGAGGACCTGCGTCCTCCATCCCCTCATAAGACTTGAAAGTAAAGCATTGTGTTCCCATGAAAACAAGCAATCAAATTAAAATGAAACTTTTTAGAGGATTGCCAGTACCTGGAAACAATGGAAAAAAAGAGCATATTCAGGACAGCTTAACCTTATATTAAGAGACGAATCTACTAAAAATGAGTCACAGAAGTCCTTAATACAGCTAAAAATGTCCAGCTTAGGTGGCAAGTGCTGAATGCTGTCAGCTCACTGACTCTGCCTACAAAGCAGAGTAGAATCCCTTTATCACTGCATGTCCGTAAATCAGTCGTGTCCCTGGAACATAACCCTGAACCGGAAGAACCTGATATAAAACAACTTAGCCCTTTAGGTTGGTTCCCAATGTAGGCCCATCATTACAGAGAGCTTTGGTTACATTTGAGGGCTACTTATTTAGCTTATGGCTCCACAAGTCACTTGAGGCGGGGTGGAAAGAGAATTAGAGTCAAGAGAACAGAGTTCTGGTTCCTCTACTACCATCAACTAGCTGTGTGATCTTAGACAAGTTCCATAGCACTTCTGGGCGTTGGTTTCCTCATTTGCAAAATAAAGTGAATGGATAAACATGAAGTCCTTTCCAGCTCTAAAATTTGTGGATCTATCTCCCAGAAAAATTTAACATCAAGCCCCTAACTGCATAGGACATGTAATAATTCCAAATAAAAATACCTAGCATTTTATGGTATTCTACAATATGCAAGGTAATTTCACATGTTTATCTAAGACATGTCTTTTTCCTGGTCTTGGCTCCTGGAATGCATACCTGAATAACTACTAAGATTTTAACTCATGTATTTCATTTTATATGGGTAAAACAGCAACTCCTGAGATAGCAGGAAAGAACTTGCTTTACAGTAATAAATATATTAAGATCCAAGATAATAATTGCATTTGAAAAAGGTTTGAAAAGAGAAATTTTCATAAATTGAAGTACATTTCTGGGACCAGTTCTCTGAAAGGAATGATCTTTTAATTCATGTCCCTCTTCCATGTATAAGATCTGCATTTCATGGAAAGATATTCCATGCTCATGGATTGGAATAATAAACATAGTTAAAATGTCAATTTTATGTAAAGCAATCTACAGATTCAATGCAATCCCAATCAGAATCCCAATGACATTCTTCACAGAAATAGAACAAAGAATCCTAAAATTTATATGGAACAACAAAAGACCCCGAATAGCCAAACCATTCCTAGGAAAAAAGAACAAAGCTGGAGGCATCATACTCCCTGATTTCAAAATATACTACAAAGCCATGGTAACCGAAACAGCATGGTACTGGGACAAAAATAGATACAAGATCAATGGAACAAAATTGAAAACCCAGAAATAAAACCTCACAGCTACAAATAGCTAATCTTCCACAAAGGAGCTAAGAACATACAGTGGAGAAAGGAATGGTCTTGGGAAAACTGGACAGCAACATCCAAAAGAATTAAAGCAGACCATTATCTTATACCATATAGAAAAATTAACTCCAAATGGATTAAAGACTTGAATGTAAGACCTGAAACCATAAAACTCCTAGAAGAAAATATAGGCAGTACACTCTTTGACATTGATCTTAGCAGTATCTTTTTGACTACCATGTCTACTCAGGCAAGGGCAAAAAAAAGAAAAATAAGCAGATGGGACTACATCAGACTAAAAAGCTGCTGCAAGGGGCTGGCCCAGTGGCATAGTGGTTAAGTTCACACATTCTGCTTCTCTGCAGCCCGGTGTTCGCCGATTCGGATCCTGGGTGCAGATGTGGCACTGCTTGGCAAAAGCCATGCTGTGGTAGGTGTCCCATGTATAAAGCAGAGGAAGATGGGCATGGATGTTAGCTCAGGGCCAGTCTTCCTCAGCAAAAAGAGGAGGATTGGCTGTAGTTAGCTCAGGGCTAATCCTCCTAAAAAAAAAAAAAAGCTTCTGCAAGGCAAAGGACACCATGAACAAAATGAAAAGACAATCCACCAACTGGGAGTAAATGTTTGCAAATTATATGTCTGACAAGTGGTTAATTTCCAAAATATATAAAGATCTCATACAACTTAACAACAAAAAAAGAACCCGATCAAAAAATGGGCAGAGGATGTGAAGAGACATGTTCCTAAAGAAGATATACAGATGGCCAACAGGCACATGAAAAGATGGAGAACATCACTAATTATTAGGGAAATGCAAATCAAAAGTACAATGAGATATCACCTTACTCCTGTCAGAATGCCTATAATTAACAAGATGAGAAAAAAGTGTTGGAGAGTGTGGAGAAAAGGGAGCCCTCATACACTGCTGGTGGGAGAGCAAACTGGTGCAGCCACTATGGAAAACAGTATGGAGATTTCTCAAGAAATTAAAAATAGAAATGCCACATGATCCACCTATCCCGCTACTGGGTATTTATCCAAAGAACTTGAAATCAACAATGCAGAGAGACTTAGGCACCCCTGTGTTCATTGCAGCATTATTCACAATAGCCAGGATGTGGAAGCAACTGAAGTGCCCATCAACTGATGATTGGATAAAGATGATGTCATGTATATATACAATGGAATACTACTCTGCCATAAAAAAAGATAAAATTGGGGGTTGGCCCCATGGCCAAGTGGTTAAGTTCGTGCGCTCCGCTTTGGTGTCCTAGGGTTTCCTGGGTTTGGATCCTGGGTGCAGACATGGCACTGCTCTTTAGGCCATGTTGAGGTGGTGTCCCACTTACCACAACTAGAGGGACCCACAAGTAAAATATACAACTATGTACTGGGGGGATTTGCGGAGAAAAAGCAGAAGAAAAAAAAAAGAAGATTGGCAACAGTTTTTAGCTCAGGTGCCAATCTTAAAAATAAAAAATGATAAAGTTGTCCCACTTGCAGCAACACAGGTGGACCTTGAGGATGTGATGTTAAGCGAAATAAGCCAGACAGAGAAAGACAAACACTGCATGATTTCATTCATCTGTGGAAGGTAAACAAACACATGGACAAATAGAACAGATTAGTGGTCCCAGAAGGGAAGGGGGTTGGGGGTGGGTGAAAGGGGTAAAGGGGCACATATGTATGATGACAGATAAAAATTAGACTATTGGTGGTGAGCATGATGCAGTCTATACAGAAACTGATAAATAATAATGTACACCCAGGAGCTGGCCCTGTGGCCGAGTGGTTTAAGTTCGTGTACTTCGCTTCGGCGGCCCAGGGTTTCACCAGTTTGGATCCTGAGTGCAGACATGGCGCCGCTCATCAAGCCATGTTGAGGTGGCATCCCACATGCTACAACTAGAAGGACCCACAACTAAAAATACACAACTATGTATCGGGGGGCTTTGGGGAGAAAAAGGAAAAATAGAATCTTTAAAATAATGTACACCTGAAATTACACAATGTTATAAGCCATTATGACCTCACTAAAATTTTTTTAAAACACCATGTTAGTGTTGTTTTTTATTTTATAACAACTGCTCAGTGAGTATATCTTTTGAGATATATTTTTGTTTTATTTTAAAATTAATATGCAAGTAAAATCGACATTTTTGGTGTCAGTTTTATGAATTTTAGTTTACACAGTCAGAATATATTAATGATCCATCACTCCCAACAAACTCCCTCATGCTATCCCTTTGTGGTGACAGCCTACCCCCACTTCTAACTTCTGGCAACCACTGATCTGTTCTCCGGTAGTATAGTTTTGCCTCTTCAGGAATGTCATATAAATGGAATCACACAATGTGTAGCTTTTTGGGGTTGATTTCGTTCATACGGCGTAATGCCTCTGAGATTCATCCAGTTTGTTGTGTCTACAGTTTATTTCATTTTATTGCATTCATTGCATTGTTTGAATGTACCATAATTTATTTAACCTTTCACTCGTTGGAGGATATTTGGATTGTTTCCATTTTCTTGGTGACTATAAATAGAGCTGCTATCAACACTTGTGTGTCTTTACAGAATTGAGATATAACTCACATGCCATAATATTCACCACTTTAAAGTGCATAGTTCAGTGTGCAGCCATCACTACTATGTGATTTTAGAATCTTTTCACTACTCCAAAAAAGAAACCCCGCACCCATGAGCAGTAAAACCCCACTCCTCCCTCCTGCCAGACTCTGGCAACCATTAATCTACTTTCTTTCTCTACAGATTTTCCTCTTCTGGGCATTTCGCAGAAGTGGGATCATACAATGTGTGGTTTTTTGTGGTTTCTTTCACTAAGCATGTGTCAGGGTTGCTGTAGCAAGTATCAGTACTTTATTTCTTTTTATTGCTGAATAATATTTCATTGTATGGATAAACCACATTTTATTTATTCATCAGTTGATGGACATTTGGGTTGTTTCCACTTTTTCGCTGTTATGTATAATGCTGCTATGAACGTTAGTGTACAAGTTTGTGTGGACACAGTTTCTTTTCTCTTGGCTGTATGTTAGGAATAGAATTGCTGGATCGTATGATAACTGTATGTTTAACTTTTTGAGGAACTGCCAAGCTGTTTTCCAAAGGGTCCACACCATTTTCCATTCCTACCAGCAATGTATAAGACTTCCGTTTTCTCCAAAGCCTTGTCAGCACTTATTATTGTCTGTCTTTTTAATTTTAGCCATCCTAGTGGATGTGAAGTGGTATTTCATGTGGTTTTTATTTGCATTTCTCTAATGACTAATGATATTGAGCATTTTTTCATGTGCTTATTGACTATCTGTATGTCTTCTATGGAAAAATGTCTGTTCAGGCACTTTCCCTATTTAATAATTGGGCTATTTGTGTTTTTATTGTTGAGTTGTAAGAGTCTTTTGTATATTCCAGATACAAGTCCCTTGTCAGATATGTGATTTGCAAATATTTTCTCTCATACTGTAGGTTGTTTTTTAGCTTTACTTGATGGTGTCCTTTGAAGCACAAAACTTTTAAATTTTTTAAAATTTGTTTTTTTATTTTTCCTTCTTCTCCCTAAAGCCCTCCAGTACATAGTTGTGTATTCTCGTTGTGGGTCCTTCTAGTTGTGGCATGTGGGATGCCGCCTCACCGTGGCCTGATGAGCAGTGCTGTGTCCGCGCCCAGGATCTGAACCGGCAAAACCCTGGGCTGCCCAAGTGGAGCACGCAAACTTAACCACAGGCCGGCCCCAAAACTTTTAAATTTTGATGAAGTTCAATTAATCTATTGTTTTCTTTTGTTGCTTGTGCTTTTGGTGTCATATCTAAGAAACCATCCAAGGTCACAAAGATTTACTCCAATGTTTTTTCCTAAGAGTTTTACTTGTTACATTTAATTCTAAGATTTATCTTGAGTTAATTTTTGTTTATGGTATGAGGAAAGCCTCCAGATTCATTATCTTACATGTGAATATCCACTTTTCTCAGCATCATTTGTTGAAAAGACTATTCTTTTCCCATCGAATTGTCTTGACACCCTTGTCAAAAATCAATATAATGGTTTATTTCTGGAGTCTCAATTCTATTGCATTGATCTATGTATCTATCCATATGCTGATAACACACTGTCTTGATTACTATTGATTTGTACTGAGTTTTGAAATTAGGAAGTTTGAGTTCTCCTACTTTTTTCCTTTTTTTCAAGATTTTGGCAGTTCTGAGTTCCTTGCATTTCCATGAGAATTTTAGAATCAGCTTGTCAATTTATGCAAAAAGTACAACTGCAATTTTGATAGGGATCGCCTTGACTGTAGATTAATTTGGGGAATATTGCCATCTTAACAATATTAAGTCTTCCAGTCAATGAACTTGAGATATCTTTCCATTTATTTAGTTCTTTAATTTTTTCCGGCAATGTTTTGTAGTTGTCAATGTACAGGTCTTTCACTTCTTTTGTTAACCTTTTTATTTTATTTCAGTATTTATGTTATTTAAGTATTTTATTCTCTTTGATGCTATTGTAAATGAAAATGCTTACCTAATTTCATTTTCAGATTATTAATTGCTAGTGTATAGGAATATAATTCATATTTGTATATTGGTCTTGTATGTTATAACTTTGCTTATTCATTCTAAGAGATTTGTGTGTGTGTATTCCTGAGGATTTTCTAATTACAAGATTGCGTTATCTGTGAGTAGGGATAGTCTTACTTCTCCCTTTCAAAGCTGGATACGTTTTATTTTATTTCCTGTGTAATTGCCCTGACTAGATCCTGCAATACAATGTTGAATAGCCGTCCCGGGAGCAGACATCTTTATCTTGTTCCTGGTCTTAGGGGCAAAGCGTTCAGTCTTTCACCTTTAAGTGTAATGTTAGCTGTTGGTTCTTCATAGATGGGCTTTTATCAGGTTGAGAAAGTTCCCTCCTATTCCGAGTTTGTTGAGTGTTTTTATCATGACAGGGTGTTGGATTTCGTCAAATGTTTTTTCTGTATATGTTGAGATGATCGTGTAGTTTTCGTCCTTTAGTCTATCACTATAGGATATTACATCAACTGATTTTTAATATGTTAAATCAACCTGTGCAAAGTTTGTCCTGGGATAAATACCACTTGGTCTTGGTACATAATCCTTTGTATGTTTTGCTGGATCTGGTTTGCGAATATTTTGTGGAGGATTATTGTGTCTCTATTTACAAGGGATATTGGTCTGTAGTTTTCATGTGATATCTTTGGTTTTGGTATAAGGGTAATAATGGTCTCATAAAATGGGTTGGGAAGTGTTCCCTCTTGTGTTTTTTGAAAGAGTTTGTGAATAATTGGTGTTAATTCTGCTGTAGAAACATGGTAGAATTCACTAAGTGAAGGCCTCTGAGCCTGGGCTTTTCTTCGTGGGAAGTTTTTGATTACTAGTTCAATCTCTTTACTTGTTATAGATCTATTCAGATTTTCATTTCTTCTTGAGTCAGTTTAGATAGTGGTATCTTTCTATGAATTTGTCCATTTTGTGTAGGGTATCTATTTAGTTGGTATATGATAGATCATGTGGTTTTTCTTTTTAGACTATAATATGCTAGATTACATTGATTGATTTTTGGATTTTGAACCCCAAAATCCACTAGGATAAGATCCACTAGCTCATGGCATATTATTATTCTTTTTGTATATTGCTGGATTTAATTTGCGATTATTTTGTTGAGGAATTTTGCATCTTTGTTTATGAGGGATGTTGGTCAATAGTTTTCTTTTCTTGTATTATCTTTGTCTAGTTTGGGTATCACGGTAATACTTGCCTTATAAAATGTGTTGGAAAATGGTCCCTCCCTTGTGTTTTCTGGACAAGAGTGTGTAGATTGGTAGGGTATCTTTTATTAATTTTTGTTTCTCCTCGTGTTTTTTTGGGGGGTGTGTGTGTGTGTGCATGTGTGTGTGTGTGTGCGTGTGCATGAAAATGTTGCTGAATCAGAGGGAGTTCTGAATGCCCCTGCTTTCTATACTTTTTCCTTAAGCCCTGGGGTTAAGAGAAATCTGTTCCAATATAATGCAACCTTATTTCTCATTTCTAAACCTTTTATGAGAGAATTAGAAAGATTGAGGCAGTTTATTTAAAACTCTAATATTGATCATATTGGCAGAACATTTTAATGTACTATGATTACTCCATTTATTGGCTATTCTTAACACTCATTAGGTAATATGAATATGAGAAGTGCAAAATACTTTCTGCATGTATATTTGAAGCATGCTTCATGAAATTGTGAGCATTAATGGTCTAGTGTCGGTGAGAGAACTTCTTTTTATTTAGCTTTTAAATGGTATTTAGTAGGTATGTATGTGAGGGATCAGTTTAGTTGATGCGGGGTCGGTGAGCCGAGGAGTCAAAAGAAAGATTTCTTAGACTCTCAAGATCTGGCAGTAGTGCTCTTTTATTTAGAGAATAGTATAGAATAGCATGGAGACAGGACCCATGGGCAGTCAGAGCTTCTGCTGCCGCCGCTTCTGCTGCCCCCACTGGCATGGGGACAGGACCCACGGGCAGGCAGAGCTCCTGCTGCTGCCCCCAGTTGAGGGTTAGAGCTAAATTTAAGGCATAGGTATATGATTCATCTCTTTACAAGACAAAGGAAAGAACATGAAAAAAAAGTTAAAATGGTATCAGTGCAGGTGGGGTCTGGTCATTGAGTGATCCCATGACTTTTAGACAAGAATCAAATCGGATTAAGTAAAGGTTAGAAAGGTTAGACGCCACCACCCTAAACCAGATACATGAGATTGCCAGACAGCAACCAACTTAAGTTCTTGCCTTCCCCATTAAGAGTTTCTAGGGACAAGGTCATCTCTCCTCTTCTTCCTGGTACAGAGAGGGAGGCATCTTCACAGATAGAGGTTTCCCTTAGAAATGTAAATGTTTCCCAACAAAGGGGCAAACAACTTCCACTCCTTGGAGCCTGAATCTCATCTGTAGTTTTAAAACTAACCAGCCTAAAAATCCTCATCATAATCCATTTTAAAATTAAGCAGCCTAAAAAGCCTCATCATAGTCATCTCCACAGATTCCTTTTATATTTTCATGACTATAATTCGGTTTTATAGTGGGTATGTTGTACAATCAAAGGCAGCATCTACACTTTCTTCCGTGTGTAGGGACCTGAAATTGGCCACCCCAAGATATGTCTCTTTGGCATCAGGATTATTTGAGGCTGATTGCTTTTGATAAACTGGGACAGGGAAGGAGGCTCTGAGGAATGGAACTTGCCCTTTGTTAGGACACATTTACATTTGTAAGGTAAATCTCTATCTGTAAAGGTGCCTCCCTCTCTGTACCAGGAAGAAGAAAGGAGATGACCTTCTCTCTAGAAACTCTTAACCAATGCCAAAGGCAAGGACTTAAATCTGCATTTTATTGTGCTTGTCTGGTAACCTCCTGTAACTGACTTCCCTCCCCCTCCCAACGTTGGCACTTCTTTAAGGATTAAGCATCTTTCCTTAGGTTAGGAACTGATTGCTGTGCTCACCTGTGACTGCCCAGCTCCAGACTATAGACTTGCCTCCTGATAGACTTGCCTCCTGCTACGCCCACCGAGATAGCTGACCACTACCTGCTGTGTCCATCAAGCACTGTGCCGACAGGGCAATCTTGTGACTATTGTGGGAGGGACATTTCAATCACATGTGAAACACCCTGTTTGGGGGGTATATAACCACTCTGTGCACCCCACTTCTTCGGTGCCCTTTCTTCCTTCGAGAAGAGAGGCCCCGGGCCATGGTTCCTCATAAAGCTTTGTTTAATTTTCTCTTGCTATTCTGTCTCATGTGAATTTAATTCGCTCTCCGGCCAGACGAACCCCCATTTGGGAAGAGGAAATGTCTTCCTCCCCTACACATGTATATGCTTTATGTCCAGAAAAGACATACTTGCAGAAATTTTGTATGTATCTACATCAACTCTTATAGATGAAGGAATTTAAGTCCAGAGGACATTATTAAGCCAAGGTTATATCTACCATAGGTAAGAAAATTTTGATTTCTTAAGTCATTTTTAAAAGGTAATATA
Organism: Equus przewalskii; assembly: GCF_037783145.1. Lineage (NCBI taxonomy): Eukaryota > Metazoa > Chordata > Mammalia > Perissodactyla > Equidae > Equus > Equus przewalskii. The sequence goes on from NC_091859.1 coordinate 28,246,470, forward strand.
CTAAGGAAAACTTTTAAATTATATTCTTTCATGTAACATCTTTTATGTGGTTATACTTAGGATTTTTTAAAAGTTCTGTAGCATTGCCTTAAATGATGTTTTTATCTTATTGACAGCATCAATATGAAATTTAACAGGCAAGAGGAAGTGAGATTTTTTTCTTCTACCATTTGGTCCTTAAATAACCCTTCCAAGTTCCCTGTGGTAGGTCCTAACTAACCCTGACAGGATAATCTTTGGGTGGAGTGATCCCGTAAACCAAGACTAATCCACCCCCACCCTCACCCCACCCCTTCCAGTGATAACACACTTGAACTTCTGGCATAGTTTCTCCCGTCATACATCATGCCTTATACCAGTCCTTTGGGGAAGAGATACTTTCTTTCAAATGTGTATTCTCAGCCTCATATAGCCACTGGATCCTGAACATGGCACACAGTCATATTAGAATACAACCGTGGAGTGAAGCAGGTGGGACATTCCTTCGAGGCTGGAACCCTCAACACAGCTCTGGTTTAATTTCAATTTCTAAGAAGACTCCTTTGAAGGAGACCCACGAAGAAGAGCTGTAACTAGTGTGTTGTAGGTCTTTTTGTAGCAGCTTGCTTCCACTGTAATTAGTACTTCACATGACAAGTTCTTTGTAAGAACTGAAAACCCCTTTTAAGGCTGAAAAAATCATCCCAGTGTTTTATTTCAGTTTGGTAAATAAATAACTGAAAACTAAGGTGTATTTATGTTCAGCGTCAGAGACTCATCAGCATGTCCTATTCAGTCTCTAGTCGTCTTTGTGTTTCCACAAATACTAGTGTTTTATTTTTCCAGCATGTCTCATACCCTGCAGACTTTATAAAACACAATTATCTTGTCTTCTTCACTTTATAGGTCGTCATGCTTCCCCATTTAAGCTTCCCCACTCTTAGGTTTTTTATGGAATAACTTCTTATTTGATGTGGTCTTGGTAGATCTGGGTGTAGTAATATTCCATGTGTCTTGTGGTTTGAATAAAATACTATTAACAATTATTAATTTATTTAAAAATTTCCAGCCAGCCCGGTGGCGCAGCACTTAAGTTTGCATGTTCTTCTGCTTCTCGGCGGCCCATGGTTTGCCGGTTTGGATCCCAGGTGTGGACATGGCACCATTTGGCAAAAGCCATGCTGTGGTAGGCATCCCACGTATAAAGTAGAGGAAGATGGGCATGGATGTTGGCTGAGGGCCAGTCTTCCTCAGCAAAAAGAGGAGGATTGGCAGTAGTTAGCTCAGGGCTAATCTTCCTACAAAAAAACAAAAAATTCTGAGAGTGGCAGTGTTTGCAAAACTTTGCACTTGAATTGAATAAAAAGTTTTGTGACGAGCTATAGGATCTGCAGAAATCCTTGATTTCTTCTGACCTCTAAGAATCCAGATGCTTTTAACCGCAGGCAACAGAATAAAAACATACACGTGACAAAACTACAGACCAGAAAGTGATGACAGCAGGCAGAGGGGAATGCTATAAAATTTTTATCGTCACATCTGAAGTGATCACATTGCTTATTAATGGCAAAAATTCAGGTTCTAACAAGCGGCAGGTTCAGTCTGTGTTGAGCCTTGCCATTTTGCTTTCTTCTGCTGAGGTCCCCTTTGCTTTCCCCCTTGTTGCCTTGCTTTGAAGTTCACAAGTTACTTCTCTCATCCTTTGAGTGGCATAAACCTCTTGACCTTGACCTCATCTTCTGAAAACTCTAATTAGTCAACTCTAATAATGATCTTCTGCTGATTTTTTGTTAGTTCCCGTGACCAAAGAATAGAAAAACAGGCATTTGTAGCTTCATGCAATATGTAAGGACAAAGATAGGACAGAATGTTGCTGAATCTGTTCCTTAGTTAGAGTCAAGCTACATCATCATATTCTTCTTTTGTCTTTTTGCAGAATTTTAAGTGGCATGGAATTACAATTCACAACAAAAAACATTCTTTTTTTCTTTTTAAGAGAGGCCTAGACTAAAGGACTACCCCATTCCAATTAGTGTTTGGGGTTTTGGAAGAGAAGCCAACTTGTGTTCACTTCACTTAGTTTTAAGAGAATTTTTTTTTGCCAGCTTAGATAAAAAGTTTAGTTCTTATGGGAACCTCACTTTTCACATATTCTTTCTTTCTTTTTTTTTGAGGAAGATTAGCCCTGAACTAACATCCACCGCCAGTCCTCCTCTTTTTACTGAGGAAGATTGCCCCTGAGCTAACATCTGTGCCCATCTTCCTCTGTTTTATATGTGGGATGCCTGCCACAGCGTGGCTTCATAAGCGGTTGGTAGGTCCATGCCCGGGATCCAAACCAGCAAACCTTGGGCCGCCAAGGTGGAGCACGCAAACTTAACCACTGCGCCACTGGGCTGGCCCCTTGCATATTCTTTCTTTCAAACTTTTGAAGATGTCCAGGTTGATGGTTTTCAAACTTTTGGTCTCAGGGCCCCTTTACTCTTAAACATTATTAAGGACCCCAAGAATGAAAAACGCAAATACATCTTATTATCATGAAAATAGTTTTGACCTCAGGGACATCCTAAAGTGTGCCTACTACATTTTGAGGGCCACTGGTCTAGGAAATTATTTTTAGAAATGTTTATGTTGCATCAGAGAAGTCATTGGGATTCTGCCTGAACAAAGGAAATCAAGCAGTCAGTCCCAGAGATTCCTTATTAGCTACAGATGGATGTTTTAGGGTTGGCTGACTTATAATTTCCTGAGTTTTTCAAACTCAAACCAGCCTCGGTGCAGGTACATGACTGAGGTTGTGGAATGAATATGAATGGGCCAGACTTCTCCCACAAATCCAAACAGGAATATACTGTTATGGGTTCTATAAAAATGTTTTGAAAGCTACTAACCCAACAATTCTAGCAATTCACCCAGTCAACAGAAAAACTGAAGGAATAATATGATGAATACCCATGTTCCCACCACCAGACTCGCATTTTGCTACATTTGTTTTCTCTTCCTTCCTTATACCCTCTTTTCTCTCTGTTTCTCTCCCAATCTCTCTCTTCCCCTACATACTCACACCCGCACTTTTTTCCTGAACCATTTGAAATAAGTTGCAGACATCATGACTTTCACCCCTAAATATTTCAGCATGTGTCTCCTAAGAACAAGGACTCTTCTACGTAAGCCCAATAGACTTAACGTTGATACGATAATGTCATTCAATATAAGTCCATATTAAAATTTACTCATGGGGCCGGCCCGGTGGCGCAGTGGTTAAGTTCACATGATCTGCTTCGGTGGCCTGGGGTTCACTGGTTCGGATCCCGGGTGTGGACATGGCACTGCTTGGGAAGCCATGCTGTGGTAGGCGTCCCACATATAAAGTGGAGTTAGAGGGGCATGGATGTTAGCTCAGGGCCAGGCTTCCTCAGCAAAAAGAGGAGGACTGGCAGCGGATGTTAGCTCAGGGCTAATCTTCCTCAAAACAACCCATAAAACAGTCTCTTAGATGTTGATCCTCTCTTGACAGTGTATAATAGGGGTTACTTAAAAAAATTTATAATTAGCTTTTAGAAAACTTTTATTTATTTATTTATTGAGGAAGATCAGCCCTGAGCTAACATCCACTGCCAATCGTCTTCTTTTTGCTGGCCCTGAGCTAATGTCCGTGCCCATCTTCCTCCACTTTATATGTGGGACACCTACCATAGCATGGCTTGCCAAGCGGTACCATGTCCACACCCAGGATCCAAACCAGCGAACCCCAGGCCACTGAGGTGGAACATGCGCACTTAACCGCTGCACCACTGGGCCAGCCCCTAGAAAACTTTTAATAAAAATAATACATATTCATGGCTTAAAAACACATAGTACAAAAGAGGATATGATGAAAGTTAGAAAGTCCAGTTTAGTAGAGATAACCGTTGTTAACTTTCCAGGATTAGCTGGGTTGTTTTTTTTTTTTTTTGGTGAGGAAGATTGTCACTGAGCTAACGTCTGTGCCAGTCTTCCTCCATTTTGTATGGGGGACGCTGCCATAGCATTGCTTCCTAAGTGGTGTGTAGGTCTGTGCCCAGGATCTGAACTGGTGAATCCCAGGCTGCTGAAGTGGAGCACGTGAACCTAACCACTGCCGAGTGAACTTAACCACAGCCAGCCCTGGCCCTGTGCTTTTTAATGTAACACTGTTTTTAGTTGGTTTTTTTCACTGGGAAATATTTGCTCTTAGCTTATATCTGTTGCTAATCTTCCTCTTTTTTTTCCTCCCTCAAACCTCCAGTACATAGCTGTATATTCTAGTTGTAAGTCTTTCTAGTTCTTTGTGAGCTGCCGCCCCAGCATCACTACTGACAGATGAGTGGTGTGGTTCCAGGCCCCGGAATCAAACCCTGGCCGCTGAAGCAGTGAGAGGGTAGAACTTTAACCACTAGGCCATCAGGGCTGGCTCATGGGCTTAGCTGATTTTGTTAACACTTGTTTAAATATCGGTCTTGGTGCAGTGGCAGTGTAGCATACTAGTTAAAAGCATGGGCTCTGCCCTTACCTTTATGGTCAATGGATTTTCAACATAGGTGCCAAGACGTTTCAATGTGGAAAGAATAAACATTTCAACAAACGGTGTTGGGACAACTGGATTTATCTACATGCAAAAGAGTGGTTAGACCCCTTCCTCACACTATACACAAAGATTAGCTCAAAGTGGATCATAGAATTAAATATGTAAGAGCTAAAACTATAAAACTCTTAGAGGAAAATTATGGGAGTAAATCTTTGGGACTTTGGATTAGGCAATGGTTTCCTAAATATGACATCAAAAACACAAGACAAAAATAAATATGTTGGACTTTATTGAAATTAGAAACTTCTGTGCTTCAAAGGACATCATAAATAAAGTAAAAAAAAAAGCAACAAACCTATGGAAGGGGAGAAAATATTTACAAATCATATATCTGATAAAGGATTTGTATTCAGAATATATAAAGAATTCTTACAAGTCAATAATAAAAAGACCAGTAGCCCAATTATAAAGTGGGAAAAGAATTTGAACAGACATTTCTCAAAGAAGATATATATACAAACAGTCAATAAGCACATGAAAAGTTACTCAACATTATTAGCCATCAGGGAAATGCAAATCAAAACCATAATGAGACACCACTTCACGCCCAACAGGATGGCTGGAATCAAAAAGAACAGATAATAAGTGTTGGCAAGAATGTGGAGAAATGGGGACCCTCCTACATCGCTGGTGGAAATGTAAAATGGTATGGCGGCTTTGGAAAACAGTTTGGTGGTTCCTCAAAAGATTTATCTTGACCCAGCAATTCTACTCCCAGGTATTTACCCAAAAGAATTGAAAACAAGTGTTCAAGCAAAAACCTGGACGTGAATGTTCTTAGCAGCTCTATTCACAACACCAAAAGGTGGAAACAACCCAAATGTCCATCAACTGATGAACAGATAAATAAAATGTGGTGTATCCATACAATGGAATAGTATTTGTCAGTAAAAAGAAATGAAGCACTGACACACGCTGCAACCTGAATGAACCTTGATAATAGTATGCTAAGTGAAAGAAGCCAGTCATGAAAGACCACGTGTTGTGTGATTCTAGAAAGCAGATTAATGATTACCTGGAGGTGGGGCAGGGGAGAGGGAGAGCTAGTTGGGGAAAAATGAGGAGTGAATTTTCTAATGGGTACATGGTACAGGGTTTCTTTTTGGGGGTGATAAAAATGTTCTAAAATTGTTGTGATGATGGTTTCACAACTCTGTAAATATACTAAAAACTATTGAATTGTATACTTTCAATTGGCGAATTCTATGGTATGTGAATTATATGTCAATAAAGCTGTTTTTTAAAAAAATGTGGGTTCTAGAGAATTATGACCTAGGTTTGAATCCAACTCCATTACTTACTGTAAGCTGTGCAAACTTGAGGAAGTTGCCTAACCTCTCTGAGTCTGTTTCCTTGTTTGTAAAATAGGGATGATGGTAGCAGTACCTACCCTAATGGTATCCTTGCAAGGATTAAATGAGATGATGCATGCAAACATTAACTCCCTGTCTAGTTCTAGGTAAACATGAGTATCAACTATGAGGATAATGAGGAGATTGGAGAAGAATGGACAGGTCTTAGATGAGCAGAAATGAGAGGAAAGCACTTATGGAGCAAGGAAGAAGGATAGAATTGAGCTTGATTGGTTTGTGGGCCCTGAAGAAGAGAGCTAGTTTAAAACATTGACAAGCCAGTGGCAGTGCAAACTGGTGCAGCCACTATGGAAAGCAGTTTGGAGTATCCTCAGAAAATTAAGGATAGATCTACCATATGATCCAGCTATTCCATGGCTGGGTATTTATCCAAAGAACTTGAAAACACAAAGGTATAAAGATACTTGCACCCCTATGTTCATTGTGGCATTATACACAATAGCCAAGACTTGGAAGCAACCTAGGTCCCCATCAAGGGACGAATGGATAAAGAAGATGTGGTATTTGTACACGATGGACTACTACTCAGCCATAAGAAATGACGAAATCGGCCATTTGTGACAACATGGATGGACCTTGAGGGTATTATGCTGAGTGAAATAAGTCAGAGAGAGAAAGTCAAATACCATATGATCTCACTCATAAGTAGAAGATAAAAACGACAAAAAAAAAAAAAACCAACACATAGCATTGGAGATTGGACTGGTGGTTACCATTGGGGAAGCGGGGAGGGGGGAGGGCAAAAGGGTGATTAGGGTCACATGTGAGGGGATGCACTATAATTAGTGTTTGGGTGGTGAACATGATGTAATGTATCCAGAATTCGAAATATGATGTACATCCGAAGAAAATAAAACTTAAAAAAAAATTAGATTATATATCGAAAAAATAAAACATTGACAAGCCAGAGGTAGCAATCTCGGTGGTTCTGGCTGGTGATGATGCCCAGGCTGACAGTGCTGTCATGTGGGGATAATATGCCACTAAGCTGGCTCATGTGTGTTTTGGTGCCAGATTGGACCACAGCAAAATCCTGGGGAGGAAACAGGGAATTTGAAGAAAGGATTTTTTTGAAATCTCGCTGCGTCTGTGGCCTGCAGATCCAGTGCCTGCTTACCCAGGAATTAGTTGGAGAAAAAGGAGTAAGTCTTGGTTTTAGTGGTTACTCCTGTCTCAGAGCAGGGCTGTGTAAAGAAGGCCAGATCCTTGGCGTTAGGCCTCTCTGCGTTTCAACCACAGTTGGGAGTACGGCTGGGGTAGAATGTGGCCCTCAGTGTCCAGGACTTGTTACTTAATCTCCTGCCTCCAGGTGGGTTCAGACTCTTGCTAGCATTTGTCAGGATCCCTTGAGAATTAATCTTGTGTGTCACAAAATGAGTTGGGAATATTGAGTGAGTTGCCAGAAGTCTCCAGTCAGATGACAGAACTAAACATATAATCCGTGTTAGAGTCCTTCCTCAGATTCCTTACTTTGGCCCTTGGGGCTAAAATTGTAAGGCTTTTAGAGGGAACCTAATATTAGAAAACGCATTATCATGTTTTCCTTTCTGATAATTAGCATCTTTGCTTCCATTACTTCTAGCTAAGGATCATCTCCGTCGTCAAACTTTGCCAGAAAACCCAGCCACTGGTGTGAGTGGCCCTTCAGGATCCACCAGCGTAGCCACGGCAGACCCCCAGGCCCGGCTGCAGGCCTGCATAGACAGCCACCCTGTGGTCGTCTACAGTAAGTCCGCGCGCCAGCGCTGTGCTGAGGTAAGGCTTTAACCTCAAGGGGTGATGACAAATTGTTGAATTATAAAAATTTGACAGACTTTTGAGCTCAGGTGTGAGTAATTGGATTTCACTTTAGGAAGGAGTGTGTGTGGGTGTAACTTGCTTCAGATTGCTTGGGGAGTGTTGATTTGAGAACAAGATATTGCTTGAGTAATCTTTTTCTGAGCTTTTGCAAAATACTAGATGTTTTCAGGTAGTCAATGTGAGGGAAGGTTAGGGTGGGGGAGTTACCAAACCAGGTGATTTGCTGCTTTTTTAGACATTTTTATAGGGAATATTTCCTGAGGAGCTGTTACTTGGGGTACTCCAAAATTTTGGTAAATGTCTCTTTATGCTCTGGCTTATTATGGGGGAAATGACTACAAAGAGTAAACTGTGCTTCCTACTTTGTTCTTAATCTTAAACTGTCAGAGGGAGAAGGTTGGTGATCATAGCCATGGGAGAATTGGTTTAATGCACCCTGTTTAACCACAGAATGAAGCTGAGAATTGAAGGACAAACCTGATCAGGTGCTTTATGGGAAGGCTGGGGGCATGTAAATGTCCCTGCAGGTTAGCTTTAAATTATACTCAGGGTAGCTCTAGGACTGGACACAGCGGACTCTGAAGTAAACATAACTGGCCATCTCTCCAGGTTCACCTGTAGGGTAATTTATTAAGTCCAATTTTCCAGCTCTCAGGGAGGCTGAATTCAGAAGCCTTTTTATTTTGGAAGCCTTACATGGCGACAGGCTTTTTTGACTCTGTATGTGTGTGTGTTTTCTCTTTTTCCAAATAAGGAGAAAGAGAAGGTGGGCGGCAGTGGAACACTGAGAGTAGGCAGAATCTTTCCTCTTTGTTTCTCTCCTGAACATAGTCTGCTTCATTGTCAGCCGAGGCTTGATTCCTGTGAAGGCCATCGCGATGCCCTGGGTTATCGCATCGGGAGTAGGGTTGCAAAGAGGTTGGAGACAAGTCCCATCCCTAGGGGTTTAGTCAACCTAAGAAGGTAGAACATGGGCTTAAAAAGAAAAATGATCTAAGAGAGCCCATGCTAAATTCTAAATGGTTAGTTTGGGCAGTAAATGTTAGAGACTTTAGAAGAGGGCTGGGTATTAGAAATGTGCTGTATAATTTCTAGCCTCTGGAGGCTTAATTATCTAGCTCTGGTGATCTTGTCCATTTTGAGGTTCCCGTCCCTTGTTTGTTTAATCTTTGGCTGGTTGATTACTGAGATTCTTTTTAGCTCTGCAATTATGTAGATGTCAATTTTTTGTCACCAAATATTGGTTAAGAGCCTGGACTCTGAAGTCAGAGTTTGGATCTTGGCCCTGTGACTTATTAGCCATGTGACTTTAGTTATTAACCTGTTGTCACTCAGTTTCCTCATCTATAAATTGTGGATAATAATAGTGCCTGTCTCATAAGTTTGTTGTGAGGATTAAATTAAGTAGCATTGATAAAAGCCACAGATCATGCCTGGCGCGTAGTAAATGCTGTGTAAGTGTTTGTGAAATAGAAGAGCTGCTTCTTCTTCCTGTTTTCCTGTCAGGACTTAAAACCTTGGGCAGTGATCTTTCTTCCATCACTACTGAGGCTCGGTTACGTGACAGTCAACAAATATCTGACTATTCTAAGTACAGTTAATCCTATTAAAAAGTGCTTATTTTTTCTAGTCTAGCCGCCCCCAAAGCCCCATGCTCACAGGGGTGTAGGAGAAGGAATGCCTGGAGTTAAAAGACCTCTCTTCTCATTCTGTAAACCTCAGTTTTCTCAACAGTAAAATAGGGAACACAGTGACACCTTATCTACTATACTTGTTAAATACACAGCTCTCTTATGAGGACCAGAGGATTTCAAATCTGTGGGAAGCACTTGGAAGCCTACAATGTGTGCTTATACTAATAATGGCCACCATGGAGTGCCTGCTATGTGCCAGGCACTACTTGCTCACTCTACTTATATTTTAAAACACAGTTCAAGAATTAGAAGGTTCTAATTTTGACTCTGCTATGGTCGTGCAGTGAAGGGTGGGCTGGCTTGGTCTGGACCGTGCTAGTGATAGGCGGTTAGGGTCCGTGTGCCCTGCACTCTCAGGTCTCTCTGACCTGTGAGTACTCTTACCCCTGCTGCCTTATCTCTGAACTTACTGACGTCCTCATTTCCCAGAAAACGCAAAGCCAGGCCTGTTATTTATTTTTTTATTTTGCAGTTTTACTTAATTAAATGTACTCTGGGAATGATGAACTTGTCCTGTAAAATTTGTGGTAGGTATTTGCATACTTATTTTATTAAAATGTATAGTTATTCTGGCAACTTTATTTAACGTCATTATCTGAATAATTCCTGGGTATGCCAAGTCTTATGGACAAACATCCTCCGGTTTTACCATTCCTGTAGCTTTTCCAAATATATAATGTATAAGCTGTTTTCAGATTTGTGCCAATTGATATGGAAATTAATTTTCAGTGTCTTTGGCCATGAAGGATAGGTAGGTGCCTCTCCTGGTAAAAATACTGATTTTTTCCTGTAGGGGTACAACTTGTATACTTGGCTGTTCACATTCACTTTTTAAAAACTACCTTGAAGTAGCATTTCCTCAGATTATTTCCTTCAGTTTTGATTTTATCATCACATTTAACAGTTGTGATGTGAATAAGTCAGAATGGAGAAACTTCATTTTTATATTTGTACTTGGTCTGGTTAATTTACATTTCTCTCTGGAATGAGCAATGTAATTTGCATTAATTCAGATTGGGAAATCCCCATGAAGAAATTAACTTTTACATAAAGTTAGTTTCCTGCTTGTTATAACACATTACCACTTGTGCTTCGAATGCATCCTACTGTGAAGAGTGGGTTTTACAATGCAAAGATAGACCCTTCTTACCTTTTCAGAAAATGTGATATTTGTTTCTTATAGGTATTTCAGTGGGAAGTCAGAAATATGCAGCTGGAATTAGCAAATGTCTTATTACAGTTTATCTATTGCTTATATCCAGATTCACTGCCAGTTCTCAATAGTCTGTCTATTTTACAGGCAAAGTTTACCATCCTCTACTTTTATCAGTAAATACTCTAGAAACCAGCACTTCTGATAATTCAATACAAATCTTTAATCTTGTACTGTAGAACAATACTAAAGTTTAATCAGAGTTAAAATAACCTACAAAATAGTTTCTTAAAGTGGGGTCATGTGTCCTCCGGAATCTAGAGAGTGTATTTTCTATATTTCACGTAGTATCAAATTTTGATAATTACTTTCAGGAGCTGCTAAGATTTACTCTCTAAATCTGGAAAACTTGTTGGTTTTTGGTTTTTTTTTGGTAACAAACTGCAAATGGTTTATTTCTGAAACTAAGTGGTTAAGGAAGTCCTAAGAGTGCATGATTTTACGTGTATGAACTTTTTATTTTTAGACTTAAAAAATGAGCATTGGAATATGAAATGACATTTGTCCAGGTGGTCTCCCACTGTAGCTTTCCTGCCCTTTCCTTCAAGTCCCCCTTATTCACTGCGTCATTCTTCAGAAGCATTCTTATCTTTTAAACCTGTGTTGCCAGGGGGAGCTGAATTCAGACTGGGGCAGAGGTGCTGTCCCAAGGGGTGCAGGAGGAAGGCCACCGAGGTTGTGTGAATGAACTTGCTCTCATTTTTATCACAGTCTTGTATTTGGTCCTATAGAAATGGTAGAACTCTTTCCGAGTACTTCTGTACGGTAGGAAGCCTACTGTTTTAGTAGTTAAATTACAGTGGGACAAGAATAATTTCTCTTGATTGGTGATTTTTTTCAGGCTGCTCTAGCCTTTTTCACTTTATTGTATAAGCTGGAAAAATGTGATTCTAAACTTTCTTAAAGTATTGATTACAGGCTGTCTGTGTCATGTATGTAAATGTCATTTTAAAGTCTCTTATCAGTAATTTAAATGTTATTTAGTGGTACAAATTTGGCAAAAATAATTCGTATCCTTCAAAAAAAATTTTGTTTTTTACCAGTATAATTTGTATATTCTTGACTTTTGTAACTGATTTGTTGGTGGAAGTTTACTCAGCCAAAAAATAAATAAATAATACTTTGATTATTGTGGGATGTGTTTTTTCCCGAGTTGCCACATAATGTTTTGGAAATATTAAGTATTCTGGTGCCTTTTTAAACATGGTTAGTGTGAAACCCATTTTATAGTGGGATAGACTGAGTCACTAAACATGTAAAATATATTTTATGAAGCCATGCAGGTGAATCATTGAAAATGGGATGGACTCAGCAGACTTCAAATACCCTTTTAAATATTTTTACTATCAACGGGGAGAGTCTTGTGGGTTACATAAAAGTGAACTGGAAAGTTTTCAAAGGAGAAGACTGATTGAGGAGGGAAGCAGCAAAGCTGGAGAAGAGAGACTTCTGTTGGTTGTAACCTTTTTTTTGGACATTCTCCTCGTTTTTCAGTTTCTTCCAGGTAAAGAAGATATTTAAGTCTATCCGTGTTTCTTATTTTTTGCTTGAACTTGATCAAGCAGGTAAGAGTCTAATATGTAAATTATATCTGCTGACTGTACATTTTATTTAATCTATTCTGTTTGGCTTTCATTTTTCCTCCTTGAGGTTTTCATTGTTTAGTGAGCCTTACCAGTTGGTTTCTCTTATTGACCATTTAGACACAGCACGCCCCTGGGACACATCATACTCACCTTTAGTCTTTACCTGGTTTATAGCCTTGCTATTACTTTGAGTTTCCTGTTTTTGAAATCATTCTTCCTTTTGACCTTGAGTCTAGTTACAGGTACAGTATTTGCTGGTTGTATGGTAACTTTGTTTTTCGCAAATTTGCCTCCTTTCTGGCAAGTCATATCAAATAGTATTTGAATTAAGTATAAATTGAGATCCACTCAGAAATTGTGGAAAGGACATATAAAGACAAGTAATGATAAAGATCCATGGAAGAAGCCATTGGGAGATAGTTGCATGTGACTGGAAATCCCAGGGAAAGAAAAGTTGGTGGGATAAAATTGAAAGCCTCTTTCTAGAATCATGGGGCTCATGTTTTTGTTCATGGATCAGAAAATCCCAAAGATTCATCAGACAAACATTATTAAGAATCTGATCAAGTCCCCAGCATCATCATTTCTATTAGGAAAAGTGGGCCCCTCCAGATCAGGAAGTGTAGGTAACCTTCATGCCTAGAAGCTTGGGGAAGCAGAGTCCTGGGCATTTATAGTCTCAGCCCAGTTTCTGAAGGAACAAAACAACACAGAGGAGACTCAGCTAGAGAGAGAAATGGTAACTGGGATAGAAAGCTCATTTCTAGGGTCAAGAGAAAGGAGGTAGTTGTGGGGGAGGAAACTATTATTTGTTGTTTATAAGACAGATTCTCTAATACAGAGAGAATCAGATAATAGCCGCCACTTATTGAGTGCCTGCTGTTTCATAGGGACTATGCTGGGTTTGTATACAAAGTCACTAATCCACAAGAGCTTTGCAAGGAAAATTTTATCCACATTTTACAGATGAGGAAATTGAGTCCCAGAGGAACCGACTGACTTCCCTTAAATCATATAAGTAGTGGATCTATAATTTGGACATAGGCCTGTCGAATTCCAGTCTATGTTCTTTCCATGATACCATGTTGTTGTCTCCCCTAGCATGACCTTTCTATTCCTCCATCAAGGAAGGTTCTTGCCCCTAAATACTCCAGAGTACATGGAAGGAAATCCCAATAATTAAAATTTCATCTGTGTCAAAAAGTAGCCATTTAAAAATATGTTTTCCTGGAAGAGTTAAGTCACTTGCAACTTGATATGAATTAGGCGGCAAAAGCACACAGCAAGCTAATTAAGCTAACAAGATAAAGCAAACGAACATGTCTCTTAAGGATAGGAAAAGTGAGGAGGGTAACATTGGAAGCGGGTGGGCAGCATGTACCAGGTGTTTGGGGAGCATGAACCAGAAGGAAAGGGAGTAGGGGGGCTGGCCCCGTGGCCAAGTGGTTAAGTTCGAGTGCTCTGCTTCGGAGGCCCAAGGTTTCACTGGTTTGGATCCTGGGTGCCGACACGACACTGCTCCTCAAGCCATGCTGAGGTGGCGTCCCACATGCCACAACTAGAAGGACCCACAACTAAAAATACACAACTATGTACTGGGGAGCTTTGGGAGAAAAAGGAAACAATAAAAATCTTTATTAAAAAAAAAAAGAAGAAGGTAAGGGGGTTGACAAGGGTGCCAAATGGTGGATGGGAGGTCAGTAAAGGCTAATGTCAGCTACTTTGAAATTTTAATTCTGGCAACACTAAACAGACAAGAACCTCCTTCCCTTTACTATGGAAGTGGCCATAGTTCCATAGGTCATGGCTGGGAGCTCCCACTCACCTCTTGCTTGAAGTCCTGCCTAAGAAAACCTGAAGTATGTGAGTTGGGATAGGTTTGCTAGGACCAGCTTCTGTAGTTGCAGGATGGGAGCCTCTTGCTAGATGAAGGGACCAAGGATCCTCTGTCCTCACTTGTTGCTTCATCACAGCTAAGAAGCGCTCTTCCTTCCCACGCTCACTTACAGTCTGGAACTTGAGCAGCTTGCAGGGGCGGAGCAGGATGCACAGAGGGAGGCAGCAGTTCTCAAAATGTGGCCTGCAGACTCCTGGGGGTGCCGAAGACCTTTTGGGGGTCCTCAAAGTCAAAACTGTTTTCATAATAATAAGACATCATTTACCATTTTACTTGTTTTTGACATTTTCATTGATGGTATAAAAGCGTGGTAAAACTGCTGGTGGCTTAGCGTGAATCAATTAGGGGCACCAAACTGTACTATGTATGTTACGATCTTCACTACCACACACTCACAGTAGGAGAAAAGGTCCATTTTACTTGACTCTGCTCAATTAAGTAGTAAAAATTAACTTTATTAAATCTCAACCCTTTGAGTATACATCTTTTTAATATTCTGTGTGATGAGGAAACTATGCATAGTGTTTTTGTGCCTGATGTATGATGGTTGTCTCAAGGAAAAGCACTTGTGCATTTAATAGTTTGAGTTGCAAACTGAACTAGCTGCTTTTTTCATGGAACACCTTATATACTTGAAAGAATGACTGACAGTGCAAGTATGGTTATTCAGACTTGGGTATTTGACAGACATTTCCCCCAAAATAAACAAAGTGTGTCTGTCAGTTCAAGGAAAACAACTGACAGTATTTGTTGCCAATGACAAAATTTGAGCTTTCAGGTGAAAATTTGAATTTTATATCTGCCATGTGAGCTTGATAGCTTTTCAAAACTTAGAGACTTTTCTGATGAGGTTGGTGGTAATGTTTATGAATGTGATTTTTTTTGATGTTATATATTGAAATATGTCAACATTTGGAAATCTGCATAACTTAGTGAATGAATATTTTCTAAATGATCAATGTATGATCTTACAAAGTCATTTATGGGGAAAAAAGCCGCTCAAAGTATAAGACAGACCAGTGGATTTTAATGTGATAGAGTATGAAAAGTTCATTCATATGGTTTCAGATTCCACACTGCAGCTAACTTTTAATCAACTACTACTTGTTGAGTTTTAGTGTAGTGTCAAAGAATAATATCCACAATTATCTGAAAAATCTATTAAATATTTCTCCTTTTTCCAACTACTTGTCTCTGTGAAACTGAGTTTTCTTCATACACTTCTACCAAACAACACATATCACAATAAGTTGGATGCAGAAGCACATATTTGGCTGTCTTTTGTAAAGCCAGACACTAAAAAAATTGCAAAAATATAAAATAATGCCAATCTTCTGACTATATTTTTTTGGTTTGGAAAATATAGTTATTTTTAATTAAGTATATTATTTGTGTTAACATGTAATGGATTTATTATTATTAATTTTAAGTGAATTAATAAATACTTTTGAAATGTTTTAATTTCTAATGTGGTAAATATTGATAGCTATAACCCATATAAACTAAAGTTCTTTGGGGTCCTCAGTAATTCTTAAAGAGTGTAAAGGGGGGCTGACACCAAAAGTTTGACATCTCTGTTCTAAGGCAGGTAGGAAGTGTGAGGGTTAATCCAACCACTTTTGATTCTCTGAGGTTACTTGTCCCCAGCATGGAAGGAGCACTGTCCAACATGTGCAGGGCCTCACAGGCCAGCCTCGTAGGAGAGAGATATGATCTGGTCCATGTCTTCAAGAAGCTTGTAAGTACAGAGCTAGAATTGCTGAGGTGGTCTCTAAGTGCTGGTTTCCTGAGAGAATAGCTTTTTATCTGTTTCTGCCTGCCTCCACAGAGATCCCTCCATAGGCATGATTTTCATACTAGTCTTGGCTACCTAATCACCCCAGTGCCTGGAGCATAGGAGATTCTCAAAGAGCCCAAGGGACAATTGGTAGGCAGGGGTGTTTGGTATAGAATCAGGTAGGTGCGTTTATTCATTGTGCATGTTTATTTAGTGCTTGCTGTATGCTAGGCTCTGTATAAGCTCTGGAAATATACGAGGGAACTGGGCAGGTGTGCTTCTTGCTCTTCTGGAGTTAGACTTACTTTTTTTCCTCAGAAAATCCCCTTTATCCTCCTTTAGAGCGGAGGGCGGTGTGTTGTCTAACTGGACTGGTAATGTAGTGACTGCACAGGGAGTTCCTGTGTTTGCAGTATTTCTCCAAGAAAATCAAGAAGGGAAGCTCCCCTACCACCCCAAAGTTTTCTTCTTCCTTCTTTTGGGCCAGTCTATATAAATTAAGGTTGTTATTTGAGAACAATTGTCAAGATCAATTTGGATCTGCCAAGATTGGTCTTGGAGAGAGGAGCTCAGCTCCCGGAAGACGTTGGCATTATCATCTGTGTGTGGGTAGTGGTAGTAGTCGTAAACGCTCTCCTCCCTCTGCCGGAGGCTGTGCATGTTCTCCTGTTTAATCTTCAAAATACCATCAGTGGGGTAGGTAGTGATATCACCTTCTTATCATGAGGAAACAAGGTGTAGAAAAGTATTAATATACAGGAGATCTGGCTTGCTGGTGAACCCATTGGTAATTCCTGGTCCCTCCCCTCTGCTTCCTCCATCTACTTCCTTAGAACCTTCCATGACTCGCCCTACGTGCCTTGTGTATGGTGTTCATGGTATTGATACTATGATAGGTGTTCTTGGATGTGGCAGTGACTATTGCAACCGGAGGTTGTGCAACCTGCCATCATGCCAGCTGCATGTTAGCTGTCCCTGTGGATGACACAGGATGTCCCTGTGAGCTGCCACTCACAGAGCTTGTTGATATATGAAGCCTTGTTTCTTGGCCTCGGGTATCTGCCCAGTGGCCTTGATCTGAGGAACAGACGACATCAATGTAATCATCTTAATTTGGTCTGGCAGCTGCTGCCATTCTTCACCTGTTGATGTGAAAACAGATGGAAGGTTTGAGAGGACTGGTGTGACAATTTGCCAGAAGTGTATCTCTGGATGTCATATGTCAGTAGCTTCGGGGTTCTAATGTGTATGCTCCTTGTCCCCTGGCTGTTTATAGAGAGCATGGCTTTAATGTCTTCAGCGAGAGGGAGAGGAACTAACATTTGAGTTCCTTTTTTGTACCAGTGTTTTACATCTTTCTCACGTAATCTTCACACCAACCTTGTGAGATTATTGGATTTAATTCTGTTTTACAAGTGAGGAAGCAAATGCTCAGCATTTTAGAAAGTTGCCCAGTGTTGCTGTGTCAAGCCCAGGCCTGTCTGGTTCCCCAGTTACCTCTTCAGGGATTGCTTTCCTTAAACAAATAAAAACCCCTTGCAAGAAGAGGTACTCTAGGCTAGCGCAGGTCTCACCACTTTGGTATTGATGCTTATTCATTTGACTGGTGTGTTTTCGGCACCTATTTATGTGCTAAGCACTGGCAGGAAAAAAAAGATGAATAAGGTGCATCTACAGACAACTAATCTTCGACAAAGGAGCTAAGAACATACAGTGGAGAAAGGAAAGTCTCGTCAATAAATGGTGTTGGAAAAACTGGACAGCCACATGCAAAAGAATGAAAGTAGACCATTATCTTTCGCCATGCACAAAAATTAACTCAAAATGGATCAAAGACTTGAAGGTAAGACCTGAAACCATAAAACTTCTAGAAGAAAATATAGGCAGTACACTCTTTGACATCAGTCTTAAAAGGATGTTTTCAAATACCATAACTTCTTGGACAAGGGAAACAAAAGAAAAAATAAGTTGGAGTTCAGACTGAAGAGCTTCTGCAAGGCAAAGGAAACCAATCAAAACAAAAAGACAACTCACCAATTGGGAGAAAATATTTGCAAATTATGTATCTGACAAGGGGTTAATCACCATAATATATAAAGAACTCACACAACTGAACAACAAAAAAACAACCCAATCAAAAAATGGGCAGAGGATATGAACAGACATTTCTCCAAAGAAGATATACAGATGGCCAATAGACACGTGAAAAGATGTTCAGCATCACTAATCATCAGGGAAATGCAAATCAAAACTACACTAAGAGGAGCCGGCCCTGTGGCCGAGTGATTAAATTTGTGTGCTCCACTTTGGCGGCCCAGGGTTCGGATCCTGGGTGCAGACATGGCACCGCTCATTAGGCCATGTTGAGGCAGCATCCCACATGCCACAACTAGAAGGACCCACTACTAAAATATAGAACTATGTACTGGGGGGATTTGGGGAGAAAACAGGAAAAAAAAAAAGAAGATTGGCAACAGTTGTTAGCTCAGGTACCAATCTTTAAAAAAAAATAAAAAAACCCCACTACACTAAGATAGCACCTTACACCCATTAAAATGGCTATAATCATCAAGACAAAAATCAAAAAGTGTTGGAGAGGTTGTGGGGAAAAGGGAACCCTCATACACTGCTGGTGAGAATGCCAACTGGTGCTGCCACTATGGAAAACAGTATGGAGATTTCTCAAAAAACTAAAAATAGAAATACCATATGACCCAGCTATCCCACTACTGGGTATCTATCTAAAGAACTTGAAATCAACAATTCAAAGAGACTTAGGCACCCCTATGTTCATTGCAGCATTATTCACAATAGCCAAGATGTGGAAGTAACCCAAGTGCCCATCGACTGCTGATTGGATAAAGAAGTTGTGGTGTATATATACAAGCAAAACTACTCAGCCATAAAAAAAGACAAAATCGTCCCATGTACAACAACATGGATGGACTTTGAGGGTATGATGTTAAACGAAATAAGCCAGACAGACAAAGACAAACACCATATGATTTCACTCATATGTGGAAGATAAACAAGTATACCAACAAAGACAACAGTTCAGTGGTTACCATGGGGAAGGAGGCTGGGGGTGGGCACAAAGAGTGAAGGGGAGCACTTATATGGTGATGGACAAATAATGATGTACAACTGAAATTTCACAATATTGTAAACTATTATGACCTCAATAAAAAAAATCGGTACATGCATTTTGTATTACATGTACATCCACACATAATGTACATACACCAGAACATGTGGAAATATTCCTCTTCTGCACTCCATTTGTTTTAAGTCTCTCAGTGTCCCATTTCAATTCTAGACTAAAGAATACATTGTTAATGTAGAAAACCATTGGTCAGCAGAGCTTCAGGGGTACAGGCTCAACTGCAGTAAACTCTCAGATGTCTTGTCTTATAAAACAAGATCAAGTACTCTCACCACCAGCCAAGAAGCTGTGTGAGTATTAATAGTGGTGAACAACTTTTAGATCCTACAGATGAAAGAAGTGCCGTATAGCTGCTTCTTGTTATTAACCTCTAAATTCTTAAGCCCCATTAGGCAGCTGATATTGAGAGGAACATCCCCTCTAATTTCTCCAAGAGCTGAAATTCCAGAATCCCAAGACGTTGATGACTACAGGCATTGATAGAGGGCTATGGTCACTCTTGGAGCTGAGCCTGAAGTAGCCTTGGATCTTCCTGGTTAGCAACTAATACTCCAGACCCTGATTTGAACTGAGAGTGACCTGTCTCATTTATAACATTAGATGTATTCAGACCAACTTTTCCACTCTGAAGACAGATGAAAACAGTGAGTTTTCTTTGTACTTAGCAACTATTAAGAAATAATACTAGGTTTTAAAAAATATTTTACGTTATTACAAGTTCTTAATAATTTTCTCAGTTGCTATAAAATATTCCATATATTTACTTAGCCATTCCTCTATGGTTGGACAAATAGTCTGTTGCAAATTTTTTGCTATTATGGAAGAACAGGTTAGAAATATTTTTCTTTTTACATAAAGTTTTTGCCGTATTTATAATTATTTTCTTTTTTTTTTTGATTCTTAATGCTTTTTTTTTTTTGAGGAAGATAAGCCCTGAGCTAACTGCTGCCAATCCTCCTCTTTTTGCTGAGTAAGACTGGCCCTGAGCTAACATCCATGCCCATCTTCCTCTACTTTATATGTGGGATGCCTACCACAGCATGGCTTGTCAAGCGGTGCCATGTCTGCACCCGGGATCCGAACCGGCAAACCCCGGGCCGCTGAAGCAGAACGTGTGCACTTAACTGCTGCACTGTGGGGCCGGCCCCTATAATTATTTTCTTAGGATAGATTACTGGAATGGATTTCTGGGCCAGAGTGAACATTTCTAAAGTTCTAGAACCTTTTAAATGATGCATACTAATTGATAGCTCTACAAACTCAATGAGTTTTTAAAAATTATTGTGCAGAGCTAAAAATAAAAAGTTCAGCTAGTGATGCTAGTAACGTCTTGGTTTTGCCTGTAGAACAGCTGAGTTTGTTTCGTCTGAAGGGATTTATATAATAATCTCCGTATAAACCATACATTTGTCTCCTATTTAATTCGTAAGTATAGAGGCACCATAATATGGTCATTATATGATGGTAGTAAGCTGGAAAATACTTTGTCTTCTTAGAAAGGCCAGTGAGGGGCTCGCCCCAGGGCCGAGTGGTTAAGTTCATGTGCTCCACTTCGGCGGCCCAGGGTTTCACCAGTTCTGATCCTGGGCATGGACCTAGCACTGCTCATCACGCCATGCTGAGGCAGCATCCCACATAGCACAACCAGAAGGACCTACAATTAGAATATACAACTATGTACTGGGGGGCTTTGGGGAGGAGAAGAAGAAGAAGAAGAGAAAAAAGATTGGCAACAGATGTTACCTCAGGTGCCAATCTTTAAAAAAAAAAAGGCCAGTTACTGAACACTGAACCAGAGGCCTAGTAAATTCACTTAATTGTTAACATTGAAGCCTGTGAAAGAGAGTAGGAGGGAGTCCAGCTTCCTTCACTGCAGCACAGCCTCAAAAGAGTACCTGAGATTATTGAAAGATTAAATAAGCATTGTAAATCTGTAGATAAAGGAGTTCAGAAATATTTTGGTGGAGAACTACATTGTTTGTTGAAAATTAGCTGTCCATAGATGTGCGGTTCTATTTCTGGGCTTTCAGTTCTGTTCCATTAATCTCTGTGCCTGTTTTTGTACCAGTACCATGCTGTTTTGATTACTATAGCTTTGTAGTTGCATGTACCAATTTTTAAAGAAGTTCTCATGTCCTTTCCACTTCTTTTAGCAAGTTGTTTAAAAAAATTATGTTTGGGGCTGGCCCCGAGGCTGAGTGGTTAAGTTCGTGCGCTCTGCTTTGGCAGTCCAGGGTGTCGCTGGTTCGGATCCTGGCCATGGACATGGCACTGCTCATCAGGCCATGCTGAGGTGGCGTCCCACATAGCACAACCAGAGGCACTCACAACTAGAATATACAACTATGTACTGGGGGGCTTTGGGGAGAAGAAGAAAAAAAAACATTGCCAACAGATGTTAGCTCAGGTGTCAATCTTTAAAAAAAAGAAAATTATGTTTTTCTACTGTCAGGGAAACAACAAGCTCTGAGTAATGAGAATGGATGCACTGTGGCAAATGGCATGCTAACTAAAGGAAGGATGAATGGGTTACACCCTTGAATTAAGTATTGAAAAGCATCCACTGGGGCCGGCCTGGTGGTGCAGCAGTTAAGTTTGCATGTTCTGCTTCAGCGGCCCGGGGTTCACCGGTTCGGATCCCGGGTGCGGACATGGCACCGCTTGACAAGCCATGCTGTGGTAGGCATCCCACATATAAAGTAGAGGAAGATGGGCATGGATGTTAGCTCAGGGCCAGTCTTCCTCAGCAAAAAGAGGAAGATTGGCAGCAGATGTTAGCTCAGGGCTTATCTTCCTCAAAAAAAAAAAAAAATCTACTGTAACACATTATTGACAGTTACTGTGAATAACTTGTAAAAGGGGAAAATCTAAACTCTTAACCACACTGAGGTCTTCCTAGATTTACACCATGCATAAGGACATAATGATATAATTTAAATATTGAATACCTACCATATTCTGAGCTTTTTACATCTACTTACTTAATTTCTACAACCACCACATGAGGTGTAGGTACTATATTACCATTTTGCAGGTGAATAAACTGAGGCACAGAGCGGTAACAGAACTTGCCTAAGGGCAGGCAGCTTGTCAGCAGAAAAGCCAGGTTATGTGTCTTCAGAGGAGGCTGCCATAACTATTGGGCTATACTGCTTGTTAGCAGAAAGCCAGATGAGACTGTGGGATAAGCTCCAATATTTGCAAAAGAGGGGGCCTGGGCACATTTGAAGGCAGGAGGGCTTGAATAGTCCTGGATATAAAATAGGGAGAGGATGTTTAAGGGATGTGGGATCCCTAGGATCACTTGGAATTGGAAAAGGTTGTGGGGCTCTGGTGGAGGTGAGCTTCAGCAGAGAGAACAATCTTTATCCTTGTCTTCTGAGGTTGCTGTGAAGAGGAGACGTAGGAGGGAAAGGAGCTCGTACCTGATAACCTTGAGCTTTTGGGTGATGTGCTGGAACTGGCTGCCAGCCCAAGAGAGCCATTGGTAAACATGCAGGAATTTTGCTAGCAGGTTGGTGGCTTGAAATCAGCCCAAGAGGGAGTATTTATACCACAGAAATTGGCAAATGCTACAGATGAGGGCTTCTCCCCCTGACTACCCAAAGCTCGTTTACCAGAACACCTTAGACTCTCTTCTCTTCTCCCCTTCACTAACGTTCAAAAGCCTGCTGAAGTGCCAGTTGAATTCAAACCTCGACTGAGTGCCTGCTGTGGGAAAGGCACTGTGCCAGGTCCTGGGGATACAAAGACCAGCCCCTCAAGTGAAAAATACTGTGGTGGAGAGAGAAGAGTCTGAGGGCATAAATCCTGGACTAGCTGTCAGACCTTGGGCCACTCACTTAAACTTGGTTCACTCATTTGCAAATGGAGATGATAATACACATCCCAAAGGGTTATTGGATGACTAGAGAGAACGTGTAAAGTTTCTAGCAAACAGGTGCTCACTAAGTGACAGTTCTGAGAGTGGCAGACGTGTAAACAGATGGCTTTAGCATAGCTTGATGTAAGAAATAAAGGAGTGACTGGTTCTATGTTTGATGAGAGAAGGCTTCACAGTGATCATGGTCCCCCAGGTAGGATTTCGCAGTTTTCAGGGTGGATGACTCATGGATGAAGTTTGCCCTGGTCCTTGTCAGAAAGTTAATGCTGCTTTTTTAGTCCTTACAGCATGTTGCTTTTACTTCCTTTTAGCTTGTACCTCACTGTACGTTATTGAAATGTAAGACAAACAGTGGATTTGAAGCTAGGCACACCTGGATTTATATCCTCACTCCAACACACCTACTTTGTGACCTTTGGCAAGATTTTTAACTTCCTGGAATTTCAGTTTCTAATTTTGTATTATGGGTGTAATACTTGGATGATTTTGAGGATTAACCAAGAACGTAGGGAAAAGAGCCAGACACCTGGCTGCCTTGTGAACCTCAAACTGAATCCAATATATTTATGGTTTCATCTCCCCTGATACTTCTGCATCTTGTGCAAAAACACACTGTATCTTTCCTAGTGCTGAGTCTTTGTACATATTGTTCCCTCTGCCTGGAAAAATTCCGTTCAAGAGGTAGAATGGCATCGTGGTGAGAGCCAAGGGCTGGATGTCAGTCTCAGCTCTGCCAATTATTAGCTAGGTGACCATAGGCAAGATAATTATCCTCTCTATCCCTCAGGTTTTTTCAGCTGTAAAGCGAGGAGATAATAGCATCTTATTCACTGGATTGTGTGAGGATTAAATTACTCACGAGAAGACCTAGGTTTATGCCTGGCGCATAATAAGCACTGAAAAATTCTTAGG
Organism: Equus przewalskii; assembly: GCF_037783145.1. Classification (NCBI taxonomy): domain Eukaryota; kingdom Metazoa; phylum Chordata; class Mammalia; order Perissodactyla; family Equidae; genus Equus; species Equus przewalskii. Next base: position 28,270,353 of record NC_091859.1, read on the forward strand.
CATCACTCCCACTCCCATCGCTCCTACCTTCATTATTCCTCCAGATATGGTCCAAATATCACTTGCTTTGTGAAGCCTTCCCCAATTTTCCCACACCGTTTTTCGCTTCCCCTCTGTGAAGTTGATGGACGATCACGTTTTGAGCACCTACTCTGTTGCAGGCACGCTCCTAGGCATATTACAGATGTCGTTTTACTCAGACCACCCAATATGTTCTTATTTATTATCCCAGCTACCCTCTGGGGTAGATCAAATTCTTGAAAGTCATTTGCCTTTATAGGAAGACTGAGAAGCCCCAACAGTTACCATATAAAAACTTTTTTTTCCTTTCCTCTCTGGAAAAAGATGGAATCCACAAATTAACTAGTAATATCCCCATTAAGAAATATTTACTGAGCAATTACTGTGTGTGGGTACTGTATTAAATTCTGGGAACACGGTGAGCATAAATAATCCTGGTCCCTGCGCACATGTGGCTATTTTCATTTAAATTAAACAAATAAAAACTTCAGATCTGTACTTGCGCTAGCCATATTTTAAGTGTTCGTGTGGTTAGTGGCTATTGGGTTGGACAGTGCTGATATAGAACATTCCTGTCATCACAGAAAGTTCTCTTGAACTGTCTGTTCTAGAGGAGGAGGCTGACATTGATCAGATAATCATAAACGAACAGATAATTGTAACTGTGTTAAGTACTAAGCAGAAAGAATATATGGTAACACAGGGCATTTCATAGGGGGATTTGACCTATTTAACAAGCTTCCTTAGGGAAGACATGTTGAACTAAGATTTGATGAGTGATTGGGAGTTAGCAAAGCCCCGTGGTTGGGTAATTAAAGAGATTTAAAAGGGGTAACGGCTGTGGCATAGAGATTAAGGGGAGGTTCTGGTGAGATAAAGAGTAGAAGGGTCACAGGGGCCTTGTAGAAAGAGGATGAAGAAGCTGAGAGGCTGAGTATCTTGATTCTTTTGTCAGTGGTAGAACCTAGATTTGACTTAAAAGTTTATGTTGCATAATAGATGTATATTCAAAGGACTGTACTTCTGGAATGATCTCCCTTCACTCCCTTCCTCCTTGGAAATTGCCAGATTTCCCTCTACTGGATGATTCCTTCAGCAGAAAAACATGCTATAATAATTTCCTTCTACATGAAACAAAAAACCTTCCTTGACCCTACATCCCTCTTCAGCTACTTTCCCATTTTTCTGTTTTTATAGCAAAACTCCTTGAAAAAGTTGGCTATACCTACTTACTACCTCTACTTCCTTATTTTCTGTTTCTTCTTGAATTTTCTCTAATTGGGCTTTCTTTCCCCCCATCATTTTCATAAAATTCAGCAATGACTTCTATGACTCCGTCCTTATCTTGCAGGATTTCTCAGCAGCACTTGATATAGTTGATCTTCTTTTTTAGAGCACTTTTTCCTTGGCTTCTGAGACACTACCTTCTCTGGGTTTTCCTTCTGCCTCCCTCCAGCTCCTTCTCAAGCTCCTTTGCTGGACTCTTCTCCTCCTTTGCAGTTTGCCAGGGCTCAGTCCTGGACTGTCTTCATTTCTCTAAATATATTGACTCCCGGGGTAATTTCAGCTAGTCCCATAGTGTGATGGTTAATTTTATGTGTCAAGTTGGTGCCCAGTTGTTTGGTCAAACACCAGTTTAGGGGCTGGCCCCGTGGCCGAGTCGTTAAGTTTGTGCACTCCACTTCAGCGGCCCAGGGTTCGGATCCTGGGTGCAGAACTAGCACTGCTCATCAAGCCATGCTGGGGCTGCGTCCCATGTGCCACAGCTAGAAGGACCCACAACTAAAAATATGTATATACAACTATGTACTGGGGGGCTTTGGGGAGAAGAAGGAAAAATAAAATCTTTAAAACAAAACAAAAACAAAAACACCATTCTTGATGTTGCCGCGAAGGTACTTTCTAGATGTGATTAACACTGAAATCAGCAGACTTTAAGTAAAGCAGATTACCCTCCATGATGTGAGTCAGTTTCATCCAGACAGTTGAAGGCCTTAGAGAAAAGATCGAGGTCTCCTGAAGAGGAAGGAATTGTGCCTCCAGACTGCCTTCAGACTCAAGACTGCAACATCGACTCCTGCTGGAATCCCAGCCTGCCAGCCTGCCCTATGGTTTCAGACTTGCCAGCCCCCACAATCATATGAGCCAGTTCCTTAAAATAAATCTCTCTCTCTCTATATATACATCTTATTGGTTCTATTTCTCTGCAGAACCCTAACTAATATACATGGCATTGAGTATGTTTTATATTTGACTCCCAAATTTTTATTTCTAGCCCTGAGTTCTTGCCTTAATTCCAGATTTGCATGTCCAACTGCCTCCTCAACACCTCCATTTGGATAACTAATAGGTCTCTCAAACCACACTATGGATTTGTCCCAAACTATTGCTTTCCATTGCATTGCAGTGCCATCTTTCCTCCTCCTCCCTGAGTGTTCCCCCTTTTCATTAAAGAGTGCCTCCATTTACCCAGTTGCCAAGGCCAAAACTCTGGACTCATCACTGATTTTTCTCTCTTTTACATCTCTCATGCCCTCCATCTACAAAAATTATTAGCTTTACCTTCAAATACATCTTCCCTCACTAATCCAAGCCTTCATCATCTCTAGCTTGGACCACCACAGTAACTTCCTAACTGGTCTATGTTCCTCTACTCTAAGTCCCTTCCGCCCTCTTAGGCTGTTCTCCACACAGCAGAGCAATCCTTTTAGAACAGGAACTAGATCACTTCCCTTTCCTCTCTCAACACTCTGGCTTCTTATCACACTTAGAATGAAATCCAAAGTCCTGACTATGGCCCTTGGGATCTGACCCCTGGCTACTCCTCCCACCTCACTGCTTACTGCTTTCTTCCTTGCTCACTGTGCTTCAGACCCACTGGCTCCCTTACAGATCTTTGGACAAGTCAAGCAGGCTCCCCACTTAGGCGTTAGTACTTCCTGTTTCCTCTGCTTCCACAGATTTCCCCCCAGATACTCTTATGGCCTGCTCCCTTGTTTCCCTCTGGTCTCTGCTCAAGTGCCATATTCTTAGATCTTTCCTGGACCCCTCCCCACCGCACACACACACACTACTTTATTCTACTTCAGAATTCTACAAAGAATTCTTTCAAAAAAGTTTTTTGTCCCCTGTGAAGGGGAGCAATGAAATGGAGTCGTAACCATGGGGTTGGGCACATGGGAGGCTTTTTTTAAATAGAAAAACTACAGTGTGTTTGTATGATGATGGGAGTGATCAGGTACAGAACAAAACATTGATGATGCCAAGGAGGGAGGCTAATTTCAGGAGTGAAGTTATTGAAGACTCAGAAGACAAGAAAAGATGAGAATCTGCACACAAGTGGAGAAGTTGGCCTTCATTAAAGGAGTGAAGGCAGGGAATATGGCAGCTTGGGGGTTGAGAGGAAAATAGGGGGGAGTCCTGTCTGATTGATTCTATTTTTTTAAAGTAGAAAACAGGTCATGAGCTAATGGGAAGGTGTAGGTGTATTAGAGTTTTGAGAAAAGAGGAGTAAGTATGAAATAGTCACTTTGGAAACTGGGAAAGCAAATATAGTAGAGACGCAAAGGATTGCTAGGCAGCTTTGGGGACACTGAGGTTTGTGCTCTTGACTGTAAAGTGCAATCACTTTTAATTTCTGTGTTTTCTCCACCAGTGTTTTGCGTAAGTAGGGTGCAGAATGTATGGACACCTAGAGGCAAGGGTGGGCCTTGCCAAGTCAGTACAGTTGAGGAGTTTGGACTTCATTTGGACTTTAACTTGAGGGGCCTAGGGAGCTACTGAAGGTTTGAAAAGAGAAGATTAGGGTGTCAGAAAGGTTGTTCTAGCTTAGTGTGGTGTATATGTGTATGAGAGAGGCGTATGGTAAGAGGAACAGTAGTTTAGTGCAATAGTACCCTTGATCAAACACCTGCACAGATCTGTTTATAGTGTGCTTAGATGACAGCTCAGGAACATAGAGGGTCTTTTCCAGCATTTTCTGAGTACTTACTGTATATAAGCAGGTTCTGGGAGGACAAGGTAAATCAAACAAGGGTTTGCCTTCCCAAAGCTCTCTTGGATTTAAATGGTTTGTAATAATTTTTAGGTATTTGGGGACACAGAAGAGGGAAGGAGCGATTAACAATGGGTGGGAATCAGGGAACACCTCCCAGAGGAGGTGACATTTCAGATGAGCTTTGAAGGAGTATGCCCTTAGGGAGGGAAGATAATTTTAGGCAGGGGGAATAACATGAGATGTAAAATGTATGACTAGAACAAATGCTGTATGATGGGAAATTGTGGGAGGTGAAGCACTTCTTCCACTAACCAGCAACTAAAAAGAACTAAGGAGTTTGTATTTTGTGACAAGGGTCAGGCATCTGGGCCCTTCACTGTAGCAGGAAGGATTTCAAAGAAAAGAAGGTTTTTAAAAATGGTTTTAAAAAAATTTTACTTAAAAAAAAAACCTACATGGAGCTACTCTAGGCATCTCTGCTATAATTTGCTCACTTAAGAACAGTGTGAAGTTCAACAGCCAAGACGTGGAAGCAACCCAAGTGCCCATCAATTGATGACAGGATAAAGAAGACGTGGTGTATATATACAATGGAATACTAGTCAGCCATGAAAAAAGGACAGAATCGTCCCATTTATAACAACATGGGTGGACCTCGAGAGTATGATGTTAAGCGAAATAAGCCAGACAGAGAAAGACAAACACCATATGATTTCACTCATATGGGGAAGATAAACAAACACATGGACAAAGAGAACAGATTAGTAGTTACCAGAGGGGAAGGGGGTTGGGAGTTGGGTGAAAGCAGTAAAGGGGCACATATGTATGGTGACAGATAAAAATTAGACTATTGGTGGTGAGCACGATGCAGTCTACACAGAAACTGATAAATAATAACGTACACCCGAAATTACACAATGTTATAGACCATTATGACCTCAATGAAATAATCAGAAAAAAACAGAACAGTGTGAAGTTAAAATGCCTTATCTAGCCTTTTCTGGTATACTGTTAAAAAATGGTAATTATGGTAACCCTGACCTCTCTGTCATACAAGGTTCTTAGAAATCAATCATTATCACTTGCTTTTAGTACGTTATTTCAAGTTAAATGATTTTAAAATCCCTCTCTATCCTAAGACATACTTTTGAAATAAACTGTAGTTTCTATATATTTTTAAGAATGAGGAGTTTATGACCCTAGTTGGTGGGTTGTAATTGTGTAGATTAGATGGTATAAAGCATATAAAATAGTTAATACACAGCTTGGCACAGCAGCCAGGAGTAAATGTTGTTTTCTCCCTAAGTCCCAGCTTGCTTTTTTTCCCTCATGTTATTCATTCTTTGCTCCTTAAATCACATTGTTTCCTGAACACCGATATGATAGAACCATCCTCCTTCTAAGGACCCCAGAGTCAGGTGAGGCGCGCACTCACTAAATAACCATCATGCAGAAAGAGTGTCAGTGTAGAGAGTGTGTGTGTGTGTGTGTGTGTGTAGCTGAGAGGCTACACCAGACCTCCAACTTGTGCTTTGGAATGAGCTCAAAGGAGCAAATTATGGTTACCTGCCAGTTCAGAGAGATGTGGCTTCTTGCTCCCTTAAGAAGCCAGCAACCCTTTCACCCCTGTGTGCTTCAGTCTGGCAGGATCCAGACAAAGAAGTGGGAAAGACATTCATTTATTTATTCAGCACATATTGGTCGCTACCTTCCAGTGCAAGGTGCTGAGTAAGAATGAGTAGGAGCAGGGAAGTATGGGCAGCTGCAGGTGGCTTGGCATGGCTGGAGTTAAACATACTCTCAGTTTTCCTTAAAACAAACATGACAGACCAAAACTTGAGTAGTTAAGGGGGAAGTACTGTAAGGGGAAGTTATGTGTTGGTGAGAATTTGTCATTTTCTTTCCAGGATTAGTCAGGATGGACTAGATGTTTCTTCTAGCCTGATAACTTCCTTTAGGGAGTTGCCAGACTGACTAATCCATTACCTTAGGGCAACGGGTCCCAAACTTTGCGGCTCACAGGAATTACCCAGGGAGTTTAAAAAAACTCAGATGGGGGCCGGCCCGTGGCCAGTGGTTAAGTTCATGCCCTCCGCTTCCTCTGCCCAGGGTTTCACCGGTTGGGATCCTGGGCGCCGACATGGCACCACTCATCAGGCCATGCTGAGGCGGCATCCCACATGCCACAACTAGAAGGACTCACAACTGAAAAAATAGACAACTATGTACGGGGGGAGGGGGACTTTCGGGAGAAAAAGGAAAAAATCAAATCAAATAAAAAAAAACCCTCAGATGCCCAGGTGGCACCCAATACGGATCACATCAGATCGTGTGTGTGTGGGTGGGAGCCAGGCGGCAGTATTATTCAGGATCCTCCCGTGATTACAATGGGCAGCAGAGGTCTGGAGTTACTGCCCTAGGGCATAGTACAGTTTTGTTCAGTTAAAACACTCTTATTTTGGTTCTGGTTCCAAACGTTCCTTAAATTGTTTTTGCTCGTTTCTTGGGTTGGGGGCGCTATGAGCAGGAAGAGGATGTGGTGTCACCCAATTAGGAGATCTCGCTTTGCCAAACCCATTCGCGTAGGTTGCCAGGGCTGCACGAGGAGTGGATTTTTGCTTTGTCATTCTGACTCTGGCTGTTAGCCCGCCGGTTCAGAGAAGGGCGTGGCTTCTCGTAGCCACTAGAAACCTGCAACCCCGCCGCCTCAGTTTGCTCCAGTCCCGCATTGCATCGGAGCGGAAGGTCGTGGGAGTCAGGCGGAGAGGCTGACAGCCTAGAGCTCGCCTTCACGTAAGCTTTGGGTTAACTGCACGCGGACCGGCTCCGAGCCTGGAGGCTGTGGGCACGTCGGGCCGGGAGCGTCCGCCTGTCGGTGCGTGCGAGTCCCGGGCGGGGGGTGGCCGGGGGGTCGCTGAGCCGGCCGAGGCTTTGCTGAGGCGGCCGAGCTACTGGGCCGCGGGCATGGTTTCGCCCGGGTCGTGAGAGCTCAGCCTGTGGTAGGCGAGACCGGCCCCCTGTCGGCGGCCCGTTTCCTTCCTTTAGCTCTTCTTTGTAGGTACAGTTTGCAGAATATCTGAGAAAATGAGTGTTTGTATCTTGAAATGTAGATCATAGCGTGATGAATAGATTGACAGACCCTCAATCGCATTAAGAGAGTATAACGATTTAAGGATGCTTCTCAGGGAATTTTCACACCACTGAATCCTCGAAATCCCGAGAGGTTGACAGATCTGTGTATCTCCATGTCTACAAGTGGGGAAACCGAGGCTGAGAATCATGTGACTTGCCCCAGGTCACAGGACAGTGAAGAGTGGAACCCCGTGCTTATCTCACTTTCTCGGGCAGTACAGGGTCGTGATTAAAAGCAGACACCACCCTGCCTGGGTTTGAATCCTGCCTCTGCTGTTGACTAGCTGCTTGAACTTGGGCAAGTCAGCTTTTGTGTGCCTCAGTTTTCCTGTCTGTGAAATGGACCTGATAGGACCTACTTCAAAAGGCTAGTTGTCAAGATTGTGTTAATACATGCAGAGCACTACAGAAGTGTCAACTGCTGTTACTATTATCAAACAACTATACGTTTGAGTGTTGCTGTGGTTTTTGTCTCATGAATGGGCTTGATGTCAGTGTATCTGGAATCTATTTTTAATTCCGTCACTGACTCATCCTCCACCTGAGTTGACCCGTTTGTAGAGTTGGACCTTAGCTCCGGGTCTGTCACGAAAGGTGTTGCCGCAGGGCTTCAGGGTTCTTAGGTCGAAGCGCCCTGAGTGGGCAGTGTCTTCATTTTGCCCCGTGGTTTCACATTTCCCAGAAACACTGGAGGTAGGATTTCGGCATTCTGTATTGTTGCAGGGTTCACAGGAGGATTAAGCTGGGAGGTGTTTTATAAAGGCTGAGGGAATTGTGCATTAAGCCTCCTTTTGAGGCCTTTCTGAATTCCGGATTTACTGGGGAAGGAGGACGTTTAATTTTAGCGAGACTTCGGTGAGCTGTCTGCCCGTTTCCAGGCGCGTGCAGGTGTGCGGCCCGGGATCCCTGGCCCTGCCCGGGCGGGGCGCGGGGCGGGGCGGGGGGGGGCGGGGCGCCGGGGCCACGGAAGCCCCGCCCCGCGCCCTTCCCGCCGCGGCCCCGGCGGCAGGCCTGTCCCGCTGCCCTCTGCTTTGTGCCACAGAGGACGGGCGCGGCCTCGAGGGAGCGCTCTCCCAACTCACCTCGGAAACCGTGTTTGTGAAACGGAGAAAGCTGGGCGGCCATGGTCCAACCCTGAAGGTAGGTGGGAGCCTGAACGTTGCTGTTACCGGCCTGAGCGGGGAGTGAGCTCACGGAGGCCATCGAGGTCGCAGCCCTGCTTTCAGAGCCGGGGTGGATGCGCATGGAGCCCGTGCTTAGGCATCGACACAGAGGCGCACAGGCGCCGGCTCACGTGTCAGCCCGAGTTGATGGGACTGATGGGTAAATTTCTGAACCAGAGCCGCTTGGGGGGGGGGAGTATGTAACTCTTTTCATCTTGTAAACTACGTTTTTAAAAGTGTTCTTTTTCTCCTGTTTTCCCTTTCTTTCCCTCCCAGTAAATCTAAATTACTTAAAAATTTTTAGCAACAGTGTAAACTGCTGAAAGTGAGTAGTTTGGAGAATTGCTGAGAAAGGGGGACCAGGAAATGCTCGTCTTTGTCGGTGCCTGCATCTTCCTCTTTAATTCCCTGGGGAGGAAACCCGAAACCCCGGGCTCTGAGGACAGCAACCAGGCAGCTCCTGGAGGGAGTTCATTTCCCTTCAGGTGTCGTTTTCTAGTCCAGAGTTAAGAGCTGGGCGGAGGGAAGGAAATAACTCTTGGGTTTGGCCGGTGGCAGTCCTCCCTTAGGACCGACCATCTACCGAGGGGTGCATGGCCATGGCCTGTGGTATTGGCGCAGTGCTGGGAGGCTGTGAGTGTGTTCAAGGTGATGCACAACGTGGATGATGTTCTACATCAGGTGTGGTTGTTACGGGTTAGAAAGCCTCATAATTCCATCACCTTGATACATCTGCTCTAATTTTTGCTGATTGTTTTTTGGCCTTGTCTTTTTGTATCTAATTTTTAAGAAATGGAACTCACACTTGAACATTGCCTCCTTAGAAGTAAACCTGAGGCTTCAGTTAAATGTAAAAATCTGTTTAGATGTGTGCACCTTTAGAAAGGATATTAACAATTAATTTGCATTTTTATTTACTGTCTTTTCTTTCTTCTAAAAGTCTTATTACTATTTTTTTGTGTGAGGAATATTGGCCCTGCGCTAACATCTGTTGCCAATCTTCCTCTTTTTTTTCTCCCCAAAGCCCCAGGACACAGTTGTATATCCTAGTTGTAGGTCATTCTAGTTCTTCTATGTGGGATGCTGCCTCACCATGGCTTGATGAGCGGTGCGTCGGCCTGTGCCCAGGATCTGAACTGGCAAACCCCCTGCCACTGAAGCAGAGCTCATGAACTTAACCACCCGGCCACAGGGCTGGCCCAAGAGTCTTACTTTTTTAAAGAATGGGTATTGGAAGTGGGAATAGACTTCAAAGACAAATAGCAAATTAATGGAAAATAATTAAAATGAGATAAAAAGGCTTTTAGCCTGATTTAAAATAATATTGTGTTACCCACACCTTTGGTTTGCAAGTAAAATGAGACAAATATCTATTAATATTCCTTCCTGTCTGATTATTCTGTTTGGTCTACCTGTGTCATAAATTTGCACTTAAAGAGTTATATAGGCATTTGATCTTTATATAAATTCTACATGTGGTCATGGTTTTAACACCAATGGGAGTAAAAAGAATCACTGTTTTTAGAAGCTTTGGACCCACTTTATTGATATGGTCTGAAGTTTTCAATTCCATACAATCATAGTTAATTTCAGACATTTAGTGCAGTGCCATGAATAAAAAGCATACCACGAGGTCATAATTAAAGTAAAAAGAAATCATTTAGTACATCTCTTTTAAGTAAACTTACCACTCTGTTTTGTATCATTTGATTTACTTTTGGTTCTTAATGGGTACAAAGAAATGGAACAAGACACACAACAAGATGTAAGGGCTACTAGTTTGAAATTTCTAGCAGTTGTTGCCCACATTTGGGGCTAAATACTGGTTTCTGAAAACCTTTAGGAAACATTGGGTTTGAGTGGAGAAAGGCATTTGTTTAGTGGAGAATTGAGTGCTTATAGGATTAGTGTTATAATCCTGAAGTCCACACCTTAAAAAAAAGGTTAAGATTTCATACTTTAATTCCAACAAAATAATGGAGAGGGAGCCCTATAAAAGGTCTGCTTGTCCTTTCTCTTAATATTCTTTCTTCCTGTGTCTCCATTTCCCCTCAATAAACAGCAGCAGCAGCCGCCAAACCTGCTTTGCTTTCACAGTGTCTTATAGAAGACAAGGGAGGGAGAATCCTCCTGGAAGGAATGGATAAGTGTGGATGACTACCTACAGGGTGAAGGCTTTAAAGAAGTGTGTTTTAAAAAACTAGTCTACTAGCCACCTGCACAGAATCCCCTGGAGTGGTCGTTAAACATGCATGCCTGGGCCTTACCCGAGGTCTTGTTAATTAAACCCTCTGGAAGGGGCTAGGATCTGCCTTTTAATTTATTTTAAACACGCCCCCTCAGGTAATTTTTATAACTACCACGTTTGAGACTTGCTTTAATGTATAAGGTAGTTTGGTCAAGATTAGTTGCTAAATAATTAGAATTGGGGAAAATCAAACAAATGACTTCTCTTTAATACCAAAAGATATTAGTTAGAAAGTAGCAAATGGTGACTCAACAGGCAGATAACAGTTTATTTATTTTTTTGAGGACGATTAGCCCTGAGCTAACATCTACCACCAATCCTCCTCTTTTTGCTGAGGAAGACTGGCCCTGAGCTAACATCCGTGCCCATCTTCCTCTGCTTTATATGTGGGATGCCTAACACAGCATGGCTTGCCAAGAGGTGCCATGTCCACACCCAGGATCTGAACCAGCGAACCCCAGGCTGCAAAAGCGTAACATGTGAACTTAACCGCTGCGCCACCAGGCCGGCCCCCACATAACACTTTATACCTGAATAGAAAAATAGGGAAATATACCATCTGTGGCCAGAGCTTGTATGTCCATGTGGGAAATGGGAACCAGGTAGCTACTAAGTTTTAAGAACTATGAATAGATTCTGCTCAAACATACCTAGCTTTCATAAATATTTTAGTTCTTAGAGCAAGATTGCAAGTATTCTTATAGGGAACCTTTCTTGTATGTAATCAGTGTCCAGGATCCCAGAGTTTTGAAACCACTGTATAAATGCCTGTTGGTGGTATTGAGAGGAAAAGCAAAGTGAATGAAAAAGTGCTTATTGGAATACTAAGTGCTGGACAGAGTTAAGACTTTAGTAGTTTGAGGTCATAGTCTTGGGAGATAAGACCACAACTGGCAACATGGGACTGAATTTCTTCAAGGCAATAATAGGAGAGATGACAGACACAAAGCAGTGCATGATTAACATCCAAGTGAACTACGCAGACAGTCGGAGGAGGAGCTCAGATGTGATCATGTGGTAGTCAGGTTTGGTGACCCCAAGTTCCAGTCTGGGGGGTAGACACTGAAACAAAGGCAGGTCTCCTTTCAAACCTAACTTCTAAATTTACTGGAAACCAGACTCTTAACTAAATAGACATGAGGAAATGAGTGGCAATTTAATAACTCTCCAGCTGTTCCCTTTCTGTTTTTTCTTTCTTTCTTTTTTCTTGGTGAGGAAGATAGGCCCTAAGCTAACATCTTTTTTTTTTTTTTTGAGGAAGATTAGCCCTGAGCTAACTACTGCCAGTTTTCCTCTTTTGCTGAGGAAGATGGGCCCTGAGCTAACATCCATACCCATCTTCCTCTACTTTTTTATACGTGGGACACCTACCACAGCATGGCTTTTGCCAGGCGGTGCCATGTCCACACTCGAGATCTGAACCAGTGAACCCTGGGCCGCTGAGAAGCAGAACGTGCGAACTTAACCACTGCACCACCGGGCTGGCCTCTAAGCTAACATCTGGTGCCAATCTTCCTTTTCTTTTTCTCCCATAGTGGCATATCCTAATGATAGGTCATTCTAGTCCTTCTATGTGGGTTGCCACCACAGCATGGCTTGCTGAAGGGTACGTAGGTGTGTGCCCAGGATCTGAACCAGTGAACCCTGGGCCGCCACGTGAAGCGAAGCACACCACACCAACTTAACCACTGAGCTAGGGGGTCGGCCCCCTTTCTGTTCTTTTTTTTTTTGAGGAAGATGAGCCCTGAGCAAACATCTGCTGCCAATCCTCCTCTTTTTTTGCTGAGGAAGACTGGCCCTGAGCTAACATCCGTGCCCATCTTCCTCTATGTGATATGTGGGACGCCTACCACAGCATGGCTTGCCAAGTGGTGCCGTGTCCACACCTGGCATCCGAACTGGCGAACCATGGGCCACCAAAGCGGAATGTGCACATATACCACTGTGCTACCGGGCTGGCCCCTCCTTCTGTTCTTTATTTCAGTTCCTGACTTCTCTTCCTGCTCAAACACACTTTTCCAACTGCCTACCTGTTACAGAGTACAAGGCCAGGTTTGCCCCTTCGTCCCTACTCTGTACTCCCACAGCACTCCCACAGTCTTATCTCCGGAAAAGGAGGAATCCTGCCAATGATAATTTTTTGACTTACTTATCAAAAGTGGAGAGTTAGTCTTATTCTTTGTGCCTGTGATCCCAGGCCTATATTAGACCTCAGCAAATATTTAAGTAAACATGTCTGTTAATGATAGTAGCTACTATTTATTGACTGTCTACTATACACTAGACTTTAAATCTTATAATACCTAGTTATTAAATCCTCACGATAGTCTTATGAAGGAGGTGGTATTAGCCAGTTTTACAGATGAGAAAATGGAGGCCCTGAGAATTTAAGGAGCATGCCCAGATAACACAGCTAGTTAAGTGTCAGAGCTAGGAATGAAATCTAGGCCTGTCTGAAGTTCCTGTGGTGTACTCATACTTCTGGCGCTTGGCTTTCTGTTACTGCTGTTGGGATACATGCCTCATCTCCTTAGTGTGATTGTGTGCTCATGAGTCAGGGCTGGGCCCATGCACATCTTGGTATTCCTAGTATAGCTCTGGCAAATTGGCCTTCATTCATTAGATGCTTGCTGAGCGGGACTGCATTCTCATGTGCCTACTAAATTGCACATTCCTTTAGGAAGAAAATGATTTATTTTTATACCTTTGATTTTTTTTTTTTTTTAACACTTAGTGTGCATTCAGTAAATAGTTGTTGAGTGAGTGGATAGAGGAGACTCACTTATGTGAGAGATTTGGCTACCAGGTGTCTTGATTTTGTGAAGTTGGACTGTCTCTATCAGAGACAGAGCCCTAAGTTATTCAGGAGAGATTCTCGCCAGCACATAAAGCAGTTCAGGATTTTAAAGAGCTGGATGATAGCAGTGTTGTTCACCTTCAGCAGTTTACGCAGATGTGTCCAGGTCAGTTGAGAAGTCAATCTATTTAGCTCCTATTTATTCAGCAGCTGTGTTTTCAAGTTCAGCTAGACACTGTCTTTAACTCTAACACGAGTCTGTAGGGTAATGTATATATTTTATAATACATTTGTCAACAAATGTTTGCATACGATTTTTTACAGAGTCACAACCATTCTGTATGGCAGAGAAGACATCCAATAGACTTATTTTACAAATGAGGAAACTCAGGAAACTAATAAAGCACTAGTTTTGATTTGAACCCAGACCTCCAAAGCTGAGTTCCTTCAAGGCTGCCTCCTTTAAAAGCCACCTACCCAGTGCTTTCCTACTCCTAGTCTATCAAAACGATGCTTTTGGGGCTGGCCCAGTGGCGTGGTGGTGAAGTTCGCATGCTCTGCTTCTGCGGCCTGGGGTTCGCAGGTTCGGATCACAGGCGTGGACCTGGCACTGCTCAGCAAGCCACGCTGCGGCAGCATCCCACATAAAATAGGGGAAGATTGGCACGGATGTTAGCTCAGCAACAATCTTCCTCAAGCAATAAGAGGAGGATTGGCAACAGATGTTGCTCAGGGACAGTCTTCCTCACACACACACAAAATGATGCTCCTGGTCATTGCTGATTTCTGAGGTATCCCAAGCGTTGATAATTGTTCTCATAACTGAAAGGTTTTATTCTCCTCATCTCACACCCTTGTTTATGTTAGTTCTTGAGGCTTGGCAAGTCAGCCAGTACTGGGTTTTCTGACGTGTCTGTTACATGTATGACTTTTGACCACAGAGCACGGGCGGAGGTTTTATGTACTCTCAAGTCTTTCAGTGTGTGGGTCCATATTCTTTTGTGGGACTTGACTTTGATTTTATCTTTTACTTCACTAATAAAGCCATCTTATTTGACTAGAATGGTTATACAAAGCCTCTTTTGGATACTACTGGGTTTTTTAAAGAATCTGTTGAAATCCAAGGAGCCATTCATGAGAAAAACATACATAAATAATTTTGCATTACAATCTCAGACTCTTTGTGGACTTGCTTCAGAATATCCAGAAGAGTTTTCCCTTCACAGTACTATACATATTTCCATTAGTTGAAGGCTTAGTAGATTTATTTTATTAGATGGTAAATTTCTTTTCACTGGTATTTGTTATTGTGGGATATATTTCTGTGTTCCTTCTTACAGATTTAACCTTTAAAATATTTTTATTTTCCTAAAACAACATCCAGAAGTGAAGCTACTAGTTTGTATACATTTTTTGTCTATTTACTGTCTGTTTATTAAACATTTACTATCTTCGAGATAATTTGATTTAGTAAGTATCTACTCAATAGTTGAAAATATTTCAGATCTGTCACATAATCCTCATTCGATACTTACAGTGACTTTGGGATGTAAGTAGTCGTATTCCCATCTTTCAGATGAGGACGCTGGAGGCTGAGGGGGTGGCGACCTGCCTGAGATGACACTGAGAGCTAACAGGTCAAGAGTGGAACCCGGGTTTTCCTCCTTCCACTCTCCATTTTCACAAAATCATTTAAAAAACACACAGCTATCTGCCTTGATCATAGCAAAGTTTACCTTTAATACTAAAAAACCAAACAAAGCAAACATATACACACAAACATAACTTTAAAGGAAATTAAGATGAGAGAGAAAATATACCTGATGTCCTGCTCCTATTACAAATCAGACTAGGACTTTTACCACGTCTCTTCACAACTCCACATTAAATAGATACCCTGGCAGGATGAGGGGAGTAAAACTGCTGTGAAAGAAGGAAGAGGAAAGTTTAGGGAGGTGCCTAATAGCAAGATAAGTCTGTCTGTTAGAGTGCAGGACTCAAACCTGACTGGGGTCCTGGTCTTGGCTCAGAAGTCTCTTAAACACCTATTATAGATTGATCCTGCAACAAACACCCTACTGGAAAAGATAGTTCACCCTATGTGAATTCTTCTTATTTGACTGTACAGAGACTTGTAACTTATGACACTATCCCACCATGTTTTTGGTGAGCCCTGGGGACTATGGGAGAGGGCTTAAGAATGCTGGGAATGAATGAATCTGAACTCTTAGCAAAGGGACTGAAAAATAATATGAGAAAAAAACTGAAGAAAAGAAAAAGGGCCATACTGAGCCCTTGGCAGCAACTCCTGAAAGAGGAAAAAAGGGGAGAAGAGGTTTGCTAAATTACCTTGAAGGCCAAGCTGTGTGTCTTGGTTGCCTGAACTAGGCTTCCTGCATGAAGCTAGATCTTAGTAACTTCTTTGAAGAACTAGTACATTTTGCTTTCTGTAATAAGTCATAGAGAAGCTTACCAGTATAACTGAACTTATGTATTGCTGTTTCTTCTTTTTATTTATTTTTTATTGAGGTCACATTGGTTTCTAACATTATATAAATGTTCTTTCCTTTTTTTTTTTATAATGCAGTGGGTTTTTTTTTCAAGATTTTATTTTTTCCTTTTTCTCCCCAAAGCCCCCCGGTACATAGTTGTATATTCTTCGTTGTGGGTCCTTCTAGTTATGGCATGTGGGAAGCTGCCTCAGCGTGGTTTGATGAGCAGTGCCATGTCCGCGCCCAGGATTCGAACCAACGAAACACTGGGCTGCCTGCAGCGGAGCGCGCGAACTTAACCATTCCACGGGGCCAGCCCCTAAATGTTCTTTCTTTTTAAGCCACATTTATATAACTATTACTAGTAATTGGACCTTACGTTAGAAAATCTGTTTGGTGACTTAAGGATTCATAGGTGTAGAAATCCCATTCTTTAAATGATTAGGGAAAATCATGAGACTTGACATTTTTACTTTGCAGCGACATCTAAACTTTGTGCTCTAAAGGCAGATTTTAAAAGGAAGAATGTAATGCACGCATGACTTGCTGAGGACAATCTAAGTTACATGTTACTGAGGTTCTTAGGGACAGAGATCTAGCATAGAATGAATTCAGCGCCGGAAATGACAATTTAGAAATGATACTTGTCTTGATGTGTTCTGTTGCTCTGAGCAAGTTGTGTGGGCTGTTATCTCCTGAGAAATCCCTGTAAATGGCATTAATAATATTTTATAAGTAGGTTGGGAGAATGAATTTATTTTTCTAAAGCATTTTGAAATTCTTAAATGAAAGGGTCTGTATGGAGCATATTGGTGTCAGCCTGTTTTCTTTGCTCTGAGCCAGCAGAAAATAAGTACCTTATGGTGGGAAGGCCAGCTTATCTTTTGGAGTTCTTTTATAAATTGCTTTTATTGAATATGAAGTGGATATTAGAAACTCCCAAGAATATGGTTAACTATAAAAGCAAACTTTTTTGGATTTGGGACATAGAATTAACTGTGTGTTTTCTTCTAAGATTTGAAACAGGTTTAAGGGGCCGGCCTCATGGCCGAGTGGTTAAGTTCACACACTCCACTGCGGCGGCCCAGGGTTTCACGGGTTCGAATCCTGGCTGCGGACATGGCACGGCTCATCAGGCTAGTCTGAGGCAGCGGCCCACGTGCCACAATTAGAAGGACCCACAACTGAAATATATAACTATGTAGTGGGGGGATTTGGGGAGAAAAAGGAAAAAATTAAAAATCTTAAAAAAAATAAAATCAGTTTGTTAAAAATAAATAAAGCAGGTTTAAGTATTAGTTTGTAATTGGCCAGACTTGGAGGGAAAATATGGCTCTTTGATGAACCTGGGTCCCAACTTTGGTTTTCCTCTTGCTTTTTCTTTATTTCGGAGAAGGGATAAGGCTGACTTTCTGAAAAGCAGTTAACTTATTTTCAATGTGTAGGATCTCTTCCACTGACCTGTGAAATTAATCTTTTGCTGCCAAATAACTTGCAATAGGTGTTGGAACAAAGTTTTTCATCTACATTCATTTATACATCCAAATGTGCATACTCAAATGCCTCTGTGAAAACAGCTTTGCTTGGAAGATTTAAAACCAAGTTCTCACTGTGGAGAACAGGATAATATCTGTGCACAAGTAACCGTAATGCATGGTGCTTTTGAAAAATGCATGTTTCTTCCTGAATTACCCCTGCTTAAAAAAATAATGGTGGACGAATAGTAATATAAATATTTTGGAGTAACTTAATACTATTTTTTGCTGTTCATGCATTTGCAAAAAACTTTCCGCTAATGTCAAAGAAAAATGAGCAGTCTAGATGCATAGGAAGGAAGGGAAGGGAAACTCGAGTTGACAGATGCAGTGTGGTGGGCTCTTTTTCTCTCCCAAAGGGGCACCTGTTGCAGTGATTAAAAGCTTTTGATCTTGTGGGTTGAGAGTGTACATGTTCTCTTTAAAAACAAAATATATTCCTTCCCATTGTTACCTATACTTTGCTACTTATGTGACTAATGAGCCGACTCCTTTCTCCAACTGTACGAGAATTTCCAGTGAATTAGGTAGTGGGTGCATTTTCCAACATAGATTAGTCGCCTGATTTACATGTCCTTATTCGCTTTTATATACTTATAGCAGATTGTGTTTAAAATCATCATAGCTTTGCTCACTTTTTAGCGTTTCGATTTACTATCCATTTCGTCTGTGGCCTTTAGCCTTTCGCAAGCTTCCAAATAGACAGGTCTTTTGCAGAGGCCGTACCCACTTTATTCCACCCTTGGGTGGTGGAGAACCAAAGCTCACTTGAGATATGCGCCGCGCTCCCCCGCCCCCCGCCTTTGCGCATGCGCTAGCAGAGAGGCCCACCTCTAAGACTGACCCTCCCTTCCCCCATGGGGTAGGTTGGAGGGGGTTTGGCTTTTGAGGGCCCCTGAAAGTAACTAACTCAGTTTGCATTTGTATAATGAAGAGTGAGTTGCAAACAACCACCTTGCAAGTGAACCCTGAAAGTTCAACCTATTTGTAATGGAGGTTCTGCATTTCACAATCCTTGGCTTTACCGGCAGTTTATAATCTAGCCAGATTTAGTTCTCAAAAAAACAAAAAGACACCCTACGTTTTAATCATATTAAGAACGGAAAATGGAGGTCGACCTAGCTGCAATATGACAGCGAATGTTTTAAAGCGCAGGACCTTTAGTCCCGCCACAATTTTGTCGTAAGATTGTCCAGGTGATTCTTTGAAAGCTAGATGACACTGTGAGTAAACGCTAAAATACCAGTTGTTGCTGGGCGGGGTATCCGGGCGCGCGGTCGGGGCCCATTGTTGGCGCGTTCTGGGCGGCCGCCGACTCGTGGCGAACGCGGGGCCCGGGCTCGCGGCGCCGCGTCCGAGGGGCGGGGCGGGCCGGGCCGGGCCTCCGGGCTGCGCCAGTGCGCATGGGCATACGCCCACCGGTCCAACTGACCCCGTCAGTTTCTGCTGTCGTCGGAAGCGTTGCGAAGGCCGTTAGCTGGGCGTCAGCAGTCGCCGACATGTCTGATGAGAAGGATTTCCTGAAGGGAGGCGTGGAGAAAGAAGAAGAGCCGGGGGTGAGCTTCACCGGTAGCGCGGCCTCTGTGAAGCAGGCGGAGGAAGAGAGAGAACCCATAAAGGTGGAAGTGGCGCTGGGGGCTGACGGCTGCTCTGACGACCTCGGCTGTGGCGATGCCGGCATCACTCCAGACCTCCTAGGGCTTGCGGCTGACGAGGAGAAATGCCGGAATATCCGCAAGCAGTACTGGCAGCTCATCTACAACGTGCAGCAGAACCGTGATGACATAGTGAACACAGCCAGCGACTCATTAACCGAGGCTCTTGAGGAAGCCAACGTCCTGTTTGACGGAGTGAGCCGAACGAGAGAAGCAGCCCTCGATGCCCAGTTTCTTGTTTTGGCTTCTGATTTGGGTAAAGAAAAAGCAAAGCAGCTAAACTCTAATACGAGCTTCTTTAATCAAGTAGCGTTTTGTGACTTCCTCTTTCTGTTTGTGGGTCTAAACTGGATGGAAGATGATGAACAGGATGAGTTGAGTGGCTGTGATGACAACGTACCTCTTTCCTTCTGGGAGACGGTACAGAAGGAGGCATCGTCCTGGATGTTGCGAGCTGAAACATTCCACTTTATTTTTGGTTCGTTCAAGTCAGAGCCCTCTGCGCCAAAGCACCGGCTCGACCACCAGAAAAAAGTTCACAAGATGGAAGAAAACGGGGATATGCCTACAAAGCTGAGGAAGGTGGACCTGAATAGTAATCAAGAAGCGACAGAAAAAGAAGTAGAAAGAATCTTGGGATTGTTGCAAATGTACTTTCGAAAGTATCCTGATACTCCCGTGTCCTATTTTGAGTTTGTGATTGATCCGAACTCTTTTTCTCGTACTGTGGAGAATATATTTTATGTTTCTTTCATTATAAGGGATGGTTTTGCAAGAATAAGGCTTGACCAAGACAGGCTGCCAATATTAGAGCCAATTAATATTAACCAAATGGGTGAGGGAAATGATCCCAGTTCCCATGGCAGGAAACAGGGAGTTATATCTTTGAGTTTAGAGGACTGGAAAAATATTGTGGCAGCTTTTGAAATTTCAGAGGCTATGATCACAAACTCATACTGAAGATTTTTGTTCTTGGTATAGGATGCGTTTTGTGGCTTTTCTAACATATCTCAAATGAACAGTAAAATCCTGACAGAAGCATATACTGTATCTCTTGTAAAGTAAAAAAGTATTTTCAAGAACACCAGAAATTGTTTTACTGTGCGATGTGTTTTTCTTGGTAGTTTATAAGGTTGTCATGGTCTTCTGTTATTTAAAAAAAAAACACTGGCATGTTCATGAGAAAAATTTTTCGAATGCCCTTTAAGACTGTTAATAAAATTCAGTTCTGAATTTCATAAATTAGAGAGTATTTGATAATTTGCCAAAAAATCACTTACAGTGCTCATTGGTATTACATTACTTCCCCTGTTACAGGGAACCAGGGGAATCCGATATGGGGCTCCTAACCACGTTCGGGAAAGAGTGGGTGAAAACAGTGATCAAGAAAGACTATCTGTAGTGCCAGTGAGTCTGCAATGCTAATCGTGTAAAAAAATTTAGCCGTGCTTCTTCGCAAAGAGGACTGAGTAAGATGAGTGAGTGGGTGGTATCCATGTTCTAAATAGTTTCTCCTGTGATTAGACTCAACAAAAGTAGAGGATCTCTACTGCAGTGGGTGAGGCGTTCATTAAGTGCTGAGAGACGAGTAGGAGTTGGTCAAAGATAGGAAGGGTGTTCTAGGCAGGGGAGTATGGAATTGTGAAAAGTTACAGCACCAGAGAACCTTAAGATTTTTAAGAAAACTATTGGAATGTTAAACTGAGCAAAAATTGAATTACTTCGTCTTTTAGTATCCTCAGAGGTAGAAAATATTTTTGTCAGAGTATTTCAAACAAAGCCGTTTAACATCCAGTTATAGTCTTTATCTACTTGGTTAATTTCTTCTCTGGCCCCTTGTTTCGCTTTGTAATTTCTGCTAGTACACAGCATCCTTGGGAATCAGTGGTGTTTCATTGTGTAACAGCCTTGACTATTAATTCACTATTCAATTTTGTATCTCTTTTTTTTTTTTTTGAAGATTAGTCCTGAGCTAACATCTGTTGCCAATCCTCCCCTTTTTTGCTGAGAAAGATTTGCCCTGAGGTAACATCTGTGCCCCTCTTCCTCCATTTTATGTGTGGGACGCCTGCCACAGCATGGCTTGATAAGCTGTGCGTAGGTCCATGCCTGGCATCCGGCCGGCAAACCCTTCGCTGCCAAAGCAGAGTGCACAAGTTTAACTGCTGCACCACCGGGCTGACCTCCAATTTTGCATTTCTTAATTGGACCTTTTAAATGCCTGGAAACTGCCCCTGATTAAACTGAAGTATATGAAATTTGTCCAAATATTCTTTACTTTGTATAAAGCCATTAAGGCTTTTTCTTCTTTTTGTTGCTTTCAATTGTTTTATGAATATAAATTACAATCTTATTTGGAGGTTACTGCCAAAAATTTGGGTCTTTCAGAAAACGATTTCTAAAGGTGCAGTGAGCATGCCTATAAGCTTTTCTTGATCCCTGTAGGAACGTAATCGTTGATAGGAGTAGAATTGTACCATTGAACATTATTTGGCAAGTGGATAAGTGTCTATTTTGCATAGCAGTAACGATAAACTTTCCTACTGAGTCTGGTGTAGTGTACAGGGAAGGGAAATCAAAAGGCTTGAATGAGTGACATCGCTATTGAGAGGAGAGAGATCTTATGTGTGTGTGAGAAGGTTCTTCACCAGTAATAGTGGAGGTTTATAGCAGAGAGAGAAATTTCTCATGCAACTTGGCCAGTTAATTTCTAAAGTAGTCGTTCCTACCCGTTTTTCGTGTGAGGGAATGCTAACTTCGCGGTGTCTACACCCTGTGATTTAGCGGCATGGAAGCATCATTTGGGCTCTCTGATCCTCACTTAGCATGTCTCTGCCAACCAAATTCCTTGGGTTTTCCAGAGGTTTGCTGTTTGAGGAAAAGGTGCTCTTAATGATAGCAAAAAGATCTTGTCTCAGTTCTTTGCTCACCAGCGGATTGTTCTGTTAAATGCCTAGTGTCTTTACTAGGGTATTTGAAACTTTGTGATGACTAAAAGTATTAATAGAGAATGTGGAGGTTTGTGGGGAAGGTAATTTTTTGGGTATTCTCTAAAGTTAAAGTTGTTAAAATATAAATCAAGTTTACCTCATATTTCTGTTTTTGCTGGTTGTCTTGACACCTAGGTTGCTTCATCACTTTGAAATTAAAGCGACTGCTAACCTTGAAGAAAAAAGAAGAATTGACCCATAGATAATTCAATTATAGAGATTAAGGATGAACCAAACTGCAAATATGCTGATTTCCTCCTAATAGAGTGGCTTAAATTTCACAGGTTCAATAAAATCAACTGAGTTTTAGGGGAGTATTATGGAAAATTTTTTAAATTAGAATTTTATAACAGAACCACTTTCTTTTTTTTTTTTTTTGAGGAAGATCAGCCCTGAGGTAACATCAGCTACCAATGCTGCTCTCTTTTTACTGAGGAAGACTGGCCCTGAGCTAACATCCGTGCCCATCTTCCTCTACTTTATATGTGGGATGCCTACCACAGCATGGCTTGCCAAGCGGTGCCATGTCCACACCCGGGATCCAAACCTGCAAACCCTGGGCTGCCAAAGTGGAACATGCGCACTTAACCACTGCACCACTGGGCTGGCCCCCAGAACCACTTTCTAATCAAAGAACATGGGATCAGATCCTGACTCTAACATTCTAGTTAGAGACTTTGGGCAAATTATTGAACCTGCAGACCTTGGGTTTTTGATTTGCTAAGTGGGAATAGTACCTCTCCCTTGAGTTTACAGTAAGGATAAAATTAGGAAGTGTTTGTGACAGGTACTTTGAAATATGAATTACTGGGTATGGTGTAGTGAGACAAGCAAGAGATTTGTGTTTCAGTGGGTTCAGTTCTTTTTTTTTCCTTAAGATTTTATTTTTCCTTTTTCTCCCCAAAGCTCCCCAGTACATAGTTGTGTATTTTTTAGTTGTGGGTCCTACTACCTGTGGCATTTGGGATGCCGCCTCAGCATGGCCTGACGAGCAGTGCCATGTCCACGCCCAGGATCCGGACTGGTGAAACCCTGGGCCGCTGAAGCGGAGCGTATGAACTTAACCACTCGGTCACGGGGCAGGCCCCACAGTGGGTTCAGTTCTTGACTCGGGGAAGTTTCTTAATCTCTAAGGGCTTCTGTGTTGTCATTTCTGAAATGGGAATGACATATGCTTGGAAGAGTATTGTGAGGATGAAATGGGATGATAGATATAAAACATCTAGCGCAGCATCTGGCTTATTCTGAGCACTTGTGTTAGTGCCTCAGTCTGGATCTGGGTCAGAAAGTCCATGTCTTTCCATGGTGATATGACATGACATGACGTGGTGACAATCTCTGTCATGGTTCATTTAATTTCCTTTAAATCTAGGCTGACTTCCTCATACTCTTGCCTTAGTTCTGGGGCTCTAATACCAACTGATTGGAATTGGCACTTTGTTAACATACTCCATAACTATTTGAGTGCCCACTGGGCCGGGTGCTGCTCCAGGCACTGGGGGAAAGTGGCAGACAGAAAATGGCCCATCTCCCAGGGAATTCAGATTTTAGTGGGTATATTAGTTTCCTATTGCTGCTGTTACCAACTAGCATTTAGTGGCTAAAACAACACAAATTATCTTACAGTTCTGGAGGTTGGAAGTCCAGAATCAGTTTTTCTGGGCTACAATCAGAGTGTCAGCAGGGCTGGATCCTGTTGAGGCTCTGAGGGAGAATCTATTTTCTCACCTTTTTCAGTTTTTGGAGGCTGCCTGCATGCCTTGATTTACAGTCTTCTCCTGTTTTCAAAGCTGACAGTGCAACCTCTGCTGTTTTCACATTTACTGCTGTAAGGAAGCCTCTCTCTTAAAAGGATGCTTGTGATTGAGTTGGGCCCACTGGGATAATCCTGGAAAATCTCCCCATCACTGAAGCCCCTTCCACAGGTAATAGATTCACAGGTTCTAGGGACTCGGACTTCGATGTTGGGGGACCATTGTTCAGCCTGTAACTGGGGGAGACAACAGTATTCCTGTGAGTGATGATTGCTCTAAAGAGAAACTGCTTGAATAGTGGTAAGGGAAGGCCCCGAGAGGAGACGTTGGAAATGGAATCTGTTTGTCCTAAGTAATTTATCAGAAAACTTGCTACAGTGTAAATGTTAAATACTACCTTGGCTCTAGATATTTTAAGGTGTGTGATGGCTGAAGATGTAGATAATTAGTTGGTCCTGGAGAATCAACTTGCTTGGTTCTCGTTGGAGGAAAAGTGTGTAGCGAGAATCTCTACTTCCCCAAGCGGGAAGATGATCCTTTGATTTGCCGTCTGCTCAGTACTATAGTTTGGTACTTCCCGCCTAGCGCCACCTATCAACAGTGACACAATTTCCCTGGGTCAGGAATTGGCGAATTCTTTTCTGTGCAAAGCCAGATAGTAAATATTTTAAGCTTTGTGGGGCATACGGTCTCTGTTGAAACTAATCAACTGTGCTGTTGTTACAAAAACAGCAGCTTATAGACAATATGGAATCAAATGGGTGTGCTCTTTTCCAGTAAAACTTTATTTATGGATAGTGAAATTGGAATTTCATGTAATTTTCATGTATCATGAAATATTACTTTTGATTTTTTTTTCCCCCTTATCATTTAAAAATGTTAAGAACCATTCTTAGGGGCTGTTAAACACACACACACACACACACACACACACACACACACGCACACACACAAAACAGGCCTGCTGGATTTTCCCTGCAGGCTGTAGTTTGCCCGCTCCTGTCATAGGCTTAGGCCCAGGGCCCATTCTCTTCTAGAAAGTCTGTAGCATTTAAACCATCATTTAGTGTTACTTCTTTCCTGACCTATATTCTTGCAAAGCACAAAGAAGCTTGAGGCACAACCCCAGTGGATGCTGCAGCATGTCGTCAACATAAGTTGCCGGTGTAGGCTGTGTAATCACTGCAGACAAGGAAGCCAGACAGGAGAATTTAAGGAACTTGCCCAAGATCACACGTAAGTGTCACAGTCAGGTTCAGATTTGGACTATATTTAAGCTCCTAATCCACTGTGCCACAGCCCTTGTACTTTTCCAGTGTTTTCCACACTTTTATTTTTATGGATGAGAAAACCGAACTGAAGCCCAGCTTCTCAGTATACATAGCAGAGTAGGAACTAACACCCAAGTCTTTTATTCTAAAAATATTTTCAAATGTCACATACATGCACACTTGGCACTTGTGATGCAAAGATGAAAGACTAGATGCCTGTCCTTGCAGAGCTGATGAGATTCTGTGGTGATGTCAGTGGGATCTCAGAGGATGACCCGACTTGAGCGCTCTCAAGTAAAGGCTTTCAGCTAAATCTTGAAGGACTCAAAGGGACTGGGCTGGAACCACCTGTGCTAAGTGCCCTGACAGCATGTGTTAATGGAGTTGCAAGAAAACAAAGAAGAGTGTTTTTGGGGGACTTTATGGAGACTTCATGGAAGGAATGGGCATTGTGTTGGAGTCTTAGGATGTTAGTGAAAGAAACCCCCTAACTCCTAAAGGAATGCTGTAGAAAGGGTAATGTGTTTGGGTGCTGTAGGGGAGGAAGATATTTCCTCCATCCAAATGTGGGTTCGTCTGGCCGGAGAACGAATTAAATTCACATGAGACAGAGTAGCAAGACAAAATTAAACAAAGCTTTATGAGGACCATGGCCCGGGGCCTTTCTTCTCGAAGGAAGAAAGGGCACCGAAGAAGTGGGGTGCACAGAGTTGTTATATACCCCCAAACAGGATATTTCACATGATTGAAATATCCCTCCCACAATAGTCACAAGATTGCCCTGCAGCACAGCGCTTGATGGACACAGCACATAGTGGGTCTGCTATCAGTGGGTGTAGCAGGAGGCAAGTCTATTGTCTTGAGCTGGGCGGCCACAGGTGAGCTCAGCAATCAGTTCCTAGCCTAAGGAAAGATGCTTAATCCTTAAAGAAATGCCAATGTTGGGAGGGGGAGGGAAGTCAGTTACAGGAGGTTACCAGACAAGCACAATAAAATGCAGATTTAAGTCCTTGCCTTTGGCATTGATTAAGAATTTCTAGAGAGAAGGTCATCTCCTTTCTTCTTCCTGGTACAGAGAGGGAGTCACCTTTGACAGATAGAGATTTACCTTACAAATGTAAATGTGTCCTAACAAAGGGCAAGTTCCATTCCTCAGAGCCTCCTTCCCTGTCCCAGTTTATCAAAAGCAATCAGCCTCAAATAATCCTGATGCCAAAGAGACATATCTTGGGGTGGCCAATTTCAGGTCCCCACAGTACACTGAATAAAAATCATAGAACGTTGTGCAGTCTGTTGCAGGTGGGGGCGGTGCAGGGGACATCTGTAAAACACTCCAGAGGTTTCACTTAGCCCCAGGCAGCTCCCCTTCTTTAGGAAGGGGAGAATTAGTAACTCAAAGGGGTTTTTCCTATCAGCTGCTGCTAATATGCATTATCTGTCTTAAACTCAGCAGTTTGGTGAGGTACGGGTATATGGTAACTTCATTTTACAAAATGAAAAAACAGAGACTCCTGAGGATTAGGTGATTAGCCCAAGTCACCTAGCCTTGAGAGTGGTAGAGTTGATGCGGGGTCGGTGAGCCGAGGAGTCAAAAGAAAGATTTCTTAGACTCTCAAGATCTGGCAGTAGTGCTCTTTTATTTAGAGAATAGTGTGGAATAGCATGGGGACAGGACCCATGGGCAGTCAGAGCTTCTGCTGCCGCCGCTTCTGCTGCCCCCACTGGCATGGGGACAGGGCCCATGGGCAGGCAGAGCAGCTGCTGCTGCCCCCGCTGGCATGGGGACAGAACCCATGGGCAGGCAGAGCTGGTGCATGGGGACAGGACCCATGGGCAGTCAGAGCTCCTGCTGCTGCTGCTTCTGCTGCCCCCGCTGGCATGGGGACAGGACCCATGGGCAGGCAGAGCTGGTGCGTGGGGACAAGACCCACGGGCAGTCAGAGCTCCTGCTGCTGCCCCCGCTGGCATGGGGACAGGACCCATGGGCAGGCAGAGCTGGTGTGTGGGGACAAGACCCACGGGCAGTCAGAGCTCCTGCTGCTGTCCCAAGTTGAGGGTTAGGGCTAATTTTATAAGGCATGGGTACGTGACTTATTTTTACTGGAGAAAAGAAAAGGTGATGTAAAAAGTCATTAAATGATTTCAGTGCAGATGGGGTCTGGTTATTGTGCGGTCATATAACTTTAGATACGAATCTGGCCATATAGATCGGCATGTAGGTGAGGATGCCCTGGGCTTCTCTCCCTGGGGCGGTCCTAATTCATGCCATAAAAAAAGTCCACTGGGTCGTATAGTTTGGCATGTAGGCCAGGTCACCTTGGGCTTCTCTAGCTGGGGCAGCCTTAATCCACATCAGAGTGAGTATTTTAACCTAGGTCAATTCAACACTAGAACTCATGTATAATGGTAAAAAAAAAACCAAAAAACCAAACCAGTACAAATCTGTGCCCAAAGGATATGAGTCATGTTTGGGGAGGAAATAAAAATTACTTACTCTAATTTTTTTTTCTTTGCTGAGGAAGACTCTCTCTGAGCTGTTCCAGTCTTCCTCTATTTTATAAGTGGGTTGCTGCCAGAGCATGGCTTGATGAGTGGTGTGGGTCTGTGCCTCTGTGCCTGGGATCTGAACCTGTGAACCTGGGCTGCTGAAACAGAGGGTGCTGGACTTAACCACTATGCCACGGTGCTGGTTCCTTACTTATTCTAATTTTAAAGAAATCTGGCACACTTGAAGTGCTTTCAGTGTAGTGCCTTTTTGGAGGAGTCTGGAGCAGTGTTTTACTAGAGCTGGGCTGGGGGAAGGGTATTGCTGTGAGAGGCAGACGGAAGAATATCCTGTGTGTGAGCCTGGCAAACACCTGCCGGTGAGGCGCGTTGTATCTTTACACTGTCCTGTAGCAGTGGTTCCCAAAGTGTGGTCTGGATCCCTCTGGGGGCCCCTGAGGCCCCTTCAGGAAGTCCTTGAGGTCAAAATTATCTTTATAATGCTAAGATGGTGTTTGCCTCTTTTACTCTGACTCTGTTGCAAGTCTACCATGGAGTTTTCCAGAGGCTCCGAGACAGGCAATGTTGCAGCAGACTGAACATAGAGAAGATAATGAGCTGTTTCTATTAAGACACACATTAAAGAGAATTACAAAGATATAAAACAAGGCCACTCTTCTCACTAATTAAAAAAATATTTTTAATAAACTGTTTAATAATATGTGATATTTAATAATTTAAAATATTTAAAACTTTTTCTTAGTTTTAATTTTAATATACTAAATATTAATAAATAAATCCCACAGTAATCAAAGCTCTTTGGGGTCTTAAGTAATTTAAGGTTGTAAAGGGATCCTGAGACTAAAAAGTTTGAGAACTCCTGTATCAGCTGCTGTGGTCATTGGCCAGGATTTCTAGCAATCGTGACTGGAAGAGAATGGGGGCGTTTTTCTCTTGTCTCTCCTTATGCCATCTGTGTGCTCCTTCCCTACGCTGTCTGGGGGAGCTGTGTTCTACTGTCTATCTTATTTATATTCCAGGTGGGAAACCACTTCCCTGGAGCTAAATGACAGCAATTTCAGTTTGAAGTTGGATTAAAATTTAAAAACATTGTGTTTAGTTCTGGGGTCTGCTGAATGCTGCTTTGTGTGTGTCTTACTGATTTTACTTTACAGGGTTAAAAATGTTCAGGCTCACTCAGAGCTTTTTTTGTAAAATCTGTGCGCTGGTTGGTATAATTTGACTTGAAGCTTGAACTATAAGAACCCAGGTCAGATACAGAACAGTTATAAACCTTGGTGGGGGTGTAATGTGGCCTTTCAGCACGGCAGTGTACTTTCTCTCTTTCCTTCTGGTAGGTATGTTGGGGGAGGTGGTTACAAGAACGGGTGGTTTTTATTTAGACAGCCCGCAATTGTGTTCTGCCTCCACCTGTGTTAAGTACATGCAGATGAAAGGAGGCTGAGATTAAAAATGGTTATTTTTCCAGAAGAACATCTAGCTGCTCTGTTAGTTAATTCTTTGAAACCAGCAAGTCTCACATATGCTCTTGGGAGACCAACTAGAGTAACGCTTGTTATCTGAAGCTCATATTGATCCTTTGCTCCGAATGCCTATTACCAAATTCCTTTTCCCCCACAGAGCCCTGTATTAAAGGAGGAGCCTCTGCCATAATGCCAGTTTTTGAATACTGGCTGTGTTTACCAGCCTCTCACGTTAGACCTTGTGTCCAGACGGTCAGAGTGACGCAGTCTCGTCCCCATTGTTGCTGGTTTCGAGGTGTTCTCCCTGTAGTCCCTGAGCCGTCGTGTGTACCTGCCATGCTGCCAAGGGGCGGCCACAGTGCCGAGTCTCCTCGTCCACCTTCCTCCACAGCACTCCCTTCCACATCCCAAGCGTCCTATTCTACTGACCCTCAGCTCTGCCCTTTGCCCTCTACATCTCACGATAGGCAGGAGAAAAATGGGCAGTCTGGGCTGGTAAGTTTGGGGGCTTTTTTGATTGTTAAGGTTAAAACTTGATTTTTAAAAAACATTTTTTTGTGCTTGTTAACTTTTCCAATCATTATCCCATGTTAGCACAGAGTTTTAATAAAAGGTAATATTAAATATATCACCAAAACAGTGTTCCAAGCTAATATGAAATGTAACTGATGTGTATAAAAACTAGTGGAATGAAATTTTTTTTTTTTTATTAGAAGGC
This sequence comes from Equus przewalskii, assembly GCF_037783145.1. Classification (NCBI taxonomy): domain Eukaryota; kingdom Metazoa; phylum Chordata; class Mammalia; order Perissodactyla; family Equidae; genus Equus; species Equus przewalskii. Next base: position 28,300,094 of record NC_091859.1, read on the forward strand.
TAACATTTCTATTAATAGCCTGTTACATGCCAAGTCCATGGAAGCTAATTACTAAACATAGGACGTTTCTCACATAGGTAGATTAAATAAATGAGCTTTACAGAGTTGTGCTTAGTTAGCCCCCTCTCCCTTTTTTTTTTTTTTGCTTATTTACAATGCCTTGCAAAAGCAGAGAGCTTTGTGTTTAACTTTTCATGCAGGTAAATGTCAATTAAGGATTTTGTTCTGAATTTCTAGATTTTATGCCTTACCTGAATAATGTAGAAAAGTCTTAAATATTTAGCTAATCTGTTTCAACTGCTGTTTACCAGGCCCCTATCTTAATCTGAGACCTTAGCCCCCTCATTATTCTACCTTTCACTAGAAAGTAAAGATGATTGCCAAGTTATATGGATGGTTCTATTAGAAGCATACAATACAAATGCTTTAAAACCTAATTAAAAACCCAGTTTAATAATTCCTGGAGAAAAGGACGGATGGTTAAACTTAATTTAGGCCTAAGTTGACTTTGTTGGCCGTCAGTACCTTGCTTCTGTAGAATCACTATAGGAACACTTCGGAGTAGCTGTCTGGGATGTGAAAAGGCATAGGACAGTCCTCACAGGAAGCAGGGTACCAATCACCACTTGAAGGAAGGTTGAACATTTCCATCTGCATGCCATAACATGAACCAAACACTATTTTTCCTTTGAAAGTTCCTTTTGCTTTTCTTTAAAGGAAGGTTTTCTCGCAAAACTTGTTAGACATTGCTGCTTTTAAGTTAAATTATTTTCCCTTCCATTGTTTTTCTTCTTTAGGCTTCTGAGGAGGGCAGACTTCAAAAGCTACTGAAAATGAATGGCTCTGAGGATCTTCCCGAGTCCTATGACTATGACCTCATCATCATTGGAGGGGGCTCAGGAGGCCTGGCGGCTGCTAAGGCAAGGCCCCTTGTGTGTTGTCTGGGTTGTGGGTAGAGTAGCTACATCCCTGACACAGTTCTCCAGGTGTGCTGTGGGATCTGTTTGAGTCACTCTTGTGGCATTTTGCACATTAATCTGGGCAGGACATGTTAAGGGACCACTTTATAAATCATTTTTCTAGGTTGCACTATTTGTTTTTTATATAAAAGTAGTGAGCCCAGTATTTTGGGACTCATTTTCATTCATTTTAAGTTCGGTTGATTTTTCACAGTGCATAAGGAAATAGTTTGGAAATGGAAATTGTATGGAAATGCTTTGAAATTAAATATATTTAATTTTCTTTATAAATATTAATACTAGGCTTTTCACTTTAATGATTTCTCTGTTCACAACCACTCCTCCCCAATAGAAAGATGGAGAGCAGCAATTGGATTTCTTAATTATTAAAATTTTTGCTTCCTGTGTATATGAAGTGAGCTAAGAGGATAACCACTGACACTGTGGCCCAGGGTGGTGGGGTAGAGGATGTATAATGAGGGAGGTTAGGAGTGAGGCTCCTGGCCCGGAATTGAGACACATTTTTCATGTATGAGGGGCCTGGGACCCTTGGGCCTGTCATCCTTCCCCGACAGGTTCTTTTAAAAGATGAGGCGGTAATCCCCTCAGGTAGCTTGTGGTGAATCAGTAAAGGTAGATTCAAGTGAAGCTGCCCAAGTTAGGAGCAGGTCCGGTGTCTGGCATCAAGCAGTGCTTTGCTGTAAATGATTCAGGAGTAATACCAGATGTGTTTTGCTCTAGCAGTGGTTGTTTTGAAGGGATGCACAGACTCAGTCCTTTCAAATAAACTTTGGAGGTCTAGTTGCCAATACACAAAGTTTATTTTCTCAGAAAGATAAAGGATACTCTGCAAAATGAACTTCTGAGTGTTGTCATCACTCCCCTAAAATAGATTAGAAAACCTTATAGATACCACCAACTTTTTCATGGGCTCCTCACAGGAAAATTTTAGGAAATCTGACAGTTTCTTAAGAAAAACATGTCCAATATTCTGCCCAGAAACTGAGTTAGATGATATTTTGTTAGAGGATACAGGGTGAATGAAGGCTTGTAGACTGTCAGCAAGTCTGTTTTACTGGCTACTTGCCCCTTGCTCAGCAGTGGCCGCGTTTTTCAGGTTGTTGCTTAATTTGTCACTGTCTGAGTGGAATTGTGTAATGGGATTCTAGGGTTTCCAGCTGACTCTTGACAATTTTACAACTGTATCTGCATATTCTTTAAAGCTACCCTATGACTATCTAAATATTGCTTAATTTTTGTCTTGGATTTACAGTTTCATCTTGGTATATGAAATTCCCAGGTATTAATGACTGATTATGCTTTAAGCATTATAGCTTAATAAAAATAGTATGGATTTTTAACAATCCATTTCTGGTCTATCATGTTAACCTTTCCAACTCATTTTAATAATTTTACTTTTCAGGAGGCAGCCAAATATAATAAGAAGGTGATGGTCCTGGATTTTGTCACTCCAACCCCTCTTGGAACTAGATGGGGTAAGCTTTTAAAATACTTTAGAAATGAATTTGTAGGAGCAAGTTTTCACCTGGCATTAGTTTAAATGACTCCTAAAACCTAATTTAAAAATTAAAAGCAAAACAAAACAAAAACGTGTACTTCTTTCACTTGTGCTAAGTTAAAATGGACTCCAGTTAAATGTTGAAAATTTAGGTTCTTTGGCGTAGAGTTAAGATAATGCAAAACCTTATCCACAGCTGCTATGGTTTAAAGCTAAATATTTGAGTAACCTAATATACTTAGGGGCTTAATAACTGAAAGTTTAAACTCTTGATCTGTGGATTTCTGTTTTAAATCCGCCTCCTACAGTCAGCAAGAACTAGAATCAGATACCTTAATGGATAGCCCTTCTCAGTCTTAGTGAATTATGTGTTCATTATTCATTTATTCAACAGTATTTATTGAGCACTTACTGTGCTCCAGGGTGATGAGGCTATAGCAGTGACCATGGTAGACAGGAACTTCTCGCCTTTGTGCAGTTTACATGCTAGTGGGGAGGCAAAGATAAGCAAGATCTTTACGAACTGTGGTAAGTGTACTGAAATAATTGTGTAGTGGAATAAAGAGGAACTGGGTCAAGGAAGGACTTAAACTCCGAGATTATCAAGGAAGGCCTCTGAAAAGGTGGCATTTAGATAAGACCAAAAGATAAGAATGAGCCAACTGTGCCAAAAGCTGAGGAAGAATCTTGTAGGCAACTTTTCTCTGTCTTTCTCACAGAATAGCACATACAAAGGCCCTGAAGTAGGTAAGAGTCCTGCATGGTTGTGCCATTGGTGATGGGAGCTGGAGGTAAGATTGCAGAGGAAGGCAGGTGACTCAGCTGCTCAAACTAGAAGGACGCCAGAAGCAGGAAGTCTGGATAATACAGTGTCACAATTTCTAATGCAAACATTCAGCAAATATTTATTAGGTGTCACTTGTGTAAAGCACTGGCCTTGTGCTGGGCGTAGCCCCTCTGGCCTGTGGAGCTTACACCCCTAGTGACACTCTGGTAATGTTCTCTTCAGAGGGCTTAGTTTTCCTGAGCTATGGAGTCCACTGCCATCTTGTCCTCTTACTCATGTCATTTTGGCCACCTCCCCACCTGCCCACATTTTGTTCTTATGGAGACAAGTTATCACCATGTTCCTTAAGGTTAGTGATGCTAAACATTTTTGGGCCAGGTGGGTGGTCATGAATTCTTTTGTGAGAAGCAATGAAAGCTGTAGACCACCTCCTTAAAAAAATGCTCATATATCACAAATCTTATAGGTAGTCACAGACCCACTACAGCTACAGTCCAGTCATGCCCAGCGTCACAACTCCTTATCAGTTAGTTTATTCACAGATTGGGTGGCAAGTCTAGGGCTGTGCACAAAGTAAAATTTCAATTTCTGGCTTCTTTATCAGCAGTCAGTTAGTTTTGAATCTTTGAAGTATGTGGAAATCTGTTCATTTTTGTTTTAGAGTGATGTCACTGTGTTTGGTATATAAGGCTCTTATTACATAGAAATGTCATGAGACTTAGGAATAAACTTGTATAAACAACATTGCTACATTAAGCAAATTATGATGTCAGAATAGTAATGATCGTTGACCTGTTTCTCTGTGGGTTGTGAAGCAGCTATAGATTGACGTCTCAATGTTGTTGCAGGTCTTGGCGGCACGTGTGTGAATGTGGGTTGCATACCTAAAAAACTGATGCACCAAGCAGCTTTGTTAGGACAAGCCCTACGAGACTCTCGAAACTACGGATGGAATGTCGAGGAGATGGGTAAGGGGGAGAAGCCACTCTTCCCTTTGTGCTTTTGCAGGGTTTGAGCTATGATCTTGAAATGCACCATCCATTTTTACAAGACTAACAAATAACCCGGAAGTTGTTGCTATTGTTTATGTTTTTTTGTGGATAAAATCACTGCAGTTATCCTGCGCCGGGTAGCTACATAGCTATTATGGTAGGAACTGATATGGCACTTGGAATATCTTTCTATAATAGAAAACCAGAATTCTGTCAAATAAGTTCTCATAATTACATAGAGTTCCATAAGGAAGTACAAATTACATTTGCTCTCCTTTGAAGCTGTCACATTTTTCTCTCTCTAATGAAGTCTGTTTCATGAGCTGATATTTTGAAGGTGGGGGAATTGTTTGTTGAGAAGAGGATAGTTAGTCTTTGTTGGATTAAAAATATTTAGAGTACCCTAGAAGCCCTAGACAAGTTGAAAAGGAACTTGTTGACTTTAGAAAGTTGATTGCGTTATCTGGCAGAAAAAGAGAATGAGGCCTGGCACAGCTTTGTGGCTAATTAATGACGTAGGTCATGCCCTTGAAGAGTGAAACTCCAACCCCTATCTGATGTTAGTTTGAGATGTATGGGCTATGGGACGTATGAGGGGAATCTTCCAGCCATAGCTAGGGCAAATTATTTTGTGGCCTTTTCTAAGTTTTTTTTTTTTTCTTTTTAAGATTCTTCCTTTTTCCTTTTTCTCCCCAAAGCCCCTCGGTACGTAGTTGTATATTCTTCGTTGTGGGTCCTTCTAGTTGTGGCATGTGGGACGCCACCTTAGCGTGGCCTGATGAGCAGGGCCGTGTCCGCGCCCAGGATACGAACTGACGAAACACTGGGCCACCTGCAGCTGAGCACGTGAACTTAACCACTCGGCCACGGGGCCAGCCCCTTAAGTTTTAATTAATAGTTTATTAAATATTTAAAAAAACCCACAAGGCATAAATACTTACTTTGAAACACTTTGCTCCCGCTCAAACTAGTCATGCTTCCTTCATTGATGCTTTTATTTCCCATTTAAAATCAACAGTACTTTTTTCCAAGTCTGGAATCTTAGAAAATCAGTCACTTTAAAAGTTTTCTTAAGCTGGGGTCTTATCTCTGCTCAAACTGTTACAGGCTGCTTTCTGTCGATGACCTTTGGAGGCCTGAGGCCAGCGCTGAGAGTTTCAGTGTTTGGTTCTGGCATGCCATGCCCCATGTCCTTTTTTCTTGCCCAACAAAAATGGCAGTTGAGCAGACTCATTGACCTGTTGAGCATGAATTTAACACATAATCTACAAACAGTCCACTTCTATTCCCACCTCTACCCTGCTCCAAGTTGTTATTTACTCCTGTGTCCGAATGCCTGCCAACTAAGTCTGCCATTAATGCACTCTTTCCCTTCCTGGAAGCCTACTGATAATGCACCTAGTTAACGGCAGGGTCTCCCTTCAGCTAATTTTAGACTTCTTTGTAGACGTTTTAGAAATCCTACTGATGAAGTTATATGACATTACTATTGAGTACCTACTATTTGCACTTCAGTCTGTGCTGGGGAAATAGAGATAAATAGCACAAATCCTATAGGTACACAGATTCTGTTATCATTAATATTATTGATGTACAGACCAAGAACCCTGGGAGCCCAGAGTTAGAATTGGAAAATGTGATTTAAGAGGTGAGTGGAGATGGTCTCTCAGATGTTGTGTCCTTGACAATCAGCAGAGGAGGCCCGGGGCGGTCACTTCATTTAGGCAGTGAGAACAGAATGAACAAGGTACATATTTGAAGAATAGCAAATACCCTGGCGTCGCTAGAGTCTGGGCTGTGTGGGGAACGTATATGAGGAGTGGGAAAGGACTGTTGCTGTGGGCTGAACGCCCAGGGTGGTTTGGGAGAGGGGTAGCAGGAGGAATGCAGATCAGCTCAGCAAGCTGCACCATTTTTGCTAAGGGCAGGTTGGAACAGATGCTTGTAGATACTTCCTGTCCTGGTTATTGAGATAGAAGTAGGAAGAAAATGGGGAGAGAAGGTAGAGACCAAAGCTGAAGCAGAAAGGAAGCTACCATCTTTCCCTGTTACCCTCTCAACCTCCCACCAGCCTTCTGTGGATTCACTGGTCAGGATTGGTGGTTAAAGTCAGATCATCTCATACTACCCTCTATTCCATCTCTAGTCCAGTACATATTTAACCCTTCTATCCCTTGATAGAGATCCTTTTGTTCCCATTTGGCAACAAGGAAACAAGCTCTAGGAGGGGAAGTAGCTTGCTCCTGTCGTAGCTAAGAAATTGGTGGCACTAGGACTGAGGTCTTTCTGACTTGAAACCGTTTGGGGTTCACACCACAGATGGTCTTCTTTAAGCCCTCAGGGCTTCGGTGGCAGCCCCTTTGCAGGATCAGAGCTTCAGGAGTGTTACACGGGCAGACACATTGAGAGCTTTCGACATGGCTATGTGTGTGTCTCTCCTTACCACACTCTTCCCAGAAAGGGCAAGTTAGATATGTAGTCTTTAGGCCACACTCCAGTTTTCCTTCTGTACCCTTGGGAGGAAAACCTAAGAACCACCCATTTTATTTTCCAGTCACTCCTGGAAGATCTGTGATCCCCTCTCCCCCAATCATTCCATGTTTATTTTTTACTGGTATTCTCAGCGGGACTTCTTTCCCTAGGATATCTAGAGTTAAGATCCTTCCTTCACCCCAGCCTTCACGACCCGTTAAAGTGTTGGTTATTATAGTAGATAGACCTGGGCACAAATTCTGATTTTGCCTTTTACTGCCTGTGTGATGAGGATTAAGTACAATAGAGTGATTAAAATACCTGCCACTCAACAAATGTTTATTTCTGTCCCTCCTGGATCACTTCTTTTAATTCTTCCATTCAGAGTTTCAATAAATTTGGAGTAGCCGCTGCTCACTTTTCTTGGTTCTTTGTTTAATGGGTTGTAGAAATAGATTTACAGATGTTATAGAAAGTTGTATATTTGAGCCAGGTTAGTTCCCTCTTAAAGAGAAGATATGTAACAAGAATATTAATCTAAAAAAGTCTAGAATTTGTTGGAAAGCGTAGAGTTGTTCCAAGCAAATTTTGATATATGAGGCTTTGTAACTTCCATATGTCTTCATAGTGAGGGCCACTGTCCCTTACGTCTAGGTAAATAATGGTGGTGGGGAGCTACAACCTAGAGTCATAAAATTTTTATTCATTCATATAGGGTCTAGTACTTGAATTGGTATGTTGTACTAGTTAATGTTAGCTTTACTCTATCAACTCTTATAAAAGTAAAGTCAGTGGAACAGAATTGCTTAATTTGTTAGAAATGTAGGAAAATATATATAGTGGGTCTTTAGAACCTTAAAAAGATAAGGGATAAGTGCACGTCTCTGCCAAACGTGAATTTTATTAACAGGGTCAACTAAGTATAACTCTAATAAATTCAGTCACCAGGTAGGTGATTAAATATAATTGGTGAATTGACAAATCTTTCCAGCAAAAGCTATTTCTGTAGCTGTCATGTAACAATAATAAGCACTGGCTATTCTTATTTATGTTGAATTTATGTCTAAATTATATAAAAAAATCTATTAAAGTACAACGTTTGAGGTGGTAAAGAGCCACTACTGGCATAGTCCAGATCTATACATTAAAATCAGCAAATACTCTGAATTCCATGGAGTTTTAAAACTTGAACCAAGTCAAAGTTATCTGTGTCTAACCTTACAGAAATTACTTAGCCTACTAATTTAATAGTTTTACCTCTTTTGTGTTTCTTCCCTCTTTCCAGATTTCAAGGTAAAAATATGTGATTGTCTGTTTTATACCTCCCACCTCCTGTGTTGGTCAGCAGCAGCAATCCCGAGGTCTTTGATGAGAGCTGTTGAAGAGCTGTGCCCTCTGTTTAGATCCCTTCACTCTTCCTGAGTGGAAGCCTGGTGGTTTGTTTATTGTTGTCTTCAGCTCTCTCATCAAGCCTTGGGCCTCCCGAAGCCAGCTGGCCTGACTGTGAGAACCAGAGCTGGGCTTTGTGGGTGTGGCCTGCTGTGCCTCAGGATCCACCACTCAGGGAGCAGTAATTACCTGCCTCCTTTTTGTGCTAAAATGATTGTGGTGAAGAATACAGTGGATTTAGGCAAACCTTACTTTATGTCATTAGCTCTTAGAGGAAGAAAGAAGCTTGGAGGTGTATTTTTCAAATGAGAGACCCCTAGAGGCTGCTGATCTGTGTTCCCAGCAGAAGGCTTATTTTGCATTTTTCGTATAGAAACACATCTAGTCTCGTGTCCTTGACCAAAGAACAGTGCTCCAGTTTTCTGGGAAGACTGTCTTCTCTGACACTGCAAATAGTTCTGAGTGCGGTAGAGGAGGAAGGGACCCTGGGCCCTGCAGAACAGCTGAATCTGCGTGGTGACCGGGGGAATGACACGTCCGGGACTCAGCCTGTGCTCTGCCTTTTTCCGAAAGCTCCAGGCTGAGAATATACAAAGAGTCTCAGCCTTGAAAAAAAAATTACTTGAGCTCGATCATTTAAACTGGATGAATTGGTCCTTTCTGGAAGGTTTATTAGCTTTATATTTTTCAAATTTGTCTCAAGAATTTAGTCTGCCTTTAAAAAAACTAAGTATTTGAGAAGTTTTAGGATTCCATTGTCATTACAAAGAAAGCAACATCATTGGTTCCCCACTGGGGTCTTGCAGAGTTTCTGGTTGTATTCTCCCACCACACACCTGACGTTTCACGTACAGTGTGTCTGTGACTGCCACTGAGTTAGTGTGTGACCTTGGGCAGGTCAGTCCATCATTAATTTCCCTGTGTGTATAATGGGACTAATTCCAGCCCCTTCTGGTGCTTTGAGTTTCAAATGAGAAGTTGTGCTGAACTTGTTAAAGGTAGTTCTGTTAGTCTGGTTACTATTTTTGAATTTAAAGGTGTAGCCTGGCTTTCTCTGGTGGGATGGGGCAGATCAGGAGCAACAGAGAGTTGACTGAAGATCCCTCTGCTGTAGTAGGCATGAGGGTACATCCAGGTGAAATACAAGATCTGCCTGGCCAACTAGAATCCACGTTCCAGAGGCTTAGCATTGGATTACAGCTGGTTGACCAAGCCAGCAGGGTCAGGAGGCCTAGGAGAAATGCTGGGGCTATGCTGTCAGGTGGACTGAGGAGGATGTAGTGTCCAGGTGGGGTTGGGGGTTACAGGGAGCTGGTGGATTTGGGGCATTATCAGAAGGCAGGGCAGCCCTAGAGATCTGGGGTTCCAGGCATGGTACCACACTCAGTCCAACAAGGATCCAGTTCCCACCAGTAGCATATAAAATAGGAATTTGGATTTTATGAGACAGAAACTTAGTTCTCAGAATGGAATGCACGATCAGGACCTTAGGAGCAGCTAGAGTTCCTTGAATGCTGAATCCCAAACTGGTGGGCTGGAACTTTTAAATTCCGCCTGCCTGAGCGAGTGTAATCACAATAGAGACTGGGAGTGGAGGTGGCTGTCTGCTCTACCAGAGGACGAAGGGACTTTGGTAGGGAAAGGGGGGGTTGACGAGTTTGGAAATCTGAATTAAGTTGGATTAGGTCTACTCATTGAATTTGAATTTCCATCATGGAAATAATTGAAGTTGTTGATGCTGTTATTTAATCCCAACTGTGTCTTTTAGAATATGGTATCTCCTGTAGGATTAGCAGAGTATAATCCCTTTAGTAGTTCTACAACTGTAGAATTTCAGAGCTGAATCCTCTCTTTGATCCAGTTCATTGTTTCTCCGTGGGGGCATTATTGGCACATTGGGCTGGGCAGCTCCTAGTTGAAAGGAACTGTGTTGGGGGATACTTAGCATCACTGGCCCTTGGGCATCCCTGAGTCACTTGACAACCACAACCACCGGAATAAAATGTCTAGAATTTGCTTAAAATAGTAAATAGTAAAAAAAAGAGAGGTATGTGAAATGAGACTGATAAACTGTTGGTAGTTGTTGCAACTAGATGATTGGCACATGGGGGGTGAGTTCTGCTATTCTATTCCATTCCTGGTGGAGAAACAGTGAGTCCTGCCTCTTCTTTTTATAGTGGTGGTTATGGAGGCCAGACAGACAGGCTGCCAGGCTCCCTGCAGCATCCACCACGCCCCAGCCCCTAGTCCTCTTGGTATCACAACCACTTGGCCTCCACAGTCACTTGTTTTCTAATTGAACTGATCTGTCAAGATTTGCTCCAGTTTAACATTTTATGATTCTATGAATCGAATATCTATAATCTGTTCTCTAGGAGGCCGCAACCAATTTTTATGCTGCCATTCCTACTTCCAGAGGCTGACCATTGGTTCTTAGAGACTCGATTTCACCACTTCCTGTGTGGCCAAGCTACTTAGCCCAGAACCTAAGACTCAGACTGCTCATTTCTGCAATAGAGGCTTTCAGTATATATTGATTCTATTCTCTTCTTCCCTTATAACCACAGCTTCCTCAGAACCTACCTTCTTCCTGCCACCAGAGTATATTTTACCCGTATCCTGTTTTTTTTCCCAGTCATTGGTAAGGTAGTAATTAATGAATGACAAAGGATTGGTTTTTATCCATTGAAATTTGATATTATATTATGCCTTGACTCAATGGATTAATTTTGTGATAGAATTTAAAAATCCTACTCTCTTTGGAGAGATGAGGGTTTGGGGAGCCAAGAGACAGACTCTTAATATTCTTTGACTAGACTAGGGGAGTTGGCAAACTTTTTCTGTAAAGGGCCAGATAATATTTTAGGCTTTTCAGGCCATGGGGTCTCTGTCACAGCTACCCAACTCTGCCATTGAAAATGGCCCTAGACAATATATAAATAAATGATAGTAGCTATATTTCAATAAAACTTTATTTAAAAAAAAAGATGATGGGCTGGATTTGGCTCGTGGGGCCTTAGTTTACCAGTTTAATAACTCCAAGCCTGGCTGCATCAGAATCCCTTGGAGACTGTTAGAAGTACAGAATCTTAGACCTTACTACACCCCATTACCGCAGCAATCAGTGTGTACAACGCAAAGTAAAATTCCCATTTGTTTTTGATAAAGAAGAAAAAAGTTTGTGTGCAGTTGTTTTAGTCTTAAGAATTGCCAGAAAGCCTTGCATTATTTAATTGTATCATAGTTTTCTAAAAGAGAAAGAATGTTTGAAGATCAAAAGGTTGGTTATATGCTTGAAATGGAGGACTTGCCCTTTTAGACTAAAAGCTCTGCTCTTTGTATTTTATGTGAATGGTTTCTGAGAAATGATCTTTGCCAGGCTGTTGAAAAGCTACACATTTTTTCATCTTTTCTTGTGCAGTTAAACATGACTGGGAAAAAATGACAGAAGCTGTACAGAATCACATTGGCTCTCTGAACTGGGGCTACCGGGTAGCTCTGCGGGAGAAGAAAGTCACCTATGAGAACGCATACGGGCAGTTTATTGGTCCCCATAGGATTAAGGTAATTGTGTGACAGCTTGAGTGGCCTTTTTTCTTTGTTTTTTTGTTTTCTTAAGCTTTGCATGAGGGAGGGGGAAGAAAAGAGAAAGTGATTGTCCTAATAAAAGTAATAACGCAGGCTGTCTAGTTTGGTGACTTTGCAGTCACATCTTATGGGGCTTTCTCTTGCAGTGTGTATGGTAAAGGGTAAGAGTACTGGATCTGGGGCCAGATGACCTGAATTTGAGTCTTGGCTCTGCCACTTCCTAGCATTATGACCTTCAGCAAGCCCCTTTGCTATGCAGAGCTTTAATAGCTAGCTCTTACTGCATTACCAAATTTCACGAGGATCAAATTGGACAGTGTGGTGACTGGCCTTTTTAATTACAAAATTTATGGTTCTAAAGGATAATAACTTATTAAAAATTGATAATATTGGTTCCTTTGTAGACAACAAATAACAAAGGCAAAGAAAAAATATATTCAGCAGAGAAATTTCTCATTGCCACTGGTGAAAGGCCACGTTATTTAGATATCCCTGGTGACAAAGAATACTGCATCAGCAGGTAAGGAAAAAGTAGCAGGGAGGAAAGAAAAACCCGTTGTGGATTTATGCGTTTGCTTTTTTCTTCAAAACCATTTAATCAGTTTCCTGGAGTTTAGAGATTTTTGCCCAAAGGGACCGAGGATTGGGAAAAAGAGAAAGGAAAAATTAGTTTACCCCAGAGAACATTTAAAAAAGTCAAAACTATAAACATTAGTTATCTTATCACCCAGAATTAATATCACTGCTAATGTATATGCTTATAATATTTATATTTATATTAGAAATTTATATACGTGAGTATATATTACAAATATATACTGTATAAAACCAGATGGATATTCACAAACAATTTTGTAAAATAAATGATTTATACATATGTACTTTTTTTTTTTTTGCAAAACTAGGGTCATCTATTACCCTTTAACACTTGCAATGTGAATGCTAAAAGAATTAGACGATGGCAGGCCGTCTGAGTTTATCAGACCCTAGTCCCTACTTGTTGCTGTTCAAATGATCATAGTGTCTGTGCAGAGGGACCTTCTGAAATAAGTGAGTCAGTCAGGGTTTTGCTATGTGATTTATTTTTGCCCATAAAGTGATAATACTGGTGACGTTGAGTTTTAAATTATGAAATCATTAAGACAGATTGTTGGTCTCCTTGGATGCTTTTGGCCCAGGATTTTCTAATTGTGTTATAAATGACTCATTTTTAGGCTCTTTTTTTTATAATATGATTTTATCCTTCGTGCCTCATCTGGGGCAGCTCAGAAGGCAACTGTCATCACTGTTATCTTGATGAGGCTCCCTTCTCATATTTAAAAAAAATTCGTTCCCCAACAATGCTTTTATGATCTCTCTTATGTCTTGTCTACTCCTCACTTCACTAGAAGATTTTGTCAGGTTTTATTCTTTATGGTTGGCTTTTTTTTTTTTTTTAAAGATTTTATTTTTTCCTTTTTCTCCCCAAAGCCCCCCAGTACATAGTTGTATATTCTTCGTTGTGGGTCCTTCTAGTTGTAGCATGTGGGATGCTGCCTCAGCGTGGTTTGATGAGCAGTGCCATGTCCGTGCCCAGGATTCGAACCAACGAAACACTGGGCCGCCTGCAGCGGAGCGCACGGACTTAACCACTCGGCCACGGGGCCAGCCCCTTTATTCTTTATGGTTGGCTTTTATATTACACAAACAGTATGTTGAAAGTGTTTTCCCCACTCTTCTCTCCTCTCTTGATAGTTGATTTTGCAGATGAGGATTAATAACACAGGTTTTCCACCTTGGGGAGAGCTGAGTGGTGGGATGAGGGTAGGGGTTTCGGTTTGCAAAGCTGTGATTTTAAACACATACATGGAGAATTACTCTGAACAGTACAAAATCCTTGTTTGACCATGAGTTGGACTGATGTCAGAAGTTAGGTGGTTTGCTGTGTTCAGCCACGGTAGCTTGAGCTACTCCCAAAGCAACTGAGTAGCAAGAATGGGAGAATGTCTAAGACCTTATAAAAACTTCTCAGATATTATGTATGTAGCTAATTGAATGTTTTTAATCTTAAAAGTGTCTTGTTCTTAACAAAGTAAAAGTATTTACTTTGATTTGGTCATTATTCACATATGAACATTTTTCTCTTTCATTTCTTCTTATTTATTTATTTATTGTTTACATTTCTTTTCAGTGATGATCTTTTCTCCTTACCTTATTGCCCGGGTAAGACCCTGGTGGTTGGAGCCTCCTATGTAGCTTTGGAATGTGCTGGATTTCTTGCTGGCATTGGTTTAGATGTCACTGTTATGGTACGGTCCATTCTCCTTAGAGGATTTGACCAGGACATGGCCAACAAAATTGGTGAACATATGGAAGAACACGGTGTCAAGTTTATAAAACAGTTTGTACCAATAAAAGTAAGTGGGGTTGCCTGTAGGTTTGTTGATCTTATACTCAAGTTAAAAGGCAAGAGAAGAGTTGGGGTGGGTGATGGAAGCATCCTTTCAGCATTGTAAACCGTCAGGACTGCTGGGATTCCTCAACTGTGATACACAAACATAATTTCTTCCTTCCCTTCTCAGCTTTCTTACCTTTGATTCTCTTCTGTTTAATGTTTCCTGTTATGCATTTCTTTATTTTATTTTCTTTGGTCTGTTATACTTTGTTTCTTCATACGTATCAGTGATTTAAATGAGAGTTCAAGACTGGGCTGATTTTTTTTCCCCCCTGCATAAGACCTTTCTCTTTGGTATACAGCAGAGTCACAGATGTACTGTATTATTCTGGCTTCCCTAGAAATGATTATCTAATTTTGTTGTGTAGGCTGACCTTTTTTTTTTTCATTTAATCTTCTTTTGAAAAAAAGGCTGAATAATATGCCACGTCATATTTGGAACTTGTTAACACTGTCATGAATGTTTTGAAATGTAAGAGTGACAAGATTGATCACTTTGCATATCTCAAACTGATAGTTGGCTTTAGTGCAGATCAGGATGGGGACTATTTTGCTAAAGTGAAGGAATTTTAGCCATCATGTTTTCTGATTGCTCAGTGGGTTATTGTGGGATCAGGAATCTCTTAATGCTGATGGGTTTGAGTTATGACTATTGGGATCAGAATGACCTGAATTCAGATACTGTTCTGCCAATTTCTTGCTATATGACTTTGGGAGAATGACTGGACTTCTCTGAGCCTCAGTTTCTTCTGTAAAGTGAGAATGATAAATAGCACCTATCTCAGAGTTCTTATGAGGATTGAATTAGCTTTTTTTAAAAAAAAAAAAAATGATTTTATTTTTCCTTTTTTCCTCCAAAGCCCCCCTGGTACATAGTTGCATATTTTTAGTTGTGGGTCCTTCTATTTGTGGCACGTGGGACGCTGCCCCAGCATGGCCTGATCAGTAGTGCCATGTCTGCACCCAGGATCTGAACCGGCGAAATCCTGGGCCGCAAAAGCGGAGTGCACCAACCCAACCACTCGGCCACGGGGCCGGCCTGAGGATCGAATTAGCTTATACTTAGTTAGAAAGTTATTAGAATAGTACCTGGGACAGAGTAAGTTTAAAACAGATCTCTCTCATAAGTTTGTTGTGAAGATTACATAGCAAATTTCCTGGAAGTTACTGTGTTTAAGGAAATGGGAGTGTTCCATCATCATTTCATTATTTTTTGCTGAGGAAGATTGGCCCTGAGCTAACATCTGTGGCCAATCTTCTATTTTGTATGTCATAGCTAGTGAGAGGTGTAGGTCTGTGCCTGGGAACCAAACCTGGGCCGCTGAAATGGAGCACACTGAACTTAACGAGTAGGCAAGCAGGCCAGCCCCCCTTATTTACCTTAAATAAATAAATAAATTAGGTAGCTGGTTTTGGGGGAGTAGAGATACATATACTATATTTGAACTAGGACTATGATTAGAAAACAACACCTGTATGTATGTGCTGTACTGATAGAAAAGTAACATCTTCGTTTATAATATCTTAACGTTTTGGGAATCGTGGGCCCTTTGAGAACCCGGTGGACTATCCCTAGTGAAATAACCCTGTGTCTGGGCACGTCGCATTTTGCTTGGGTTACCAGGGTGTCTTGGATCCCCACAGACAGGTAGAGAATGCTAGCTGTATTATAAAGTAACTGAGTGGAGGGAACCTTCTATGGAGAGGAGGGAAGAAGCACATATTGAACAAAGAACATAATATGTGCAAAGAGGCCGTGGGGAATAAAATTGTTCTAAATGCAGGAAGTGTTCTAGATCCAGAAAAGGCCTGCCTGGAACACAAAAATGAGTAAGCCAGGAAGGAAATAGAGGTGGGATGAGGCCCTTATCATTTTTAAGCAAATCTAAGCTGTGGACCAATTCAACTCTTCTCCAAGGATTAGAACATTTTAATTTAAATTAAACAGGAAAGACCTTTCTGATATGTTCAAAGGGGCCACGTATATGAGAAAAGAAGGAAATTTGAGAAAGAAATCTCTATTTGTTGATGTTGAACATAAAATGAGTTTTCCCGTACAGAGTGGTTTATTTTAATGACAGAGTAGAAATTGCTGGTGACTTGATGGGTTTCTTCCAGTAAATATTTTATAGAAACCCATGGTTTGGCTCTCATTCAGAGACATCAAAGATTAATTACATACTTGCAGAGGCCTGCATGTGATAGGGTTTCTAAGTCATTGTTACAGAGTCTGTAGGTTATCGTTGACATCAATGTGTAGTGGGTTAGTATGTTCAGTCTCCTTTGCCATAGCACAAGTACTTGGGCTTGCTCATTCCTCCCTGTAGCCTTAACAACTGAAGATAACCCCTAGTTATGATAAACACACATACCTCCTTGCCCTCTATGATTTTTAGGGCTTTCCAGCTGTTATTTGTATCATGATTGGCCTACTCTCATGTCTATTCTTTGTTGACAAAGCTGAACATCTAGTCGAAAGACAATCTTGAGAGAGCAGCAGTGGCTCTCCAGGGGATTAATGGTTCTGGGTGAGTGATAAGATAGGAGCCTGGGAAAAGCAGTAGGTGGTTGTTTTAATTTTAGGGATTGTAAGGTGCTTTCTCTGGCTTTTTCCTTTCCCACTTTTCTCTCTGAATTTTATTCTGTTGGAGAGCTATTTAAAAGAAAGTCCCTCTAGCTAACATTGTGGTGAGAAAGAAGAGGATAAGTAAAAGAATGACATACCATCCTAATGGTGTTAAGGTGAGGAAGATGGGGCATAAAAGAACTTTCAAGCCAGATTTTGTGTTTTAACTTTGGGTTAACCAGATAGAAGGGGAAGACACAATTATTCACTGGATATACGTCTTAATTGTGGAGTAAGACTTTGTCACTTTTATAGGTTGAACAGATTGAAGCAGGGACACCAGGCCGACTCAGAGTGGTAGCTCAGTCCACCAAAGGTGACGAAACCATCGAAGGAGAGTATAACACGGTAAGGACTGGACCTGGGTCAGTACTTCATTAGAAAGCAAATAATGTGCTTGTTGGGTATTTGCTGTGTACTTGCAATGGCTGTTTGCTATTTCCAAAGCCCCTGGTTCTATTCCCATTCTAAGATATCTTTTTGTTTGTGATATTATAGTTTGTTTGGGTACAGGGATAGTTTCAAATTTTTTACATTGTAACTTTTAAAAGGTTGCTTTTCAAATGGCTATAAAAAGGCATTAGCATTTTTAAATGAGCTAGAATTTCTCTGTCCTGTGTTCTTTCCTTTTTTCTCCCCCACCCACCCCATTTTAAAAGATAACTTAATTCAGTCGTAGGGCTATACTGCCGTTGTCTCTCAACTTGGCTAGATTTATTAAGGAATTAACTCCTTTTTTCTTCACAAGAAATGGATAAGGACTTCTCCTATATCATGTTGAAAGGATTTTATTTAAAAGATTTGAATTTGTTTAAACTCTTGCATTATTTTGTTAATAAAATATTTCTTTCCAGATCTGGAAAATGAATCAAATTGCCTTAACAAGCAGAGAAAAATGATTAAATAACACATGGAAGTCTTCTTGTTAACGGTCACTATATATTTAATTTTTCAGGTGTTGCTGGCAATAGGAAGAGATGCATGCACAAGAAAAATTGGCTTAGAAACTGTGGGGGTAAAGATAAATGAAAAGTAAGGAAAAAATCTTTATTATATCTTATTGAATACTATTTCAGTTATTTATAATATTGATTAATACTGGAGTTTCAGATTTTTAAAGGTAATTTTTACCGTAGTTGGAGAGTTCCCTTTTTAAGCTTAGAAAAGTCTTTTTTAAGTACCCTTCACAGTATTTCCTGTTTGTTTTTCCTTTTCAAAATCTAAATGAGAGATATACTGGCTTGCTTTTTTGTTTCTTCAATGTATATGTGTACAAGTGTGTGCTTTGAGCTTCATTAAATATTTAGATTTGAACCGTGTTTAAAATTACCAAGTTTTAGGATTACCAAAGTGGTCACTACATTTTTAGTGACAGCTACAAGTAAGAAAACTTTGATTTTTTTTTTTTTGAGGAAGATTAGCCCTGAGCTAACATCTGCTGCCAATCCTCCTCGTTTTGCTGAGGAAGACTGGCCCTGAGCCAACATCCATGCCCATCTTCCTTTATTTTATGTGGGACACCTGCCACAGCATGGCTTGGCAAGTGGTGTGTAGTCTGCGCCTGGGATCCGTACTGGTGAAACCCGGGCTGCCAAAGTGGACTGCGCGACCTTAACCGCTATACCATCGGGCTGGCCCTGAGAGCTTTGATTTTTTTAAAAGTCTTAAAAGTTAAAGTCCTTTAGACTGAACCACTATACCAGAAAACCGAGACACTGGTATCTGCTTATGGGAGTGGCATGGGGTATTTCCCAGTATCACCTTGCTTACATCCAAGTGAAAACAAGTGTTATGAATGGTTAGCTGTCTTGGAAGCTGAAAATACAGGGTTTTTTCCCCCTTCCAGGAATAACATTTATTCAGGAGAAGAGATTTCCTAATCTTATTGTGTGGAGTTTTGCTTTATTTATTTATTTTCATTGGGGTGGAGAGGGGAGTTGAGGAGGTAACTTAATAAGATTTAGCAGATCGAATATTACATCATCTTAATAACTTGCTAGCCTGTTCCCACTTGGGTCCAAGGTTTAGATTTTGTATAATATGAATAGCTAACATTTATTCTGCGCTTAAGTATGAGCCAGGAACTATTGTGCTAGAAGTTTTATACACATTCCATTCAGTCCTTACAACCCCTTAGGGTAGATGATGGTCTTCTTTTTATTATCACCCCATGTATAGGTGGGAAAATGAGGCTTAGAGACGTTAGGTAGCTCTCCTAAGATCGTAGAGGTAATAACAGACCTGGTTATTACAAGTTAGAATCTTCATTCTTAACCTCTGTGTTCTAGTTCTCCCATTTCAGGGTTTCTTACAGTTTTCTTATTCTGATTTTTCAAAATAGCCAGACTTGTCTCTAAGCTTTTGGTTCCTCTGAGCTTTTTTTTTTTTTTTTCCTTGGAAATACATTAGAACGTTACCCTCAGCTAGAGTCACAATTTTGGGCTTCTTTGGGAGACAGGGGATTTTGTTCTACTTAATTAATTAGTGGTAATTGATGGTGATTTTCACTGAATGAATTTGCAGAACTGGAAAAATACCTGTCACGGATGAAGAGCAGACCAACGTACCTTACATCTATGCCATTGGCGACATACTGGAGGGGAAGCTGGAGCTCACCCCCGTCGCCATCCAGGCAGGAAGATTGCTGGCTCAGAGGCTTTATGGTGGCTCCACTGTCAAGGTGAGTGTTGTGCCCATCACCCACTGATACACTGTTTTTAGTGATACCCCAGTTCTCTGTTTAGGGGTGGTTGTGCAGTTTTCTGGGTCTTGAATAATTTAGTTATTTTGATGGCATCCTAGATGTGCTTTATTAACTATTCCAAACAAGACATTGTTAACACTGCTGTACCTTTGTGACTTTATTATGAAAATTGTCGCTCTTGGAATCACACTAAGAATGAAATAAGCTTAATTAATGGAGTTTCAGCACTATTATTTTCCACATACTCATAGTAGTTGCATTTTACATCAATTTCATTATTACCAATGTAAATATAATTTTCTGAATCTTTTTATGGCACCTCTCTGAGCTATAAAAGGATTTGGGGATCTAGGTAATAATGTCACTGTGCAGAGCTGCTTAAACCAATATTCAGGCTTTATTCCCTTGTCCTTTCTAAAAATATATCTTCCGCTGTTGAACCTTTGAATGTGTTATATTAATGTTTTAAAGTAGTTTTTAAAAGTCAGTGTAGGAAATTGAAACTCTTAGGTGTGTTTCATGGGACCAGATGGCAAGAAAAGAATAAATATGCTGTATCTTTTTTACGACTATTTTTTTAGAGCAGTTTTAGGTTCACTGCAAAATTGAGAGTAAGGTACAGAGATTTCCTATATGCCCCTGCCCCCACACATGCACAGCCTTCCCCATTAATAACATTCCCTCCTTGACTGTTTTTTTAAAGGATTCTGGAAATGTTGATTTTAAAGAATTTGGTCACTACGCATCTTCTTTGTGCATAAATCATCACGGGTTGATTGAGATTGGTTACAGTAATGGAAACCTCAAAGAATGCTGCTATAAAATTTGTGACAAGTGTTTTGAGTGTATCTGGGGTTAGTTTGGATTGTAGGATAATAAAATCTTCTATTCTGAAATTAACAGGACTGAGTGTAAAAAGGGTTTTGAATCCCAGATTTTCGATTGTCCTGGGACTAGCACTTGGTTCATACAACTGTTTGAAATAAACTTAACCACCTCTTTGAGTGAGTTACGTCTTGTATTCATTGTTGCAGTTGTTGAGTCCTTGGTAAACCAAGAAAGGATCTTTAGAAATACAGCTTGACATGCATTTAATTTGTTCTTGACTTTATATTTTTGTGGCTTCCTAATATGGAAAGAGATACTTTTATATACCAACAATAACCAAAGGGCAAACATGCAAAAATTTGCTCCTAAATAAATGTGAAATCATTGTAGCACTAACTTTTTGCTAAATTGCTAAAAAACAATGTAATGGACCTTTCCACCTACTTTGGACATATTCTTCCACGTGTGGGGATAGAACTATATTGTAGCATCTCTCAGGTAGAGCAGATTCTTTCTCAAAGTGCCTTAAGCTTTTATCAGCATCAGAATTTAATGTACATTGAAATTAAAAGACACTTTTTGTTTACCTTTTCCTTATCTTTAGTCTAACTAATATGACAAGTACTTTACAGAACAGGGGAGCAAACAGGTGCTGCTCAAGCCCCTGAGAGTTTGAAATCTCACAGTCTGTCCTTCAATATGTTAATAAAGCTGAAATGCTACCAGATATATAGGTTAATTGCATTGGGGGAAGTTACACAAGTTTTTTTTTTAAGCAACTGCATAATCCCTTTAATTTTGCCCAAAATTAATTTTGCTTTACTGAGAACATTCCCACATATGTAGGAAGGTAGAGGATCCACACCTGCCTGCCTGCCTTTAAAGGAGTAGCTCTCCATTGAAAAAATCAGCTTAACGTAAACACCTGACTAAGTTAATAAATCCATGATAGGATTTTTAGGACACAAATGAATCGTGAATGTATGTGCCTTTCTCTGAAACTGGGATCATGTATTCTTTATTGCTTCACAACAGTGTTGGAGGAAAGGAGACAGAGCAGCTACATTTGAGTGCTTCTGGCATGCCTGGCACTGTGCTGAGTGAAAGCATTCTCTCATTCAGCCTTATGACGCTGTGAAGGCGGATGACTTAGGTCACAACGCTAGCGGGCAGCCAAGGCATGAGTCAGGTCCAGATCTGGTTGTAGGTACTGCTGTCTCTTAACCATGACAAGCTACCGCCTAAGAGAGAAGGAAGATTTGGGAAATATAGATTATAAAAGAATAGGCAGTGAGGATAGAAAAGACGCCTCAAGACTTCAAGTACTCCACCAATTGGGAAATACCTCTATAACTCAAATTTTTCTCAATAAAATAAAGTGAAACATATATTGGAAAGTTTTAAATGAACTTTTTAACACCTACTAATGATTAAAGTCATTTTCAAAGCTGCTAAAAATATTTGCCACTAAATAAACTAAATATTCCATTATTTGGGGAACACAAATGAAGTATGAAAAAAATGTTATCATTTCAAAAAGTGATAGAGAACAGACCGTAATCCTGAGTCAGCTACAGATGATGGACATTCCACTAAGCTCTTTAGAAAACCAATGATAAGACACAATACCAACTTTAAAGCACAGGGTGATGGAAACATCAGCAAAATGACCAGTCATTTCTTGGATCTTTTTTAAAATTCCTCTCAAACACCTGAAATACTTTTATTACAACTAGTAAACATTAGCATCTTTCTTATTATTTAGAGTGGTATTTTATAAGTTAACTCATTTTTATAGTAAATATGAAGTATTTTATGTGGAAACTAGAGCACATGTATCAACTTCAGAATGAGTTATATTCTAAAAGTTCATTAACTTGATTGTTGTGAAAACTACAAAGTGTTTTTCCAAATAAAAGTATTAAAAACAATGATAACATTTTCAATGTAGGCCACAATTGTCCATTTCAACCAATTAGAAATTGCCTTTTAGGACCAAGGAGAAACATGTCTTTGATTTGGATCCTGATTTCCCTCTGAGATACCATTTTCTGCCTGAAGAACTTCCTTTAAGAGTTATTTAGTGTGTGTCTGCGTGTGGTGAATTCCTTGGCTTTTTTTCTTTTTAAAAAAAGTTTACTTTGCCTTTATTTTTTGGAAGATATTTTTGTTGAATATAGACTCCTAGATTAACAGTGTTTCTTTAAATATTTTAATGATTTGCCCATTGTCTTCTGATTGCATAGATACTAAAGAGAATTAGGCTGTCATTTTTATCGTTGTTTCTCTTAAGATTTTCTCTTTATCACTGCTTTTTTTAGTAGTTTGATTATTATATGCCTTGGTATGCTTTTCTTTATAATTATTCTGCTAGTGATTTGTCAAGATTCTTGGATTTGTCAGTTTATAGTTCTTGTCAAATTTGGATCAGCCATTCTCTTATTTTTTCTGTCTTCGCTCTCCTTTTTTTCTCAGCCTCCAAATAATGAATGTTGGATCCTTGGATATTATTTCATGGGTCTCTGATGCTCTGTTCATGTTTCTGTGCTTCATTTTCTTAGCCTATTGGTATGTTTTCAACTTCACTAATCTTTTCTTCTGCACTGTTTTGGGTTGTTAATCCCATACTGTGTAGTTTGCACTTCAAATACTTTTTTCATGTCTACAAGGTTTTTTTTTTTTAATATATTTTCTTTTTTTCTCCTAAGTTCCTGTTTTCCTCTATCTTCTGAATACACAGAACCTGTTTATAATAGTTCTATTGATGTTCTCTGCTCATTCCATCATCTCATTTTCAGTGTCTCTTCCTATTGATTGAGTTTTCTCTTGGTTTTAGTTCACATGTTCTTGCTCCTTTGCAAGAACTTGTTACTTTCTTATGGATGAGGACTTTGTGTATATTACGTTGTTGTGTCCTGGGTTTTGTTGAATTCCGTTATACAGTGTAGGACTCTGTTCTGGCAGCCCATCGAGTCACATGGGTTTAGTTTTATCCTTTTGTAACTTGCTTTTAAGCTTTTTAGGGTCCATCAACAGCAACCTTTCATCTAGAACCAATTTAGTTCCACTACCAAATCGATGCCCTTGAGAGGACTCTACCTCATTCCTCTTGCATTATGAATATTTTCTACTCTGGCTGTGGGGGGGAACTATTCTGGTCTTGGAAGAGCTCTGGTCATTTGGGGGCCTACTGCTTTCCACTGGTTCTCCTCACCCTTGAGGACTTTGCCGTGACACGTTTTCTCGGCCCAAATCTCAGGAGGCTCTCTCTGCAGATCTCAGTTCTCTTTGTGCAGCTCCTCGCTCTTTGGTGTGCTCCCCTGCAGCTTCGAGCCGCCTTGGCTTCCCTGGACTACAGTCTGTGTCTCCATAAGTCAGAAAGACTACCTCACTCTGCTTGAGTTCCCGCTCCTGGCACTGAGTCCTGGAAGCTGCTCTGGGCAGTCACTGGGCTCGCCTCATTTGTGTCCTTCTCTCAGGGATCGCAGTCCTGCACTGCCTGTTGTCCACTGTCCGCAGAGTGCTGCTTCCTGTGTGTCTGGTTTTCTGGTTGTTTAAGGCAAGAGGATAAATCTGGTTCCTGGCATACCAGTATGGCTGTCAGTGGATGTCTGCCTTTACTTTGGAGTCAGAATTTCAAGGGTTTGTGTTCTTCTTAGAGAAAAAGGAGTATATTTATTGTTTCTAGAAGAAGGCACATTTTAAAGATTTCACCCTCCTGTCTTAGAGTGAGAACTGAATTTCTCATATTTTAAATGCAGAATATTACTTAGGCTCACTTCTGTGTGCAAATGTAACTGGTAGGTTTTTACCAAATAGCATTTGCAGACATGTTAGGTATTTACATGAGACATTTTTCACAGTTCACATCAGCATATTAAAGGCTCTGAGAAATCTGATAGTAAAGAAACCTGTTTATTTGCTTAGTGCAGCATTTTACAACTTTGCTTGACTTCAGAACCTTTTAGTCATCTACACCTGTTAACGTTATAAAATATGCTCTGGGAGTACTGTCATAACCATTAGCTCCTTCGTGTGTGTGGTCTTCTTTGCTGTGTTCATGGCTGCGTAGTGTCGCATTGGGAGTATGTACTATAGAACCCCTTCCTTACGGGCACTTTAAAGCCGCTCCAGTGTTGCCGCTATTGACGAGTGCTGCAGCAATGCTCAGTTTACGCATGTAGCTTTTTCTGTACACTAAATTCCTGTTATGGATTTCTAAAGATGGGGCTATTGGGCCAAGAGGCATTAACTATTTTTATGGCTCTTAATATGTATTACCTAATTGGTTTTTCAAAGAAGTCTGTTAATTTCTGTCGCCAATAATATGAGACTTTCAGTGTTAGGTACACTAGTATTGCTTTTGGCTGCTTTATTAAAGGGAGAAAAGGTGTGTCCTTGTTAACATCAGTTGATAGGTGGATGGGGAAACCACGTGACTCATTTATTCATGATCAGTCTTGACACGCTTCAAACTTCTACTAAAACTTTGTCGCATCAGTTAATGGTTCTCAGTGTAGGTTTATCTCTGGGATTGTGACTTCCCATACTTTTGGTAGGAATTTATTACTGTGCTTTCCTCTTAATTTCCAACCTTTTTGAAGTATATCCTCTTTTGAGTTATAAATTCTCCTGCCATGACTCTTTTCCTTCGTTGTGAAACAGTGTGACTATGAAAATGTTCCAACAACTGTATTTACTCCTCTGGAATATGGTGCTTGTGGTCTTTCTGAAGAGAATGCTGTGGAGAAATTTGGGGAAGAAAATATTGAGGTAAGTTCTACTCTTTACTCCTGTGTTGAGTTACTGCTGTTTTTCTTTTCAAAATTTAAGTGAATAATTTCAACCATACATAAAAGTTGAAAAATAGTACAAGCAACTTCTGTATACCCATTATCCAGATTAACATATTAACATTTTCCTCATTTGTTTTGTACTTGTCATATTTTCTCTTGCTCTGTATCTGTGTGTGTGGTTTTTTCCTGAATCATAGTGTAGTTATCACTGAGGAAATTTAATATTGATAGAATATTTTTATCTCATCTACCTTCTTTTTTTCAGTTTCATCAGTTGACCTAATAATACTTAGTTGTACTTTTTAAAACTACTTTTACTGGTTTCTTTTTATTATTAAAACAATATTTTGTGGGGGCTGGCCCTATGGCCTAGTGGTTCAGTCCAGCACACTCTGCTTCAGTGGCCAGGTTCGCAGGTTTGGATCCTGGGCATGGGCCTACACCACTCGTCAGCCATGCTGTGGTGGTGACCCACATATAAAAAAGTGGAGGGGCCAGCCTTGTGGCCGAGTGGTTAAGTTTGCACTCTCTGCTTCAGCAGCCCATTGTTTTGCTGGTTTGGATCCTGGGCATGGACCTGGCACCACTCGCCAGGCCATGCTGAGGTGGTGTCCCACATGCCACAACTAGAAGGACCCACAACTAAAATAGACAGCTATGTACTGGGGGGATTCAGGGAGAAAAAGCAAAATAAAGATTGGTAACAGTTGTTAGCTTAGGAACCAATCTTTAAAAAAAAAAAATTGGCACAGATGTTAGCTCAGGGCTAATTTTCCTCAAGCAAAAAAAAAAAAAGCAAAAACAATATTTTTAGAAGTATGAAAATATAGGAAAAGAAGAAAACTAAAAATTGATTACATTTCTAGTGTTCTAAATTATTTTTTTCTTCCATACCATTAGCGTCTATTTATACTGTTTGCTACTTATCTTTTATGATATAGTCAAAGAAAATGCACATGAAATATGCTATTGTACATACACAAATAATGCTACACAAAGAGAAAGAGACTACTGTTTTAAGTCATTTGGGAAAAAAGTTTCCAGTAAAAACTTTTAGAAGACCAGATTTGTGAATCAGTAAGTTTTATAGTATAAAAGTCTGTTTTAAATCTCTTAATTGTTTTCTTTATTATTTGCATTAGTAGTGGCATATAATATCTTGGTCTATTAGTAACATTATTAACATTTTTTTCTGATTATAAAAATAATTTATCCTCATAAAAAGTTTGAAAAATTAGGAAAATATAAAAAAGGAAATTTTAGTTCATGATGAGATAGTTACTATTAATATTTTGGCATATTCTAGTCTCCTTTTGTGTAGGTATCTATGTCTTAATTTTTTTAAGTGTGATTTAAGTGACATGCAGTTTTCTGTCTACAATTAATGTTAGGTTATGAGCATTTCCCCCTAAAAACACCATTTTAAAAAATGACTTGTGTACTATTTCTTTTTAGGGATACTATACAATAATTTGTTAAGCCATTCTTTCTTTTCTTTTTTTCTTTTGCTGAGGAATATTCTCCCTGAGCTAATATCTATTTCCAATCTTCCTCTTTTTGCTGAGGAAGATTTGCCCTGAGGTAGCATCTGTTGCCAGTCCTCCTCTTTTTTATGTGAGCTGCCGCCACAGCATGGCCACTGACAGGCGGGTGGTGTAGGTCTGCACCCAGGAACTGAACCTGGGCAGCCAAAGCAGAACACGCCAATCTTAACCACTAGTCCACCAGGGCAGGCCCTGTTAAGCCATTCTTATATTATGTCGCTTACACTTTTTCACTGTTACAGATAGAATGATGAACATCTTTATAATTCATTATCTGTTTTTCTATTTTCTGAGGACAGATTCCTATCACAAGGTATTTAAAATTTAAGGTTCTTACTATATATTCCATATTTCTTGACAGATAATCTTTGGCTTTTGTTTTATTAGAGTTTGCATTTTTTATTATAAAAGCAATGCATTTGAATTGAACAAATTTTGAAAAATATAAGGGAAATAGGAAACAATTACTCATAGACTTTGTAAGTAATTTCGGGTAATTTCTTTAATCATCGTTTCCCTATATAATTGTTGTGATACTGTGATGCTATACATTCCATTTTGTGATCCACATCTTTTTAAAAAATCACATCCTCTTACAACATAAAAGAACACTTATTATAATGTCTGCATAATTAGTGTGCTTTTAAAAGGTAGCCACCAATATATGTTTTGAATTGTGGCTAGCAGTTGGAGGAGAAAAAAAGCCCTTCAGTCATCCGGGACTTAAGTGTATGAAACATCAGTAAGGATGTCTGTGCGTCCCTCCATCTGTCCGTCTTCCCTCCCTCCCTCCTCCTCTCCTTTAGTACTTTTGGTGAGTAATGCCAAAGGAGGAAATATCTTTGGAAGCAAAAGAGCAAGAGAACTAGATAATTGCTGTAATTGTTCCTGGCATCTTATTTGTTTCTTGCCCAAAGTTGTCATTTCCATAAGGTAACTAGAAAGTGCTGAGGTTGAGGGCTTTTTGTGCTTTAAGGCAAAACAACAAGTAATTATGTGGCTCCTTTCTCTCATTTACTTGTTCTTTGTTGTTATTACTTAAGGTTTACTCTTTTGAGGCTGAGTTGTATGTAAGGGATGAGCAAAAGGGCCTGACAACAAGGAATTTAAAGTCATTTACCTTCTGACCAGCTTCCTGTTTATTCCATGAATTTTATTGTTTAATAGAAGTCTAATTACTCAAGAGCCTCCACTGTCTTTGCACCACACCTAGTGTTTGACAAGCGTTCTTCTTAAGATAATGAGTCTAAATTGTGCTTATGTCTTCTTAGGTTTACCATAGTTACTTTTGGCCGTTGGAATGGACGATTCCATCAAGAGATAACAACAAATGTTATGCAAAAATAATCTGTAATATCAAAGACAACGTAAGTGAAATTCTCTTTTAATCTTTTCCACTAATGTCATGTTGTTTTTAAGATGTAACTGCATTTTGATCACACGATACACGTTGCATTCCTTTAGTATTCTACCTGTCGGTCTCTGTAGTTGCATGGACGTTATCCTAGGGCAAGTCCCATGGCTCCGCTGCTTGATCCCCGCTCAGCTTCCTTGGCACAGAGCCCTACAGATAGTAGGCAGGGAGTGAAAACTTGCTGTGTGAAGGAACCAGAGGGGCAACTTGAGAATTGTTTGTGTTTGTATTTATAAAAGGGAAGCAATGAAGTCATCGACTATCTAAAAATAATGACAAAACAAAAAAGAACGGGAATAGCATAAGTTCACATTCTAAGTAGCTGGCACTAATGAGAAAGCTGTAATAGAAGAGCTCTTAATTGGGTTCTGATTTAAGGTTTTATTGCCTGCTGCTACAAGTAACAACTGGTAACTGAAGGCCTTGGGCAAACTCCTTGACCTCATGGTTTCTTTCCATACTTATAAAGTGATTGAATAAATCATTGGTTTTCAGAGTTTTCTGACTGCTGTCCCTATTTTATATTGTAACCCAGGACACATGTATGTCTGTACTCATACTCTTAAGTGTTGTGAATTGACTCCTGTAAGAACTGGAGTTTATATCTTAGCTGGAATCTTAACTTAAAAAAAATGTCCTCAGTAGAAATAGAAATGATGCTGAAGAATCCATATGTTAAAAGGCTAATACACTCATAGTTTTCTCATCTTGGAATTTGAATATGTTAAGCCATTTATCCTCTTTAGAAACTACTGCTCTAGACGGTAGCACAGTTGCAGATTACTTTTTGCAGAGCCCAGGGTTGTAGGAAAACCTGGATCTTCTCCAAAAATTTATCAAAGATGCATTTAAAAATGAATATACTAGGGTAACCCATAATGAGCTATACACATAACTAGCTATACACAGTTGACAAAAGAACAATTTTATGTAGACTTTTTTCTTTTTAGACGTGTTTCATCATAAGTTTATTTGTATACGTATATATTAGATATCATGCTACTGTAGACAAAAGGAGAAAACGTCAGATGTTCTTCTCATCGACAGTCTGTTATCTGCCTGTAGCGAGAGATGCTGCCGTTGCATGTAGCAGTCAATGAAACCAAGTTTCCTTCATACCAAAACAAATCTATTTTAACTGTATATAGTTCTTTGGTCCTTTTTTTTATTGCTGTGTCGTTTTTTCAAATGGCATTTCTTAATAATATGAAAAGTAATTTTCACTACCAGTAACCCCATCTTAATTAAAATAGTTGAGGCCATAAGCAGGGTGATATTCTTTTCAACTATTTTCGTAGACAAAGATGGTGTTAGAGAGGATGAATCCTAGTCATTGCTCTTGTCATGAGCAGTCTTGTATAAAAACATGCTTCTAGGACTTGACCATTCTTGGGGCATGCTTTTATTCATCTTTAGTCAGTCATTGCACAGTGTCTAAATGTCCTTGGTTTTCAGTAAGAATTATAGTATTTATTATCTGTTAAGCTTTTATTCTTTCTGTATACTGTTCTTCTTTGAAATATTTTAAGTTTACAGGAAGATACGGAAAGAATGATAATACCCACCATGCAGAATCAATGAATGTTAACATTTTGCTGTGTTTGCTTCAGAGCTTTTCTCGTATGAGAGATTAAGTGTCACAGAGGCAGTTTATAACAGCCTGCATTTGTGGAGCACTTAGTATGTGCTGGGCAGTCCTTCGAGGTCCACGTGTATTAACCTCTTTAATCCTCATACAACCCTATGAGATGTGTGCTATCATTATCCTCATTTCGTAGTGAGGAAACTGAAGCACATGGACATTGAGTAATTGTGCCCAAGTCACTTACCCAGGTAATGGCAGAGCTTGAATTCAGTCCCGGGCAATGCAGATTCCATGCTATTAACCATTGCCCTGTGCCTGTGTAGTCTTTGCATTCCTTCCTGATCGCACACCCCTCACTCCTTCCCTACCCTGGACGCAACACTGTCTTGAAGTTGGAGTGTCTCACCTGTTCATGTTTTTTGTATGTTTGCCACCTATTATGTGTCCATAGACATTATACAGTGTGAGTTTAATTGAGAATGGTATTCTCAGTGAATAGAAGCCTGCAAATTGTCTTTTTACTCTCGTTCTTTTGAGATCTATCCATAGGATTACATGTCAGTCTAGTATATTTTAAGTGCTGGTATATTTTGTGCTTTATTTATGCATACACTAACCCCCTGATTGTCGGGATGAATAAACAGATTCCCACATGGAGTATTACACTACTTTGGCAACAGAATGACTTTCCTGTTTTCCAGGGAGCTGTGGAACCTTAGATAAGGCTCTGCACCCCACAGCGAGTCGCCTCATCCTTGATGAGGAGGTCGGACTGGGCAGTCTAGCTCAGTCAGGGTTGGCTCTGAAAGTCTGAGCAGTGAGTGCATCTTGGCAGAGGTAGCGTGAGTTTGGAATTGAGAATTTATCCAAAATAATCCCACGCAGGTATTTCAGAGTTCTCAAACATTTTCCTATTGCTTTCAAAAATGTTTTCAGATTAGAATGGTCTTCAGTCTAATTGTGCTATCTACCTCCAAAACCTGAATTAAAATGATTTTTTAATTTGAGTGACTGCTCTTAAATGTTACAGCTATCACAGTAATTTATTTGTAGCTTTGGGAACCAGATAGAGGAGATGAGGACACAGCTGCCATTTGAAAGCACTTTCCAGAACATTTTGGTGCTTAAGGAATTGCAGACATTTTTGCTTTTACTGTTGTTCCTTGTCATCACTCGTGGCTGGCTCTTGTCCCTTCCTTCTTGCTTGCTGTGACCATCGCACCCTGTACTGGCTGGCCCATGCTGGAGTACCTTCAGCCTCACAGCTTCAAGCAGCAAGCATTAATATAAGTCTTTGGCCATTTCTGAATGGGGTTTTAGAATAGACTGGGGAAATATTCTAGGGTCTTAAGGACCAAAAATCAGCATAATCATATTACTTTATTTTATATCTTAGGAACGTGTTGTGGGCTTCCACGTACTGGGTCCAAATGCTGGAGAAGTTACTCAGGGCTTTGCGGCTGCGCTCAAGTGTGGACTGACCAAACAGCAGCTGGACAGCACCATTGGCATCCACCCTGTCTGTGCAGAGGTGGGTCACCTGCACTTCCACTGCTCTGTTTAAAAGTGCCTGTCTCCTCGCTACTCCTCCCCAGGGAGCAGATCTATGGCTCTGCAGCTCGTGTTCTTTCTGCAGTACTCGAGCTACTTCTGTACCTCCTTACAGCTTATGAGTGACTGAGAGCACCTCAAAAGAAGCCTTGTCTCTAGAGACAGTTTTTTCTCTTTCAAATACTTTTTGTCCTGGTGTGAACTGGATAATGCTGTCATGCTACTAAATGGTAACAAGGGTGAGTGATTTATAGAGATGAGCCTTAAATCTTTTATTTATCTCTCCTATGTTATTTTCATGGCAATCAGTTAATAATGCCATTCATACCCAGAAAGAACATCAATCCTAGTTTTCCTGGAGCCACCTCAAGGCTAAATGATGTTGTCTACCCCTTTAGCTTTTGGTATCAATGAGATTTGAAAGTGGTGCTTTTAAAGGATGAAGCAAATGACAGTAGAACTGGAAATTGACCACTCTGGGCCTCTGGGTGTCAGTGTTTCTTCACACTTGTCAGTGATCATCCAAGAGTTGAATATTGTGATGCTTACTTCTAAGTAGGGATTGTAAACCAAAAATGTGTCTATGATGGAGAACCTGGTGATGGTTGGAAGGAGGTATCCCGTACTATACCGGCTTAAGTAGGGAGTTGAAAATGGTGGCTATTACCTGGCCGCCACAGGCAGTGGTTTCCAGGGTGTACGCTGAGCATACACACACACATACACACATCTGCACATTTATGCTAGTTTCGTTCAACAGCTTGTTAACTGGTTGGTCTCTGTTCTTGATTGCCCTTGCACAACTGAATTCTTTTCTAAGTAAGTGAAATGTCAGCTTTAAGACCTGGAAGAATGTTCTAGTTTTTTTGCTATGCCTTTTTTATGATTAGGAGTAGTCTTCTCTGTATGCATATGGACCTGGCTGGAATGGAAGCCTAAAATCTTAACATGTTTCGTGACTAGGGCATTATTCCTAGAAAACTACTGTTTTTGTGAAATAAAACTAAGCTTCAAAAAAATAACATAAAAATTGAAAAGAGTCTCAACTAAAGCTCTTAAAAAATGTGTGATATGTCTTTTATTCAGTGTAATGACTAAGATCCTGCCTAGGCAAGGATCCAATTAACTTCATTTTTTTCAGAAACACTTTTAGTGAGTGTATTAGTTTCCTAGGGCTGCCGTAACAAAGTAGCACAAACTGGAGGGCTTAAGACAATGA
Source organism: Equus przewalskii (assembly GCF_037783145.1). Classification (NCBI taxonomy): domain Eukaryota; kingdom Metazoa; phylum Chordata; class Mammalia; order Perissodactyla; family Equidae; genus Equus; species Equus przewalskii. The sequence continues at coordinate 28,332,501 of NC_091859.1, forward strand.
AAGGTTATTCTCCCACAGCTCTGGAGGCTGGAAGTCTGAAATCAAGGTATCAGCAGGACCACACTCCCTCCAAAGGCTCTGGAGAAGAACCCCTCCTTGCCTCTTCTAGCTTTGGGTGGTTGCTGGCAATCCCTGGTGTTCCTTGGCTTGTTGATGCGTCACTCCATCTCTGACTCTGTCTGCACGTGCCCTTATCTCCTGTGTGTCTGTGTCCAGATGTCCCCTTAATAGAAGGACCATCAGTCATTGGATTAGGGCCAACTAGTCCAGCATGACCTCGTTTTAACTTGATGACATTTGCAATGACCCTATTTCCAAATAAGGTCACATTCACAAGCACCAGAGATTAGGACTTGAACGTATTTTTCTAGGGAGCTTCATTCAACCCACAACAGTAAGTATATTTAAAATTTAGATGTTAGTCCAAGATACTTAAAAACTACAACAACCATCTCTGAAATGGATGAAAGGATAACTTCCCGACTTGCAGATGAGAGTGTCTAATTCTTTTTATCTGAGTTCAGCTCTCAGTGGGCCGATTCAAAGACTGATGTGTGCTTGACTCCTGCCTCCCCACCTGGTTGTGTTGTGTTGTGTTGTGGTCCAGCAGTGGCGAATACGGCAGCATCTGGCAGGATCATTGCCAGCTGGATGGAGAGATGTGGTGAAGAGAGGCAGGACGTCTTGGTGAAGCCTCTGCCTGTAGGGAGGTCAGCCAAAGGCCTTTCCTTGTACGCCTGGCACATTTGGGAACCCTTTTTAAGCATTTGCTGTTGTGCATCTCCGTGTGTTGGTTCTCTTATGACTTTGAAACTCAGAGGCTGAATGTTCCACTGCTTTGATAGGATTTAAAAAATTTTTTTCCAAGCTGGCAGCTGGTTAATGAGATGAGAAACTGGGTGCTGTCTCACTCTATAAACACATTTGTTGTGCAGCTATGTATATAGCACTGCGCTAGGCACTTAGGGATGCAGCAAGGATTTAAGACATGCTTAAGATCGAGGAGGCAGGGGCCGGCTCCATGGCCGAGTGGTTAAGTTTGTGTGCTCCGCTGCGGCGGCCCAGGGTTCAGATCCTGGGCGTGGACATGGCACCGCTCGTCAGGCCACGTTGAGGTGGTGTCCCACATCCCACAACTAGAAGGACCTGCAACTAAGATATGCAACTGTGTACAGGGGGGAGGTTTGGGGAGATAAAGCAGAAAAAAAAAAAAAAGATTGTCAACAGTTGTTAGCCTAGGTGCTAATCTTTAAAAAAAAAAAAGATCGAGGGGACCGATGAGTGCAGTGCCAGTTACAGTTCCATGTGAGGAGGCCTAGGAACAGGACAGATGTAAAGTGGTGTTTGGAGCAGGGATATTGGGGCAGGATGGTGAAGGAGGGACTTCTTGCCTAAGACAAGAAGATGTGTTGGTGTGAGCCAGTCAGAGGGAACATCAAATAAAAGGCCTCTGTGGGAGAGAGCATGGTTCATGCAGGGAACTGAAAGGCCCTCAATGCTGCTGTAAGTTGAAGAGCTTAGAGAGAGGTTAAAAAAAATTTATGCTGGACGAGTAGGTGGGAAGGTGATGGCCTTGTAAACCAAGGCGGAGTGTTTTGACTTGACTCTGGGGGCACTGGGATTCAGCCGAAAGAGGTTTAAAGCAGGCAATAATGTGATCAGATACACTGTTGAGAGAATCACTCTGGCTTCACTCTGGAGAATGGACCAGCGGAGGCCACCTCTAGAGGCTAGAGGGGATGTGGTAGTGGCCTGAACTGGGGTAGTGGCAGTGAGTGTCAAGAGACATTGATATATTTGAGAGAGAAGTAGCAGATAGAGTTGATAGTGCTTGCCAAATGATTGGAAATGGGAAGAGGGAAGAACTAAGAATGGTTCACATTTGTAGCCTGCAATAGGAAGCGACAGTAGAGTGTGCAGGTCCGAGGGAATAACACTGACAGTAGTTAGTAGTGCTGATGTTTCTGAGGGCTTACTGTGTGGGTCAGGCACTCTGCTCTCCGGGAAGTAGGTCCTTGCAAGAACTCCACGGGGTAGGTGGCAGGATATCTCCATTTGACACATGAGGAAATTGAGGACGTGGAGGTTGAGTAACTTGCCCACAGTTACTCACTTGGAAGTGACAGAAGCAGGATTCAAACCCAGGCAGTCTGGCTCCTGAGGCAGCACACTGTACAGATGATGCTCCACTTCCACATACCTTCCTACGATATTTGACATAAAATTTAAAAATGGAGATGATTTCTTGGTGGCAATATGAGCATAGTGGAGACACACAGACCTGGGTTGTAATCTCACTCAGCAAATTCTCAGTGAACTTGGCCACAGCACCCAGCTTTCTAGGAGTTTAGTTTACATGTTAAATGAAATAGAGATACTGTCTCACTCATAGGGCTGCTGGGCAGTGCCGTGTGGAAAGTGACTGGGAGAGTTCTTGGCGTTTGGTAGATACTCAGTAACTGCGTCTGTTGGCCGGGTTTTCCCAGGGTATTTCATTACAGAAGATGTGGCTTGACCGAAGGTCATCATTACAGCATTTTTAAGGTGGGTGAGTGGTGGGAAGGCACGCATATTTTGAAAAAGCTCCTCTGGTAATTTTCTTTACTCTTGAGTATGAAATACTTGCTTAGAAACTAGGTTTTGAAAAACCAAAGCCTTCTGACCCCTGGCTATGGAGATCTTTTTTAAAGCTTCTTGATGAAGGGAAAGTGACATTTGATCAGTAGGGGCTTTTTAGAGACTCTTTCCTTTGTGCTAAATGCTGGGTCCCATCCAACTTGGATTTGCTACTGGACCCACTGTTTTTTCGTGTCCAGTCATATGCTGTCGAGGGGTGCCGCTCTATATGCAGTCCTCAGAATATGTCTAATCCATATGAGACAAGAATGGAAATGAAGAAGGAACATTTAGAAACTTTAAGAGCTATTTGACAGTATCTGATGTAATCATTAAAAAAAGGGGGTTTTAATTTTACATGCCTTTTAAAATTTCATTTTCCTAACACGTTTTTATTGAATTTCACAAATGTCTGTCCATTGGATGGATTAGAAATAATAATTTAAAAACTGGTCCTGAGCACTGTTTTAAAGTGTTGAGAACTAGCCCCAGCTCCCAGGCCAGCTGTGGGTTGTTTGCAGAATGAATCAGTGAATGAAGTCCTCTACCATTTTGATAAAGTAATCTGGGCAGTTGAGTGACTTTTGGCTCTGAGGCTAGTTACTTAGAAAAGTTGACAAATTCCTCATTGAGGAATTGCTCTAAGAGGAGGAGAGGCTACTGTTGTTTTGACTGAAAGCCTTCTGCGTCTATACGAGAGGGAGTCCTAATGCCTGAAGCGTCAGTCGTGCATTAGCGTGATTGGGTGTGAAGGTAGTACGTGATAATTTATTCCCGACATCTGAGCGGCAGTAATTGAATAGGAAACTGATTACACATAATTTGGAACAGTAATTTCAACTAATCACGTTTATTTGTAGGGGAAAAATAATAGCTCAAGAGGAAGGAGCATTAGAAAAGACCCCTGTGAAATGTCTTAAAATGAGTTTTAGTGCCGAACGTCAGAAGTTTTGTTTTCATAGTCACCAGGATTACAGTCTAGAGTGAAGGGTGCGTGAGGCTGGGTGGTGAACGCCTCAGTGGCATTTGACCTTTTCTAAGTGTTCTTTGTGTTAGAATAGAAAAGTATGAAGGGGCAGCCTCCATGTTCACTTTTTAAAAATACATTTTTTATGAAAATTCTAAAGCAGCTGTGTGCAAATAAAATCTTGTAAAAATTGACCCCATCAGTTTTTCCATTTAAACTAATCAACAGTGGCAGTTTCGCTTCCCCACTCTTTAACATAAGCATGTTATCAGTATAAGAAAAATAGATAAGGGCTCTTTTTTTTAATCTGCTTCCATTTTTGATGGGTTTAGTTTTCAATGTAAATCTTCTACAAGTTCTGTTTCTAAATTAATTCCTGAGAAATAATGCTTAAGCTTGAAATTCACAAGCCTGAAATTTGTTTTAATGTATTCCCTGGCTGTTTATTTTTCTTCCTTTATAAAAATTGAAAAGAGCATTTTTGATGGTATTTTAAATTGCCCATATCATCATCGTCCTAACACAGCTATTTTCATTACCGCATATTGTCTGTCTGTCCTCATCCACAGTCACACTTTTTTTTAAACAAAGGAATTGTATTGCTTTTCAAGAGAATTGTACTAGTTTACAGTGTCATCAGCATTGAGTTTAAGAGTGCTAATGAAAATGTTGCAAATTCAGTGTAAATGTATTTTTTCTATAGTAATGTATAAAAGGGATAACTATTTCAAGGAGTTTTACGTATCTTTGCTAACAAAGATAAACCTCTTTTCTCATAACTGTTTTTTTTTTTTGATGTGAGTTGTTCATCTTTTCTTCTGGCCTCATATTTATAATGTCTTCGGATGTTGGCCATTATTGGGTCTGAATTTCTTAAGGTGCTGATGATATGTTGGTGTATGGCAAGGAAAAAGGCTTGGTTGCTTCTTCAAGGCTAAAATGGACCCAGGGCTTTTCTCAGTTATGTACCTTCTTTACACAAAAGTACTTTCCCCTTTATTCAAAAGTAGTTTTGATGCTGTTCCTGAGTCTTTGACCCGCGTAAGTTAATCAAAGTGGCCTTGACTTCTTGTGCGCTTTCCTCTATGTATTAAAAAATCAGGAAACCTGTTATTTCTCAGGAGTCAAAGGGGCGACTGACCCAGAAGCTTGTCCACGTGTGCCAACCAGGCTACAGGCGCTGCGTGAGTCTTGCCTCCGCCGGGGACTCTCCCTAATAAGCCGTGACTTCCAGTCTCAGTGAGACAACTCGACGGCTTGAGAAGGTCGGCCTGGGTAGCGCAGGGCAGATGGATTCTCCGGAATCCTGCCACTTACCCACAGCTTTCCTAGTGTGAGCAGCAGGGTTTGGATAGAAGTCTTAATTGTACTCAGTAACCAAATTTGTTTCTAAATTTAATTGATTGAACACAAAGCCCTTGGATGTTTGCATGTCTCAGCAACACAGATGAACAGTTTGGGTGTTGGTTTTGGTTTTTTGCCTGTAGAAACAAAGTTTTCTTCCTTGCTGGTGCTCTGTGCTCATCGTGGATCAGCTGCTGCTCGGCTTTCTATATCATCTTCGCTCCAGGACGAGGCTGACGGGGCAGCCTCTCCCTGGGCACTGCTAGCTAGGTGGCAGAGGGAAGGAGATGTTGGAAAGCACGCCTTGGTGCCCAGGGCTTCTGTTCAGCAGTGATGCAGCACAGTGCCACACGTGTCCTTGGTTAGAGCAGCCCCTGGCCCTCACGTCCATGTCCAGTAGGGCAGCAGTGTGTAATGTGTGGACCATATGGAAGGTCATCACAGGGAGGTGAAGGCACTCTGTGTTTTGGATACTAACAAGAATCTTAGAATAGTTCAGTCAGAATTAGAAAGACCTGAACCTGGTGTCAGTGTTAATAAAAAGAAACATCAGATTTGACAGAAAAGAAGCAAAATATATAAGACTTAGTAATTGATTACATATCAGCAGTAATGGAGATAGAAGAATTAAGGATTAATTCTTGGTTGCCTGGGCAAGCAAGTAGTGGCGATGCCATTCACTGAGAGAACTGGCTTCAGGAAGATAAAGGCTTCAGTCCTGGACGTGTTAAGTTTGAAGTGTCATCCAAGAAGGGGTGTGTGCTAGGCCTTCTTGATGGTAAGGAGAGACACATTGGCTGGAGAGGTTGCGCATTCACCTGCCTGAACGGGGGCAGTTGACTGAATGAGACACTGTGATAGGAGAGTATCCAGAGGGAGAGCTGAGAGTGCAACCCTGGGCACTGCTTCCTGGCCTTGTTCGTGTCATCCCCATGTGGAAAGGGCGAGATTGCTGCAGCACATTGGAGTACATAGATCAGGCAGCTGGTTCTACAGCCAGCCCAGGGGCTGTGGCCACCCCAGGGACTGGGGACATCGGTGCTTCAGCACCCCTCTATGCCATGGCTGAGGAATGGCCACAAAAGGAGACCGGAAAGAGCACCCTCAAGGAAACAGGAGGAGGAATGAATTAAAAGGTAGGTGAGATGCACAGTGAGAAATTCTCCAGCAAGGCAGTGTAAAGTGAGCAGGCAAGGGGCCCTCTGGATGAGAGAGTTACTGATGGACTGCAGGAGAGCTGCAGGCTTCCGGCTTGCTGAGACTACAGAGCTTTCCCACGCTGTAGACTTCCAGGCTAGGGATTTTGCCAGAAATTCACAGTGCGATGTCTACTCTGGTGTTGCTTTGCATAAGAAATTTTAATACGTGGTCTTTGGACAGCCTGCGTTAGAATCACTTGGGACTTCTGCTAAAAATGAGATTCCTTGGCCCTACCCTAGATCTGCCAAATCAGAATCAGTGTAGTTTCCAGGTCTTTTAATCAATGTGAACGGACTGTAAAGTTCAAGAACCATTGTTTTTTGTAGAGGCAGTCTTCAGTGGTAGCAAGTCAAAGCTGCCTGAAGATGATAAGGCTCCAAGTCCACAAGCACCGAGTGTTTGCGAGGATGTGAAATAAGGAGACCTTGTCAGTCACTGCACATGGCAGTGTCGGCTGGTTGGGCACCTTAGAAATCCAGCCGACCCTCCAACCCAGCAATTGTACCTCTAGCTCTGGGTGTGAGGAGACGTATTGGCATGTCACAGAGCATATTGCAAATGGCATATTAGCAATAGCTTGGATCGCCTGCAAAAGGAGCCTGGATATGTAATTCATAATATAGTCACTATTTGCGTAATAAATACTATAGTATGTAGTATGGATACTATATATGGTATAATATACTATACTAATTGAATACTGCTCAGTGAAAAGTGGAAGAATTAGAGCTATTGGTATCCATAAATGGGTGAATTACAGAAATAGAGTATTTGAGCCAAGAAAGCAAGTAGCAGAAGAGTACATAACCATTTACATGTAAAGTTTCTAAAAACCTACAAAAGAAATGCAGGAAGAAATGCATGGGAATGGTAAGCACCAGTTGGGGACAGGGAGGAAGAAGGTGATCAGGGAGGGGCACACGTGGGGCTCTAACCGTACTCATAAAGCTCCCTGAGCTGGGTGGGCACGTGGTGTTGGTAATACTGTACTTTATACCTTCCTGCGTATCCAAAATAGTTCATGATGCATTTCTTGTAGAGATTTGGCAACGTGGGTAACCGATTGAATTGTTTTAATTACCCTCATGCTAATAAAGTTCTTCATTAGATATTACCTAAATTTTCTTCTCTCTCACCTTGGTTTTAAAATGTTTTTCCCCTTTTATCCTCTGGAGAAATTGAGGATATCCTTGCTCATATTACTTCTCTGTTTGATTCATTGTAAGTAGTCACCTAAGTCATTCTTAATACTTATGGTGTTATCTGAACTGCCCACTGTTAACTCGTTTGCTCAGGTGTCTGAAAATCTCTTGCTTCCTCTTCCCCACAGATATTCACAACACTGTCGGTGACCAAGCGCTCAGGGGGAAACATCCTCCAGACTGGCTGCTGAGGTTAAGCCCCAGTGTGGATGCTGTCGCCAGGACTCCACACCACTGATGTTTCCTTGCCCAAATCCAAGGCGAAGTTTTCAAGAAGCTTCTTGGGCTTTGGCATCTGCATGATCTGTGCTCACACCAGCCAGGGCCTCCTTGGATCTCATGGGTAGGAGGTGGTGAATGCAAGGCAGGCAGCATCACACTGGGGTCACCGTGACGACTCTAACCTGGCACTCGGCAGTGCATCGAAGGGATGCGTCCATGAAGTCACTGGCCTCAAAGCCCATGCGGTGGGCGGTGATGGAACAGCTGTCGAAGCAGTTTTAGCATGACCTCCCCTTTGTGGGTCTTCTTAGTCTCATTGTCAAGCTTTCTAATGTTGATTATTTTTTTCTTATCTCTCTAAGGTGTTAATGATACCAGAGATGAAAAATGTTAGTAGTCAATTTTTGTCCAAAAGCAAGTCATGGCTAGAGTCTGCAAATAAGGTGCCTAGTTGCTCGAAAGGCGCGATTTGGCTTCCTTGGAGGCCACGTGGGCTTGTCACACGAAGGAGAACTGCCCTAGGATCAAGTGTGCTGTTCTGCTTCACCGAGCTAGTGAGTTCTCACCTAGCGTCTCACCTAGTGAGTTCTCTGTCCAAAGCAAAGAAATGTATGGTTCACTCTGGCCAAATTTGTCCCCATGTGCTACATCACTGATGATTTTTAGTTCTCTTTAGGAAAGGAAATGACTACTCGGCCAGCCTCTTTGAAGTAATAGTCCACTCTCTGGAACCTGGCAGGATGGTGTGGTTTCCACCATTATTTGTCCTGGAGGCAGATGTACACCTTAAATGGAGAAAAACAGTCAGGGTCTTTATTTAGTTCATTGTGTGCCGGTCTCAGTAAGCTGAGATCCTTTGTAATGCAAAACACTCAACTTGTTTAAAACTCTTTTTTTGATAGCTTTAGCTTTAAGCTAAAAACACACCCATCACGGCTTTATTTTTCACATGTGTTATATCTCTCTCCCTTCCTAAGAACTGCATTCATAGGAAAATAGGTCTTTCCATACTTATGATTTAACTCTTTTGTAGTAATTGTCTTTTTAAGGAAGCTGTTAATATCATAAGTTATTATTATTTTTGAACACAGGTGGATGTGAAGGATTTTCTTGTAGAAGCCGAATGATTTTGACTTTTTCTGTTGAATGAAGGACTGTGCCCCGTAGAATTCTGCAGAACTGTTTACCCTCCGTTAGCATTCCAACTTGTATTATTACAAAGAGGTGTTAACTCCGCAGTTATGTATTTCTGTGTAAGTGTACTGACTAAGGATTGTATTTAGGCCGTCTTCTCATTATAGAAGTTGGATTTGAAATGTGTGTGTGCACCTGGGCCTCCCACCGGCAGTTCTCTGGCTCCCTTTCCCTCCCCTCTCTCCGCTCGTATTCCTCAGCTACGACACCTGCACTGAGTGGTTGATTCCGAGTCCATTTCTTGGCCGCCTCAGGGAGCTCACACGTCTGCTGGCATTTAGTCAGCAGAGCACCCAGCCCTGAGCCACAGGGCTCCCTCCGCCTCACGCCCTCGTCCCATCTGGTTGTGTGAAGAAAATGGGAAAAGGAGAACGGAGAGGGGAGCTGAGGCAGTCGACCGTGTTCAGTTTTATTTATTTTTTTAATGTGTTTTTTCTCCAAGTCTGCCAATCTCTGAAATTGGAAGAATAGGCGGTCTGAGATGGTCATGCCCAATCATGTTGTGATTCTCTCTTGGTGGGATGGAGGTTCTGCCCCCACAGGAAGGATTGTACTTGATGGAGTTGTCCTGTTTAGGTTCTGTAATTGCCCAGTGTATCGAAACTCATACTAAATTCTATGTTTTTGTTATAAATCTTCTGGAAAAAACCTCTAATGTGAAACATTAAAAGGTATTACTATCCACCCTGTGTGCCCTCTTCCTGCACGGCGGCCTTGGGGTCCTTCGCGCGAGTGCCCCAGAGGCTGCAGGGCCTGTGTGCAGTTAGGACTAGCTGCTGTGAGCTTCAATGAGCCATGCGCTCAGGCCTGGCCGGGATCTGCTGAGGTTTACATTTTAGTGATGTTGACTTTTTAAATTCCATTGGTCAGCTTCTCCTAATTTGACTTGTCAGTCATGGTCTTTAAAGTGACAAAACCACCCCACTCTAGTCAAGCTCACTCTGGGCCCCAGCTCTTTGTAACCCCGTGGCTGCATTCCTGCATTTCCCCACGCAGCACTCGGAGGGTGTGTAATCCTTCCAGCCTCTGTGGGCCGAGCGGTCTGGGTGTGGATAGACCAGTCATCACCGTTCCCAGCGCCTGGCTGTATCAGGCACGTGGCAGGTGTTCAGTACATAGTTACAGTAATGTTGATGGTCATGCTCATACTGTTGGCTCACACGCACTTAATTTCCTTATGCAAAAGTTGTTAAGCAGAAACTCCTATTTTGTGTTAATCCTTACCAAAAACTTTCGCCAAATACGTTTCCATTCCGTCCTGAGTAATTGCAGAGTGCTAACAGTAATAGCCACGTGTGGGTTTACTGCGGCACGTGCCAGGCACTGACTCGACGCTCACTGGCTGCCTTCATCCTTCTGACGACCCATCAGGAAGTGTTCCTGTGCGCATTCATAGGTGGAGAAACAGGCTGTAATTAGGCTTCCTTGCTCAGGATTACACAGTTAATTAGCGGTGTAGCAAGTTCTGAACCCAGAGCTTAGGTCTCTGTCTTCAAAGGCCCAGCCTCTTAGCCACCTTGCCACACTGCCTCCCACTCGGTGCTGGCAAGTGGGAGCGCTCGGGGCTGCCGAGTCCATTCCTGGGACTCAGCATTTTTCACATGGCATCGAGCACTGTTGTTGGAACAATTAATAAATACCTTGTCTGAGTGTTTTAGTACTCTTCGTAACTGATCTTTCCACTGCCAATTTATTTCTACACTATAGCCAAGATTTTATGCTCAAACTTCTCTTGTTCCAAGCCCTTGGGTGATTCCAAAGGCCTCTAAATAGGCCCATAGTCCCCTGCCAACCACTGGGCCTGTCACCTGCACCTCTGAGCTCTGTTTTCACTTGCCCATTCTGGCCACACCTACTCTCTGCCCTAAATACACTCTACTCCTAACCTCTCTGCTCTTGATTCCCTCCAACCAGGATTCTCTCTGCCTACACTCCATGGTAGTCTATTTTCTTTAGAGCGCTTTGAATTTCTCTACATGGAGACTGGTAAATGTGTCTGTCTCCACCTCTAGATAATTAGTATTCTTCACCTGGGTGTGCCCCGCAGCTTCTAGCACAAGGCCTACAAGTGCATACAGAGGCATTTAAGGGTTCCTGTCAGTGGATTGGCAGGAGAGCCTCACCACTTGGATCAGGACCTATCAGAGATGGGCACTTAGGGAGCCTGTTAATCTCCTCCTCTTATGTCAGGAGCCTTTGGTTCAAATGTTGATGAAAATAGAAAGGACATAAACAAAAATGGTCAACCTCACCAAGGAGGAGAAATGGCAAGGTGAGCTGCTGTGAGGTACCGTTCGATACCTGCTACATTGCAAATATTAAGTGTCTGACAGTATCAAATGTTGGTGAAGATGTGGAGCAAATGGAACACTTACTTATTGCTGGCAAGAGTGTAAATTCGTACAATCACTTTGGAAAACAATTTGATATCACCCAGTAAACTTAAACGCATGCTGTGGCCTGGCTCTTCCATTCTTAGATACACACCCAGCACAAATGTGCATCTGTGCACCAAATGACATGTACGGGAATGTCCGTGGCACTGGTAGTAATGCGACAAACAAAACCTGGAAACGACCCAAGTATCCATCGGGACAAGAATGGACCCGTGAATTGTGTGTTCATGTAACTGAAGACTATAGGAGCAAAAGACACATAACGGGATGGATCGGACTAAGAAACAGTGTTGAGTGAAAAAGTCGCAAAGGAATGTGTGTGGTGTGATTCTCTTGTATGCATAAACAGGCAAAATAGCAATATATATATGTGTTTAGAGATACACTTGGGGTGAAATCATAAGGAAGAAATGAGAATGAAAATTCAAAATGAAGAATGTGGAGTTTGAGCTGGTGGTTACATATGAAGGGACAGAGCGGAGGAGGGAGTCAGGAAGGGGGCCCTGGGACCTAAAGGTTTCTTTCTCAACCTGAGTGGTGGACTTGTGCACTGGTTGTATCATTATATATTTTTTTTTTTACAAATTTTCCTTTGCATCTACTCAGTAGTTCATTCAAACAGCCTTACAAGGGCGGGAGGGGCAGCTCAGAGAACTAGCGGATTGCTAGGGAACAGGAGTGTGTCTGTCAAGGTTTCACCCGCGGAGCTGGGAGACCAGACTAACAGAGAGTACACAGAAGGCCTTTCCTGACATCACCCACCGTGGTTCCATCCTTGACGTGAGATCTAGGATTGGACCAAGCATGCACAAAGTTGTGGGTAATTTGTGACACAGCAATTGAGAATGAATATGTGGGAGTTGGAGAGGGTGGTGACAGAACAAGCAGGCCAGGTCCTCTTCCCTTAAACCCACTTTAAATCAGAGCTCTCAACTTTTAACGTTTCATAAGATTTTATTTAGAAAAAGGAGCTTTTTAAAAAAATTCAATTTGAAATTCCACTGCAAGGAAGCAAGGTTTTACTGCACAACCTTTCCTGCTAACGTCCTGTGACATGGACACCATATGTTGTCCTCTGGTCACTCCTGAGAGTCACGAGGAGCTGAGCAGAGCAGGACTGGGGTGTACCTGGGTCTCCTGGCCGTCTCTGAGTGTCATCCCACCACTGAACAACCTTAGTCAGCCGTCGTCTCTCAGGCACTGTTTCATGGCATTTGATATTGGAAAAGGAGGTCAGCTCCTCCAAGTCCATTTACGGATGCAGAAACTGAGGGCTAGACGGGTGCAGCTGCCTCACCAACATCAAGGTCGAGGCTAAACAGCTAAGAGTGGGACCAGAAGCGTCCTGGCTTCCAACTCTGCTCTTCCACAACACGATGCTGCTTTGTGCCTGCCACCATCTCCTTTGTAGATTCTTCACATACTTAAAAGCACTCAGCCATGTAAGCACAGTCTTGACTCCAGTGAAACTGAAGGGCAAGAAAGCGTGTGTTGACTCTGATAAGCCAACAGATAGGTCCTTGGCCCCATGGTAGGCACACAGTAGGGATGCAGGACGTGTATGCTGACTGACCTGAAGGGAGGCATCAGATCGGGGGCTTTTAATATTGCCTTCCCTGCCTGTGCGATGGGGATACCTTGTACATCAGGAAAATGAGGCAGAGCCTGCCTAATCATTGCATAAGCAAACACCCTGGTTGGGTGTTTGCTAAATGAGTGAAGAGTCAAACAAAATTATGGATGCCCCTTACATTCAAGGCACAGAGGATACAAAGTGAATAAACACGGTGATGGGTAATTTATGTGTGGGATCACGGGATGCCCAGATATTGGGCTAACATATTTCTGGGTGGGTCTATGAGGGATTCTGAATGAAATTAGCACTTGAATCAGTGGCCTCGGTAAAGAGGTTTGCCCTCTTCACTGTGGGTGGGCATCATCCAATCCACTGAGGGCCTGAATAGCACAAAAAGGTGGAGGACGAAGAACTTGGCTTTTCCTACCTGAGTGATAAGCTGGGACATCAATCTTCTTGCCCTCGGCACTCCCGGTTCTCAGGCATTCAGACTTGGACTAAATTACACTCCCGGCTTTTCTGAGTCTCCAGATGGCAGAGCGTGGGACTCCTCAGCCTCCATAATTGCATGAGCCAATTCCTTATAATAAATCTCTTCATATATATATCCACACACTATTGGTTCTGTTTCTGTAGAGAAGTGTGACTAGTACAAACACAAACCTCACTCTGAAGGTGTGTATGATCAGGCAGTAGGGGGTGAGTGTCCATAAATACTTCCTCCTTCATTTCTTCAACCAATACTATGCACCAGGGACCCTAGTAGGGAGGAGAGTTCGGCAGTGAAGAAAACATTGAAAATCCTTGTCCTCAAGGGACTTAGGTTACATGTGAGGGAAACAGGCAAAAACGACATGAATAAGTAAATTATACAGAATGTTGTTGGATGGTAAGTGCCAAGAACATGCAGGACCTTGGTTATAATGGGATCCGGCACTGCTGGGAGCCATCGGAGGGCTCTGAGCAGAGGAGGGGTGATCCCACTGACAGATTGTCAGGAGCGCTCTGCTGGCTGGTGGGGGGCAGCCTGAGGCTTTGGGCAGGGCCGCAGGTGGGAGCCCATGGCGGAGGTTACTGCAGTAATCCAGGGGCAAGAAGAGGATGTCTTAGTCCCAGGTGGCAGCAGTAGGTGTGATAACGTAATTTGAGAGTAGAACCCACAGGATATAGTATGATTGGATGTGGGGTCAGGGAGAGAGAGAAGTCAAGGATGACTCCAACATTTGGGCCTTGAACAGCTGCAAGGATCGAGGCTGGAGGTGCCATGTCACTGAGATGGGAACACGGTGGGAGGAGGAGCAGGTTCCAGGGGAATGTCAGAAGCTCGAGTTTTGGGTGCTGAGTCTGAGATGCGGGTTAAACATCTGAGTAGAGATGTTGAGGAGGGAGTTGGCCACGTGAGTCTGGGGTTCCAGAAAGCAGCGTACGGTAGAGAGCTAAATGTCAGAGCACCAGCCCAGAGAGGAGGTTTAAAGTCCTAAGAATGCAGAGGCCCCCAGGGCGAGTGCAGACAGAAATGAGAAGAGCTCTTCCAGAAACCAGCAGCTGCCCCCAAGGGAACAGAGCAGGGCGAAAGGGTCTGCTGGGGGTCCTCTCTGTGACAAAGGATGGCAGGTTTTAGATCCATAAACATGGGATGGGGAAAGGACATTCCAGGCAGACAAGACCTGGCAGCAAAATGAGAGAGCTATGGAAAGGGGGAGAGGGTGTTGTAAGCAGCCCGTAGAAGGGCCCAAACGGCAGGCCGACGCTTTCAGACGTCATTCAGGGGTGACCGGGGTGAGGCAAGGGAGGCGTGCACACTCAGGGTTGTGTAAGAGCAGGATTGGTCCTTGCACAACTCTGAGAATTACCTTCCGCACGCTCGGCTCCTCGCTCGCCTCACCCTGATCCCGGCCCTGCACAACTGATGGACCGCTGGGCTTTGGGCAGACTGACGTCCAACCCCGTTCCAGACTGGGCAACACAGGTTTGGATCGCAGCTCTGCCTCCTCTTGGCCAGGTTACCTGTGCTCAACCTCGCCTTGCCTCAGTTTCCTCATCTGCAGAATGGGAATATTACTTAATTGTACCTTCCTGGTAGGGCTGTGAGGGTTAAATGATTTGGTACACGTAAAGCACTTAGAGTAAGCATATGGGGACACTGACTGGTATTACTACGCTGCTGGGTCAGAATAAAGACTGGAAAGGAGGGTTGGAGAAATGAATTTGTAGGCAGTTGCAAGTCAGAGCAAGAGATAAAGGAAAGCTGAAAAGGGGCAGTTGCCACGGGAAAGATGAGGGGATGGCTATTACGGGGAGAAAGAACAATAAAATGGGTGGAACTCGGCAGTATGCTCATTCATTCCACAATTACATGTAAAGTTCCTACTGTGTGCTTGGAGTTGTTCTGAGAGCTGGGTGGTTGGAAAACACGGGAAAGTCTAGTCTTCCAAAAACGACTCTGAGTGACAAGAGGAGATGGGGAGATGGCAGCCTCGGCACAGTCCCCAACTTCCAGCTGGGCAGTTGAGCAAAACACACCTGAAACGCGGCTCATTTGTTGGCCTGGAGGGAATGGCAGGTGATTTAGGGGCTGCGGGTCTAGAAACAGGATCTAGAAACAGGAGGAAGGCTTGTCTCTCCAGCAGGACCGGGGGCAAGGGTCACCGCTGCTGCCTAGGGGGTCCCTGACCCGTATGTCCCCCAGCAGAGTGTGAGGTCTGAGCTCCGTGAGCGTCCAGGCAGATGTTGCCGTGTGAGTCTCCAGTGAGGCCATATCCCCAGCGGGCAGGCTGCGTGGGGGCTGAGTCCTAGGGAGCACTCCTGGTCTCTGGGTGAGGTCTCCCCTGGGAAGGGAACCACTCGTTTGTTCATTGTGTGTTGGTTTGCTAGGGCTGCCATATCAAAACACCAACAAAACAACAAAAGCTTATTTCCTCACCGTTCTGGAGGCTGGAGGTCTGAGAGAAAGGGATAGGCAAGTTCAGTTTCTTCTGAGGCCTCTCTCCTCGGTTTGCTGACGGCTGCCTTCTCACCGTGTCCTCATGTGGCCTTCCCGCTGGGCCTCTCCCTCTTACAAGGATGCTAGTTCTGTTGAATTAGGGCCCCACCCAAATGCTCTCATTTAACCTTAGTCACCTCTTTAAAGGCCCTATCTCGGCCGGCCCCGTGGCCGAGTGGTTAAGTTCATGCGCTCTGCTTCGGCAGCCCAGGGTTTCGCCGGTTTGGATCCTGGGCGCAGACATGGCACCACTCGTCAGGCCACACTGAAGCATCGTCCCACATGCCACAACTAGAAGGACCCACAAGTAAAAATACACAACTATGTACTGAGGGTACTTGGTAGAAAAAGGAAAAAAAAAATCTTTAAAGGCCCCATCTCCAAACATAGTCACAACCTGAGGTTAGGGACTCAACATATGAATTTTGGGGGGATACAACTCAGCCCATAACATGTTCATTCTCAAATATTTCAGGGCCTATAATGCCCTGTGTTATACTCATATTCATGTTGAACTGAAAGGACAAATGACATTGGTTTCCTTTTAGAATAAATGTGTTCAGTGGCAGTATACTTGATACATGGATATGGGGGAAAAAATCACAAAGGTGAGATTTTTAATGATTCCAGTTTAGAAAACACTGAAAAAGACCCAAATAACAAGTGAGGATGAAGAATATTAGAATGACAAAATCAACAGCTTGTATAAATCTGTCTCTACAAATAGAAAATACACACTTTTATCTTTATGAAACATATCTAGAAACCACAAAAGAAGCCTTAATCCTTTTCACAGAGAGGTACTGTCACAACCACAGTATCTGATTGCAATAAGTCAGAAACAGAAGCATAACCTGGAGAACTGACTCATCTGAAAACTGAGAAATAGTCTTTTAGAAACTCCTGGATCAAAGAGGTAATTAAAACTATAATAATTGAAAATAACATAAAAGAGAATATCTATCAGGTACAGTTAGAGCTGTGCTCAGAAAAACTTACAGCGTCTTATATTTCAAAAAAATGAAAAATTAATAAAAACAAGTTTTAAAAAATGAAATAAAGATTCAGTTCAAGAAGCTGGAAAAAGAACAACAAAGTCAGTCCAAGATTTTTATGCCGGAGTGACTAAGGCGTTGGAGACGAAAGGACGCTGTGCCCCGGGCATCGTGGAGGGCGTTCTACACGTTATTCTCCGAATTCTCACAACCCCCTAGATTGGTCTTATCCCCTTTCTACACGGGAGGAAACTGAGGCTCAGAGAGTCTGCAATTTGCCTAACATTTTATGATTCCCAGACTACAGAGCTGAGATTGAATCTAGGCTTCGAGGACTTGTTAAAATACAGATTCCAGGGCACCACCCCAGACCAACAGACTAGATTCCTCAAGAGGCTGACCTGGGGCTCTGTATTTTTATCAAGTACTCCAAGTGGTTTTTATGAGTAAGCCTATTCTGGAAACACTGGAGTACATCCTGTGGAGAAGACTGTTTCTCTGAACAGAAGTTTAATGTTAGCAAGCTTGAAGTTAGTACTCACTTGTCTAGGCCCTTTGCACATATGACTGCTTTTATAGAATCCTCATGACAACCCTTCTGAGGTCGGGTCTGTTAATGTCCCATTTTACAAATTAGGAAGTGGGCATAGAGAGGTTAATGAATTTACCCAAGGTCACAGCTAGTAAATGGCAGAACAAGAATTTGAATCCAGCTGGCCTGGTCCAGGGCCTCCCTTCTTGGCTACTGCAGTAGAATAGAATTCCGCACATCCTCAAGGTGAGGCCCAGACTGGGCACTCAGCGGGTCTGCCGGTGGGAAGGTGGGACGCAGGCTCAGGGGGGAGGGGAGGCACCGGGCCCTGAGTCAATATCTACACAGAAGGACTAGTGGTAGCCACAAGATCAGAGAAGGCTGGGCTGTTTTCTCCATTAAGGGCCATGTGCAAAAGACCTAGTTTATAAAAAACATTTCAGAAAGAGCTTTAAAAAAAATGCTTTGAAATATGAAGGAAAAAAGCCAGCACAGAAAAACTGCAATGGAGAAATCTTTAAATGCCTACATCATATTATCTCAACCAATCAAATGGAATTGGATCCCATATATTTGTGAACATTGTATTTAACATGAGAAGGGGATGCATTTCATTATGTCTGGAATGATGTGGGGCAACTCTGCAATGACAAGTGTGTAGAAGGATGATTAAAAGGGCTCTGAAAGAGAAGAGGCATTGATGGGAGCTGTGGGCAGGCAGTGGTTCAATTAATCTTTGTAAGAACCCTCAGAACTCTTGTACCCATTTTTCAGGCGAGGAAAATGAGGTTCGGGGTCATCCAGTGATTAAGCCGAGCTCCCATGGCGCCTAAGTGGCACAAAGAGAAGGTGTGCCCTCTAGTGGCCACTTCTGTGAACAGCAGGCTGTCGCTTGGGCCTACCAGCCATTATCAGTTACTTTTATTGGAACACAAACTATGCGCTTGTGTGAATAAGGCCACAGAGCTAAAAAGTTACAGGGCTCACAAATCAAGAGGGAAGGACAAATGGCTTAGCAGATAGTGCTGCGAAAACTCGATCACTATATGTATAACTATAAAACTGCATCGTCATCGAGTGCCATAAAACAAAGGTAGACTTGAAACAGATTAAAGACCTAAATGTATGTGGTACAACCAAAAGTTTACATGTAAATATAGGAGAATAGCTCTGTGACCTAAAAGTGGGCAAGGACTTCTTAAACTGTGGCCTCCAAGCACAAACCGTAAGGCACAATCATCGAATGAGCCGGCTGCATCCAATGACCATCATGAAGACCACTGTGGAAAAAAGGTAATAGACAGACAACAAAATTGGGAGAAGACAGTTACAGCGTCTGAAACCGACAAGGGGCTTAGATCCGAGTGATGACAAGGAATTCTGGCCAATCAACAAGACGACAGGAACCCCAAAAGAAAATGGGGAAGGACCTTGAACTGGTTATTCCTCCAAGAGGAAACCCCAAAGTCTAACAAGATGGGAGAGAGGCACAAGCTCATGAGTAATTAAGAAAGCAAATTAAAATATGAGAGATCGCTTTATACTCATCAGGCACATCAGAAAACTGACGGTGGAGAGCGGAGCGGGAAGCGAATGGAAATTAAGGGAAGGTGGAGGAAAACGGCACCACACCGACAGGCAGTTTTATGAACAAGGACGCTGCGGCAGGGGTGACTTAGCTCCTTGGTGCCCCTGTTTGCTTCCCCATAAAATGGAGATAATAGCAGTGCTCCCCTCCCAGACCTGCTGTGAGGATCAAGTCAGTTAATACATGTGTGCAAGTGCTTCAAATAGTGGTTGGCACAAAGCCGGTGCTGGGTGAGTTGGTGCTCTTATTATTATTATGAGTGTGAGTAACTCAACTCTCAGCATAGGAGGTCCAGGAAAAGTAAAGGGCAGTGATGGGATTCCAGCCCAGGATGGTGATTCCCCATCTCTTTCTGCTCCAGCCCCGCTCCCTCCCACCTGGAACAACAGCCTCCTGCAGCCCTCCGCCCTGCCAGGGAATCTGTGGGTCTGGGAATTGGGAAGAGGGCTCCGCATTTGAAAGTACCTCCCAGGGCACTCAGAGACCAGCTGACTTGGAGTATGGCTCAAAGCCCCAGCTGATGCTCAAGGAGGTGAGGGGGACCTCAGGGAGAGCGCTGGGCCAGCAGGCAGGAGACCCAGAAAGGCCGGTCTCTGCCAAGGGACAAGTACAGAGGCCGGGGACAAGCACCCGGAACCCAGGCAGACCTCAGCCTCCAAGAGAATAGTTACAAAATAAAAAAACAGCCTTGTGATGTGTCTTTCCATTTAGGAACCCTTTAAGATGACATCGTGATGGGGGGTCATCAGGACCTAATACCCACCGCCCCATATCCCTCACCCCACCAGCCCTAGAGTGGAAACAACCTATAGGAAGGGAATTTTGTGGGATGAGTGCCCCCTCCAGGGGGTGGGGTGGTGATTGGCTCCATCACAGGCACCTCCCTTGCCTGGCTGCCTTCTACTGTAGTGAGTTTGAGCCTAATAGTTGGTGAAATGAATTTCTCACAGTGAAGCGTGAAGACAGGAAAGTGATTAGGAATGCAATTGCCTTGTCTCCTGTGTGGCTCGTACAGCTTAATGACTGCCTCGTTATAAATTTCTTTTGATGATTCTAGTGGCACTCTGCTGGGGTCCACATCCAGGACCATTTAGCAAAGGAAGGGAAGGAAAGGAAAGGTTATCATCAGCTGATCGGGGCTGGGCCAGCCAGGGCTCATCTCTGGTGGGTGTGGGGTCAGGCAGCTCTGGGAGAGCCAGTGGGGGCGTCCCCATGACGGCATGCAGGATTTCACGAGCTTCACAAGGGCTCAGCTTGCCGCCGCCATCAGAAAGCCCGCCTCTCAAATAAAGAGGGTATCTGATGGACGCACCCACTCTGCTGCACGCCGGCCCGGGCTCTTTCAAGCCTTGTCTCTTTCAGCTCCCGGATGGACCCAAGAACGGCGCCTTATCACCTCTTCTTCCAGAAGAACCTCGGGGTGGCGCATGCGCAGAATATGGACAAACGATCTCGTTTCTTCAGCAAATAAAGTACAAATTGGCAACAACAAGACGGAGGGAGCCAGGGCCTGGAGGCGCAGCCCCGGCCCCCTGCGCGCCTCTGTCTGCCGGGTGGGAGAGAAGGAACGCGGGTCCTATGTGGACCCCTCTTCCAAGACTCAGCGCTTTGGGGTCTGAGATAGAGCAGCTCAGCCTGTCCTCCAACTAGGACAGCCATTTAAATCTTTTTTTTCGGAAAATATTTAATGGTATGAGAAAAAGTTTATAGCTCAGTGAAAAAAATCAGTATATAAAAGCGAGATTTTTAGGTCAGTGAAACTGCTCTGGATGATACTGTACTGGTGGATACACATCATTATATGTTTGTCCAAACCCAGAGAGTGTACGGAACCGAGAGCGGACCCGGATGTAAACTGTGGGTGCTAAGGATGTGTCAGTGTAGGTTCATGGATTGTAACAAATGTACACTCTGGTGGGGGTGTGGACAGTGCGGGAGGCTGTGCACCTGTATCGGTGCAGGTGATGTAAGGTAATTTCTGTACCTGCCACTCAATTTTGCTGTGACTATAAAACTGCTCTAGAAAATAAAGTCTAGGGACCTGCCCCATGGCCTAGTGGTTAAATCTGGTGCACTCTGCTTCAGCAGCCCAGGTTCAGTTTCCAGGTGCGGACCTACACCACTCATCAAGGGCCATGCTGTGGCAGCAACCCACATACAAAATAGAGGAAGATGGACACAGATGTTAGCTCAGGGCCAATCTTCCTCACCAGAAAAAAAAAAAAACTATTGAAAAAAATCCAGATATGTTGATGTACACCAATATGGAAGACCCACACATTTTTCTGTGCTGTGGTCTCGGCCACGTGTTTGTTTGAAGGGAGCATCTGGGACTTGGAGTTTTGTGTCCCAGTGAATAACTCTCCACATTATATGCTCAGGTAGGACCCCCAAGGTTCAGCTGGGCCTGAGAGTCTCAGGATGCCTCCAACCAATGAATGAGCAAGAATCCAGTGATCCCAGGAAATTTGAGCCTGTTACTATGTAGGTGACTATTGTGTGGCGTGTGGCATCACAGAGTGACCATTTATGACAGTTGCAGGCAGTTCTGAGCATGTTTTCACTGAATCCTTTGAAATTCATCTTGGAATTGTTCTATGCGATGGTAAACACATCCCACCTCTTTTGAATTCCACACCGCTCCTGAAACTATTTTGAAAGTCTTTGTATATCTTCTGAAATCTGAATTTAGTTATGGGTAATGACAGTAGTCATTCCAAGCTTTGTTCATCAGCTTCACGAGGTGTTGTATCTGAGGAGAATGAGAGCGGTAATTGTTTTTATAATGAAATTCATTAGTGCATAAATAAAATGCATTAACATTTTATTCATAACGACTAAGGGCTGTCAGACAAGCCAGTGCTGTGCTGGGGACAACGAGCTTTGTGTCACGGCTCCATTTCTGCAGCTTCTCTGCTCTTTAGACACAGTTGGGGGCCCACAGGCACGTATGTACACACAAACCTGCACCGAGCCTCCTCACGAAGCAGGAGGAAAAACTCTGTCCAGGGGACACAATCCTTCTGGAAGCAAATATGTGTCAGGGTGATCTAATGGAAGCTCCATTATGTGGATGTGACAATCGAAAGAGAGAGGCCCCACATGGTTCTGACGTTCTGGGGGAGACAGGAGGCTCAGGTCCCACCTCCAGATTCCCTCCCTGCCTGGGAGCCTTCTTGGTAAGGGTCTGTGCCCTGCACAGGGGATCCTCTTCCTCCCCAGGGCAGAGGGGGTGCTGATGAGGGCTATTCCAGAAGAGGAGGCCTGAATCTCCACAAAGCACCTTCCAGCCTCCTGCCTCCGTTCCGGTGCAGAGAGCAGAGCTGGGAGCGGATCCCCACGAACTTCACAGCCTTTCCCGTGTGTGTCATTGCAAACCTCAGTCGCACTTGTTGTCATCTTTGTGTATTTACTTAACACTGTACTTTCAAGTGCTTCCCCCCTCCTCTTAAATGTAAACACATTTATTTGAAAAGGAAACCATATATCTAAATCATAAATGAAAACCAGCCTCATTGGCCATAAATCGAGATTAATTTTTAAAATAAATGCAAAAACACATATTTACATATGTTTGCATGCACGTAAAATATTTCTGGAAGGACACATAAGAATCCATAGCGATCGCCTATGGAGAGAAGAGCTGGTGGCTAGGGACAGGGGTGGGGGCAACTTTTGGTGACCATTCCCGTGTATCCCCATTTACACTTTCTGCTTTTGGAATTAAATAAAAACCAATAATTTGAAAAAAAAAAAAAAAAAAAAGGTGTCCTGAAAACAAAACATTGGCATTCAGTTCTGGCTAGACACCATTTCCTCCTGAAGACGTTGAGTCTGGGGCCCCTCTCCACAAAGAGGATTAGCGAGCAGAGGGAGGAGGTCAGGGAACTCTGGGCTGAGACCCTCTCTTTGATGTGATAAAAGGACAGAAACGTAGTCAGAGACCCTCTTTCCCACACTGTTATTCATGCTGCCTCTCCGCCTTAGTCGTCCTCTCTCCTAGGTCTGCACAGCCTAGCCCTGACTTCAGGAACTGAACAGGCTCCCAGAGGTCAGAACCGAAAACAGCCCTAGAGGCCTCCAACCAAATATTCCTGACCTGGATCGTGCATCCTCAAAGGGCCCTGTAAGACTCCTGAAACTTGATGCACAATTTTATGCTCACGTCTGTTTCCCAGGGGGGTGGTGCCTGGTCTTAATCTTATTCCAGAGAGGCCTGTGACTTCTAAACCTGCTCACTTTGCAGAAGCAGAAACTGAGGTTCGGAAAGGAGTGGCTTCTCCAAGGACGTGCAGCTTGTGCCTAGCAGTGGCATCAGACCCGCGGCTCTTGGCATCTCTCAGCAAACTCTCGTTGGACGCATTAGCCATCAGGAGGGTTCTAGATCTCTGAGCTGGAGAAAAGAACCTGCATGAACCCATTTTGTCTACACTCTGCCTCAGAGAAGGTGAGGACTTGCCAGCTTCCATTTCCAAAGGAGGCTTGGAGGCCCAGAGAAGCTGAGTCACCTCGAGAATGCTAATGGCCCCACATCTACACAGTGATCCAAGGTCACACTCGTGCAAAGCAAAGCAACCTGAGGTGGGAAGATCTGTCCCGACCATGGGGAACCGGGAATTTCTGACCTCACCAACTGCGGGGACAGAGATGGCACTGATGGCTCCTGCTCAGGGCTCCTCTGCCATTCTGATTGTGTTCTTTCCCAAATGTTAAGATGATTCAAAGATTAGCGTGTGCTAACTGTTGAGGTCGTCTCTCCTCTGGAAAGTGGAAACCTGGGACTGCATATTGGCCAGCATGTTGGTTCGCACCCTCGGTTCTTGCGGGAGGTTGAGGGATCCCTGCCTCTATTGATGGGCCTGTTGACTGCTGTCATTATGTCCCTTGGACACACAGCCATTGTCTGTTTTTCCTGCCATCATCCAATAAGGTGGTGGCCAGGACCCAAGGGTGCCAGTGATCACACTCAACCATACCTCTAAGGTAGGAAGAAAGTTCTCTGAGCTTTGCTTAAACCAGACTTAAAGAACATGTGCTCAAGCTTCTGACAGCTAAGGCAGTTTACTCTTCCTTTTCTGTGACCCGAGTCTCAGCTGGTTAATGTCTGAAGATTAGCTGAGAACGCCCTCTCGTTGCACACAGACCTGGACCATTGACTCAGGGAAACGCATTAACTGCTTGAATGGAGGACTAGTCGTTCACGGCCAGTGGGTTTTTCTGCTCCATGGAGTTCCTGCCACCACTGTGGAGGTAGCTGTGAAACAGTGGGGAGGGGCCAGGATGAGGCGTGGGAAAACGTCAGTTCATATTCTGTTGATTAGCAATGGGACCTTGAACAAGACACTCAGTGTCTCTGGCCTCACTTTCATCTGAATAATGAAGATAATAACACCCAAGTGTATTGTTTAGGAGTGTTTTTGACTACAAGTTACAAACACCCAGTAACAGGAGCTTAAACAAATAGATGTTTGTTTTCTCATATAAGGACACATCCCAAGGCAGGTGCTAGGAGAGCAGCAGCCCAGCGATGTCAGGGTTCTGGGTCTGCTTCTTCACAATTCCCTTGTTTGTTACCTCATGGTTACAAGTTGGCTGCTGCAGCTCCGGGCATCAAGTCCATATTCAAGGCCATAAGAAAAGGGGGTAAAATGGGTTGAACTGCCTCTTTACCTTTCAGTGAAAAAGGAATTAGGGGAAGGTGGTTAAAACATTAGCTTCTAGAGTCAGACAGCCTTGGTTCAAATCCTAGCTTCACCTCTTGCTGTGTGACTTTGGGTTTGTTGTTCGACCTCTCTGTGCCTCAGTTTCCTCGGCTATAAAATGGGTGTGGTAACATCAGTTCCTCCCTCAGGTGGTCGCATGAGGATAAATAAGTTAACCTAGGTCAGAGCTGGCCCATGGAAAGTGCTCTGTCGGTGTTAGCAATTCTTACATGTGGACCATTGGCAGGCAGCAGATCCGCCATCAGATGCTGGGTTTCCCAGCTACAACCATTAATGTCTTGTGTGGCCTGTCAAAAGACGTGTTTTCTCTCTCTTTCCTCTTCAGTAACTGGAGCAGTGATTTTGAGAGCAATCCATGCATTTTCAAGAAGGAAGGCACAGAGACGGGGGTGACCAGTGCTGTCTAAACAGCATGACGTCAAGGCTAGGAATCCCAACTTTGCCATCAGACACATTTTGGTTTGAACCCGGTCACCGCTACTTTCTGGTGTGATCCCAGAGACGTCACCTACCCTCGTGTGTAGGGAGAGATGGTAAATGCTCCTGGTCAGAGGGCTGCTCTGAAGACTCAACAGGACAACGATGTGAAAAGGGTGGCACCGTGCCTCGCACACAATAAGGACTTAGCAAGTTAATTTAGCAACGAGAATGCAAGCAAAAGTGGCCTGTGGCTGAGGGAGAGGGATTTGCCTCCCGATGGTCTGCCCATTGGCCACCGTCATACTGATGGCAGACCCAGCGAAAGCGCGGGGCAGAAGTGGGTCCTGGCTTTGATGGGATGATGCCATTTTCCCTCCAACCCTCTGTTAGCCTGTGGATGCTGCGTGAGCCGTGGCCAAGGACGGCTGACACGGTCCTGAAGCCCCGGAGGGCCAGTCCCAGGGGCTGGCTTTGAGAGGAGGTGGGTGTCAGGAGCCGATGTTGGGGGCGGGCAGGAGACTGTAAGCAGAGGGACCGACAGCCTCCCCATTGCTTTTGTCCCTATTCCTCTTTCCGTGCAAGATGGGGGCAGAGAGAGGGACTCCAGGTGAAATAGCATCCTGGCCTCTGTCGGGAGAGGAGCCAGGTGCCTGATTCCAGAGCTCAGGAGAAGGAGCTAGGTGTGCTTGGCACATCCTTGCCCCGGCGGGAGCCAGCCTGTCCATGGGACGCATGCTTTCTACCGGCCGGCACCCCACATCTCAGCAGTTTACAGGGCGTAGGAGTGGGGGTAGGGAGAGACCCGCAGAGGCCCAGCGCCGCCCCCTGTGACGGACAAGTTCATGCTGCAGGGGAGTCTTAGCCACCTTGCACACTGTCCCTAGCCTCCTGTCCCCCAGCCTGGCTCTGGTAGGAAGGAGCTGCCGTTTTGTTCTCCATCCTTGTGACTCCTCACGCTCCACAAGTGGGTCAGAGAGGGTGTTGTCGATTGCTCCCAACTCCGTGTGTCACTTCTGCAGCTGAGGCCAGCAGGCCCCAATCTACACGTTCTTGGCTGCAAATGCAACAATTTTTAATTCAGAGGATTATTTTTGTGTTTGAGATCCACTCAGGAAAATCTGAAAATTATTAAAATATAGAATGTTTAGCCTTTCGGGCAGACACTGTGTCTGTCTTGTTCACTTATCCCCAGGGTCTAACATAGTAGGCATCCAGTACGTATAATGTTGAATAAATAACTGAAAATGAAGTCAAGTAGTTGGTATGTGAAAATACCACAGATATGAAGATGTTCGTCACAGCATTATTTATAATAGTGAAAAAGTGTTTTTTACAGTCTGGTTAAGAAATCTGTGGCATTGACAACAATGAAATGGATGCTACTATTAGAATTAACATGAGGACTAAAAAATCATGAAAAAGCGTTTATGGAGTATAGAGGAAAAGGATACAGATGAAATTTAATAACACTGTCATTAAAACAACATAAACAGGTAAGTCTATATAGTTTAAGATTGGAAGGCGCATTTAGAAATAAAGTTATTATTGTACAAAATTAGTGGGCTTATGAGCAATTAGGAAAGACTTTTGATAATGTTTTACAGTGGATTCTAGAATATTTCACAACTCTTTTTAAAGAAAGCCCTGCAGTACTTTCTAAACAGACGAGCCAGCTGTTTGCTGTTTTCCAGGGTCTGGTTGCTGAGCCGTGAAAGGCCTCATGGAGAGGGGGCTTCTGAAAATTTCCGTCTCCCCGCCTCCAGGTGCCCAGCAGTCCAGCCCTGACCAAGTTATTCTTGGCAAACGCGAGCCGTCTCAGCGTCCTCGGGGCACGGAGCCTCCGGCCACTGAGGTGCTATAATCTGTGCTGGTGCAACTCTGTCCACAGCGGGCATTTGACAGAGAGCTTTTCAGCCTTTTATTTCCAGGTCTGTTCTTCCTCCTGTTCCTTTTTTTTTTCACTTTTAGTAAACAACCCATGGGTGCAGTTTTGTGCCCCCGGGTGTGTGTGTGTGGTTGGAACGTGTGGACAGAAGCCTTGCCTCGGCCCCCACCCCTCCCCTCTGCTCCGTCCCCAAGGCCAAGCCCAGACCTCTGGCTCCTGGCCGCTCCAGCTGCCCTCCTCCCGGCACCCAGCCCGGCAGCTACCTGTGGTCTGACCGAGGACCCCAGCACTCACGGAAAGCAAAGCTTTGCCCATTCTCACACCTCTTTCCGCTGGACGGCCATGTCCTTAACCAGACAGTGTGACTCCTTGTGGGACGTGCCGGTGTCCTGCCCGGGGGTCGGGTTGACTTGCTCCTGGAGCTTCAGTTTCGAACTCCCCAGGCCTTCACTGACAACAGCCACACCCTGGGACACCGAAATAGGTCTCTGCGGAGGCGCCAGCGAGACAGGGTGCCCCAGTGCCACCATGACAGGCAGAAGCCATTCGGGGGCACGAGAGAGATCCCACCACAGCTCCTGCGGGGCCCTTCCTTCCACCCGCATTTCTGGGCCTCCACTTAGGTGAGTCAGAGCAGAATCCTGAGGGTCAGCTGTGGGGGCTGACGACTAGAAAGGCCTAAGTGTTCACCTGGGTCCGCTGGCATTACAGGAACAGCAAGGGCTTTCATTTCCCAGCTCTACCATTTACCAGGGCAAGTTCAATAACAGTTCTCCTCTGTTCAGCACTAGTCAGGTGTATGCTACACGCTTTATATGCTTCATCTTTTGTAATCTTCTCCACAGCTCAGGGGTATGTGTACTCTTCAGAGACGAGGCCCAGAAAGGGCAAGCTACTGGCCCAGGGGCGCCCAGCTTGTAGTTGATGAAGCCAGGATCCAAATACAGATGGATTTTCTTCCCAAACTAATGACTTAATCCTTATTCTGCCCCACCTCCTTCTGTCCTGTTAAGCCAGTTTCCCTCACAAGGCAGCAGAACGACTGTATAATGGCTATACCATGTTCCCTTCTCCATAAATCCAAATTACAAGAATTCTGAACACTGAAAGTTGTTTTTTTTTTTTAAACATACTTCCAGCTCCCAAACTCATATAGTGGCGGAACTTGCCCTGAGCTGCTCGCAGGCCCTTTGTGGTCTTGATTTAGCTCACTTATGGTCAATGTTCGCATATTTCACTGAGGAAATATTAATAACGAGGTGGCTTGTGAGTCTGTCCCAGAACCTGCTGGAGATGTGACACGGTGCACAGAACGTACGCGCAGTGCTTCTCTAATGCCCGGAAACTTCTGAATTCTGAAATACGGCTGGTCCTGAGGGCTTCAGCTAAGGCTGTGGACCTGTATAAAATGGCCCGCTCATGGTCACAGGTCACAGGCCCATTTTATGCTGTTAAGTAGGGGGAAAAACCCCAAAGTTATAAAATAGTATATACTATATGGTCCCATTTTCGTTAAAAAGAAAAAAAATAAAAGGCTAAGAAAGAACACAGCCAATCCATTTCCACTCCTGAAAGAGCAGTTCTGTTTGCATCCCGCTCTCACCCAAAGGGCAGCCCTGGGTGGTCAGGACGCTGAGCTGGCTGCACTGGCTATTGATCTGCAGTGACAAAGGACACGTTCTGTCCTTATGTGACTAGGACCCTTCCTGTCCTCATGACTGCCCCTCCCCAGGTGTGGGGGCCCAGACCTAGGTGGCCGAAGCGCCAGAATGAATTTTAGTTACGGTACATTCTGCACTCTGATGTGGGGTCACTTAGGGATTTTCATCCATGCCTTCAACAAACATGTCTTTCATTTGCCAGGCGCTGTGCTAAATGCCAAAGCAGCTGGAATGAGCAGGACAGGAGGCTCCTGAACTGTACACGCCCCAGGGGCTGTGGCTATGTCTTATTCATCTCTGTCTTCCAGGGTTACAATAGGACCTGCCACCTCGTAGTGGGGGCTAGCTAAAAATGAGGAATGAATGGGGTCCCTGGCATGGTCTAGGAAAAGGAAAGAGAGGAAGAGGTCAGCTTGATAAAGTGGCATTGATGGCACGTCCCCGTGGGGACCCACAGGAGGCATGATTCGTTCTGGGGGCAGGGGGAAGTCTGGTGCTAGTTCAGCCTTTATTGGTTTCTCAAACACTCAGTTCTGGATGGATGACCTCATTACACCCAACTGCATGGTCACCTCCACTGCAGAGACAGCAACAAGGCTTGCTTAGCGCCTTGGAGCAAAGAACACTTGTGAATGCCGGCGATGAGCCAGGACAAACAGGCTCTCATGTTGGGTTCCTAATAAAGGATGGTGATGAAGAAGACGATTTAGGCTCCTGCCTATTTAATCCAGCGTGTTCTCTTTCCCTTTGCTGACTCTCAAGTTGAGGGGCCAGGAGGAAAGGCAGAGTCCTGGGGGCTCACAGATGGAGCCATTTCATTTTTCAGAATAATTTCCCTGCCCTGAAGATGCCCTGTGCCCCGCTAATCCCTCCATCCCCCCACCCCTGACAACCACTGATCTTTTCCTGTCTCCATAGTTTTTTTTTTTTTTTTTTTTTTTTTGGTGAGGAAGATTGGCCCTGAGCTAACATCTGTTGCTAATCTTCCTCTTTTTTGCTTGAGGACGACTGTTGCTGAGCTAACATCTGTGCCAGCCTTCCTCTATTTTATGTGGGATGCCACCACAACATGGCTTGAGGAGTGGTGCTAGGTCTGCACCGAGGGTCTGAAACTGTGAACCCCGGGCAGCTGAAATGGAGGGTGCGAACTCAACTACTACACCACCGGGCTGGCCCCTGTTTGTCTCCATAGTTCTGCCTTTTCCAGAATGTCACATAGTTGAACTCATATGCTACATAGCCTTTTCACATGGGCTTCTTTTACTTAATAATAAGTATTTAAGGTTCCTCCATGTCTTTTCATGGCTTGATAGCTCATTTTTTCTTCATGCTGAATAATATTCCATTGTCTGGATGTACCACAGTTTATTTATCCATTCGCCCACTGAAGGACACCTTGGTAGCTTTGACAATTATGAAGAAAGCTGCTGTAAACACCCGTGCGCAGGTTTTCGCATGGACACAGTGTTTTAAACTCCTTTGGGTAAATACCAGTAGAGTAACTTGTTTATAGCCATTCTGCTTCCTGGCTCATGACCCAGCAGGAAGGACCCAGCTAGAGGGCGCAGGGTCAAGGGCAGGACCAGAGGTGAGGCGGGTCTGGGCACTGATAGACAACTAGGATTAAGAACAGTATTTACACTTATTAAAATTAGTCATTTACCAAGTAGCTCCAGAACAACTACTCTGTGCCAGAAACTAGGTCCTGGGGATTCAGTGATGAAGCGAAGGGTCTGCTCACCTGGACCTGACTTTCCAGTGAGAGCCCCTTACCCCTCAACTCACAGTGCGTGTGAAGTCCAGTTGTAGGCCGGGAGTTCTGAGGACCCCAGGGCGGTGGAGCATCTGGTCTTCATGGAGATATGACTTCAGGGGGACATGGACAAGGGAAGCCCAGCGACAGCCCGCAGCCTTCGTACATCATCTTCCCAACCCTGAAAAGCTCCCCCTGACCTTTTGGAGGTAGAGAGACTGCTGTCTACCCACCATCCAGAAAATACAGCCACCTGAGCTTCCTGGTCACCACGAGGTTACTTCAACCCCTCAGATGTGTTTGTGGGTTCCCTTCCCATAATAATAATAATTATAGCTAACAGTAAGGAGCACTGTATATTCCAGGCACCATTCTAAATGGCTTACATACATTAAGGGGTATAAAATTCTCACAACAACCCCATGAGGTGGGTCCCGTGTTATTCTTTTCATACCTATTTCTCGGATGAGGATGCTGAGGTAGAGAAAGGTGAAATAGCTTGTCCAAGGTCACACAGCTGATAATCCTTAGAGTTAGGATTTGAAGCCAGGAAGGCTGAGCTCAGCACCCATTCTCCTAACATCCAGGCTCTGACACTTTTGATTGCATGATGGTGGGTAGGACATAGTCCATGCACAGGAGGAGCTCATGGCTTATAGAGGGAGAAAGACCTATAAATAAGCAGCTATCACGTGATGCAGTCAGCACTATAATCGTGGTACGTGTCTGGTAGTGTAGAAGGGCTGAGGGAGTGACTGACTGCCCAACAGTTGTCTATCTTCCTTCCTCTCTACCTTCTGTCCTTCCCTCTTT
The DNA here is from genome assembly GCF_037783145.1 of Equus przewalskii. NCBI lineage: Eukaryota > Metazoa > Chordata > Mammalia > Perissodactyla > Equidae > Equus > Equus przewalskii. Next base: position 28,363,571 of record NC_091859.1, read on the forward strand.
CCCTCTGTTGCTTCCATCTCCAAATATTTATGGAACATCTGTTATGTACAAGGCTGTGGACCAGGCTGTAACACAGGACACACATAATCCAAGACACACCGGGTCCTGCCCCTACAGATCCCTGTCTAAGATGGAAAACAGAGAGTAAGCAATAATTACACCCATCTGATGAGTCTTGTGTAGGGTGACCAACTCGTCCTGGCTTTAGCATAGAAAGCTGCCAATTCCGGGAACCCCTTCAGACCCAGGGAAAGTGGGATGGTTGGTTACCCTAGTTGGGTGAACAGAGAGCGTCAAGTATTATCTTTCGTTTGATTTATTTCCAAATTTGCTCATTTGACAGGTTTCAAATGGGATTTCCCTGTGGTTTTCATGTTGCTTTTCTTTTGATCACCAGGAAGCTTGAGCAATGCTCTTGGCGCTTTTTGACCAGATATATTTCTTTGTCGTGAACCAGCTGCTCCTGTCTGTTGTCAGATTGTGTCTACTGAGGCAGAGGTTCTCAGCCGTGAGTGGGCATCAGAATCACCTGGAGGGAGGACTTGTTAATTCACAGATGGCTGTTTCTCATTCAGCAGGTCTGGGGTGGGGCCTGAGAATATGCATTTCTCCCAGCTCCCAGGCAAGGTTGATGCTGTGGGTTGGGTGGGACCACCCTTGGAGAAGCGCTGTACCGAGGTGCTTTGTGGGAGCTCTTCATGTCACAAAGTCCTTCTCAATGCAGCTGCACATTAGAATCACCTGGGAGCTCTCCAAAATACAGATGCCCAGGTCTGACCCTGGACCAAGTGAATGTTATCTCTGGAAAGGCTTGGGTAGTTTAAAAAAGTTTCCCGCAAGATTTCATCATCTCTGTAGGAATGGGCAGCAAATGACAAGGTGAAGAAAAGAAAATGCTTCCTACTTTCTTCCAAATAGCTTATTATATGTTTTGTATTTAAAAATTAAATTCAAACAGCCTAAACCTAGATGCCAAAGATTTCCTCCTAGGTCTTTTCCTAAAAGTTTTATAGTTTTATGTTTGCCTTTAAGTCCATGACCCATTTAGAGTTAATTTTTGTATAAAGTGTGTGGCTTAGGTTCTGGGTTTTTTGGTTTTGTTTTAGGTTTCTTTTTCAGCTGTGGATGTCCACTTGCACCAGCACTATGTATTGAAAAGGTTGTCTTTCCTCCATCGCATTACTTTTGCACCTCCCAAAAATCTGTGGAGCATATTTGTATGGATCCGTTTCTGGGTCCTCTATTCTGTTCCATTGATTTCTGTGTCTATTCCTCCACCAATACCACATGCTCTTGATTACTTTGGCTTATAATAAGTCTTGAAATTGAGTAGACCGATTCCTCCCCCTGTATTCTTCTCTTTCAAAATTGTTTTAGCTATTTCAGTTCCTTTGCTTTCTCATGTAAAGCTTAGAATAATCTTGTCTGCATCGACAAAAACCTTGCTGGGAGTTCGATAGGAATTGGGTTAAACTTGTACATCAGTTTGGGGAGAATCAACATCTTTACTATATTGAGTCTGCCAATCCATGAACGTGGTATATCTCTTCATGTATTTAGATCTCTTTTTGATTTCTTTCATAAATATTTTATAATTTTCAGCATACAAGTCCTGTACATATTTTGTTGGATTTACACCTAAGTATTTCATCTTTTTGTGAGCAATTGTAAATGGTATTGTTTTTAAAATTTTGATGTTCATGTGTTCATTGTTAGTATATAGAGATACAATGATTTTTGTATATTTATCTTGTATCTTGTGTCTTTGCTAAACCCACTTATTAGTTTGAGGATATTTTTGTAGATTCCTTGGTGATTTTCTACGTGGAAAATCATGTCATCTGCAAACACATCTTCCTTTCTGGTCTGTATGACTTTTGTTCCCATACTTCACTGGGTACAACTGACAGCAGTACGTTGAATAAGAGTGGTCAGAGAAGACCTCTTTGCCTTGTTCCCAATCTTAAGGGGAAAGCGTTCAGTTCTTCACCATTAAGTATGTTGGCTGTGGGTGTTTCTTTGCAAATGTTCTTTATTAAGGTAAGAAAGTGTTCCTCTAGTCTCATTTTTCTGAGAGTTTTTGTCATGAATGAGCATTGAATATTGTCAAATGCCTTTTCTGCATCAATTTATATACTCGTGATTTTTCTTCTTTAGCCTGTTAATATGGTGGATTCCACTGATAGATTTTTGAATATGGAATCAGCCTTGCATCCTTGGGATAAATTCCATTTGGTCGTGGAGTACAATTCTTTTTATCTATTGCTGAGTTCTACTTGTCAATATTTCATTAAGGATTTTTGTGTCTATATTCATGAGGAATATTGATCTGTAGTTTTCTTTTTTGTACTGTCTTTGTCTGGTTTTGATATCAGGGTAATACTAGCTTCATAAAGTGAATCGGGAAGTGTTCCCTCTTCCTGTATTTTCTGATAAAGAATATATAGAGACAGTATTAATTCTTCTTTAAAAACTTGGTAAAATTCTCCAGTGAAACCATCTGTATCTGGAGATTTCTTTTTAGGGAAGTTTTTAAATTACAGATTCAATTTCCTTAACAGTTGTAGGCATATTTAGATTATCTAGTTCATATTGAGTGAGTGTTTTTCGAGGAACTGGCCCATTTTATCTAAGTTGTCAAATACTGTCTGTTCTCAACAGCTTTTTAAAATTCGCTTTCCTTTATTAGTTCATCTCACATTGCAATGAGATGCTGCTTCCTCCACACACCTTCCCTGCCCTCATTCAAAAAGCGTTTTTCCCCACCCAGAACCAGCATCTTGGACCCTCAGGCAGAGCCCAGGATGGGGCAGTCCCCATGGAAACTCGCAGAGTTTCAGGGAACCAGCTGGCTTTGGGCTTCTCTAAAGTGTCCTGGAACTTGAGAGGGCTGGAGACCCTCCAAGTCACCTGAGCCTCCCTGGAGAGGCCTCAGAAGAGGGGAGGTAGGAGCCCCTTCCTCCAGACCGGGTTTGAGAAGACACTCCGGGGGCCCCAGCACCACTAGGTGGCGCTCAGAACACACAGTTGCTTGCAGGGCCGCGGGTGGATCGGAGAAGTTCAGCTCAGCAGGACGGGTCTGTGGGGCAGATTCTGTTCTTTCAGTGAGACAAACTCGAGAGGCTAGAGCCTGCAAGGACCCCAGGAGCTCTGGGCTGGTGGAGTTTGTAACTCTTTCTCAGACTTCCCTGCAAATATGCTACGGCTTGAGAGGGTGGTGCTGACTGGAGGCTCCTGGGAGATGTCAGAAGCACCAAAAAGCAGCTGCTGAGACAAGAGCGTCCACACTGAGAGAAGAGCGTCCACACGGAGACAAGAGCGTGCACACGGAGACACGAGCGTCCACACGGAGACAAGAGCGTCCACACGGAGACAAGAGCGTCCACACGGAGACAAGAACGTCCACACGGAGACAATAATGTCCACAGGGAGACAACAACCTCCCCACTGAGACAACAATGTCCACATGGAGACAAGAACGTCCACATGGAGACAAGAGCGTCCACACTGAGAGAAGAGCATCCACACGGAGACAATAAGGTCCACACGGAGACAAGAGCGTCCACACGGAGACAAGAGTGTCCACATGGAGACAAGAGCGTCCACACTGAGAGAAGAGCGTCCACACGGAGACAAGAGCGTCCACACGGAGACACGAGCGTCCACACGGAGACAGGAGCGTCCACACTGAGAGAAGAGCGTCCACACGGAGACAAGAGCGTCCACACGGAGACAACAACCTCCCCACTGAGACAACAATGTCCACATGGAGACAAGAGCGTCCACATGGAGACAAGAGCGTCCACACGGAGACAAGAGCGTCCACACAGAGACAAGAATGTCCACATGGAGACAAGAGTGTCCACACAGAGATAAGAACGTCCACACTGAGACGAGAGTCCACACGGAGACAAGAGCGTCCACACGGAGGCAAGAGCATCCACACAGAGACAAGAGCATCCACACTGGGACAACAATGTCCACACGGAGACAAGAACACCCACGCAGAGACAAGAGGGGCCACCTGGAGCCTCCATGTAGTTAGGGAGCAGTGACACCCCCAGCCAGGCCTGGAGCAGAATCCTGAAGATCTCCCCCCTCCTCTTCCAGGCCTGGCTCCTCAACACCACAGCCCCCCAGAGCCAGCCCCCGCGGTGGCACAGTGAGACCTCCCCCTCAGTAAATATACTTTGAGGAAAGAGTCCTCTGGAGTTGGTCCTGCCTTTGCCACTAACAGGGTGCCTTGGGCAAGTCTTGTGCAGCGTCTTTCCTAGATTCTGGACTAAGTCCCAATCCTGACTGAACCACTCAGGCTGTGCCACCATGGGAAAGTTACTTAACCAGGTTCCCATCTGTCACCTGGGGATAATAATGACTCTCATGTTTTGGGGAACTTGAATCTAGATAGATACTCAGCACAGAGTAAGCACTCGAAGGACCTTAGCAGTTCTTTTGATCATCGTCCCTGTGACTGACTTTTGTGCCTTTCCCATCCCAGCCCCAGCAGCAGATCTGTTCATTTCCTGCTGCTGAAATAAGTGATCACAAACTTAGTGGCTTAAGGCAGCACGAATGATTCTCTTACAGTTCGCGAGGCCGGAAGTCTGTACTCAAGGTGTTGGTGGAGCCACATTCTTTCTGGAGACTTCAGCGGAGAATCCGTTTCCTTGCCTTACCCAGCTTCCAGAGGCCACCCACATTTCTTGACTCATGACCCCTTTCTTGCATCGCTGTGACCTCTTGCTTCCATCGCCACATCTCCTCCTACTGACTCGGATCCTCTTGCCTCCCTCTTTTAAGGATCCTTTTTACCTTGGACCCATTCAGAAGATCCAGGATAATTTTCCCATCTCAAGTTCCTTACCTTAATAACATCTGTAAATTCTCTTTGAACCATGTAAGGTAACATATCCAGAGGTTTCAGAGATTAGGACACGGACATCTTTGGTGGGCCATTATTCAGCCTATCACAGTGGGAAAAACAGAGTGAGAAAAAAAAAAAAGAAGGGCTCAATGTCCTATCTTTTATCTTTATATTCCCGGTGTCTAGCACATTGCTTTGGCCTAGAAGGTACTTGCTGAATGAAGGAATGAAGGAAGGAAGGAAGGAAGGAAGGAATGGGTATGGTGGACATTACCAGTGCTCATCAATACCCAATTCTCTCCTCCTGTGGACAGAAGCGCATGACTGGTGTCCTGGCCAGTGAAAAGCGAGCAGAAAGGAAGTATGTTGCTCCCAGGCTGAGCGAGTGGAAGGCCCTCGTGGCTGCTTCTGTCTCTCTCTTCCCTCCACGATGAATGTGGAGGCCCTTTCTTGAGATGGATTGAAGCAGCCTGGCTTGTGAGTCACTGCACGGAGAATGGCTGCGCTGGATTGTTATCTGCAACCACCTGCTTATATGAGTAAGAAACAAACTTATGTTGTACTCAGCCACTAGGATTTGGGGACTGCTTGTCACTGTAGCCTGTCCTGTCCTTCCCTAACGAATACGATGAGTTAATGGAATTGCCCAATCTTTAAGGTCCAGAGGGAATCCAGGTTATAGGTAGCGGACTCATATTTACAACATGCCCAGCTAGCGGGTGGGCAGATCCCTCTGCTTCAAGGTCTTGGCAGTGCCCCAGATCAGGGAGGCTCTTAGTGTTTTAGTTTCCTCACCTGTAAAATCCGGAGATAGTTCCTATTTCATAGGATGTTGGGGATTAAATGAGTTAACACATATAAAGGCCTTAAAACAGAGCCTGCACACGGTAAGTCTCAATCTGTGTTTGCTATCATCATCGTCATCATCGTCATCATCATCATCATTATTAGGAGGAGGAGCAGGAGAAGGAAGAAATGTTCCCAGTAACTTTCAGTGCGCAAAGGAGAGAATTAATCCGATCAAGTTTAATGAAGATAAATACTAATAATAGCAATCGCATTAGTTCATTAGTTAAAGTTGGCAACTTTAACTAATGAAGGCAGTAGAAATTAATTTAAAAAGTCTTACACACTGTCATGGTTGTCCTCCTCTGGGACCATCAAGGTTGTCTCCTCCTCCTCCTCTTCCTTGGTATTTTTGTGACTGATGAAACTTCTTTCTAGGGCAAAAAAGAGAAGATGGGAAGTGGGGAAGATAGCCCATAGTGAGACATTAGGAATAAATTTCCGTATAATTGATATAGTTCAATAATTTCCCAAAGAGTTGGGTTTCTCTGCCATGCTGTCAATCCCCAATACATATTTTTAGTCAGTGAAAGCAATGGGTGTGTCAAGAACCAAGGTGACATTTGAGAATGCCAAGATTCAAGGTTGATCTCGGTTGCTTGCTTACTGATGCTGGGCTGTCTTGTTTAATAAATCATTCATTCATTCACCAAGTAGTCAGTAACTGTGCGCCAGCCACGGCTCAGGCCCCGCTCTAGGCAGCTCTGGGGTAGGACTGGTTGGTGTGAGGACACTCCCCGCCCCCTCCCTGTGATTGGTTCAGGAATGAACATGTGACCAAAAGAAGCTGAGGAGTGGTTTGCGGAGGCTCCAAGAAGGGTTCTGTCTTCCACAGGACAGGAGAGAAAACGAAAATCAGTCTAAGCAGTAGGTGTTTAAAAATGCCATATGCAAAGGTGGTCATCACAGCCTTGCCCGTAATAGGGAACAACTGGAAGAAATCGTGGAGTCTGGTTAAGTGAGCTGAGGTGTGTCAATAAAAAGTAATGCCAAGCTGTTAGTTAAAATTATACGGCAGCTATAAAACGTGAAGAAAGGCTTACAGAATAATATTAAGAAAAAAAAATTGTACAAAAAACTATACACACACACATATATATGCTGTGATTATAACCATGTAAACATTATGTGGATTTATAAGAATTAAAATTAGAAGACCATCATTAATAAATGAAAATAATTACTTGTAAGACTTCTGGGATTATGAGTAGTTAAAAATACCCCTTAAACCATTCTACAGTGGACTCCGTATTTTATTTCATTTCTGAGCAGGTGAACCGGTTGGTGGCGGTCTTCCAGGGTCTGCTTGGTGAGCACATTGCCCCCATTTTCCTGGCAGTCAACCTCTGATCTCGCAGTGTGAGTGGCAGGGTGGAGGGATGGACAGGGACGTGAGCTCAGCGAGCTGCAGGCCCGCACCTCTGACTTCCTTCTCGGTGGGCCCGCGTGTTTCCCCATTGTCTCACGCAGCTGGAATTGGGCCTCCGATGGAGGCGGAAAGCATGCTAACCCCAGCCCTCTCCACGGCGTCCTCTGCATCTTTCATTCCATTTTCACAGCACTACAAAGTCAACATACTACCTTTAAAAAGCTGTTCCACTTTTTGGAAAGCGGAGCCAGTTTTTGAAAACATGTTCTGTAGAAACGACCTTTCTTCATGCTCCCCTCCCCCTGTGGCCCTTGTCCCACCTTTTCCCACTTTTTCCTACCTTCTTTTTCTCTTGAGCTGCTACCCTTAAGCTTTGGTTGCTTCAGAATAAGGGGGAGGGGCCAGTCCTTGTAAATGCATATTCTTGGGTCACACTTACAGAGTCTGCTTTCGTCCAGTTCCCCAGTGGGCTCCTTGTATCTGCATTCTTACCGAGCTCTGCAGGTGGTTGTACTGCAGGCAGATTTGAGAGAGAACCACTGTTCAACCACACGTAGGGGTGAGCCCCTGGAATTGTGGGCAAAACCCAGAGGGGACGCCGAGAAGACACGGTCTGAGAGAATCAACACGGTGCTAGCTTCTTTCTCCTTCCCATGTGAAATCAGACACACGAATAAAAGATGGCTTGACCTTTCCTTTCAGAACTCCTTGGATGGTGACCTGCGCATCCCGGGAGAAACTTTGTTAACGACTTATGTGCACCTGGTTTGGGTCAGAATTAAACAGCCACGCTGAACACCGTGCCCTTGTGGAATGACAAATTGATATGCTTAAAAGATGCCTGTGGACAACTGGTTGAGATCCTGATCGAGGTTCGTCGTTCTTTACAACGAGACGAAGGCATGGACTCGGATGGTTCAACCATCTAGTGAGCTTTGTCTGTTCTATTTATAATGAGAGTGTAACAGTACTAACGTATTTCATTGAGTCCAAGATACAGCCCCTCCCGCAGACATACACATTCTTAGCAGCTGTGTAATTCGGATGTGTCTTATGCTCAGTGTCTTATTGTCATTGACACAAGGTCATGACAGGGTTGTCATCGCCTGACACCTTCTGTCAGAATCACAGCGCAGCACCCTTGAAAGAAATGCTTCCTCGTCAATGCTGTTGATGGCCTAGGGGTGACTTTGTGTTGAAAAATATGAACACTGACAACACTGAGTTGAAAATCACTAAGAAGATTTGGACTCTGTGAAGAAATTTTAAGAATAGCTTAACCAATTTTTTTCACTTATATTTTCCTCTTTAGATGTGCCCAAGGGTGACATGATCTGTCTAAATAAGTGGCTAAGTACTTTCGATAAGTCTAAAATAAAAATGTTAAGAGAGAAGAAAGCATTGAATCATAGTCGAATGGGCACCATTTTTTTCTGAGTGGTGCATCAAACACCGGTGCTTCCTACAACTGAGGGCATCTTACGTGCAGTGAGATGCAGTGACAGCTAGAGTAACACCGATAGCACTTCCTGCCTGCCAGGCATTAACACTTCATGCACATTAACTCATTCAAATCCTCGTAATTGTTAGCCCCATTTTACAGATAAGGAAACTGAGGCACTTGGAAGATAAAGTCACACAGCCAGAGATTGGTAGAGGTGGGTGGGGTTCCAAGGCCAGCAGTCAGCTCCAGGGTCCAGGCTCAGACACATTACTACAGGATCTTACTTAGAAGCGTGTAAACTGGCCATGTGTCAGATGAAACTGGTGAGGAATTTTTAACCAGATTTGTATTTTATGGAGCATAGTAATAATTAGGAAGAAGATGTTCAAACACTTTGGAAAGACAAGGTCAATTCTGTGACAGGCAAAGGGCCGCAGAGGTGGGCGACATCAAGGTTATTTCTCATCCTGAACTCCCCCCGGCAGGCCCTGCCTCATTTTACCAGGAGCACCTCACATCAGAAAGTTTCTCGTGGCTTCTCATTGCATTCAGTGGAGCATTGAAAAGAGTAGAAATAAAAGTCCTTTGGCTACAGTCTTTTTCCTAGCTTCACACTGAAATGGGGAGTCACTTTAATGATGATTTTTATAAAGATGCTGCTGCCTTTGTCAGGAGATGAGGCAGTCCCAGTGTTCAGGGAGTGAATTATGGTCAAATTAATACTCTTCAAGAAGGATTAAGTAGACATTGGGACAAAGGATAAAAATGTAGATTCAGTTTGACCTAATGGCAAAACCTACCTCCCAAATTTCCCTTTTCAGTCGATTTTTTTTTGTCTGAGTTAGTGCAAATTTTATTTTATTGCCGTTACCGCACTTGTCGAGATTGATACGATGACAATGCAATTTGAGATACGAGTGAGTGGAGTTGATCATGGAGACTGAATCTGTGGAGAATTAGTTCATTTACAAGTGACAGCATGTACATTTGGTGATGAAACAGGAACGAAAGAATCAATCATCTTTGTTCGTGGAAAATTTCCCTTGAAACTGTTTTTCAAGGCAACAACAACAAAAAGAGACTAGACCAGAGACCCTTAAAGCCCCCTGTCTGACTCAAGCTTCTTGTTCTCTCAGCAAGAGGAAATTTAGGAAAACCAGGCTGACCTGATCCGCTTCAGACCAGACCCTCAAACCCCCAGGGTTGAGCACTCGTTTTCATCTGCTCTGAGGATGCTGATGTGGAAAAGTTCAAGAAGCTCCACGTTACAAAGAACCCCTTGAGTCCCACGGCCATTTGTCATTAAGCAGAAAAATACACCCCTGTGTATTTTTCTTCCTTGTTCCTTGTGTCCTGGGCTGCCTTCCATTGCCGTCCATCCAGGACCACATCTGCCCATGGGTGGGCAGAACCTTCGGGGCTGAGGGCTCCCTTAGCAGAATGTTCCCTGTAGTTTTAGCCCAGGAGGCCCGTGTCATGTGGTTTTCAAGGCCAAATTAGAGACCACCCTAGAATATTGAGGCCAAAATGGAAGCTTTTCCCCTGCTCCGTCCCATCTGGGTTTTGGTGTGGAAGGGAGTTAGAGCTGTGATGGGCTCCATTTGGGAGCCCAGTGAAATAAGAGCACTTTGAAAAACCAACAGGGTCCACACCTAAGCTATATAGAGAATGGAATCTTTGCGAATCTTTGAATAAAGTTTTCCCTACTGTATTAGGCTTTTGAAAAAATAGAAGAAGTTTGCAAGCATTTTAATATTCATTCATTCATTCAACAATATTTTTGAGCCACTCTAGGCATGGGGAATACAGTAGCAAGTAAAATAAATAAAAACCTCTGTCCTCATGGAGCTCACATGCTAAAGTGGGGAGAGAGAGAATTTTTTAATGATTAAAATGTCTAGAATATCTGATAGTGATCAGTGCTGTAAAGAAAAATAAGGGAAGCGGGATGGGACTATGTGTGTGTTAATGGGTCGGTTGAGATATTAAGTAGGATGATCAAATACCACCACACAAGTGATGTTTGAGTAAACGAATGAAGGATTTGGATCTGTTGTTTTGAAGGTACAGCCTGTTGGGTTGCCTGATGGATTGGATATAGGGTGCGAGAGAGGGAGAGAAATTGGGGATGATTCCAAGTTCTGAAAGGCGTCTTATGACATGGCTCCCAATGATCCCACCACCTGATATTCCTGTCTGTGTAGTTCCCTTCCTCTTGAGTCTGGGCTGGACCCAGTAACTTGATTCTAATGACTAGAGTATGGCAAAGTTGATGGGATGTCACTTCTGTGATTAGGTTACAAAAGATTGTAACTTCCTCTCGCTAGCAGATTCTCTCTGTTGTCCTCTCAGCTTGCACGCTTCAGTGAAGCAAGGTGCCTTATTGGAGAGGTCCACACGGCAAGGATCTGAGGGCAGCGCCTGGCCAACAGCCAACAAGGACAGAAGCCCTCAGTTCAACAACCCATGAAGAACCAAATCCTGCCAACAACCACATGGGCTTGGAGAGGGTCCTTCCCCACTTGAGCTTTGAGATGAGATTGCAGCCCCCCGACATTGTGATTGCCACCTATGAGAGACCCTGCAGCAGAGGGCTCCTCTAAGCCATGTCCAGATTCCTCACCTATAGAAACTGGGAGATATACATAGTATTTTAAGCTGTGAAGTTTGGGAATAGTAGGTTATGCAGCAATATATAACTAACATACAAGATTTTGGGTCTGGGCAACTGGAAGAATAAAATTGCCGCTTATCATATCATAAGACGAGTGTAGATAGAAGGATTTTTTGGTGAGAGAATAGCAACTTTGGTTTTGCATATGTACAATACACGCATATTTCTATTTCTGTGATAGTGTTTCTCATGAATTTTTCAAATGGTGGTTAAGCTACCAATATATTCGATTTAAATGCTCTCTCATGAACCACTTTGAAAAATGTTAATTAATGCATCTTCAGAAATCAGATTCTATAATAACTTCAGTCACAATTAATTCCAGAAACTGAGAATATCAAATACAGTACTAACCCATTAATTCTGATGTCTCGCCTTTTGTTGTTGTTAGCGCTGTCCAGTTGATTCCGACTCCTAGTGACCCCGTGCACAGCAGAGTGGAACCCTGCCCGGAGTTTTTGCCTCCTCCTCGCACCTTCCAGCACTATATCAGACAATGCTCTGCTGCTATTCATAGGGTTTTCATGGCCAATTTTTTCGGGAAGTGGGTGGCCACGTCCTTCTTCCTAGTCTGTCTAATCTGGAAGGTCCGTTGAAACATGTCCACCATGGGTGTCCCTGCTGGTATCTGAAATACTGGTGGCATAGCTTTCAGCATCACAGCCACACACAGCTTCCACAGTAAGACAACCGACAGCTGGGTGGTGTGGTTCCCTGACTGGGAAACCAACCGAAGCTGTGGTAGTCTCACTTTTAGAATTTATTTTTGTATAATTTGTACAAAAACTAGGATAAAATTCAACCTTGTATATCTATAAGGAAAAGATTTCCTGGGGCAAATTGACAGGACAACCATTTAAGAGAAAGAATGTTTAATTTTTAACATTTGAGAAGGATTTATTTATATGTTAACAGAGTCATTCTCTGTTAGCAGAAGTTCGCCCAGCCTACTGAGGTCGTGGATTGTGACAGCCTAGATGGAGACCAAGAGTAAGGTATGGAGCCGAGAGAAATGAAGGAGGTAAAGTTGGCAGACGTTGGTGATGGGTTGGATGTTGGAGGAAGGAGGAAGGGTCTGAGAAGACATGGTTTGCTGCTTGTCCACTCACTCATCTTTGTTCCCAAAGAGAACCATTTTGGTTCTGGTGTCAGGTGGCCAGTGTGACCAGAGAGGACGGATGTTCACACGACCCCAGGAGGTGGATCATTGTTAATCTCAGCCATTCCGAGGGTTCATTCCCTTTGCCCATGACTCGTTGAAGACGGACATGTGACACAATGATGGTCAGTGAGATATGAAAGAGATCTCCACTAGGGAAGCTCTGAGACGGGTTTCTTTGCTTTTTCAAAGAGAATATTGAGGGGTTACTTTCCTTCTCTGCCTCTGGACACTGCTGTCTACTTGTGTTACTCAGAACCAGGCTAAGAGATCCGGCCAACAGGCTGAGGATGGGCAAGTACAAGACAGGAAGCTGGGTTCTTGATGCTGAGGGTGAACTACCACGTTAACCAGTCACATTTGAAGGCTTGTTTTTTATAGTCGATGGGGCTTTTCCTAATGGGTTAAGTCATTTTGAGTTAGGTTTTCTGTTGCTTGCAGCTAAAAGCATTCTGAGACAGGAAAATTCTCGGGTAAGGTCTAGTTTTCTGGCTTGGTCAGTGGACTCATTTACTGAAACAGGAGATTCGGAAGGAAGAGGTGACTGGGCTGGGGCTGTGGGGAGAGATGATGACCTGGGCTCAGGACACGTTTAGTTAGAGGCGCCTGTGGGACACCATGTGAGGACACGGCGGAAGGGCTGACGTGCTCATCTGGAGGTGAGGAGTGAGCTCCGAGCGGAGGTAGAGTGTGGGAGTCCTCGTCTGGCACAGAGCTGGTGGCTGCAACGCAGCCTCGCCTTGGGCTTGAGTCCCAGCTTCACCTCCTAATGCCTGTGTGACCTGGGGCAGGATGCTTCACTTTTTTGAGCCTCCTCATTTGTAGGCTTAAAATTCTGTAAAGTGGAAATGCTCACCCTAATGTCTCCAAAGTAAGAATTCTCACCTCAGTGTGGCAGAGACGATGCTAAATCTTGACTAACCTTGTTTTCTGTTCCTCCTGGGCCCACGGGCAACACGTGTCCCAGCATGCCCTGCTGTTAGGTGGGGTCACATGGATGAATTCTGACCAATGGGATGTGATACTCTCTGCTCCCTCCTCTGCCAGCTGGATGCAGAGAATCCAAGGAGGCCCCGAGGCTCCAGGGGATGACGGAGCCTTTGGATGGAGGGAGCTGGGTCCCTGAGTGACTTTTAGGAGAATCCCCACCCCCTCATCACCTACACTGGACTGTGACATGAGCAAAAATATCAACCTTGACCATGTTGTTTCTATAGCGGCTGGCATTCTTTCCCTGACTCACGTACCCAGTATTTCTGCACGTCTGATACACCAGATGATTTAGGTGGTATCCGAAGAGTTTTAAAGTTTGATTTGTTACACACTTGTTTTATAGATATTAGAAAAAATATATATATACATAAAACTAGTTCATTAGTCTTACAATTTCAGGGATATTATTATTTAGGACAAGGGTTGGTATAATCATATGAGTGGATTAAAGAAAAATATCAAGTAAATAACAGAACAGGCATTAAGTGGAAATGGTAAAAATGGTAATGGTGGCACACACACTGGCGTCCTTCATGAGACGGTGGTGAGGCTAGAATGACATAACGTACGTAAGTACCTCTCCTAGGCCCGGCACACAGTAAGTGCGTGATGAGTGGTAGCCCTTAGCTTGTAGGGGGCAAACCTGCCTTATAGGATTTATCACACTGCATCGTGTGACTTCCTTATCGCCTCCCCTGACGCTGAGCTCCTGGCGGATGGGGATCTGCCTTATTCCTCTCGGAACCTCTAGTGGTGGCTGGCTGCCCGGCGCCTAATGGGAAACCAACACTCAGGTTGGTAATCCGGGAGTGTAACATCTTTTCCAGGATTAGAGATTTGGATACCCTGGACTATGAGCCCCATGCCGACGAGACCTATATCCGACTCAGTGTGGGGTCCCAGCACGCAACACAGTACCTGCCACACACTTGGGGTTCAAGAAGTATTTGTTGTGAATGAAAATATTTATTTCAATCACTCTTATGGATTCCTACACTGTCCAAATGGGCCTGAGCCTGGAGAACAATCCTTCTCAGCTAAAGTGAGGAGAGGAAAGTCTGGAGGAACAAAGTGAGCCCAAAAGATCACACAGGGGCGGGCACGTGCAGCGGGGCGTTTGAAAGTCGCATGGAATGTGGGACGATTCTTTATTGTACCAGACTGTCCTGAGCATGGCTGGTCACCTAGTGTCCTTGCCGGTGCCCGCTCATGCCAATGGTGTCCCCAGACACTGCAATCATCAAATATGTTCTCACGGATCTCCAAAACGCCCCATAGGGAACTGTCCCCCCACTGGGCGCTACTGGTCCAACCTACCCTCCCAAATGGATGAAGAAATTAAGACCCAGGGAGGGAGAGCCAGGGTTTGGAGGCAAATCTCGGCCATCACACCAATAATCTTTCTGCAGTCGTTGACGGTATGGCCTGTTCAGATCACACAGTGAGCTCCGGGGGCAGGGAGGGGTTTGCGCTTGGTCATAACTTAGCACCCCAAGGTCGTGCTAAGGCTCCTCCCACTAGTGGAGGAGGAGTGGCACCCATGGGACTCCCCACAGCCTGTCCCCTGTCCCTCTCCCCTCTCCCAGCAGCTGGCCCTGCCTGGGGGAGCAGAGCAGCGAGTGGAGAAGGCAGAGTGTGGCAGAGATAAATCTCCCTCTGAGGCCGAAGCTGGCTCTGCCTCCTCATAGAACTGAGATGAGTGTGTGTGTTTTAAAGCAAATAAATGTTGCAGAGCCCCAGAAGGGAGACGTTAATGGCTCCGTTCGAATTCAGCGGCATTTATTTTCCATCGGGGCTGGGCTTTCTGAGAAGCGTGGTTCAGTCAAGGTTAGACATGAAAGAAGGCCTTGTGGGCTGAGTGGACCCAAAGTCAGGGCTGTGACACTCGCCCGCTGCACATTTCTTAATTAGATCTCCGCACCGGCCGCCGCCCCTGGCTGGGACGCAGACACACGCCGGCTTTTTCTTGCTCTTTTTGGCTTTTTCCATGTTGGAAAGATAATCTTTTCGGACTTGTTTTCACAATCAGCTCCGAGACAACCAGCCAACTCCCCAGCTAAGTGGTGTCTGCCCCTCTCCATCCGAGGGGGCGCCGGGCGGACGGGAGCGAGGACTCTGCTCGCCCTTTCAAAATGATTCTTTTAAACAATGGATGGTGTTTACCGACAAGAGACTGGGAATCGAGATTCATAGCGAATAGCTCCAGCAATAATTACTTATTTTCTATATTTATCGAGAATGACTACATACACTGTTGCTGTTTTCTCTGAAGAGAAAAATGCAGCAATTATCACAACTATTTATCTACTTGCCTATTTTAATGATTAGCAATTGCCGTTTTTTAATTACTAGGGCAAAAAAAACATGTTACCCCTTAGAGGGGATGGCTCTGGTGTCATTAAGAATGCATCCACACATTAACATCAGTAACTCCGAGTGCAGAGAATGAATATGAGGTGCTGGGCTCACCCCATGTCACCCAGCTGTTGGGCCTATGACAGAGAAACGACTTGAAGTTGAAACAGGTTGTCCCCGGATTCCTCAAATGAGTGGGTTTTCCTCAGAGTTATTTGGGAACCACCTCTCTTAACAAAGGGGACATGTTCCAATAGCACGTGTTCATTTGTGTTGAGTAAAGTTCCGGTAAATGTTTAACAACCAGCTTCCCAGGGGGAAACATCCGGATACACAGCGCTGGCCCATTTCCGTGGTGTAAATACCCCCACGGTGGCAGACACCAACACCATGACACAGAATACGCATCTGGGGTGAGATGCGGGCAACTGACCATTGTGAGCCGGGATGAGCTGGCTCCAGCACATGACCGGAGATACGCTACATCTTAAGCACATTGCCTGAGGGCCGACTAGGTGCCAGCATTGTCCTGGCTGCTGAAGTGACAGCACTGAAGCACGTCGATAGAGCCCCTGCCCAAACGGAGAGTAGATGAAGTGGGAGAGACACACAGTAACAGACACGCTGACTAGTGAACACGTAACACACCATTGAAGACCGATGAGTGAAGAATGAGGTGGAGTAAGGGGGGATGGTGACAGGGTGGGGTGGGAGTGTTTTTGCTACAGTGGACAGGGACGGCCTCTCTGAGGGGCGTCATGAGCGTGAATGAAGGGAAGGAGAGAGTCCCTGAGGATGCCTGGGAAGAGAACATTCTAGGGACAGGGAAGCCGAGCCGTGTCGATGAGGTGGGCGGTGGGAGGATGCCTGGGGACTGTGTTTAGTCTCCTGGCTTCTGAGATCTGGGAAGCCTGGGGCCGTCTCCTAGGACACAGATGTCTCTCTGGCACCCCCAGTCAAGCATTCTTGCCATAAATTTAGGCAAAGTGTGAGACTGGGGGTGACCCCCGACCCTCCCTCCCATCCAAGGGCAAAGGCTTTCTTGCAGGCTGTGTGATGTCCTAGCTTTTATTCTCTTGTCTACCAAACCTCCAGCTCCTTCGAGTTCCTCAGATGGGTGGCTCCTGATCTCCTTATACCTCTTCCCTTCAAACATGCGCCTACCTAGAACCACCCTCCGCAGGGGTGGGATTTGTTCACGGCTCCTTTCCCATCTCACCGACAGTGCCTGCCCTTGGTCAACACTCAGGAAACATTGAACGAATTCACACAAGATGATGCAAGTGTCTGATTGGTTCATTAGGACTTCCGATGAGGTTTTGTCTGAGTTATTAACCCCCACCCTTGACATTTCATGTCCCTCTTCCTGCAGGGGCTGTTCACCGCCCAGCACCTGCATCTCTGCCTGGCAGAGACGTTCATAAACATTTGTTCAATGATCGAAAGCACGAATATTATTCTATTCCAGATCACTGTCATTTTTACTCTAAATTACTTTCTTCTTCCTTCCTACTATGGAAAGGACATTCTATTGATTTTTTTTAATTGTGTGTGCAGAGGGGTAAAATTACCTATGAATTTCATGGCAACACAGCAAAGGAAGCATTAAAATCTTTTGTTCTAGACAAGGGCTGCTGGGCCTGGCAGGTGTGAGAACTGCCTGGTGAGACAGAAGGATTCTCAGTTACTTTCTGGGTCTAACAGGCCCTGGGGGTCACCTTGAGCATCTGTGAAGCTGCAAGAGAACTTGAGCAAGCCAAGGGCCACCCTGGGGACCTTGGGAAATTCCATGGTGTCTTCAATGAGAGGCCCGTGAGGGACAAAGGCAGGCTTTCCTTTCTGGGCCTTTCCAGCGAGCGTGAGCCAGAATCAGGAGGACCGTATCATCTCAGGGCTTTTAGAACCCATTCGACAATCCCGAGGGTGGGGGTTTGAAGCGAGTTTCTCTCTTCATGCCATGTTTGATGCTCAGCACACAAAGAAAGTACAAAGTCAGAGAGGTGACCGGAGAAGTGAGGGTCCTTTCCTTGTGGGAGCAAAAGTTTTGCTGGGTTTAAACACAGATCAGTCTGCTTGATGCTAATAATGAAACTGGGAAATATATTGACATTGCAGGTGTTTTAAGTGTGAAGATAAAACAGGCGTTTCTTTTGATCTATTCAGCAGTGACAAGACAAGTCTCCTAGCTCAAGAGATTCTGCTTTATTTTATTTTTTTTCGCACTGACTTCTAAGGTAAAGGAATTCACGGCGGCACCTAGACTTCAGAAATGGGTAACTGGCAGCTTAGTGTTGAGAAAATGGTACTAAGGGCTGTCGCAGCAGGAATCATTGCCTGTGTCCCCGACTTCCCGGGCTGGAGGCTGGAATGGTCATCTCCGTGTTGGAGATGAGGACCCCAGGCTCAGCGGGGTGAGTGGGTTTGCCTGGGACCAGCCATCTGGTAAGGGGCTGCCTGGAGCTCAAACACAGGCTTCTTACTCCCAGACTGCTATTTCTTTGACATGGAAGTTAATTCTAGAAGGCAGGAACCATACTGTACTAGTCAGGGTTCTCCAGAGAAACAGGACCAATAGGATGTGTATACGTATGTATCCGGAGAGAAAGATTTTATTCTAAGGAATTGGCTCAGAGGCTTGGTGAGTCCAAAATCTGTGGGTAGACCAGCAGGCTGGAGACTCAGGGAAAAGCAGCAGTTCAAGTCCAAAGGCAGTCTCCTGGCAGAATTCCCTCTCGCTCTTGTTTGGGGGAGGTCAGTCTTTGTTCTATTAAGGCCTTCATTTGATTGTATGAGGCCCACCCACATCTGCTTTACTCAAAGTCCACCGATTTAGATGTTAACCTCATCCAAAACACTTTCACAGAAACATCCAGAACAATGTTTGACCAACAAATCTGGGCACTGTTGCCCAGCCAAGTTGACATATTAAATTAACCATCACACATTCATTTTTAAATACATTTTTTAACAAGAGCAAATGCAGTACATATTCAATACAGAAATTTGAAAATTGCAAAAAAATATAAAAAAAGGAAAAGCTTTCCACCCCACCAGGGCCTAGGGGGATGGATATTCCTTACTGCCTTAATTCCAGGCATATGAACACTATAAAAAATAGATTTTCATGCCCCCAAATGGTATCATTTCACAGTAATGTTTTGCAGCCTACTTTTTTTCATTTGGCAAGACTCTGTGAATTTTTCCCCAGGTTAATAAATATTCTTTTACATCCTGATTTTTAATGATAGCACAGCAGGTCTGTCTCATGATGGCTGTAGTGAATAACTGGCCCTCCTGCTCAACATCCTTTCTCTTTTTTTTCTGATAACACCGTTTTGTTCCCATGGTGCTAAGTCTTACCTCTCGACCCAGAGGATGGGCCCAGGACAAAATGTGTCAATATCCAGAAAGAGGGTTTTCTTTTCTCTAGGTTGCTAGGCTGGTACACTTCAGGTCCAGGACTGCTGGAGGCCACTTTCTCAATACTTGAACTTGATCCTAAGAATGAAGCCAGGATAGAGGAAAGCAAAATAGAGAAATGAAGAAAAACAGACTCCTGATTGCCTTATGTGAACACTAGGATCCAGCCATGCCTAAAGCTACGCTCCTATACGTTTCAGCTGTGGAAGATAATAAATCCCTCCTTTTTCACTTACACCAGTAGAGTTAGATTCTGTCCCTTTCCCTTGAAAGAGTTCAGAGTCCCGTCTGACATGGCATCATCCCACCTGACCATTCACCAGTACGTGACTGTAATCGGGTTTGTTTTGTTTTGTTTTGTTTTCTGGTAATTTACCTGTGATGGGCAAGAGATTGCAGGGGCATTTGGAGATGGCGAGATGGCTAAGACATACTCCCTGATCTCAAGGAGCCTGTGAGCCAGTAACGGGGCCAAATGCATTTTAGTCATGTACAAGGATGTAAATTCCAACAGCTTATGGAAATCAGGACAGGCTTCCCAGAGGTGTAAGCACTTGACATTGACCATGAAGGAGAAGGAGAAAGGATTTCAAATGCCTTTTCAGGATCTAAAAGGCCTTATGTAGCCTGGTCCTGAATCAAAGATTTAATGTGCATATGAATGGCCTGGGGATCTTATTAAAATGCAAATTATAATTCAGTAGGTCTGGGCTGGGGCCAAGATATTGCGTTTATAGAGAGTTCCCAGGTGAGGTAAGCCCTGCTGGGCCACGTTGAGTAGGGAGGGTCTGGCCCTTGCCCGTTCCTCCGGTCTCACCCTACTCCGGGCCTCTGCCTGGACCCCCCTGACCAGCCTGGAAGATGCCTTTGTGTCCAGGGAGCACACCCAGCTCTGGCCTGCCTCACGGCCTGCAGCCCACCGGCCCCTCTGCCTGGATCGCTCCGTCCTGCTCTCCCTCACCCGGGGCTTCTCTCCGACCTCAGCTCAGATGTCCGCCCTCAGACAGGCCATCGGGCTTCCCAGCACGTTCCACATGGCACTTCCCCAACACTTGTCATTCTCAAGATTTTTTTGCACTGTGGTGGAGGCAGAAAATGATCCTTGTAGGACTCACCAGACTAAACGGATGAGCGGCACGTTGAGGGTTCCATATCTCGCCCATCTGTAATCTGTTCCTGGCTCACAGCCAGGAAGCTCAACCGAACTGTGTCAACCTGTTTTACCTCTTTCGTGGCAATTACCAGAGTCTGCAATTCTCCTGTTGATTGATTTGTTCGCTGCCTGCATTTTCCAGTGGAAGGTGGAGCCCTGAGGGGCAGAACCCAGTTCAGCTTGCTCGTTGCTCTCTCCTTAAGGGTGTCTGCCACCCGACAGGTGCTCAGCAAATAGTTCCCGAATGAATGGAATGCTTGCGAGGATGGGTGGTGAGTGAGACAGTAGCAGGCAGGACATTTCTGGCAAAGGGGAGATTATGAGCAAAAGTGGGGAATAAAATGAGTCACCCAGTTTAGCTGGAACCTGAGTAGAACATGGATAGGAGGCCATAGACGGTGAGGAAGGTTGGGGCCACTCTGTAGAGGGCTCCTGAGGAGGAGCCGGTACCTAATCTGATCAGAGACGATCACAGTTCAGCTTGAGGAGTATCCATCTGGCTGGTGGGAGAGGGAGAGAGAGAAGGTGGGTTGGGAATGGGGCGCCTGTAGCTGCCAGAAGCTTCTTAAGGAAATTCACATGAAAACAGATGTGGCCGTGAGAAGGGAGAAATGGAACAGAAGCGAAGGCAGGTGAGAGCTGGGAGCGGGGAGGATGATGGGAAAAGCAAGACTTGGTGATTGCGTAGGGGTAAGGGACCAGGTGTGTGGACCCAGTGAGGGTGGTGCTCCCATCAGAGACAGGGAAGTTAAAGGGAGGGACAGGTTCTGAGGGGAAACCTGAGTAAAAATAGACAAATCCCTTGGTTCGATGATTCTCGTTTGGAGAACCGATCGAGATACATCACCTGAGTGTCAAGCTTAAGGAAAGTGTCAGCCTGTGATGCTGACGGCAGGAGCAGGTGTGCATCGCCTCCTTGCTCCAAACTCCGGTTTCTCCGGTCTAGGATGAGGTGAAAAGCATACCCTGTGAACCGCTGGGAGGTGGAGACAGCACAGTGAGCGAGTGATGCGCGGTAGGATGCGTGTGGTGTAGCTGTAGTGGAAGCCATGCTGCGCCGGCTGGAAACCCTCCAGGAACAAAGCATTTACTCCCCCAGCTGTTGGGCATGCTGGTAGCCGATGGCTGAGAGTGTGCTGAGCCCTGCCTCCCCCAAGGTCAGCCACATACAGGGATAGGTGGATGTGGGCGTACAAAGGCTCAGCACACCCGTTGAAACAAGTCTGAAGAGGAAGCCTCGGTCCAGAGCTCCCTGGGGGCTGGGCTAAGGCCTTTGTTGTGCCTGCACCGCAGCCTAGCGGCTCCCTCCGACCAGCCGGCCTCCTGACAGCGCAGGTTTTGTTCCCAAGCGTGCTCCCCGGTAAACCTCCTGCACGCAAACCTCCTCTCAGAGTCTGCTTCCAGGGGAGCCCAACCTGCGAGGGATGGTATTGGCAGGATGATTTTAAGCCACTGGAATATCAGGTGTTGCTTGTTGGCCAGAATCTTAGACACTATACTGCAAATTTTCAGTCCAGAAGCTGAGAAGGAAAGCAGTGTTCTAGAGGCCTGGCCTGTGGGTCAAGAGGCTTCTTGGCATGTGAGAAATTCTTTTTTGTGCTATGGACCCTTTCTTAGATTAATGTTTATAAATGCATAAAGAAAATATATACGATTGCCAAGGAAACCGATTTTATTGAAATATAATTATCAAACTATTACAAAAATAGACTGGTGACATTAATATATGATATAACAATATAGAAATTACTGTGCTACAGTAATGTAGTTAATGAAAGATGTATCAGTGGGCCTAGTAATCTAGAGGAAGCAATGAGCTTTAATGACATTTCGAGATGTACACAGCAGCTGGAATGTGATATGAAAATACCTGACTTCTGTTCGTGACAAAGTTACAGGGTTTGCAAATCCTGAGGTCAATGAAAATAAAGATGTAATTTTACCCCCACCCAAAACCACAGGCCCCCTAAAGTCTATTCATGGAACCCCTGGGGGTCTGTGGACATCAGGTAAAAAACAGAAAGCCTTGCTGTTGCAATGTCTGTAATTTATTTTAAGATACTGAGTTCTAGGTGGAATATACACTCCAGGGGCCATTAGATAACGTTAGACCAGAGGGTTGGGACCTCAGGGCACCTGCTGCGAGCTCTTCTGTTTTCCTTATCACTGGGCAACCCCAGATGTCTCACGAATTAGCACAGAGAATAGCAAAAGGGGGTTTTCATTGGCGAAATTTGTGGCTAACAACCTAACAGATGTTAGAAACGGGCCCTTGTTAGTAAAATTAGCGCTATTCAAAATTAGGGATTGGCTGAAATGTTTTTAAGACGCTCTCCTTGCTCGGATGAATGGGTCATAACAATCCCACAAGGCCTGCCCTTGCACCTTCAGGCTGGGGCCTGTGTCCAGCCGTGGGGTTGGAGGCTGATGTCAACCAATCCCTAACCAGAGGGACAACAGGCTCCCGCCTCTGAAACGTTACGTAATCCCCAAGAAAACGTTCTCGATGATGTGTGAGCTGATCAGTTAACAAATCGGAGAGCTGGGACTTCACCAAGTTTATAATTACGTGGTACAAACCACTTGTTAATGGCACGCTGGTTAATAAATAAAGTCTGTGAGGGGTGGTAGAATTCGGTTCAAGGCTCACTCAAAAGAACGAGTAACGAAGTTACAGAGGAGATGTTAACCTTTGCCCACTTCAAATGTTCTGGAAAATTCTTATCTCTATCAAGAAGAACCCAAGAGATTGTATGTGACCCTATTGGCTTAGGTTGGTTTGCCACGATGACAGTTAAATTTTCAAAAGACGTGCGGTCAGTTTGCCACGATCATAGTTAAATTTTCGAAAGAGTTCTGTCCGACTAAAATCATACGAGGTACCACGAGTACTTTATAAAAGAAGTTCACGGGGCAGGAGCATGAGACCTATTGTCAAAGGCCTCAGAGCAAGTGGGTGGAGCTTTGGGTTAATTACCTAACGAATGTTTCTATAATTAGCCTGGAGTGGATGAGAGGAGGTCAGAGCTTTCCCCAAATGGCCTCAGAAAGAGGGTCTATTTGACTTGGCTGCTTCCCTGTGCAGCTAATGTGGACAATTCCTGCTTTGTTGGGTGATTCCAGCCTTAACACGCAGCCAGCCCAGCTCCCCTACCTACCGGCTCCTCCAGAGAGCACTGACTCCTGCGGAGGGAGGGCGGGCAGAGCTGGGCGGGGAGCGCTGTGTTCTCTCTCCGTGCCGTGCTGGGCTTTCCTGGGGATGAGGAACAATCTCTTTGAGTCTCTTACTTGGAAAAAAATACAGGATTGTTATCGGGAATGGATCATAGTCCAAACGAATCCGTTCTTGTTACCAGTAATCCCTTTATATAAAATCAAGTAGTCATCACAAGAATGGGGTGAAAGAAAATAATATTTGAATAAGGTGTCAGCATATTATACATCAATTAAGTTATAGGAGAGGGGGCAGAGGAGAGGGATGAGCAGAAACGAAGTCCACATCAGCCCAGTGAACACTTCATCCATCCAGAAACGTAGACTGAAGACCAACTGCTGATCTGCCCACCCATTCACTCACTTATTCATGCAACACATGATTTTTACCACCTACTATGGGCCAGTCACTGTGCTAGGTGTTGGGGCATAGTAAGGAACAGGAGGATTAAGGTCTCATGGATCTGAGACTGGTGGGAGAGACGGATACCAAACACATAATTATACAAATTAGCATACAATTCTAATTGTAATAAAGGTTAAGGAGGAAAATGGAGGACACTATGAGAATATAAAATGGAAGTCGAAGTGGCAATAAACTAGCCGGAGAGATCAGGGAAGGCCTCCCTGAGGAGGTGACATTTAAGCTGAGGCCTGAATCAAACATTAGGAATGGTGCCTAGCAAGTGAAGGGTATGTGTATGTGTGTGTGTGTGTGTGTGTGTGTAGAACATGCTACGTTAAACCCATGCAAAAGCCTTAAAAGAGGAATTGGCCTGGCCAAGTTCAAGAAGTAGAGAGAAGGCGGTGTGACTGGGGTGGGGCATAAAAGCAGAGTGGTGGAAGAGGCGGAGATTGTGTTGGGAATGCAGATATGAATTACATACACCTGTCCTTGGGGCTCACCATCAAGTGGGAGAGATCACTGTGTGACTGGGTAAATCACAGTAAAATAGAGATACCTACCAGTGGGCTGTAAGACTTCAGAGAACAGAGTGGCTGATACTGCCTGGAGGAGTCAGAGAAGGCTGCCCAGGGGAAGTGATATTTGATCTGGTTCTCAACAGTTGCATAGGAGTCTGTTAAGCCAAAAGAAAGCAGAGGGAAAAGCATATGCAAAGTCCAGATAAGCAGTCAGTGACTGGAGCACAGAGTGTGCTAACAGGAAATACCAGGCAATGATCCAAGACTTACAAAATGAGCTGAGGGCCAAGGATATTTAGTTTTTCTTTTAATATTAGTTCAAATGTGAATTTTCTCTGCATTACAGGCACACTCAGCTCCAGTTTTCTGATTTTAAACACTGCATAAATATTGCTGTCATCTTTGTTTTCTGGGCCCATAAGTAGATTCAACTCTTGCTCTTGGTTGGGTGGAATCTTTTCAATGACCCAAAAGTGAAAGCCTTTGCAAATATCTTTAAAATAGTTATATTCTTGCGAATGTATTCCACACTACCCAGCCCTCAAGTCTGTGATATTTACATAACTCAGATGTCTGAGCTGGGGCCATGACATTGATTAAGCTTTGAGGAATTTGCAGTTTTCTATTTGGAGGCTTACTGAAGCACAGAGATGATTCTCGTTGTGTCCTGAAAATCTTCTTGTCACACAAATATGCTACCTTGTCTGGATCTGTCTGGGGGCTTATTATTTCTGGAATATTCGCTAATCCCACCCATTTTCTAATCCATCAACAGCATGCCTGTTCTACCATTTCCCATCAATAGAATCATGTATTTGTTTTGGTTAAATGTTAGTATTTCAATTACACCAGTTATTAGTGATGCAGTAGTGTGCTGGCTAATGGGTGGGTGAGCCCTGATGTGTAGCATTTGCCAATTTCTATGGTGTTAATATTCCCACCCTATTAATTTCAAGCTATTGATGTTTAACAACTGGCTCACAAAATTCTTGAAAATTAAACAATTGGCTGTGTGACTTTTGTCAGTTTACATAACATCTTCAGGCTTGTTTCCTCATCTGCAAAATGGGAATATAATACCATCTACTTCCTAGGGTGGGTGTGAACGTTGAATAAGTTGATGCATTGAAAGCACTAGCCTGAGTGCCTGTGTGTCTAATAGAATATGCACTCAGTAAATACTTGTTGTTAAAGTTTACAAATACCTGATTATTATTTAACGAATTAAGCCCTAAAAAAACAAAATACCCCCTCTCCATCTCCTATCGAGTTTGTGGATTTCCACAGATTGCCACATAGGTGGGTCGTGTCTAGTCATTTTGCTGCATATGAGTCTTTTTGTATAGCTAGGATTTTATTCCCTTCCATTTAGCAAAAGACATTTCTACAATTGCTTCAAGAGTGTCCTGCTAGTATATTGCCGGACTTTCATGACATTACCACCTTAAAAAAAAATCTTTTGCTTTCCGTGACTTTAAAAAAAGCCTGCTGAAAGCTTAAAAAATGTCCCTTAGGATTTTCTCTTTAATATCCAGAAAGAACTGAATTATACCCTGTTCCTTCGTGTATTTCAGAGGGAACGGAAATTAACTTGCCTGCTTTATGTCGCTAATGATATAGTACACTACACTGTCAAAACAGCTTCATAGATGAGCAGCTCTACCTGCGGATGCCCTGCCTGCCTCCAGAGGTCATATTAATGGGCAGCTGCTGAAATTCTGGCAGAGGGAGCACTGAGATAATGGTCTCGGTAAGAGCTTCTAGAAAGTGTCTTGTGATCCTTAAAGAAAAACAGACTAGGGGTGTAATAATCTTTCATTGTTATTATAAAGTGTCAGGATGTCTGGTTGCATGTTACAGGATACCTAACAATGGGTGGGACAATAAAGTCATTTAATTCTCTCTCATAACAAGATGTCTAGCAATAGGCGTTCCAGGTTGGCACAGTGGCTCAGTGATGACTTTCTCTCTCTCCCCTCTGTCATCCTCAGCGTGTTGCTTTTGGTCTTAGGCTTGTTGCTTCATGGTTGCAAGATGGCTGCTGCAGCTCCAAGAATCTTGTCCTTACACAACCCTGTTTTTTATTTTTTTTTAAATTATTTTATTGAGGTCATATTGGCTTATAACATTGTGTAAATTCAAGTGTACATTATTATATTTCAGTTTCTCTATATACTGCATCGGGTTCACCACCAATAGTCTAGTTTTTATCTGTCACCATACATAGGTGCCCTTTTACCCATTATGCCCAATCCCCAATCCCTTCCCCTCTGGTAACCACTAGTCTGTTCTCCTTATCCATGTGTTTATCTTCCACATATGAGTGAAATCATACAGTGTTTGTCTTTCTCTGGCTTGTGTCACTTAGCATAATACCCTCAAGGTCCATCCACGTTGTAACAAATGGCACAATTCTGTCTTTTTTTATGACCGAGTAGTATTCCACTGTATATATGTACCACATCTTCTTTATCCATTTATCCATTGATGGGCACTTGGATTACTTCTAGTCTTGGCACTTGCTTACACAACCATGTTCAAGGCAAGAAGTGGGGAAGGGATGGTGGGAGTGAACTCCTCTCTTGGGACTTTTCTCAGAAAGCAAAAATTTTCCCAGAAGCCCCCAAGCCAACTCGTCTTCCAATCTCGTTGGTCACAACCCAGGCACACGGCCACGTCTTGCAGTAAGGGAGGATGGAAAGGACAGTAGTCGGCCCTCTGTATCTGCTGGTTTCGCATCCACAGATTCAATGCACAGACTTGGAGGGCCCACTGTATCTTTGTACTACACCATTCTGTATAAGGGATTTGAGCACCCTAGGATTTTGGTATCTGTGGGGCCTTCCTGGAACCAATCCCCTGAGGATCCTGCAGGATGACCATATCTGGCAGAGTGCAGTGGAATCACCATGTCGGTTTAGACCAATCATAATTGATCTCCTGGGGCTTGGGGAGGAGTCTTCAGTCCCTGAACTTGAGGGCGCTTTACTTTCTACCAGAGCAAAATTCAAATTCCAGGTTCTATTAGCCAGGAATGGGGGGTGTGGAGGGGGTGCTGGAAAGTCTGCCACTTACAATGAATAAATGTCCCATGTACGATCCTCGTATGTTGAATTTGGCTTTGTGAGGCAGGTAAGGTAGAGTAGTGGACACCTGATTCTGTTTGCCCGATATGCATACTGGCACCTTGTCACTTCCACCATATTCTATCAGTCGAGCAACCTCGTAGCCCAGATTCAAGACAGGGGACATAGATTCCACTTCTCAATGGGAGGGGTGGCTATACATGTACCTACTATGTGCCAGGCACTGGGGAAACAGAAATAACAGCCAACATTACTGAGCAAATGCTATGCACCAGTATGCATGTACCACCTCATTTAAACCTTTAAAAAAAACTTATGACAGGGTGTGGAATAATAGACTCCCAAAGATGCCCACATCCTAGTTCCTGGAACCTGCAAATATCTCACATTACTTGTGACTATGTGTTAGGCTATATGACAAGAAGAATTAAAGTCACAGATGGAATTAAGGCTGTGAATTGACTGACCCTGAAATAGGAGATCATCCAGACAGACCCAGTGTAACCCTTTAAGTGGGGAAGAGGCAGGCGGAAGAGTCAGCGTCAGGGAAGATGGGCCCCTGGCTTAGTGCCATCTGCCTCCCACCCAGTGATTGTTTCAGAGATGGGCGCATGGCCCCATCTGGTTCCAGAAGCCTCAGTCCTGGGAGATTTTGGTAGCTGTTTGAGAAGATTAGGTTTCTTCACGGGGAGCTGGTAGGACATGGGCCTTTGCCACCTCAAAGGGAGGGTTTACCGCCTGAGAGGAAAGCAGTCAAGAAATGAAGGAAGAGGTTGTTGCCCACATTGTTGGAATGCCTGATTCCAACTGTGGTGCATCGACTAGACTTTGCCACACATGAGTCATTATATTTCTTCTTTTGCTTATACTAGTCTGGGCCCGGGGGGAGGGGGGGGGGACATCATCTGTTGTCACAGAAAGAGCCCTAAGTCACCCTCTATGTGGAACTTTCCTGACATCCTGATGGAGCATGCACCACTCTTTCATTTGCCCCCACCGACCTTGGATACGCTCTGTCATTGCCCCTCTCACTACCTTGTGTTGTTTTTCCTTTGTGTACCCCCGTCTCCCACACCAGGTTGTGAAACTTCTTGTGGCAGGAAGTGTGGTAGCTGAGAGCAAGGATGCTGGAGTCAGACGGATCTGGGTATTGGTCTCGGCTCTGCCATTTTCTGCTGTGACTACTCTGGCCAAGTTGTTTAACCTCTCCAACCCTTGGCTTTCTCTTCTGTAAAATGGGGATAGTAATGGCACCTTGTGTGTTGATTTCCTGTGGCTGCTGTAACCAATTACTACAAATTTGCTGGCTTACAACAACGCAACTCTTTTTACCTTTCTGTTCTGTAGGTTGGAGGTCTGACGCGGGTCTCACTGGGCAGAATCAAGATGTGGGCGGGGCTGCATTCCTTCTGGGGGTTCTCGGGGAGGATGGTTTTCCTCGCCTTTTCCGCTTCCAGAGGCCGCCCACATTCCTTGGTTTGTGGCTCCTTTTTCCCATCTTCAGAGCCAGCAATGGTGGGTCTAGTCCTTCTCACACTGCACCCTCTGACCTGGCTTCCATTGTCACAGCTCCTTCTCTGACGCTGACTCTTCTGCCTGCTTCTTCCCCCTTTAGAGGATTATGTTGGGCCTATCTGGATAATCTCCCTATTTCGAGGTCCGTCAATTGACAACCTTACAGAAGGTGTTTCATCTGTAACTTTAATTCCCCTTGCCATGTAACATAACGAGTAATGTAGCCACACATAACAAGTAGTCACAAGTAATGTAACATATTCACAGGTTCCTAAGGATGTGGGCATTTTTGGGGAGGCTATTATCCTACACCATGTCATAAGATTTTTTTTTTTAGGGTTTAAATGACATGGTCCATGTATGCTGGTACATTGCAAGTGCTCAATAAATGTTGGCTGTGATTTCTGTTTCCCCTGTGCCTGGCACATAGTAGGTACATGTATAGCCACTCCTCCTATTGAGAAGTGGAGTCTATGTCCCCTCTCTTGAATCAGGGCTATGAGGTTGCTTGACTAATAGAATATAGTGGAAGTGACAATGTGCCAGTTGGGGAGCCCAGACCTTAAGAAACTAGCAGCTTCTATTTCCTATCTACTGGCTCTTGAACCCCAGCGCCATGCTGTGAGGAAGCCCAGACTGCCCTGTGGAGGGGCCCACATGGAGAGGAGCTGACTGCCAGCACCAACTTGACAGCCATGGGAGTGAGCCATCTTGGAAGTGGATCCTTCAGCCCCAAGTGAGCTGCCCAGATGACACTGAGCAGAGCAGTGGCAAGCTGCCCAGCAGAGCCTTACTCAAATGGCAGATTTATTTTTTTTAACCTTTTTTTTTTTTTTTGGTGTGGAAGATTGGCCCTGAGCTGACATCTATGCCAGTCTTCCTCTATTTTGTGTATGTGACGCTGCCACAGCATGGCTTGAAGAGTGGTGTATGTCTGCTCCTGGGATCCTAACCGGCAAACCCAAGCCACTGACACAGAGTGCACAAAGTTAACCATTACGCCACCAGGCCGGCCCCAGGTTTGTGAACAAATGGAATGATTATTGTTGTATGGGCCACTAAGTTTGTCGTGTGCGGTTATGCAGCAACACATAACAAAAGAGGGCACAAAAATTTATTCAGGGAGTGACTAAGTAAATAAACCATCAGGATTTAAAGAGAGGAAACAATTTGCTGTCTCAAGGATTCTTGAACCTTTCACCCACAGATCATTTTAAAGCTGACGAAGCATCTTCACAAAGCCCGTGAGGGATGGCATCTTTACAAATGACTAATGCCCTGGCTGCATTTGCATCTTCTAAGAACCAAATGCAAAGTAAAAAAATTCAAGAATGACCACTTCACTTTGAGTGGCTGAACTGGGGTTGACA
Organism: Equus przewalskii; assembly: GCF_037783145.1. Taxonomy (NCBI): domain Eukaryota; kingdom Metazoa; phylum Chordata; class Mammalia; order Perissodactyla; family Equidae; genus Equus; species Equus przewalskii. The sequence goes on from NC_091859.1 coordinate 28,393,956, forward strand.
AAGCCTTTATGGGTTGAAGCTGCTTGGAAAAGAAGATTCCAGAGATTGCTCTGCACAGTGTCTGTTTCCACTCCCACCCCCACATCCAGCCCCAGGCTAAATCCTGTGTGGGGGGGATGAGGGGGGGAAGGTTTGGGGGGCGGTGCTGGGATTGGGTTTCCAGGGTAGGAGGATTGTTTCCCACCTTGCTCTGGAGTCACACAGGCTTGACATTCTCGTTCAGGTGCAACCCAAGTTTCGATTACTCCCTAACAATCTGCCAAGGGGAGAGCACAGAGGCCCTTTCAGAGGAAAAAGGTATTAAGAATGCAACATCAAGATCTTGATTTATAACGTTCACATTTACCTGTCAGTCTCCTTGGATACGCCACTCGAGTGCAGGGTGCAGGATTGCTGTTAGGAATTCTGCTCACATGCCAGGACGGGAGCTGCATAATTAAGCAGAAAAGAGCCCCCCAAGGAAACTGGAGAATGATCGCTCTCAGATGGATGGTTAGGGAGGAACCCGGAGGACCTCAGGGTCTTAAAGGGGCCTCAAAGCAAACTGCGGCTCTTTGCCACTTCTTTTCCCCCAGAGCGTGAGGTGTTTTGCTGCCTGTGGAAGGCAGGGGTTGTCAGGACTCGCTCTGACCTTGCTTATTGATGGGGTGATGTTGAGTGCATGGCCGAGGTCCCACCAAATGGCTTACTAATCCGTATGTGCCCTCCCTCGCTGTGCCTGAGGCTAATTCACCTGCCCAGGCCTGGGCAGATGCACGAGTAGACCACTAGAGAGGGTCAAATAGTGTCACCCCAAAATTCACGTCCACCCGGGCCTTCAGAATGCGACCTTATTTGGAAGTAGGTCCTTTGCGGATGTAGTTAAGATGCAGTCTTACTGGATCAGGGTGGGCCCCAAGTCCAATGACTGGTGTCCTTATGAGAAGAGGAGAGGACACAGAGAGAGAGACCCAGAGGAGAAGGCCCTGTGACGACAGAGGCAGAGAGGGAGGGACGCAGCTGCAAGCCAAAGATTGCCAGCAACCACTGGAAGCTACAAGAGAGGCAGGGAACTGATACTGCCTGAGAACTTCCAGAAGGAACCAACCCAGCCACCACCTTGATTTCAGACACCTAGCCTCCTGCACTGGGACAGAATGAATCTGTGTTGTTTTAACCCACCCGGCTTGTGGTAACTTGCTATGGCCGCCCTAGGAAACTAACCCAACCGTCAAGGACAGCGATGTTCCAGGCGGGCTACAGAGAGGGATGAAGGCAGGTCCAGGGCCAGGAAAGCCGTGGCCCTCTTCCCACTCATCGGGAAGATAAGTCACTTTTAGGGTCTGAGGGGGAGCCAGGAGTGGGACCCTCGTGGAGCTCATTCATGTGGAAACCTGAAGCAGGCTGGGAAGTGTGGCCACACCATCACTAATAAAATTGACTCCAGTGGAGCAAGCCTTTCTGGAAGCTTCCATTTGGTCTAAGCTATAGCCCTGACATAATCAACTTTGTTTCTTTCCTCTCTGTCTACTTGTCAGAAAAATACACAAGCTTATCCCAAGTACTTAATCAAAACACAACCACGGCCAGGGCTGATCATAACCACGTACAGATGAGTTCATCCACCGCTGAGCGTGTTCCCTGTTGGTCTTGAAAACAGGGACCCCAGTTGTTCAAAATGGCGTGCCCAAGACTTTAGTGCACCCCTTTCAAATGGACTCACGGGGCTGAAATTAGTCAGGCAGGAAAGGTCACTCATAAATTTATATTTTCAACCACAAGTCTGGTTATGGCCTAGAATAAGAATGTTCTGTCAAGCAGAACAGAGTTGCCTTGAAAACTGTCCTTAATCAAATTTCACTTCAGTCCAAGCCAGTCTGAGGGTAGAGCCAACCCCAGATGACACAGAGCAGAGAGATGGATCCTGGTGATGTTGCCCGAGGCCTGGATGAAGCTCTACCTGAAGCCATCTCTGCCTACCACCTTTTAAAAAGGTTGGACATCAGTGGAGAAGTCTGAGTTAATCATGAACCTCAGATCATGGCATTTATGCAAAATCTGCTACTTATTTCTCTCTTTCCAGTAACTCCTGCAGCTTAACGCCTTTTCCTCACGTCTCCCTGTGGGCAGTCACCCTCACGTGTTTAACATGTAACTTTGTGTTTGTATGCTTTGCTTTGTGTATTTTTAATTTACACACATGATTTTGTCATGTTCCATTCTTTCTTTTACTTTTTTCACTGAGCGCCATGTTTTTAAGGTCCTTCCATGATGCTATGGGTAGTGTGTTCTCCACTGCTTCTCATTATTGCATACTTCTCCCTGGTGTATATTTTTTATATTTATTATATTTTACGTCTCCACAAAACACACCTTCCCGGCCACAAAATATCCTTTGATGAACATGCTGTGTGTGTCCCTTGGAGGAGCTGTGTAAGAATTTCCTTGAGTCTTAACACTAGCAGTGGGCCTGCTGGGCCCCAGGGGCACTTCATTTGACTCAGTAATCCCTGATTTTCCTGGGTAGTGGATGTCCCAATCTACACTCCCAACAGCAGTGCCTGAGCGTTCCTATATCTCTCCTTCCCCACCGGCACTTAGCATTATCCAGTTTTCTAATTTTTGCCAGTCAAATAAAAATAAAGTGACAGTTCATGTTGTTAAAATTGGCATTTCTCTGATTACTATTGATTTTGAGCATCTCTTCACATACTTATAAGTATTTTGGGTTACCACTTCTATAAACTGCCTGTGCATACTCCTTGCCCATTTCTTTCCTTTTCTCAGAAAGATTAGCTCTGAGCTAACTGCTGCCAATCCTCCTCTTTTTGCTGAGGAAGACTGTCCCTGAGCTAACATCCATGCCCATCTTCCTCTACTTTATATGTGGGATGTCTGCCACAGCATGGCTTGACAGGCAGTGCCATGTCCGCACCCGGGATCCGAACCTGCAAACCCGGGGCCACCAAAGCAGAACGTGCGCACTTGACCGCTGCACCACCAGGCCAGCCCCTCCTTGCCCATTTCTTCTTGTCGATTTGCAAGGATTCCTTATATAATACAAATATTAACCCTGTTGCTTTTAGAAATTGAAAGTATTTCCCCCTTTCTTTCATCTGTCCATTAACTTTGCCCACAGTGTCCTTTGTGGATCAGAAAGTCTTAATTTTAACATAATTGTGGTAGGCAGAACCCTAAAGATGTCCCCCAAGATTCTTGTCCCCTGATTATCCAATCAAACATCGATGGAGGCGTCCGTCTAGGGACTTTGCAGCTGTAATTAAGGTTACGGACTGTGTTAGTCTGTTCTTGCTGCTATAACAAAATACCAGAGACTGGGTGGCTGATAAATTTCCATTTTCTTATAAACAGAAATTTATTCCCCACAGTTCTGGAGGCTAGGAAGTCCAAGATCAAGGTGCCAGCAGATTCAGCATCTGGAATCCCACAGTCTGGTACATAGATGGACCTTCTAGCTGTAACCTCACTCAGCAGAAAGGACAAGTGAGCTCTCTCTAGGACTTCTTTTTGCAAGAGCACTAATCCCCTAATGGCCTCCCAGTGGCCCCACCTCCTAACACCATCACCTTGGGGGTTCAGTTTCCACACATGAATCTTGAGGCGACACAAACATTCAGACCATAGCACAGGACCTCAAAATAAGGAGATTATTCTGGATTATCTGGGTGCGCCCAATCTAATCACTTGAGTCCTTAAGAGCAAAGACCTTTCTCTGGCTGATGTCAGAGAGATGCAGGAGGAGAATGAAGGAGATGGCGATGGGAGGTCAAAGAAATAGATTCAGATCAGGAGAAGGGTGACTGTACGTCGCCAGCTTGAAAGACAGAGGAAGGAGGCCAAGAGGGAAGCAATGCATGTGGCTCTAGAAGCTGAGAAAGACCCTTGGGATGACAGCTGGCAGGAAGATGGGGAGCTCAGTCCCACAGCTGCCTGGAACTGAACTCTGCCATCATCTGAATGAGCCTGGAAGTGGATTCTCGCCTGGGACCTCCAGGGGAGAGTCGACCAGCCTGGTGGGAACCTGGGCCAAGTACCCAACAGAGCTCACTGGACTTCAGATCTACAGAACTGTGAGATAATAAATGAGAGTTGATTGAAGTCCATAAATTTGTGGCAATTTATTATGGCAGCAATAGGAAATGAATACAATAATCAAATCTATCAATCTTTCGTCTTAGGGTTTGAGCTTTTGAATTAAAAAAAAAAAATTCTTCCTCACCTCTATTCATTCATACATAGGGGTAGGGGTGAATGTCCCCAGGAGAGTGAAAACTGGTCCGAGGGGCAGGGTGAAAAAAATTTAAGTCTTTTTATGTATAAAGCACAGATATACAGCAATGTATAAACAGAAAATTAGTATAACTGTGGTATTAAAATTTCCCTGGAGTGAGGATGGGGAGTTACAATTAGGAAAAAAATGTCTAAAAAAGCTCCTTAGGAGATGATGATGGAAAAAGGTTGAGAAACATTGGCCCATATCACAATGATATTTTATATTTTTAAAAATTAACTTTATAGTTTTATCTTTCATATAAGGTCTTTAATCTATGTAGAATTTTACTGAGTTCCTCTAAAAAATCCCTATGGAATTTTTATTGGATTTGCATTGAATTTATAGGTTAATCTGAGGACAATTGACAACTTTATACTAAGTCATCCCACCAAGAACATAGAAAGTCACTTCACTTATTTGGATCATCTTCTGTGCCTTTTTTTTTTTTTTTGAGGAAGATTAGCCCTGAGCTAACAATGGCTGCCAATCTTCCTCTTTTTGCTGAGGAAGACTGGCCCTGAGTTAACATCCATGCCCATCTTCCTCTACATTATGTGTGGGATGCCTACCACAGCATGGCTTGCCAAGTGGTGCCATGTTCACACCCGGGATCCGAACTGGTGAACCCCGGGCCACCAAAGCGAAACATGCGAACTTAACCACGGGGCCGGCCCCCTTCTGTGTCCTTTATTAGAGTTTTCCCATAGAAACCTTGTATATTCTTTGTTATTTCTAATACACTTTAAAATATCTGTGACTGTCATGAATGGTGTCTTATTTTCAATTCTGTATTTATTCAAATCTAAGATGCCATTGATATAAGATGCATCCCAATTTCAGAGACATTAAAATGTGAAAAAATATGTGTCTTAAAGTTATTTTTTTCTATTGATTTACTGCTGGTGTAGAGAAATGCTATTGATTTTTTATGGGGTAATCTTGTATCTGGCAACATTGCTTATAAATTCTAATAATTTGTCTGTTGATCTTGTTGGCTTTTCTAGGTAAACGGTGACAGTTTGATCTCTTCCCTTCCAGTTTTTAGAGTTTCCTTTTCTTTGTAGCATTAGCTACGACCTGTAGTATATGTAATCATTAGTAGTGATGGTTGACTGCAAACTTTCAGTTTATGGGTCAATAAGTTATTTTTCTTAAGTCACTATGCTGGAATTTTTCTGAAATTTACAATCCAAGCAACTTGACAGATATAAAGGAACTTCTTCGAGGACGCTGAGTGCAGAGCTGTAGCCAATTCTTGAAGGAATCCAACTTATTCTGTCATTTATCTTCTCTACACCACCTGGTGCAAATGTAGTGGCTTAATGCCACCTTGGTTTGTGGATGAAGGCAAATTCTCTTAGAAAGGGGTGTGGGCAGGAAGAGAATAATTGGTGGGTTTAGTAGAATGATAATAATAATTAAGATAATTACAAAGATAATGATGATCCTTGCATCTTTATGACTTTAAGTTTTTAAAGTAATCCTTTATCACATTTGATTCCCGTGACAGTCCTATGAAGGTGGATAGGAAAAGTATCATTATCTTCATTTTCCAGATCAGAAAAGGAGATCTTTAATTTCTTCTTGGGTCCCTGGATAGCTTCTTGGGAACTGGCTTACAAGGGTGAGGGGAGAGGGGCAGTGGGGCAGAAGGGCCCTGCATCAAGTAGAGCTGGGGGTCGGGGGTTGCTTATTCCAGGCAGCCTGCAAAGCTTGGCTCAGAGAAAGAACTAGAAATGAGAAGATGCGCGATGTCAGAAAGAGCATTGGGTCTGAATGGAGAAGGAGGTCCGGTGAGTGGTTCAGAACTGAGACTTTGAACACGAGTTTCTAAACTAGAGTTCCACAGAACGCAGTTCTGTGAGAATCTGTGATGGATAAAAAGCACACATTCTATTTTAAATTTTATGTCTGCACTGTGCTAACATTTGCAATAAAGGACTCTGACGGAGCAGCCCTGTTTGCAATTTTGTAAAATGTCCTTCGACCCCTGGATCTGTCAGGGTTCCACCAGAGAAACAACCAGAAGGATATGTGTATGAAGAGACTGATGGCAAGGACCCGGCTTAAGCGATTGTGGGGACTTCCCAGGCAAGTCTGAAATCTGTCGGGCAGATGGTGAGGAAGGGCAGGTGTGAGCTGAAGCTGCTGTTTGCAGGCAGAAGCTCCTCTTCCTGGGGAAAGCCTCAATTCTGCTCCGAAAGCCTTTAAACGGATTGAATCAGGCCCATCCCGATTATCTTGGATAATCTTCCTTCCTTAAAGTAAACTGATTATAGACTTTACTTGCACCGACAAAATACCTTCACAGCAACACAGATTAGTGTTTGATTGAATAATACAGGACTATATATAATACAGACTAATGCATATATATATAGTTCCATATTTATGTATTATTACAATCCTTTTTTTGAGGAAGATTAGCCCTGAGCTAACATCTGCTGCCAATCCTCCCCCTTTTGCTGAGGAAGACTGGCCCTGAGCTAACATCCGTGCCCATCTTCCTCTACTTTCTATGTGGGACACCTACCACAGCATGGCTTGACAAGCGGTGCCATGTCCACACCCGGGATCCAAATCCATGAGCCCCGGGCTGGAAGTGGAATGTGTGAACTTAACCAATGCACCACCGGGCCGGCCCCTATATTATTACAATAGTATAAGACAATAGGCTAACCAAGTTGACACATAAACTCACCGTCACAGCCCCTGGGGGCTGGACAGTAGAGCCTCGTTCATCTGTTGAGTCCGTTCTCAGTTGAGTCCATGGGCTCAACATGGGGAAGGCTGCCGAAAGCTGGTAAGCTCTGAATTGCACGGGGGGAGGACGGCAGGTTGATGACATTAACTTCTCCCTCCCAAGTGACCTCCCCCAACCTCCATGACTCACTGCTCCCTGGCTTACAGGAGCAAACAAGCTTTATAGGTGTAACATAAAATCAGTGAGAAAATTGAAGACTAAAAAAGGAATTTTGGCCCACTGTGTTCAGCTGCCCCACCCGGCTCTTGGCTGTCATTGTAAACACTGCAAAATTAGATCATGTACATCAGAAGAGAATTGTAGTGTGAAGTTTTCCATTTGTTCAATTTTCTTGTATGGTTACTCATTGTGCCTTTCTATTTTATATTGGATTCACATTTGTGTTTTACCAGCTCTTTTGAGGGTAATGTGGTGAGTTTCGAAGAGGAAGTGTGAAGTGAAAGAGGAGAGTTCTAGATCTATACCAGCAGACAGTCTGAGGAGGTTAATGATGGAGGATCTCAGCTGGGACCTGAAACCGGAAGTCAGCCGTGAGAAAGCATGGTCTTCTGCATTCACTACACTCGTCAGATAAGGAACACGAGAGACGTTGTTCTTTACGATGAAGGCCACTCATCCATGGGCTTTGTGGATGGTCCACGAGGTCCTATCCTGCTGTGCGTCTGTGTGACAAACTGGCCAGTGCAGCCATGGCCAACTGAAAAGACTCTGAACTGCAGGCATGGCCACGGGATCAGGAAAGAGCTGGTCATTGTAAATGGTTACTGGAATCTCAAACAAACAGTGTAAAGCTTTTGAGAAAAAGCCACACTCGGGCGCAGGAAACGAATCATCTCTCAGCAGAACTTATTGCCCAGAAAGGGAAAGGTCACACAGTTGGTGAAAACCTAATAATGTCAGGAAAATTCTAGTGAATAAAATGCCAAGACAAGATGCAATGTGAAGAACTGGAAAGGTTCCACTCTCAGAGTACAATGAGTCAGCGTATTGATGACCTGTCACGTGATGCTGGAGACGTTTATGTAAGAAACTAAAAAGCAATAGCTTCTCTATCCAGGTTGCTATGTCACTAGATTTACCAACACATGTCGTGGGGTGGCATTTGTAAGATTTATAAATGATGAAATTCAAGAGTATTTTTTCTCCTGCAAGGAGTTTCCCAAAACAAGTAAAGGCTAATACATATTTTTAATTGTTTTTTGGCATTATTCTATTTTATTTTTATTACGGCCTTATTGACGTATCATTGACAGACAATAAAATGCATAATTTGATGAGTTTTTTAGAGATTGGCACCTGAGCTAACATCTGTTGCCAATATTTTCTTCTTCTTCTTCTTTTCCCTGAAACCCCCCAGTACCTAGTTGTATATTGCAGTTGTAGGTCCTTCTGGCTCTGCTATGTGGGATGCTGCCTCAGCCTGGCTTGATGAGTGGTGCTAGGCCTGCGCCCAAGATCTGAACAACACTAGGGCCCCCAAAGTGGAGTACATGAACTTAACCTCTCAGCCATGGGGCCAGCCCCATGATGAGTTTTGACGTATTTGTACACTTGTGAAACTGTCACCACAATCGAGACGATGAACACAGCCGTCACCGGTAAAGTCTTCCTCCTGCCCCTGTGTAATTCCTTTCTCTGTATTCCCTATCCCCACGTCCAGGTGAAAACATTGATCTGCTTTCTGCTATTATAAATTAGTTTGCGTTTTCCAGAATTTAATATAATGCAACCATACAGTCTGTATTCTTTCGTGTCTGGCTTCTTTCACGCAGTATAATTATTTTGAGACACAACAGAATCATCCTGTTGTGTGTATCTACAATTTGTTCCTTTTCATCGCTGAGTCGTCTTCCATTGTATGGATATACCACAGTTCATCTATTCACCTGCTGATAGACACTTGATTAGTTTCTAGTTTGGGCTGACAAATAAAGCGGCTATGAACATTCATGTACAAGTCTTTCTGTGGACATACGCTTTCATTTCTCTTGGGTAAACACCTAGAAGTGGAATGGCCGGGTCCAGTGTAGATATTTAACTTTAGAAGAAATTGCCAAACTGTTTCACATGTTGTATATGCCAGCTGCAGACCAGCAGAGTTCCTGTTGCTCTGCATCTTTGCCAATACTTGATATGATCAGTCTTTTTAATTTCAGCTATTCTAGGGGTGGGGAGTGTTATCTCATTGTGGTTTTAATTGTATTTCCTTAATGACCGACGATGTTTTCGTGTGCGTATTTGCCGTCTGTATCACTTCTTTGGTGAAGAGTTGGTTCATATATTTTGCCCATTTTTTAACAGTGTTTCTCGTCTTATTGAGTTGTACGTACTCTTTGCATTCTAGATACAAGCCCTTTGTCAGCTATATGTTTGGCAAAGATTTTCTGTCCAGCGGGGCTTGCATTTTAATTTTCATAGCAGTCTTTTGAAGAGCAAAAGTTTTTAATTTTGATGAAATCTAATTTATTATGTGTTTTTTATAGTTCATCTTGTTTGTGTCCTATTTAAGGAATCTTTGCTAAACTCAAGTTCATTAAGATTTTTTTCTAACTTTTTTGCCTAGAAATGTAATGTATTTCATGTTTTGTTTTTATATCTGAAAACAAGTGGTTTGTTTTGGAGGAATTATTTGGCATCTGTACGGATGGTGCCCCATGCATAGTTGACTCCAGGAAAGGTTTTGCCTCTCCTATAGAAAATCTAGAATGTTGTTACAACATACTGCTTTCTCCATTGAGGTCTGCTGGTATCAAAAACTCTTGGTGGGGGCTGGCCCAGTGGTGTATCGGTTAAGTTCCTGCACTCTGCTTCTGCAGCCTGGGGTTCGCTGGGTCAGATCCCAGGCACAGATCCATACACTGTTTATCAAGCCATGCTGTGGCAGGCATCCCATATATAAAATAGAGGAAGATGGGCACAGATGTTAGCTCAGGGCCAATCTTCCTCAAAAAAAAAAAAAAAGAAAAGAAAGAAAGAAAGAAAAGAAAATCCTCGGTGATGAACTGAAAAAATTCTAGTTGATGCTACAAAAGTAGTTACCCTTATTAGACAAGGACAAATTCATTTAAGATTGTTTAAAAATGGTGTGAAAATCTGGGTGAGGAAGAAGGACTTCTTTTCTCTTGGAACGGTCACTCTTGAGATCCAGCTGCCATGTAAAGAAGCCCAAGTTAGCTACGTGGAGAAACCACGTAGAGAGAGAGAGAGCGCTCCAGCCTTCCAGCCATCCCTGTGTGGTGCCAGACACGCAGGCAAAGCCATTTTGAATGTTCCAGTCTCAGCTGCCATCTTACTGAAACCACAGGAGAGACCTCAAATGAGACTAGCAGAAGTGATCCAGCTGGTCAACCCACAGAACTGTGAGAGATTATAAAATGGTGGTTGTTTTAGCCATTAAATTGGGGGATGGTTTATTATCCGGCAATAGATAATTGAGCACTCTGGTATAAAAGTTCCCTCAGAAGCTTCCAGGGTTGAGAACATAACCTTATTGTAGAGTGTGGCATCTCTCTTCTAGTCTTTGGTAACGTCGCTCCCTTGACTGAAGAAGAAAAAGGAAACGATCTCCCTCCCTGGTCCTGCAGCCCATCACCAGCCTCCTCCCAGTTTAGCCAGACCCACCTCCGTTGGCCCAGAGCGCAGGGTCTGTGGGTCAAAGGGTGGACTCACGCTTCCCTCTGCCCTCCTGCCTCACAACCATTTTGCTTGTACCCCACACCCCTCTCTGGCTTTCCTCTAGAAAGATCCCCGGCTCTCCGGTTTATTGAGAGTAAAAACCACCTGTGTGACTTGTGAAAACGCAGACTCCTGCGCCATGATGCTGCAAATTCTGCTTCACTGGATCCGGGGTTTAACTCAGGAGGACACACATTTTACATAGCAGATGATTGTGACGTGGGACGTCAGGGACCACATTTTGAGAAACTCTGCCTTGGGTTCTCAAGGCTCTCCTGGTGGACAAGGGCCATTTCGTTGTCATGCGTTGTTCTTTGATGACTGAGAGTGTGAATGCTCATGAGAATGTGTGGGAGCGTGTGTGTGTGAGCGTGTGTATAAGCATGTGACTGTCAGCACGTGAGCGTATACGATTGAGCATGTAAGCGTGAACACGTGTGCGAACATACTGCCGTGCGCATGTGGGGGCGGGGAGAGGGGGCGTCCTAGACCCGGGCTAGGACGCAGGGTTGCCGCGGCAGTGGGAGGAAGGCACAAGCTGGGGAAGGGGCATAGGTGCCCTGGAATAAATGGAAGTGCTTTGCGGTGAGACACTGTTAACTGAATGGCCGTGCCTGCTGGCCCTGGTGGCCGCCAGTGCCCAGCAACTTCTTTGCTTTTCTACAAACACATGTGCCTGTGCTCCGGCTGAGTCCAGAAGCCTCACGTTATAAAAGGTGTCCTATGCGGGTAATGGAAAAAGGGCAAAGAAAACCGCATGGACCTGGGAAGGGATCTGGGCTGCGCTGGAGCTTGGCAGGCGGCTGGGCCCTCCGGAGACGGCCACCACCCTGCCAGACCTCCGGTGGCCCGTGGCCATGCGCATCCCCGCCCTCGGGTGGGGGTTTCACCTCTTTGGGTGCCTCCCCTGTCCCCCTTTCGGGGAACTCCTGGCGCTCGAGCTGGGAATTAGCTGTGTGTGCTTTTCAAAAATGCTCCACTGCCCTTTGGAAAGTCAAAGACTTAATAATAGTAATAATAACACTTGCTGGCATTTGTTGAACATAGTTCTCTGTTCCAGACACAGTGCTAAGTCTTTTGGGGCCTTAGCTCATTTAATTTGAACCGGGATGATCACCGACATCTTCTGGACTACGGATCCTGAAATTAACATTTAAAACACAATATAGGTGTCGGTGCTTCCAAGAAAAGTTTTAAAGAAAAATATAACATATAGGAAAATGCACAAGTACGCCCCTCAATGACTTAGCACAGGTGAGCACACCTGTGTCACCAGCCACCAGGGGACCAAAGAGAGCTTTCCCAGCTCCCCAGAAACCCGCCTGCCATCCCGCCCAACTGCTATCTCCTGCCCCCTTCCCAGAGGAATTGCTATCCTGTCCTCTAACCCATGAGTTAACTTTGTCTGCTTATAAACGGTCTATAGTTGAACCGCATGGAAGGTAGATCTGTGTCTGGCTTCTTTCCCTTAACATCGTGCCTGTGAGATTCATGCACGTGGTTGCAGGTGGCAGTGTTTCGTTCATTTTCTTGGCTGTAGCGTTTTCCACTGTGTGCCGGCACCACATTTTATTGATCTGTTCTGCTGTTGATAGATTTTTTTTCTTTCTGCTTTGGGCTATTACAAACAATGCTTAGGTAACCCCACCTTTTTAGTGTTCGGTTTAAGGAAATATTATTATAAATCCATATTCAACTCACAGACAAAAGTGCTGGATTCAAAACCTAGATACACTACTTACTGGCTCTGTGAACTTTGGGAAAATTCCTTGACCTCTCTGAGTCTCATTGTTCCCCAGAAGTGATAACAATGCCTTCCTGACTTCAGTTCCCTCATCTTTCAGGGAGGAGTGAATAAAATCTGCCTCCTAGGACTATAGTAAAGGATCAGACAAGGCCTTTCCGTGATTCCTCCTGGGACTGTTGTAGGAATAATGAGGTAATTCCTCTGACACGCTTAGTGACGTGCTCAGAACTGAACCAACACATTTCCCTATCCTTGTGTTAATACTGGCAAAAAGAAAAAAAGCTAAATGCTTATTCCTGGAATATAGGACTCTAAACCAACTGAAATCGTTTGCTCATCAAGACTAACAGCTTGGTCATTTCACCCCTTGGCTCACAGCAAGCCAAAAGCTGTTATATCTTATTATATTTGCCCAACCCAAACAGTTCCCTGCTTTGCAGACCCACATTGAAACCACGCATCTCCAGCCCAAAGCTCCATAACTGTCACAGACATCCTCCTTCTGAGACCGTCACTCAGAGGTTGTCATGGTGATGTTCTCCCCTCCTGCAGGAAGTCCAATACACTTAGTTTTGTTTAACCTATGGGTCTTTCCGGTCTTTTGCGGGGTTCAGTAGTCGACATTTGCCTATCATCCCCTTTCCTCTTTCCATCTGCATTGTCTCATAACAGCCCCAGAAAGTGGATATTATTATTATTGTTTTTTACTTATCCCCATTTTATGGAAGAGGAAGCTGAGGCTCAAAGAGAAGTCAGACAACTTGCCCAAGGCTACATAGTTGGCAAGTAGAGAGTTTGAACTCAGGCTGACCTAAAACTCTCTACTTGACTCTGTACTCAGTGCTAAGCACATGGCAGGTGATGTTATTCATGCTTTTATTGCCCAGAGTGAAGCCAAGCCATGGGGAGTGTAGACTTCGCCCATCAGGCCTGGAGGCCAGGGTGGTGGGGCTGAGGAGTCCTGGGGCCCTCCCCTCCAGGCCTTGCCTCTGACTGCTGCCTTTCACTGAGTCATCTCCTGTTCTAGACCCTGAGTTTACATCCTAAGTTCAAATAGTCTGCTGTCAAGACTAACGGCTTGGTGGTGCAGACTCCCGCCCTTGGGCTCACACTAAGCCAAAAGCTATCGTATCATATTACATTCACCCAATCGCAAACACGTTATTATATGTCCATATTCAACTCACAGTCGAAAGTGCTGGATTCAAGTCCTGGATACACTGCTTTCTAGTTCTGAGAACCTCGGGAAAATCGCTCAGCCTCTCTTGAGTCTCATTTTTCTCCGGAAGCAATAAGGCCTAACTTACCTCAGTTTCCTATTCAACCATCACGTATTTTTGAGCACCTACACGTACCAGGCTCCGTTCCAGGAGACTTCACAGTGAACAACACAAAGATCCCAGTGTGATTTTCTGCCTTTGTCCCTTCAGTTCCTTTTTCTGCCCCTGAATCCACCCTTCTCCCACACCCTCACCCCTCTTTTCCCCCTAGCTCTTGCCTCCTCATTCTTCTACACTCAAGTCTGATGTCCTTTCCTCTTGGAGGCCTTGCATGACCCCTGGCAGAGTGCTGGCCACTTTTTACTGGAATGCAGGGAGCGCATTCTCCACCACTGTCTCCCCATCACCTGGGAGCTCCCCCGGGGCAGGGACCAGATCTCCTGCACCTTTGCATCCTTGGTGCCTGTTCCAGGGCTTGGCCCATGGTAGAGTCTCCATCCAGGTTAAACAGAACTTTTGTTGTACAGGTGGGCAAACAAGCCAGTGTGGCGGCCGCTCAAGGCATATCTGCTGCGTCTTCAGCACCCCAAGGACATCCGTTCTGCCCCAAGAAACCAGAACGTATTGTGGGTAGTTTGCAAGGCAGTCAGCCATATTATAGGGATGGTGAGGTGTAAAGAGCACTGGAGCTTCTGGGTCGGGAACTTGCCTTCTTCAAGCCCGTTTTCTCATCTCATAAATGGGAAGAGCAGTAGCTGCCTTTACAGGGTTATTCGGGAGGCTTAGAGAGCAAAGTGCTGGGCGTCTAATAATAATAGCTACGTTGACCCAACCTTTACCATGTATCCAATGTAAAAATCGCCTTACGTAACTTAACTCATTTAATCATCTCGACATCCTTGAGGGAGAGGCTATCATCATCATCAATTTACACGTGAGGAAACCAGGGCACAGGCCTAAGGGGACCGACACAGCCAGTATGCAGCAGAACTTGGGGGGGGCTGTGATCTTGACCACCACAGGCCACGCTGCCCGGGCGCAGTTGCTGCCGTCCTGGAGACGCAGTTCAGAAACTTCCAAAGAGCATGTTAGCAGAGTTACAGAAACCTGGCTGATCTTTCTCTTCCCCTCTTCATTTAGGGCCACTTCCGGGCTTCGGGCAATAAAGTTGGAGCCAAACACAGCTTCCTTTGAAGTCCTGTCTTCTCTTCCTGTCTGTCCTGATGGGGCCTCAGGGAAAATGAATTCTTGCCTTCATGTCTCGGCAGCGAAGACATGACCGTCCAAAGATAGCTTGTCTGAGTGGGAAGCTCAGGGAATATTGATGATAATTGAATTGCTAAATTCAATTTCAAATGTATTGACAATAAAATGATGGATAAATGCATTCATTTATTTAACACATGTTTATTGAGCACCTACTCTGTGCCAACGTGGAGAACTAACTCCAAATAAGATGGCTGATGCCTTTGTCCTGATGGAGCTTCTGTTCTTGAGTCAGGAGTCAAAAAACAAGTAAAAAATATTTTCAAGGAGTGAGAAGAAAATAAAACAGAATTATGTGATTGAGGTTGACTGGTGGGGAGACGCTACTGTAGGTCAGGGAAGCCCCATGAGGAGCTGACATCCGAGCTGAGATTGGACTAATGAGGGGTGGCCTGTGTGCACGTCTGGGAGACAGCATCCCAGGGTGAGAGGGTAGCAAGCCAAAGGCTCTAAGCCAGGAACAAGCTTGGTGTATTCAAAGAGCATTAGAAAAGGCCAGTGTGGCCAAATTGTGTTAAGCAAGGTTGAGGAGATGAGGTTAAATGGAGGCCAGGACCCAATCACATAAGGCTTTACAAGCCGTATATAGCAGGAACTGCTGGCTGCCTCCAACATGTGGTCTATCCTTCTTGCATAGCAATGAAACCTCCCACTTTTAGCTGGGCACATGGCTGCCTGGAATAAAGACTGTATCTCTTGTAGTCAGGCCTCTCTTGTAGTCAGGTACAGTCAGGTGACTAAGTTCCACCAGTGAGATGTTAGCAAAATTACTTGTCTTAAAAGATAGCTTGTATGTGCTCTTTGCCTCTTCTTTTCCATTCCTCCTTCCATCCTGCTGCTTAGACCCTGATGCAATGACTGGCCCTGTGGGTGCCATATTGTACCATGAAGAGGTAGCCCACACCCAGGGATGGCAGAGCAGCAACACGGAAGGAGCCTGCCTCCCTGAGGACTCCATGAGTGGAGCCATGGTAGCGATTCTGAACTGCCTATCTCCCTTCTGAACAGGAGGAAGAAATAAACAAAATAAATTTCTGTTTTGTTTAAGCCACAGTTATTTGGGATCTCTGTTGCCCTCAACTGAGCAAAAGCTGCCTTTCCTATTGACATCCACAATAAAGATTATGGATGACTCCTGAATTTTCGGCTTGAGTAGTTGGGTAGATGTTGCCATTCAAGGAGATGCTGAAGACTAGGGGAAAGATAAACAAGATTTGGGTGCAATTCAAGCGTCCTCTTTTGATTATGTCCAAACTGAGAACCCTATTATACATCCAGAAGGAGCTATAGGCAAGCAGGCAGCTGGGTATTTGAGTTTGAAGCCGGGGGTGGAGTGGGAGGCAGAGCTGAAGGTATAAATTTCTAAGCTGTCATAGTGGGGTTGTGACTTCCCCAGAGCCACATAGGAGTCCTCAACAGCATTCAGTCATCCAAGGGGGTCATGACCTTGCCTTTGTTTTTATAGGTAAGCTTCACTGTATACCATAGATTCTTGGTTAAAAAATTAAATTTTGGTAAATCAAATTCCATTATACATATACTAGAGAAACTTGCTATTTCAAAAAATCCTTTCATGAATTGTCTCGGGAAGGCCACTTTTTCTTCTTTTACCTGTTTAGTTTGTCCAAAGTCTGGTATTTTGGTTTTTCCTCAAGCATTTCATTCTTGCATTTTCTTTCCTAAAATGTGAAAGAAGAGTTTAAAACCTTATAAAAAAACAAAGAAAGTAAAAATGAGAGCGTTAAAGAGGGATTCATACAATCTAAGAAACACAAAATTATAGCGTTGGAAAGGAACTTTCTGATCCAGACACCTGCCTTGTGTGGATTCCATGGAAAATCACAGCACGTTAGAGCTGGCAGGGACTTCTGAGTTCTCCTAGGCTGACGTTTTCCAGGCACCGATTTATGGAAGGGCCCTGTATTTCAGGGGATTTTTTTACTTACGAAACTTTTAATGCTGAAGGTATTTACTTTTGACTCATCTAGACCAAATGGACAAACACAAAGATGACTTTCCATGGTCAAGCCAAAACTGTGAATTTTTTATGGATCCATATATAAATATAATTTCTTTATGAGGATTTGTGAGGCTTTGCTAAGGATAATAAATAAAAAAGGAAAGCTCAATAAAAAAATTACTAAATCTACTGAAGAATGTAAGATATGTGCTATAGACTGAATGATTATGTGTCCCCACCCCCCCGAAATTCATACATTGAAACTCTAACCCCCAATGTGATGGTATTAGGAGGGGGGCCTTTGGGGGGTGCTTAGGTTATGAGGGTGGAGCCCTCTTGATGGGATTAGTGCTCTTACAAGAAGACACAGGAGGGAGCTTGCTTCCTCTGTCTCTGCTCTCGGCCATGGACAGGGAGTTGGTAGCTGTCTACAGCCGGGAAGCGGGCTCTCGTCCCCTCACAGTCAGCCTCCAGAATTGTGCAAAATAAATGTTTGTTGTTCAAGCCACCCATACTACAGTGTTTTTGTCACAACAACCTGAACTGACTAAGATAATATGCCTAGCACATATTCATTTGTGCTGAGACACACACACACACACACATATTCATATATAACTAATCAATTTTAATGAGCAATGGTCAAGAATTTAGATGTTTCATCACTCCAACTCTCATTTGACGAATAAGGAAACTGAGGCCACGAAACAAATACATGTTAAACAAATGTATATGTTTTTGGAAGAGATGGGGCCAGTGCTGAGAAGGGTTGGATCTGAGCATGGAGTTGGTGTTGGGGGTCGGGGGACGTCACAGGAACTGGGCTGATAATGGAGGAGGAGCTGGATTGTCAAGTAATTACAGAATCACCCACTGAGTGGGTGGAAAAGAGGTGACAAATGGGAACACTGAGAAAGAGGGCAGTTTCCAATAATAATAACATGGGGGCTTGAGTGACCTAAATGTACAAAGAAAACGTAATGAGTGGTAGGAAGGGGAGAAATCAAAATTTAGTCCAATAAATAATTTATACAGCCTCTCAAAGTGATGGATCTCTCAAAGTTAAAGGCTCAGTTTTACAGATCCAGCCCCACACCTGCTTCTCTGGGTGTACGGAAGAGGGCTCAAGTGACATTGTGGAGGCAGAGATAAGGGGCCTGGGTGAGGGGTCTCCCAGACCACCCCTAACCTCGAAGATTCTCTAGGTGGACTCATGGGACACAGCGTATAATTATACTCATGGCTGTGATTTATTACAGCGAAGGAGTACAAAGCAAAATCAGCGAGGATAAGGGCTCCGGGGTGAAGTCTGGAGGAAACCAGGTGGCTGCCTGCCCGGCCCCTCCTCTTGGTCCTTGTGGTGTAAGTGGGCCTTACCCGCATTGTGGCTCCAGAATAGAACATGTGATCCAGGCCTGGCCAATGAGAACAGCAAATTCTCCATCCTAGTGACTGGTGAGGGATGAGCAGCGGCCATAGCTGGGCCCGGCAGAATGAACCGCTGGACTCTTGCTGGGGGTCAGGAGGGAGGCACCCGTTTTCAACAGTGGATGCAGAGCTGAAGAAGGTAAGCCTGGATGGAGCAGGTGGCGGCCACCTAAGACTGAAGACAGCACAAAGGACAGCAAAGCAGAGGGCTGGAAAGAGATGTTGTCCCTAAGACACGGCTGGAAACCTTGAATCCAGTCATGTCTACAGCCAGCTTTGCCCCTTGAAAATGTCCATGACAGGAGCCAACAAAAGTCCCCTTTGTTCCCGCTAGTTGGAGTGGGATTTCTGAACCCAAATGCTCCTCACTAACATAGTTGCTTGGTCAGGAGTCACCTAAACAGTATTTTTCGATGATTGATTTTGTTCATGTTCAACATTATTGAGCATAATCTAGCACAATTCAAGAGGAAGCGTGTTCTTGTCCAAACGGCGTTGACCTTACAATGAAAACCAGGGAGAAAATATGTCGTTTCCCCCCATAGAATGTTACTGCTGAGAGGTACTGTTTGAGTCCTTTCATTTAACAAATCCTAACTAGTACTTGTGTATCAGTGTATTGCTTTTCTCAGGCTTTGTCTCATGTGGCTGTTGAGACCCAGGGAAGGGGAGCGACTTGCTTTAGGCCACGTGGTCAGCTGGTGGCTGAGCTGGGATCAGAACTCCCACCTCTGACTCCTAGCGCCAGGCACTCTCTACAGCACGTGGCCGTGAGCTCTGGTGTCGACATACTCCCTCCCACTTCCGTGGCTCTGAAAATTCACACCCTGCTGGGTGCAATTAGTCCTGGCTGTTCTCCCTGGCTGATCAGCATTCTTAGTTTTCATTTTCGGAGCCCCGGGTTTATCATTATCATAATGAGATTTTTAACATCTTGAATATTAAAAATTTAACTCCACAGAATAAGGTTTGTGTTCCAAGGTTGTTGTTATTTACCGGCATCCATCATTCAACCTGCTCTTTTCTGAGAGACATTACTTCTAGGGCAAGACATCCCCCAACCCAGCATTGATCCATGTGGATCAGTGCCCCAGATGGCGTTGATCTGACACGTCTCCATGGACCAAGCTCAGCTGACAATTCTACTGTCACTCTAAAGTCAGAACAGAAAGGGATCTTAAAGGTTACTTTGTCCAATCTTTGCATTTTTTATTGTAATTTTTCTATAATTTCAAGATGCCCCTTTTAGAATTAAGACATCATTTTTAGAGCAGTTTTGGGTTCATAGCAAAATTAAGGGGAAGGTACAGAGATTTCCCATATACCTGCTGCCCCCACACAGGCACAGCCCCCCTCATTATCAACATCCCCCACCAGAGAGGTACATTTGTTACAACTGATGAATTTACGTTGACACGTCATACTCACCCAAAGTCCACAGTTTACATTAGGGTGCACTCTTGGTGTTGTACATTCTATGGGTTTAGAGAAATGTATAACGACATGCGTCCATCCTTATGGCATCGTGCAGAGTATTTCACTGCGCTTGAAATCCTCTGTGCTCTGCCTGTTCAGCCCCTTTCCCCTCCATCATCCCCTGGCAACAACTGATCTTTTTAATTTCTCCATAGTTTTGCCTTTTCCAAGATGTCGTATAGTTGGACTCATACAATGGGTAGTGTTTTCAGATTGGCTTTTCTCACTTAGTAATATGCATTAATCCTTGCATTTTCCAGTTGGAAAAGTGAGGCTTGGAGAGTCAAATATATATCAATCAGAGTCCTCAGTTAAAGGCAACTACTCTGCTGGCTTAAAAAGAACATGAATATTTCAAAGGATGTTTGGAAGCTCACAGAAAACCTAGGAGGGTCAGATGAGCGGACGTGTGCTCACTCAACTGGAGACAAGACCCTCGAGGGCTGTGCCAGTAGACATTGCCATTACTGTCAGTGGTGGGTTAACAGGTGGCCACCAAGACTGATCCACATCCTAATCTGTGGAAACTGTGAACATAACCTTATTTGGAAAAAAGATCTTTGCAGATGTAATTAAATTAAGCATCTCGAGATGAGATTATTCTGGAGTATCTGGGAGGCCCTAAATCCAATAGTAAAGTGTCCTTACAGAGACGGAAAAGGAGAAGACACAGATACAGAGAAGGCCATGTGGCGTGATGCAGCCATGAGCCAAGGAACACCTGGGGCTGACAGAAGCTGGAAGCGGCAAGGAAGGACTCTCCTCCAGAGTGTTCAGAAGGAGCATGGCCCTACTGATGTCTTGACTGGACTCTGGCCTCTGGAACTGTGAGAGAATGCCTTTCCATTGTTTTAAGCCATCAAGTTTGTGGTATTTGTCATGGCAGCCATGGAAAATGTGTACACTGCTGCTTGGTGTAGACTCCAAGTTTCCACGATGAACTGGGACAGGATCCTATAAACTCGCAGCTGCTCCCAAGAGCCAGACCCCTCTCCCACCACCCCTGGCACACAGCACGTAGGTCTCGGCAGAGCCCACATCACAGGCTGCATCCTAGCTGCAAGGGATGCTGGGAGAGCACGTCTGGCTTCTACCCTGAGTGGGAGGGGCTCAGAGCGAGGAATGCTGAAAGATGCTGGGTGGCTGTACACATAGGCATCCTCTACAAAGTGATTTACCCAAAGTCACTGTGTTATTCATCTGCTCGGGCTGCTATCACAAAACACCACAAACTGAGTGACTTAAACAGTAGGCTTTTATTTTCTCACAGTTCTGGAGACCAGAAGACCAAGGTTGAGGTGCTAACTGGGTCGATTTCTGGTGAGAGCTCTTTCTTCATCTTGCAGATGGCTGCCTTCTCTCTATGTCCTCACATGGCCTTTCCTGTGGGTGTGAGCTGGGAGGGAGTGAGCTCTCGGGTGTCTCTCTCTTCCTATAAGGACACCAGTCTTGTAGGATTAGGGCCTGCCCTTATAACCTCATTTAACCTTAATACCTTTGTGAAGGCCCCATCTCCAAATACAGTCACATTAGGGGTTAGGGTGTCAACATATGAACTTGGGGGGGACACAACTCAGCCCACAACAGTCACACAGCTAGTTAGAGGCGTGCTGAGATTTGAACAGAGGCATTCCGGCTCCTGACCCACTTCCTAGCTCGACTCCCGTCAGGTTTGGGCATGCTGGGTATTTAAATAACAGAATGATGTTCCATCTTGCCTAGGCTTTGCCATCCTCCCCGTTAGCTTATTGCCTGGCAGGAAGGGGGCATAAAAGGGGAAGAGATCGGCTGAATCCCCTTAGACGTTGGTGGCCCACCTGTAGGTTCTGCTTTTCCATCCATACCTTGTAATCTGTATTCAGAGTTCTGAGGAGCAAGCAACAGAAACTGACTCTGACTTAAGCAGGAAAGGAATTTATTGAAAGGATAATGGGTAATCCAGAGAAATGCTACGAGGGCTGGGAAATAACCAAAAAATCCCCAGGAAGAATGGAGGCTGACTGTAGCCAAAATTATAGCAGACAGCCAGTCCGGAGGGGCCACCACTGCCACGAACACTGGGTTTTGTGGCTGCCATCACTAAAAGGGATTCTCTGCTGTCCCTTTTTTGCATCAGCAGCTCCTGATTCATCGTACTGCAGTGGGTGCCTCTGATGGGTCGGACTTAGTTGTATTTCCAGAGGGGTTGTTCCAGTTGCTTCTCTCAGCCAAGTAAAGATGTCCCCTTCTCTTTCCACCCTTCCCAGCATCAAGGGAATTGAGTCATTTAACACAAACTTTTGCTAGTTTGATAGACTAAAATGGTATCTTCTTGTTTTGTTTTGCTTCTCTTTAACTGTTGAATTGAACATTTCCCCATATTCTATTATCGAGTTCTATTTCCTTTTTGTATGTGTGAAAAATCCCATCCACATTTGTCCTTCATGGGTCTATTGGGGTCTCAGTGGCCTTGTCTTAGTTATTCCTATGAGCTCTTTATATATTGTAAAGAAGTTTAACTCTTCATCTTTCTTCTTTTTTTTGTCAATGAATATTTTCACCACATTTTAATTTGCTGTTTAACTTTGTTCATTTTCCTTTGACACACAGGAGTTTTACATTTTAGCAACAAATATTTTTCAGGCTGCCCACATAACACAAGGGATTGTTTTAGAGAAAAACATCTCTAATACTGAATACTCAGATAATTCCTCTTTTTCATGCCCTGCCCCCTCACAATGCTTTGGGGTCAGTAGGTTTATAGAGAGCCCTTCCATCCCTGAGAGAGGGCCATAAACAACTCTGAGAGGCATGGGTTTTACTGCATTCCAGGGCAAAAAGAAAGACAAAGGTGAACGTTGTTTGCTCCAATCATTCACACAGACTCATCTTATCCTCCCATCGAAACAACTATTTGGGGGGAAGAGGGGGCTGGGCAGAGAGAATGCTAAACTCTGGTTTGAAAGTCGCTGAGACTCGACCAGGGGGAGAGAGAGACTCTGGAAGCCAGCATGTCTGTGAGTACAAAGGCGAGAACCCGGAAGACTGGTGGGAAAGCTCCCCTTTAACTCCTTACTGACCACCCCCCAACACCCCTGCCCCCATGCTCCTTTAAGGGTTGATCTTGATGAGAAGCCTAGAGGGGGTGCTAGTAGATGTCTGTAGAACAGGTAGACATGGTCAAAAGACTCTGAAGCATGTGTCTTAGTGCCACATAACCTTGGTCCTAATCTCACCTCCCATCAGCACTTAATAGCTGTGCAAATGCGAGCAAGTCCTTGCATCTTTCTGAGGCTCGGTTTTGTCGTCTGTGTAATGGGATGCTCATGCTGTCCCTGTATGACTGACAGGAGGATTAGTGGTAGTGTATGTAATGTGCTTAGTGGAGTCTGGCACGCAGTAGATGCCAACAGGAGCCCATTGTAATGGATCAGGAAATTAACTGGCAAGTACTTGTGGGTCATCTGCTGCATGCCCAGCATGGCATCAGGGCTGTGGCAACAGGTCCGAACGTCGGCCTTCATGAGCTTACGCAGCGTGGCCCAGGAGATAGTGCACAGCTCACGAAATGATCCTCCAGCTGTATGACAGTGTGGAAGAGCTGAATTATACAGGAGGGGTTTAATTCTCATGTGCAGGAAGATCCTTCTGTGGGTCAAAGAAATCAGGGACGGCTTCATGCAGGAAATGGGCTTGAATTGGGTTTTGATGATTTAAGAAACATATTCTCCTTTTATTACACAGAATATTTTTTTCTTTGAAAATGAAAACAGCTACATATTTTTCCTTTTTAAAAATAACATGTACTCTTTAAAAAATACTTACACAATCAGTGAATCAATTTAAAAAAATCTCTATATCCAGGAATGCCTACTATTAATAATTTTTTGTATAAAATGTATTTATTTGTATATAAATATGATTATATTTGCTTATTTGTACATGAACAAGAGCATGTATACATACTGTGTTGTAACATCTTTAGTTGATTCCATCGTTATCCTTTTTAGTGGCTGTAGAGTATTCCACCAGAGGGAGGTTTTATAATTTGTTTAACCAAACTCTAATTATTAGATACTTTGGTGATTTTAGCACAGCTAAGTACGTGAATGTTCCATTTCTCTCAACAGTAACTTAGTGATTTTAGTCCCGTTATTGCTAAATCACTTTCCAGAAATGTTATAAAAGTTGTATCAATTTATACTCACATCTGCCATCAGTAATAGAAGGGTTCTCTTTTTCCCACACCATTCCCAGCGCTGGGTATCATCAATATTTTATAATCTTTGCCAGGCTGCTACGTAAAAATTCTATCATTCATTTAACATGTATTTCTGGACTCCCTGTGTCAACACTGTCATGTTAGACATGATACAGACACGGCCTCAACCCTCCCCTCACAGAGCTCAGAGTCCACAGGAAAAGAGACATTCAACAAGTAATTACTGTAAACCGTGATGCAGGCTGTTATAATTTGCATTTCTCTGATTATCCAGTCTGCTCCTCAGTAAATAAAGTAAAACGGACCCACTGAGGTTTTGCGGTCATGAGACCTCATGTTTATCAGTGGGCTGGGGGGTGGCTGGTCTTTTATGCCTCTGTCAACTCATGAAGGACTCAGATGCGGGGCAACAATATAGAACACAAGAGATTTTCCAGGGGAAAAAGATGAACTCAGTTATGCTTTTTTGGCCTCATTTCTACAACATCCTTGGAGTCTTGTTTATTATTAACATCTTGAGGACTGCACCACCCTGATATGGCATACGTTAACTGCACAACATAGGATAAGATAGTAATGACAGAAAAAGATGCTGGAGGGGCTGGCCCCGTGGCCGAGCGGTTAAGTTCGCGCGCTCTGCTGCAGGCGGCCCAGTGTTTCGTTGGTTCGAATCCTGGGCGCGGACATGACACTGCTCATCAAACCACGCTGAGGCAGCGTCCCACATGCCACAACTAGAAGGACCCACATCGAAGAATATACAACTATGTACCAGGGGGCTTTGGGGAGAAAAAGGAAAAAATAAAATCTTTAAAAAAAAAAAAAAAAGATGCTGGAACAACTGTATGCAAACGGTAGGAATCTGTATGAAGAAGGAAAAAAATGAACCTCCATGCTTACCTCAGACCATAGACTAAAATTCACTCAAAATGAATCAAAGACCCAAACGTAGGTGCTGAAATTATGACAATTCTACAAGAAAACCCAGGAGACAATCTTTGTGGAATTGAGTTAGGCCAAAATTTCTTTAACAGAACACACAAAACACGAACCATCAAAGGAACAATTAGTAAAATGGACTTCATTAGTTTTGAAAACTTTTCTTCTTCAAAAGGCACAGGTAAGAAAATGAAAAGGCAAGCAGACTGAGAGAAAAGATATGTAAAATATATATATACCTCTCTGAAAAAGGGCTTGTATCCAGAATATATTAAGAATTTAATAATAGCACAACTAATAAAAAGAAAAGAAACAACTAAAAAAATGGGCAAAAGATTTAAACAGACATTTCACAAAGGAAGATTTATGAACGATCAAGAAACACGTTGAAAAGATGCTCAACATCACTAGTCATCAGGGAAATGTAATTGAAACTACAATGGGATATCATTACACACTCAGTAGAATGGCTAAAATTAAAAAGACTGACAACATTAAGTGTTGGTGAGGATGTGGGACTCTCTTACTTTGCTGGGAATGCAAAAGGGTACGGTCACTTTGGAGAAGAGCTAGACGTGTCTTATAAAGTGTCCTAGGTATTTGCCAGGATAAATGAAAACATTTATCTGTACAAAGACTTGTATGCAGATGTTCATCGCAGCCTTTTTCATATTAACTGGAAACAGTGTAAATGCCCATCAACCCTGATGAATGAACAAACAACTTGTGGTAAATTCATACTATGGAATACTACTCAGCCACAAAAAGGAATTAAATATTAACAGGAATGAATTTCAAAATAATTTTGTTAAGTCAAGGAAGCCAGACATGGCAGGTTACATACAGTATGATTCCATTTATATCGAATTCCACAAAAAGCAAAACTGAAGTGAAAGAAAGATGATCAGTGGTTGCCCAGGACCAGAGTCTGGGCGAGGGATCAACTGCAAAGGGGCAAGAAGGAACTCTCTGGAGACCTTCAGTATCTCTGTTGTGGTGATGGAGCTTAGACACCTGTATACAACTGCCCAAAAAATCAGAAAAATATTTGAACTTTCTTGCCTCCCTTCGTACGTATATTCCACTTTGAAATGATTTCCATTTTGAATTACATCCGGGAGTGGAACATCCTAAAGTTTTCAGTCAGAGGTTCTCGGTGTCTTAATTTGGCCCTGGCCCCAAACATTGGAGGCCCTTTCGGTCATGTGTTGGCCACACTGGTCACCTCCAAGGCATCTGCTGGCCTTGTCGTCCAGGTTCCCTCAGGTCAGTGGCTCTGTGACTTTCGTGCCATGCTTGGGGCACTGGAGTCTCTGGTGACACGGGGGCCACTGTGCCAGGTTCCAGCCTCCCTGGGTAACTGCAGACACCCTCGGCCTCCCAGGGCACGTGGTGGGCAGGCACTCACGCCTCCCTTCAGAAATCTCCCCCCAAACTCCCCCTTTTCTCCCCGGCATTATTTCTTCCATAGTTTGACATTTTTCTGCAGGAAAGTCTTTATCAAACCCCTCAGGCAAGGTTGCACAAGGCTGCTTGAAATGGACGGGGGTGTGGAGGAGTGAAAAGTACAGGGGAACAAACACAGAGGAGTATTTCAATGAATTACCATGCCATGAATGTCAAAGTGTGCTTAAGAAATCCTAATGCCGTAACCGAGGAGCCCTAGGAGGCAGGGGTCCTGGAAAGACGGGACATGGGGGCATGTTGCAGGGCTGGTAGGGGAGAAAAGGAAAACAGTGAAGGCACCCAACAGTTACTGAGCGCCACGTCATCCTCTCTGGTGTCCTGTCCATCAAGGCAGCTCAGGCCACCTTCATTTTACAGGTGGAGAAAGTAGGGCTCAGAGAGGTGAACTGACCTGCCTCAGGTCACACAGGTCCATCTGGTCTGTTTAAGCCCTTAGCTGGACTGGAAAGGAGAAGAGAAGGGACCCTGGAGCCATTGCTGCTGCCTGGCTTCTGGCTTTGTGACCTTGGATCTGCCAACACCTCTGCGTGACCTGGGTATGTTATGTCACCTTTCTCTGCCTCAGTTTCCTCTTCTGGAGGGCTGTGGTGAGGGTAAATGTGGAAAGCACTTAGGACACGGCCTGGCCTGGAAAGAGCCATGTAAATGGTGTCTCCCACTGTGACCACAACGGAGTGGAAGCACTGGAGGTGGGGGCCAGGGGCAGCGAGATCGTCTGACTGGAGCTGAGAGCCTTCTGGTCACCTGGATGGGAGTTTGGGAGTTGACCAGGGGCCACCAGTTAAGAAATACTTGAGAGGGATGAGCGGCTCAGGGAGTGGAGCCGCAAAGGGTGGTCAAGGCCACCTGGAGGGGAGTTGGAGGGCCGGTGGGGTAGAGCCCGAGGGTCCAACAGGCTTCTTTCCCCAGAAATGGAGGTGTCTTTAGGGTCTGAACTAGGCAGAGGGGCACAGGGAGCATCAGAAATGGAAATAGCATAATAGTGGTATTTCTCTCCTTCTTCCTCTCTTAATTTTTTCCCTCATCTTGATCTCCCTTCCGTCCTCTCTCCTCTCCTCTTTTCTCTTTCCCTCTCCTTCCTCCTTCTCTTCCTCCCTCCATCCCTCTCTCCTCTCCTCCCTTCTCCCTTTTCTTTCCCTTTATCTCTCCTTTCTTCTCTCTTTCTCTATCCCGTCTTCCATCCCGTTCTCTCTTCCCCACCTTGTTCTAAAAACCCTGCGGAGAAGAGCCTGCTCTCAGAGCCATGTCATGAGTAACCCACTTGTGTACTTGCGGTTTACCTACCTGTAGAAAGTTTGTACCCTAAGATCTCCGCACGCTGTAGGCAAACGGTTTTCGATTCAACTCCACAAATATTTACTGTGCTCTGGTTAACTGTGCGTACTTTGTGCTGGAGGTGCCAGAGAGATGCAAATGGGCAAAGCCAGTCCTCGAGGAGCCAGGCTGGGGCCCCGGCTGATGTTGGCAGAAGACATGCCCCTCTTCCCCGAGGATGCTAAAGGGCCCTGTGTCTACCAGGGCCCACTTCCCTCCCCAAGAAAGTGCAGAAAGGGGCACGGCTGCCAGGTCTGCAAGATTTCAACAAGACAGTACATTGAAGGCGCAATCTACAGGAACGAGGTACAGCTCAGCCTGCCCTATTGCGGGGCTTGGTAAATATCTGTCAGTTCCCTGCTGGTGGCACACACAAGCTGGAATTCTGATTTTGCATCTATTTCTTCCTTTCCTATGAATTTTCCAAGCTCGTCCACATAAAGAGAACTTTCTCAACACATTTCCAGGGCCACACCAGGCTTTAAAATAGACAGGCCCCAGTTTCATTTGCATGTTGCTTAATTTAGAGAGTAAGGTTTACACCTAACGATTGACCAAGGTTTAGCCAGGTCCCGCGATGAGCACAGTGCCGATTTGCAAAGGGCGAAAGGGAATTAAGAAAAATGAGGGAAAATAAGATCTGGAGAGCGACTGGGGGACTGTTCTCAGAAATGCTTCAGGCTCTCTGTCTTCCTGACCTGGGTGTGACGTGGGGCAGTCTGTGAGTAGTTCTGGCCGATAAACGATGAACAGAAGCGACCCATGCTTCTCCTGGGCTGGATCACTGAATTGTGTGGGTGAGACCTCCTTTCCTCAGGCACTGCAACCGGCCTTGTTCTAGATGGACGCAGCTTCAGCTTCATCCTGGAAAAATACCCCATGTACAGCCTCTCTGCTGACCCACAGCAGACGGGTGGTAGAGTGAGATGTAAGCCCTGGTTGTTTTAAGCCACTGAGGCGTGGGCTTGTTTGTTACTGCAGTGTATCTTTGCCTGTCCTGACTGATAGAATGGGAAAACAGAAAGCCTGATTCGAGAGGCAGTCCCTCCTTTTCCTCTCTTCAAAGTTCAAAAACAATCTTCTCCTTTCTCTGCAGTCTTCTGAGTCAACATGGTCCTTTATCTGGCCAGTATTTGTCATGCAGCTTGAGTAAGAGGTAACAAAGTTTTGTTAGAATAGTAACGGAAAAAAAGCAATGACTCGACTTGTGGTTGGAAAGTTTACAGTGTCATGAGGGAGACAAGAAAGGGAACCTTTTCCCTTGACCCTAATGTGCACAGAACAACAGAACCATTACCACGGACCATTACCACAGACTTTAGAGGTGATCTCATTTAACTTGCTAGCCCAAGAAGACATCACCTCTCCATCTTTGACTTATTTGTACCTACCAGGTGCCAGTCACTAAGCTGAGCACCAGAGAGAGACAGAGATGAATAAAACTCAGCCTAGTGGGTACAGTGACCCAAGAGGAGTTTGGACCTAGGGCTCAGGGCACAGAGGAGGAAAGAGGCCACTTCAGGAGAGAAATCAGGGAAGGCTTCTTGGAAGAGATGGTAGTTTACCTGTCAAAACCTTACCCCTCACTGTATGTTTGGGCCAACTGCTGATTGTGGGAATGCAAAAATGAATGTTGGGCATGGCTCACCATCCTTCCCCATCCTGTGGGCCAACTCAACCCTCCACAACCCTCGAAGGATTAGACTTCTGACCTGTCCCTTGGCCCTGTGACTTCCTGCATGTCTAGGCTTTTGTTCAGACAGATTGTGGTCTCTGCCCTGAGATGCGAGAGGCCAGTTGGGCGACCTGGGAGCGAATCTCTTTCCCTCCCTGCTCTGTAAAACCAGGAATTAAATGAGATTCTAGGCAAAGTGTGGCAAGTACTCATCTAGGCACACTTCCGGCAAGAAATCCCTGCCTTGGTTGGGCAGGGCGGGGTGGGGGTGGGGTGTGGGGGGTGGCAGGTGTGCAGCTCCCACGCCCAGTCTCCTGTTGGGGGAATCACTGCAGAGTGACTTTGTCCTGTAGCTTGTTCAGCTCTGCTGCCTTTAGCAAGCAACTCATTCACCAGTGAGTACAAATTAATACAGTACAAACTGACTACATAAATATTGTGCCGTAATTGATTGTCTTCTGTAATCAAAGGCAAGGCTGCTGACTTTGTTACTTTCTCTACCTCTAGCTGGAGGAAAACTTGGGGGGAAGGGCCTTGCGGTTGGCGAGGTGGTTTTTGCTGCATGTAACTGTTTGCAAGTTGTGACTCTGATGTATTGAGAGGATAAAGCCCATTACATTCACATTCAATAAATATTTATCAAATGCCTGTTATGCGAGAGGCATTGAAAGACACATTATCTTATTTAATTATTAATTGAGTTGTAGTAACGATTTGATAATGCGGCACAAAAGTTAGATCATCTTTACAATAATATTTTCCCCCGGATATATATTATTGTTGGAATTTAAAGAATCCTTTAGCTTTCAGAAACATGACGTAAACTTATAAGGAAAATAAATGGACATGGCAGTGCCTATCCCTTTGCTCACGGAGACCACAAAGGGCACGTGAAGAAGATCTTTGATTCTGGGTAGGAGATAAGGGGACTGGAGTAACCCAGTGTCTCCAGTTAGTACTGGGTAGGTGAGCCCATAATCTCCACACTGTTTGCCTGCATCCACTTTATTGATCGCTGAACAACCTAAAGGCATGGAACTGGACATTTTAAATCACTTCATACAATACAAGAAAGCAACGCCATCTTTCCGTTTACCTGCCAATGCTAAGGCGGCTTGGATTTTCCAGCAGTTGGTTAGATTTGGCTGTGAGGGACTTCTGGGGGCATCCTCTTACATCCACCCTGCTGAGACTCGTGTCACTTCGGGAAGTCTGGAGGGACGTCTACCCTTTGGGAAGGCAGAGTTTTAAAATCCACAAACCCTTTTTGCCTTTTGGTGGGGAGTAGTGGGGGGTGGGTGTCAGAGACTTTGCATAAATCCCCAGGAAAGCTCAGTTGTCTCCTGACCCCTGCGGGTTGTAGGGTTTCCCTAACCTTGACCCGAAGGCAGCTGTCTTCAACCCCTTTCCAAAACGTCGCTCAAGTTGGACTGTCGTTTGAAAGACACGAAAACGAAACCGCCCTGTTCTGAGCGTCGGGAAAAGGGCACTGGCTCCCTGGGGGCCAGGGGCAACTTCCCGGCCAGCCTGCCCCGGGATTTCAAATAATCGCGGACCACCAGCCCCCTTCGCGCTCCAGGTGCCCAACCCGCTCCCCGCCACTTCCCTCTTCAAACGCCCGCAGGAGTGGGTGGCAGCACCGAGGCGATTTTATTCGTATTTTTTTCCTCCGGGTTTTGTCATGGAAACGCTGACACAACCTCCAGACGGCGGCCGAGCCCGGCCGGGGACTGAGGGCTTTTGGGACCCTGCGGGAGCGCGGCGCGCACTCCGCACTCCCCGGGAAACAGCTGGACGCGACCAAATCCCAGGCAGGGGCGGGGGGACCGCGACGCTCCGCCCCGGCGCGCGGGGCCCTCCCTCCTCCCGGCTCTCCGCCGGCGCCCTCCCTCGCCGGGGGCTGCGAGTTGCCTTTGGTAAAACCCAGCCCCGGAATATATAGATCATTGGAGCGCAATGAAGTAGCCTTTGGAGAGGAGGGAGGGGGTCCGTCCGACAGCCACAGCGGCCGCGCAGCGGCACCACCATCACCGCGCGCACCCCAGCCGCCCGGCCCGCGAGGAGGCAGCGGCGGCCGCGGGCGGGAGCGGAGGCGGCGGCGAGGAGCCGCGGGAGGAGCAGGAGCGCGCCGCCTCGGGGCCACGCATCTCGGCACTTCCAGAGCAACTCCGGCGCCTTCCACACCCCTGCCCGCGGCTGGGGGCTCCGTGGGGCCAGCCCGATCCTCCTTCCGATCCCTGCCCAGCCCTGCGCCTCCCGGGCTCCGCTCCGCGCGCCGGGGTCCCCGCTCCTGCGCCCCGGGCGCGCCTCCCGGACACCCCGGTCCCCGCAGCCAGGACAAAGCCATGAAGCCGGCGCTGCTGGAAGTGATGAGGATGAACAGAATTTGCCGGATGGTGCTGGCCACTTGCTTGGGATCCTTTATCCTGGTCATCTTCTATTTCCAAAGTATGTTGCACCCAGGTAGGGGGCGCGTTAGCGTGGTTTTGTTGGATATTTTCTTCTCTCTCGCGCTCTCGCTCGCTCGCTCCGCCTGGTTTCTGCCTTTTCCAACCTTACCTCTTCTCCCTCGGCCACCTCGGGGCTCCTTGCTACCCGGGGCTGCCTGGGTCCCCGACTCGGGATGGTGGGGGGAGGAGGGAAGATGTACTCCCTTCTCTTCTTCCTCCCGGATCCAGGCTGGAGGATGGGAACAGGAGGGGCGGTAGTGTTTTTTTTTTCTTTGTGTCTCTTGTCTGACTGTCTGCAAGGTAACAGGGCAAGGTAGAGGTTGTGGGAAGCCCTTGGGGTTAGGGAGTCTGTTTGAAAAGAACGGAACTCCCTCCCCGCTCGTGCCGAGGTCTGAGCATGAAAGTGGCGCCGGGAGCCGGCCGCCCTGCGCCCGGGCGCGCTGCCTCTTCCTGGTTGGGGGTACGGGGGCGAAGGGTGCGCGCCTCAGCGAGGTTGTGAGTCCCTGCGGCGAGCTGGGGAGCCCGGAGCTAGGCATCCGCATGTCCGGGGTTCGGCGCCGCGCTGAGCAGGTGTGGGGAGAGGTTGAGTGCCCGGCGCGGCCCCTCCGCCAGGCTGGGGAAGGGGCCCAGCGCCGGCTGTTTGCCCCCGAGGTTCGGCTCCTCATTGACCTTGCGACTGGTGCCGTGGGGCCCACCCCAATCCTCCTCCTGATCCTGCGCCGGGGAACTCAGAGCTCCTGGGTCATGCCGTGGCCACCGCAGTTTTGGAGGAAACTTTGGCCGGGTCCTGGGCTAATGGTCAGGTTGCATCCCCCATTCCTGGATCCCCAGCATCCAGAGTCCCCGGGGCCGTGTGGGAATGAGCCCCCTCCCCCAGCCCCCAGTGGCTTAGACAAGTTCCACATCTGAAATCCGGACTGAGAGAGAGAGACGAATCTCGCCCCTTCCGAGGGGCGCAAAGGAAAGTTTGGGACCTGGGGAGGGAGGGGCGCCCTCGAGTGCGGCGGCCGCGGGTTCGCAGCTCGACTGCGGAGCCCAACAGGTAGACCCTTCCAAGGAGGCTTCTGGGGTAACGCGGGTCTCCCCGCCCAGCCACGGTTCCCTCCACCCCCAGCAGGCCCCCGCCGGGCCACGTTGGCTTCGAAATCCATTTTTTTACGCCTCCGAGTTGCCTTTCTCAGTATAGTCACACAATAATTTGCTTTTATAATTGCAAGGAGGAGGGAACTGGAAACAGATTTCCTTCCAGGGAAATAGGGTTGGTGCTTTTCTTTTTGCCTCCCGCCTTCTCCTTTCTGTGTGTATCTAACACTTTCAGCAGACGCAGCCCCGAATTCATCCAGCCTGCGTTTGGGTCGACGGCAGAGGAATAAAGCTGTTCTTTCCATCAAACCGGCGGGACTGCCGGCTGCGAGATTCGAGATTCCTTGACAGCGCGGGGACAGAATGCCCCTCTGCCCCATTTGGCCTGGAGCAGCTGTTAAGGCGGCCACACTGCCAAGGATATGGTCAGACACCACCACACGTAACCTCAGGACATCCGAGCCAGCCTTGTAAAAGATGGCTTTTGTTTGCAGTTTCATATTTTTAGCTTCATGTCAGCAAACTACAGCAGTGTTTGTCTCCTCGCCCAACCCAGTGGTTGTGAAACTTCTAAGGGCATTTAAAAATGGACCTCGCTGGCATTCCGGCAGCGGGCAGGACCAGACAGTGGCATCCTGGAGACCAGGCCAGACTCCACCCCAGAGGGCTAGTGGACTGGGTGGTGTGCAAATACACTGGGGCTCAAACAGTTTAAACAAAGGGCTGGGTGATTTGTCTAGACTCTAGAGATGTGTTTAGGCCACTTAAAGTTTTCTCTGGACGGAACATGCCAGGTAATTCTCTGCAGAAATGCTTGGAACAAGGGTGACTATTAGCCTTCAGCAGGAATGCACTGTAACTTCTCTGTGCCTGTTAGTGTCCAGTGAAATGCTAGCTACAGTGAAATAATACTACTGTCCGTGGTTTTCATGCATCTTGGGCTTTGGGTTTCCTATGTGAGAATTAGGGAATACCTTTCCAGCCAGAGATAGCAGGAAGAAACTTCCAATTTGTAATTCTCACTTTGCTAAAATTTCCAGCTCTAGTTAGAATATTAAGTTGACTTACAAGTGGCATTAAGCTCTTTTCAGTCTAACCTTTTCCAAGGCTTTCTTGATAACAAACCTCTGTCCTTGACCCTGTGCTCTCAGCCTTTGCTTCTCTTTCTGGTCCCATTTCCTCCCAAGAAATGACATTGGTTTGTTATTCGCGTCTCTATGAGTATGCTCTTCTGATATTTTTTTCCAGTCCACAGCAAATACTGCCTTCAGTACAGTCTGTTGATTGCAGAACTGCAGACAGTTCAATTGGAAGGTCTTCTTTATTTTGAATTACATATGGTTCCGTGAAAACTCCATGTCAATAGTTTATTATTACATAGGACATAAAAATATGCTTGGGAATCCATATTAAACGTTTTCTTTTTTCTTTTTTTTCACTTTATTAAATGACACTGTTGATGAGGGCTCATGCTAAATTGTTTTCCTGCTGCTCTGAATTTCTTTAAAAGGTACTGGATCTGTGCTTCTCTGAAGGATTTGGGGTAATGATCGCTGATCCCTTAGCCTGGCTCTGCAGTTTCAGCCTCCCAGCTCACCCTGAGAGAGGCAGAAGGGACCACAGCATGGCACAGATTGTGTTGCTAAAAATTTGGAGCCCTCTGGCAGGAGTTCCAGACACCTATATCCCAAATAGACAGGTAGTATTGCAAAAGAGATGGATTCCCGCCTTCATTGGTGGCTAGAGAATACCTGGAGTATGTGATGGGGGAGAGAAAGAATAAAAGATAGGGGCGGGGGGTGGGGAGTGGCTGGCTGTTTCTCCTTCTGATTCTCATCTGGGCTCCGTTATCTTTTGTACTTTTCTAATTCATAAACTTGAGTAGTTCATGACCTTGAGTAATTGATCTTTAATTTGGTTGGAGGTTCAGCAGAAGTGGGCCTTGTCAGTAAGGCAGTTTTCTTTAGATCTTTGACCCTCTGAGTTAATAGTCGTTGTTCAAAGCATATTTTTTAGGGCAGGTACCAGGTTTTAGGCCCTATTCTAATGCTGATGTTTTGCACAGTGCTTGACACAACGTAGGTTCTCAGTAAAATATTTGCTGGGTGAATGCGTGAAGTGTCTAACCTCTAGAAGACGCACTTCTCTGGTTTTTGGGAAAGTTAAGTCTAGCCTTGCCAAGAATGCCTGGTCGGTCAGTCTGGCTCTGCCCAGTGGGGACACTTCCTTCCTGGTCTCTGAAATCCCCTGAGATATGGATTCGTTTAAGCTCATCATGCGCCAGATAGGGGCATTCCCCATGGCCTAGATTGGCTGCCCCAAAGCGTGAGGCAACTGGGGCCACTGCTCCGTGTCCTGGGTACTGGGGAAGCTTGGCCTCATTTAGCCACTGGCCTGAAGAAACCCACCCACCCGCAGGGTGCAGGACAGATGCCTTCTGTGGGCGTGAGCTGCTCCTGAAGTTGGTGAGGATGGAACTACATGCCTGTGGTTTCTGCACGGGCTTGAGTCCATCAGCGAATGCATCCTCTGAAACTGCATCCCGGACCTTAAAGAGTCTCGCATACCTGCCCCAGACGCCGGCTTTGATGGAGCTGTGCCCTGCCAGGCAGAGCCGAGAGGCCCCTGGCTGCATTTGAGTGTGTGAAGACAGCGCCTCTAAACCTTCCTTTTGTGTTCCTGCCTAGGATTGTGGTTTTGTTTGAAAGCTCTTGTTCACAGAAGAGAAGCCTGCAGAGGAGAAAGCCTTTTTCTCTCTCTCTTTTCTCTTCCTCTCCTTTTTCCTTTTGCAAAATGTTTACTTTCACTGTCGCCTGAAATTTCTTTGCTTTGGTTGAATGTAGTGAAAGATTATACCCTTTATTTAAAGACTTCTTGGGTTACCCTTTGTAGTTTTCACTTGATTAGATTGAAGGCAAACCGCTTTTGTATTATAATTTTAATCTAATTATAAACGTAATATCTGCTCATTTTAGAAAATTTAGGCGGTACAGAAGACAATCATCCATTCATTATACCACCACCCGGAGGCAACTAGTACTTTTTTCTATACATTATAGAATATTTATATTAAAAAAATAGTTGAGATCACATCATGCATCTTGTATCCTGTTTGATATTATGTATTTTAGACAAATACCTCATTATTGTGACTAGTTATTAAGTTTAAAGACAGAAAATTTAACCACAACCTTTTTAATTTATAGACTTGCATAGGCCTTCGCTCTCCCACCCCCACCTCTTTGCAGGAGATCAGTCTGGTATCATGGTTTTTTTTTGGCCTGCACACACTTACTTTTAAATTAGAGAATCTTTTTGCTTATATAAGAAATAAGTTTGAAGTCATACCAGTTCGTAGAGGCTGTTTTATGTTATCTGTCTGAAACTTCCTTTGAAAAGGTGTCAGGAGAGTCTTAAATGGGAGACGGCTATGAATCCTGAAAGCAGCAGTAAATAGCTGGAGGATAAGACATTTCCACTATGGGGTTCCCCCCTTGGCAGTTTAAATGTTTGTGCCTCAGTGGGGCATTTTCACAGCCGCGTAAGATGAGACACAAACACTTAGGCAATTTCCTTCGACAGTTAGAGCCACTGTTCAGGAGTCCTCGTTGTCATTGCCTTCTGAAATGAAAGTGGTGTTCAGGCTCCAGAGGAAGAGTGGGGGTGAGTGGGGGTGTTTCTGTGAGGGGAGGGGCGAGGGAGTCCACCCGCCAGCTGAGGGGCTGCTGTCTACATTTGCGTGTCTGGTTGAAGTCCGTTTGCTTGTGGCTGGCTCTATCAGCACAGCCATTTAAAAACAGGAAATCAAAGGCTTCCATGCACAGCACCACCCTTTCCCTTCCTTAAATCCACCCGAAGGACGAACTTGTCCTGAATCTGAGGGACGGCACGTGAGGAAGGCTCTCCTGAAAGTCACTGCCAGCAGGCCGCTTGTAAATTCAGATTCTGAGAGAAACCGGAAGTTCTGCTCACTCATTTTCTCTTTTTCGTTTTTCTTCTCTTGAATTCTGAGATCCCCGTCTTATCACAAGTGAAGACAAAGGCAGTTCTTCCTATGAGATCACTGAATAATCTGATGTGTCAATTAAAAATTCCTGGAACTGGTAATTTGATGCATCTTAGATCAACTGTGATTCAACAAAATGCAGGAACAGAGCTATTCTTTCTTTCTCTCTCTCTCTCTCTCTCTTTTCTTTCTACTCTGAGCCAGGTATTGCTCTAGGCACTGGAGATACAACACTAACATTTATTTCTGCCCTCATGGAACTTACATTCTGGTGGAGTAAGCAGACTTTAAGCAAATGCAGAAGTCAAATATGTAGCATGTCTGATGGTGTGAAGAGAGAAAAACAAAGCAAGGAAGATGGATGAGGGAGGTGAGAGGCCAGGGTTGCAATTTAATATAGAGGTAGCTAGGGAATGTCACTGATAAGATGGCACTGGAGAGCACAGACCTGGAGGAAGGGAAGGAGCTGGCCGTGTGTCTTTCTCAGGAAGAATGTTCCAGTCAGAGAGCAGCATAAGTCCCGTCCCTGAGACCCTGATGTGGGAACGTGCATGGCAGCTGGTCTGAGCATTGGGAGCAGAGGGAGGGAGCAGCCAAAGACTATGAGGTGGAGAGAGACTGTGTGGGCCTTGACCTTGATTGGATGGGATGGAAGCCCTGGAGGGGTTTGTGCAGAGGACCCTGGGGGAGGGGGCCTGGACCAGTGGAAGCCCTGAAGCCTCTCACTTGCTCTTGGTGTTTATCTTCTGGCATTGGATAGTGCCCTTTGGTAAAGTGGGCGCCGTGTAAATCCTATTTCCCCTCTCCCCCAACCCCCAACTAAACCACCCTTCTTTCGCATTGTAAAAACAGTAACGTGCAAATCAGAAAAAGAGATTCGAGAATTGAACTGGTGAAGGAAACGATAAAGCCCAAATGGCCTGGAAAGAAACTAAAATCTACCCTGGGGACACCTTCTCCAAGGAATTTCTAGGTCTATCTCTCTTGGAACTTCCAGGGTCAACCCTACATTAAATAGCTTACTTCCACACCCTTCCCATTCTGACTCTTACCAACTTCTTTAGTTAATCACCGAGGGACCAGTAATCGCAAGTCCTAAGACTGAGAATTGGTGCAAATTTCTCAAGCAGAGCAGAAAAGACTTAAAGACTTAAAGAGCTTGTGTTGGGAAATTCTTAAACAAAATGTTCAGGGTGCAATCCATGGCCTTCTGAATAAAAGTAACCATCAACGTCCCCTGACTGATGTAAGCGCTCAGTAAGAATGTAGAGGTTGAATGGATTGATGATTTGGGGGTGAAAGACCTGGGTCCTAGTGTGGGGTTCCCCCACTTCCTAACCTCATGCATTACTGTATTTTATTGACACTAAGAGACTCATTTTTTCACATTTTCGTGTTTATGAAATTTGACCGTGTTGGAATTGATGGTATCTTAGCGCTGTGCTGTCCTTTGATGGGTGACCTTTTTCTTTGTTAGTGGGACATAAAGTAGCAGTGTGTCTTGCGGTTGATGCCCTCTGAGGCCACCTCTGTAAATTGTGAAAGTACTTTTGTAAGCCGTGGCACACGCCATGACCTCAGTGAGGTAATGAAAAATGGCTCTCCTGCCAGATGTGGGCTCCAGCTGAGGGCCTGGAAGTCCCCACGTGCCCTGATCGCCTGCTCCGTAAAGGCTTTGCCAGCACACAGGCTGTTGAGTCTTTTCTGCTCTGCTTGAGAAATTTGCACCAATTCTCAGTCTTAGGACTTGCGATTACTGGTCCCTCGGTGATTAACTAAAGAAGTCGGTAAGAGTCAGAATGGGAAGGGTGTGGAAGTAAGTTATTTAATGTAGGGTTGACCCTGGAAGTTCCAAGAGAGAGAGATCTAGAAATTCCTTGGAGAAGGTATCCCCAGGGTAGATTTTAGTTTCTTTCCAGGCCATTTGGGCTTTATCGTTTCCTTCACCAGCCCTTTTAGAAATGCATTGTGGTTGTTTGTTTGTTTGTATGTTTTCTTCTTTTGATTCAGCAAGGCATGGTTTCTGCCTGTAAGCTTGGCCCAGAGGTGCTTAGGAAACATTTAAAGAGTAAATAACTGATTCTCAAAGATGCCTCTGCTGCGTTTGCATAGAGCCCAGAGGGAAGAGCTAGGTTGGCTTCTCAGGTCCAGACACTTCTGGTGTGGTTTATTCCATTTGTCTCCCAAACCTCTTTGCTCCTGCTCTGCTAGATTCAGCCAGGGTTTAGGGCAGGAACTAGAAAGTGGTCTAGGTATTTTAAGCAGAAAGGTATTTAATGGAGGGAACCTGGAGCTTATAAAATTGTTGGGAGGGCTGGAGGTGTAGAGCTCTTGGCTGGGCCTCCAGGCATGATTCCCAGTTAATAGCAGTACAGCTATGTGCCGCGTTAATGACATTTTGATAAAAAATGGACCGCATATATGATGGTGGTCCCATAAGATGGGTACTGTACAGACTGGGTGTGGAGTAGGCTATACTGTCTAGGTTTGTGTCAACGTACTCTGTGATGTTCCTACAATGATGAAATTGCCTAACATTTCTCAGAATGTGTCCCCATCATTAAGTGTCTTGTGACTGTGGTATATATAATGATTTATAAACAAACATATATTGGCATGGCTGCTCAAAACTGACCCACCGGGGGTGCTGCTACCTCTGAGACTTTCCCTGGAACTCCTGAGTGCAAGAAAAACTGATGACATTGAGAACCAAGGATCAGAAATCTCAATTCCAGAATCCGGCAGCTTCCCCGCTGCAGCTGCCTCTCAACACCCAGAAGGCTGGAGAGTGGACCCTGTAATGCTGTTGCAAAAAGCTGTGTTGTCTCCACCACCACGTTTGCCAGCAGCAAAACAACCGAAAGGTGGGAAGACGGCCTCTCACTCATGTCTGCTTTCTAAATCTTGAGTGAGTGCTTCTATTTAGGGGAACCAAATTCTCATCCAGAGCCCTGGCTTCTGGGAAGCCTGGGAAATACAGCTTTTAAATGCCCAGCCTTTGCAGTCTAGAAGGGCCTTCTAGAAGGAGGGGTGGAATGGATGATGAGCCAACATCCACAGTGCTCAGCACACCCTATTGATAAAACAAATTTGAGTAGTCATCCCCAATATATTTTGTTTATAAGTAATTTATACATTATTCCTACCGTTATCTAAGTATCTAGGATATGGATATTTCTAACTTTCCAGCAATAAGTGATTGTAAGTCCACATCTTCATTATTGTCTAGATAAGTCTGTTGGCCGATTCCTTGTTGCCTCTGAGTCTATCGTCCTTTTTGCCTTGTAACGTGGCGTCTGAAGACTCGCAGACTCGGAGAGAGAGGAATGCCATTTTCTTGTGTGTGTGCGTGTTGTGAGTATTATCTCCAAGCTGTGGTTTCTTGGCTGGGGTCTCTTAAGCCTCTATTCCATTTTGTGAGGATTAGCTTAGGTGAAAGTAAATATAATCTGTAAATCTACTTAGGATTCAGTTGTCAGTGGTGATCCACTGACCCGCTCAGAGCAGTGGGATTATTGAGGCGGCCACTACATGCACTTCACTTTGTCGCCCTCTGTCCCCCTCCTCAGGATACCTGAGTTTCATAGATGACCTGTAACTTGATATGACAGGTTAGATGGAGGTGTTGGTGTCAATTCGTATTTTTGACATCGGTTAAATTTCTTGTTTTAGATTAAAATAGAACACCTGATGTTTCCTTCCCAGACCCCTTCGTGGTGGACTTCCACTAGACTTTGGAACCCCGGGTCTAGACTTGTCTTGAATGTGGTGGGTCATTGTCAGGATCCGCCGCAGCCAACTTTGGGTAAAAGTACAGTATTAACCTGGCGCTGGTTCTGTGGGGGTGAGTCAGAGTTTGGCTTTAGATAAGTACTATGGATAGAACTGGTATCTCCAGTATTACCCACTCACAGTGCAGTTCTCACTCGAGTAGATGTGGCTAGAGATAAAGAAACCCAGTAATATAAGTGTTTAAGTCCTTATGAATCTCTTGAAAGCCTGGGGAAGAAAACCCACCAAGCTAACTCAAGTGCAGTAGGCGGGTGGCTGGGTTTCTGTTAGAAGCTGTACATAACTTCAGAGGATCCCAGAAGAGAGAAAACAAAGGGCCCTCTGAGGTAGTGTTGTAACGGAATGCTTCACATTTCTTAACGGTTGACGTCTTTTACCATTAATATCATTGTACGTGGTCACTCGCCACAGTGAAAAGAATGCCGAATTTGCAAGCTGGAGACCAGATTTCAGGCCTTGGCTGTCTCCTGTGGCCATTTGACGTCATTCAGGTGATTTTTGCTGAATGCTTATTAAGAGTTAGGCTCTGTTCTAGGTGCTGGAGATAGAGCAGGGACCAAACAGACAAGAATCCGTGTCCTCATGGAACATTCTCCTGGAAGAGACACAATAAACAAATGCATGTTAAAAATATAGAGTATGCTTGATGGTGACAAATGCGACAGAGAAAAAATAAAGCAAGGAAGGAGGCTGTGAAATGGAAGCCATGAGGGGGCTGCGGTTTTAAATAGGGTGTTCAGGGAAGGCCGCCCTGAGAAGGTGGTTTAGAGCTGGGAGGAAACGAGGATATGCAGGGGGCAAGTTGAGGAAATAATAAAGATATTTATTGGGTATTTACTGAAGAGTGACATGGGTTGGGTGCTTATAAGATTCCTGTGAGGAATAATATATATTAAGGTACACACTGTTATTATCAACATTTTACAAGGGGGAAACTGAGGCATAGAGATTGTCACTTGTCTAAGGTCACAAGCAGAGGAATTGATGGAACTAGAATTAAACCATGTGCTGCTCTGAACGTCTAATAGGGGCCCTCAGTTAGGGGCGACCCCTTGCCCCCTGCATTTGGAAATGTGTAGAGACGCTCTTGGTTGTCCCAAGGATTGAGGACATCAATTTAGTGAGTAGGGCCAAGGATGCTGGACGTCCTGCAAAGGGTGGGGTCTTTCCACCCGTCAGAGTCATCCTGCCTGAATGCTGATAACGCTCCTCCTTGAGAAATAGCTCAAGACTCTCCACGGCATCTGGCACAGTACTTGGCCAACCCCATGACTCGGGCAAGTGCAGGGCACATCACAGAGGCTTAATGGTTGATTGAATGAGTGACTGAGTGAAGTCACGAGCTCAGAGATTTGGTCCCCTCATTTGCCAAGTAGAGATAGTAATGTTATTCCTCTTACGTGGTGGTGGTGCTGAGGATGAAATAAGAAATTAGATGTGAAAATGCACTGAATATGCATGCAAAACCAGGATACATATATTATTGTTATGATAAATATATTGTGGTTCCTCATTCTAAGATTTTAATCTTCCTGCTTACAGCAATGCTGTTGTATTTCATTCTGTTTGGAACCTGAGCAAATGTTTATCCATTTCATATGTGTGCCCTATACTGTAAGGTTTACTAAAAGGGTCCAGCTTCTAGACTCCCATGAACATCTTCCTTCCGTACGCGCCGGCCCGCTGTCTGCCGTGCTGGCGCACCTCCTCGCTCAGGCCAAAACTTCGCTCTGCCTCAGTGTAGCGTTTTGCTAAAGCGGAGTTTATTTGGTGAAAAATCAGCCTTGTGGTTTTCTGCTGAATACTGAGGCCGTAGCTTTTCCCCCAGTTATACACCTAATTACCCCTCGATTTCCCATTAGCTTTAAAAAGTGACGCTTGAAAAATAAAACATGGGGCACACGTCAGTGCCATTTCTGAAGCTGAACTTGGAGGAGGATGAAAAGTCGTTTTAGAAGACTAGCGGCTGCAACCCAGCACAGCCTCCTCTGGTGGGTGGCAATCGCAGCTGGGGCAGAGGCCTGTTTCCGCCCACTGTCACCGAGCAGGTACTGAATTTTAGTTAGAAGACCGTAATCCTGATTTGGGCTGGGCCCAGGGTTCTTCAACTTGAGGCCAAGGGCATATTTGATGCTCTTCCGTGCTCCGCCCTGGTCCCTTGGAGACAGTCCCTGCTGAACTTGATGCTTAACTGAGGGTGGGGGAGTCCATTTGTCATTGTTCCTGGTTCTTTACTAGTTGAAAAAGTCTTTATCTGTTTACGCACATGGCTCTCCAGATGACCCTACCATCTCACCTAATTATTGATTTAGACAGTGGTTCTCAACTGGGGACGATTTTGCTCCCTTCTCTGCCCCCCTGCAGGGGACATTTGGCAATGTCTGGAGACAATTTGGTTGTCACACCTGGAGGGAGGTCCTACTGTCATCTAGTGGGTGGAGGCCAGGGACGCTGCTAAACATCCTACAATGCACAGGACAGCCCCCCTCCCCCCCCCCCCCCCGCCCCACAACACGGAATAATCCAGCCCAGAATATCAATAGTTGGGAAACCCTCATTTAGATTCAGTATTTTTCTGATGCTTTACTAAAAATAGCGCTAGAAACAACGATTGCTTACTGAGTACTTACTGTGTATCAGACAGTATGCCAACTGCTGTACTGGGATTATCACATTTAAACTTCACCACAACCTGGTGAGGTGGGCGTTTATCATTCCCATTGTACAGATGAGGAAACTGAGCCCGAGAGAGGTTAGGGAGCTTGCCTAAGGTCACAGAACTGGAAAGTTGGAACAGGATCCCAGCCTGGGTCTGACTGACACC
Organism: Equus przewalskii; assembly: GCF_037783145.1. Taxonomy (NCBI): domain Eukaryota; kingdom Metazoa; phylum Chordata; class Mammalia; order Perissodactyla; family Equidae; genus Equus; species Equus przewalskii. The sequence continues at coordinate 28,437,516 of NC_091859.1, forward strand.
ACAGACGGTACTCGTCAGCCCACCAGCATATCCCATCTACGTGTTCTTGGTTTCAGCTAATTAGGTCAAGGAATAATTATTTTATAAGGGCCTTAAGCTCAGCTGTAGACTCCAAGTGGAGCATTCAGTGATAGCCCCTTCTCCTCTTACCCTACACTCTATCCCTGGGTGAGCTCATCCCCTCTTGGGGCCAGTGCTATTGTCTGTTCAGATGACACTCACTTCTCTTCGGTTTGGATGTGTCCTGAGGTCAAAGTCCAGTTCATATGTACCTTCTTTGTGAAACCTTCATCCATCCCATCTGGTCAGAATAAGGGGATGGATGTCCTTCCTCTGCATCCTATGGTACTTTGTGCATGCACGTACTCTGCCACATAGTCGTGTGTCGCTTAACAATGGGAATGTGTTCGGAGAAATGCATCGTTAGGCGATTTCGTCGTTGTGTGAACCTCGTAGAGTGCATTTAGGCAAACCTAGATGGTGTAGCCTACCGCACACCTAGGTTGTATGGTACTCATCTTATGGGACCACTGTCGTGTATGCGGTCTGTCATTGACCAAAACATCCTTACGCAGCACGTGACTGTATTGGCTCGTTAAGAGCAGGCCATGTCTTGTTTACCACAGTGTCTCAGCATCTAGAATAGAGCCTGGTACAGAGTAGTTGCCTTAGTCTGTTTGAGCTGCTGCAACAAAATACCACAGACTGAATGGCTCATGAACAACGGGAATTTATTTCTCACAGCGTGGAGGCTTGAAGTCCGAGATCAGGGTGCCAGCATGATGGAGGAGGCCTCTTTTCCAGGGTCCAGACTTCTTGCTGGGTCCTCACATGGTGGAAGGGGTGAGGGCGCTCTGGGCCTCTTGTAAGGCCACTACCCCCCTTCATGAGAGCTCTGCCTTCACGACCTCGTCACCTCCCAGAGGTGCCATCTCTTAACACCATCACCTTGGGCATTGGGTTTTCAACATGGGAAATTTGGGGGGACACAAAATTTAGACCATAGCGGTGCTCACTCAGTAAATATTTATTGAAAGAAGGAATACATTGATGATAATTGATGACCAAGAAGAAAATCTTGCTTTGGGGGATGGCAGGTATGGAATGTTCAGCCATTTCCATTGCTGATTTGATTTCCAGGTTGATTCTGCAGTGAGTGAGCTGCCAAGTTAGAGAGCAAAGAACAACTCATTTAACTAGTAGCAAACTACAATCGTGGCTGGATGTAGACACAGCCAAAAAAATAAACAGCTATCAAGGATGTGGTTATTATGTGCTGTAACCATAATGGTAAGCAGTGTGTCCCAGGAAGGGATCTGCTCATTCAGCTCGGAATGGGAGGGTCTGAAATAAGACTCTCCTTGAGCAGTTCTGTCCGACGGAAATGTACTCTCAGCTCATACTTAACTTGAAATTTTCTAGTAGCTACTTTAAAAAAAGGAAAAAGAGACAGGTGAAATTAATATCTAAAATATTCTCATTTTAACAGGCAATATTAAAAGTTATGGAGATATTTTAGATTTAGGGGGTTACTGCATCTTTGGAAATCCAGTGTCCATTTTATCCTTATGACACATGTCAATTCAGACTCGCCACATTTCAAGTGTTCAGTAGCCACGTGTGGCTGGTGGCCACCATCTTGGATAGTCCGGCTCTGAAGTATTAGAGAGCGTATTGTGCCTTGGATTATGGAGTTTTGTTTGCTTTTGTTTTTGTTTTTTGCCCTTTCTCCCTTTATTTAGGGACATGTTTTCTTTCTTGGGTTTAAGCTATGCCTTTTGGGAAGAATGTTGACTCTCTTAGGACTCTATGTGTTCAATAAGAGATATTAGTTGTGGAGTCGTATGTGTATCGCTAAAGTAATTTCAGGCCTCTAAGGTGTCTTCCAAGTCTGCTGGGTACTCAAGCGCCATCTAAAGCTTGACCCCGCTAATGAGATCCTAAAACACTCTGCAGTGTAGAGAGAGACACTGTTATCAACTCCAATCTGCAGATGAAGCCATGGAAACTCAGAGGGCTTCAGAGGATTGCTTACATTTGGTTTAAAATGGTTCTGACACAACCGTATGAGTTCAAAGACTGGCCCAAGGAACATTCATTCTGTTGGGGTGGACAGGAGCACACATGATTAACTGTTTGATGGGGCCAAGTGTGATTGGGGTTACAAAGAGAGACAAACTGCTGAGGAAGGAGGGAGGGGGGTGAGAGATTTGGAGTGAGGGTGTTGAGGAGGACTTCACGGGAGAGGTGATGTCGGCCCTGGGCCCTGAAGGATGAGTGGAGATTTGCTAGGGGACAAGGGGAGACAGACTCCAGGAAGGAGAGTGGTGTCTGGGAACACAGGGTGGAGAAGTGGGTCGGCAGTGGACCTGGAGGGCTGACTGCTCTCAAGTTTGAATTTTATTCTTAGGACCCAGGGAGCTATAGAAGGGTTAGCATCTCCTGCTTTTCAGAGGATGAAATTTAAGCTCAATTTAATTACACTCTCTTGTTGCATTAGAAGGACAGACATCTTCAATGCACTTTCTCAAAATGAACTCGGGGCCGTTTTGAGATAGTTTCTATTATTATCATTTAATGGGAGGTAAGAAGATTATTCATGAATGTCTAAAGTGCAAAGTAAGAAATGGCTTAAAAGTGCTCTGTGACGGATTTAAACCTCCGCTGTTTGCCTTGCTTGTGCCAAAATTATAGGCCGTGGAAGCTGAGTTTCAGTCTCTCAGTTGCTAATGCTGCCCCGGGTTCACCCTCAGACGGGCCCTGGAAGAAGTGGCAGGAGAAAGGGAAAGTGTGTAAATAGTTGCCGGGGGGAGAATTTCTTGCTTCAGTGTGAGCTCCTGGGTCCATCTGGGGTCAGGTGGTCTCTGTGGGCTGCCCTGAGGATGAGCAGTGTAGACTAGAGAACCAAGTCAGACACTTCCTCCTGGGAGCCAAGACCCAAGGGTCAGGATTTGGGGCCCCAGGAGACTCGCCCTGTGCGCTGTGTGTGGGGTCTGATGTCATTGTCCCCCTGAAAGAGGCTACCCTATGTAATCTTCATATCAAAAGGCTGCCTCTTTGGGATGTCCTCACTCCTAGGCTGTGGGAGAGAGGATGGCTCGATTGGAGAGCTCACACGGAACGTAAAAAGGCATCTCTGGCTTTCAGAATCACGTTGGGGAGCATTGCGCTTGTACAGAGCTGAGGGCCCCCCTCATTTCCTCTGTTAGACTGTAGCACTTGATACCCGTTGGTAAATATCCTAGAGCTGGTTTCCTCTTAGAGGTATCTTGCCACTTTGATCCTCTTTTTTTTTTCCCCACTAAAACAACAACACACAGGGAGAACTCTCCCAAAGGCTTAATTTTAAAAAACAGTCACATAATGTCATCGCGCATGTGCAGCCTTTTTTAAGGAGGTGTGTGGCCGTGCAAACTACAGGGCTGGTTTCTGGACTCAAACATGCAAATTTGTAGGGATTTAGGGCTTAGGGATTGGAAGGGCTAATTAAGGCAGTACTTATTATTGGGAGTCTATGCCGAAGTATTGGAATGGAGATTATTTTGAAAATGAAATAATTAGGTGGTGAATCCTTTAAGAGCCAAGGTTTTATCGTATGTCGGGCTTTCTGTATAATTTTGCTGTTGAAGAATGGAGGTGCAGGTGTGAAGTCAGAAACTGAACAGGCAATCTTTTAGTCACTTGTAATCAAACAGCTTTTGTTGGGAGAGTGCGCGCCATCCTAGAAAGGACAATTATGTGCTTAAAAATATTAACCAGGAGCGGTGGCCGTGCTCATTTTAGAATAATCCATTTAATTCGGGGGGGGAGTGGCTCAGGGCCCTTTCCTAGGGGACTCCAGAGAGGACTCTTTGTCTGCTTGTGCAGACTTTGTTTCCTGTGTCTGTAAAAGCAAATCGAGATTTTAAAAATAAATACATTTCTGATAGTAAGTGCCTTCTTGCCAGTGGGATTCGAACCGCGTCAAGGATGTTGTCATTGGAAAGTCATAGAGACATTCCTCCTTTATTTTCATAGGAAATAAACGAGCGATGGACTGAGAGCGCTAACTTCTCAGCACATCGGCCTCTGCTGTCGTCGCTAAGTGTTTCTTTGTAAAATTCGGCAACCCTGGCAGGAAGGGGAGGGGCAGTTAAGTAGACGGGGCACTGCGTGGGGGGGTCAGGAAACTTGGGGTCTAGTCTTGGTTCTTCTGTTCCCTACTGGGGACCGTCTCCTGTGTTCCTAACAAATGTAGACGTTGGCGGTTTGCAAACCACTCCTCCAAGCCCAAGGGGTCCAGAGCAGAAAACTTAAGGTCACAGAGGGTGGCAGTAACCGCACCCTCATCCGAGTGGCTCCTTGCCTATCTATTTCATATTTTGGGGTTCTGAGTAAAATTTTGTTCGAAGAAAGTGTGTCAAGGCTAAAACCATCAACAGCTTTGCACTTCACTGCTGGGACTATTTCTAAGACTTTCTCGCAATTCAGATCTTGTTATGATGGCAGTTCTCAAAATGGATACACATTTACAGTTAGGGTTAAATCATAATTGAAGTGAATAATTACTGTTAATAAGGTATGAAGAGACTGACATCTATCTGCCCCTCCATCCATCACTCAAACATTTATTGACCAAACATTTATCTGACTAAAGAGACAAATCTAAATAAGAGTTAGTTCCTGTAGTCAAATAACTTGCAATTTAGCAAGTGGCGACAGACCCATAATTGTTAGCTGTTATGCTTTGTAATAACGGCCATGGGCGGCTGGAAAAAAGGAGTAATTAGTTTAGGGGAGGTCAGACCTTGACAGAGAAGAACATTTGAGTTGGACTCTGGTCATTCATTCAGTTGTTCACTGGCATTTAGGGAATGGGTGTCGTGGGTGCCATGACCGGTCCACGTGCTGGGGAGACAGCCGGAGACAAAACAGACAAGGTCCTGCTCTCAATGGAGATGAGTCTTGGCGTACGATTTATCAAGTGGCGAGGTTGAAGACACCACTGGCTCCTTCTCCACCGTTGCCCCCTCCCCTGCCCTGCAGTGTCAAAATAAAGCAATGTTTTGTGTATATATATATATGTGTGTGTATATATATATTTTTTCTGGTTATAAACTTAATTCAAGTGTTTAATTTTGAAAAAAGGGACCCATTTCCAAAAAAGTCTCCCTGATCCCTTCCATGCAAGAAGGATCTCTGTTAACCTTTAGTTTGCTTTTCTGTTTATTTATTTATTTTATAACCAAAATAACTCTTTTTTGAAAAATTGAGGTCACATTGATTTATAACGTTATACAATTTTCAGATGTAGATCATTATATTTTGACTTCTGTATAGACTACATCATGTTCAGCACCAAGAGTCTAGTTTCTATCTGTCACCATACACATGTGCCCCTTTACTCCCTTCATCC